>NC_064627.1:396054572-396687920 GCF_023864275.1 Schistocerca cancellata
GTACTGATGACGTCATGGCCATGGTATAGACAAAATTCAATACCATTGGGACAGGATCAAAGTGATCATACTTTTTCCAGGCTTCAAAACAGAAAGGTGATCGGAGTCCCAAGTTTCTGTATTTTACATTACTAAACTAAGGTAGCACACTTCTGGATTATCTGCACAAACAACACAGAATGATGGTTGCTCACTTGGGGAGTTTTCATGAAGCAGATGACCAGTCCTTTGCAAACCGGACAGTTTGTGTACAGTGGGAACACACATGCCCAACGTCTTAACATTTAACGAACCACATCACGGATGGTAAATACAATTTCATACCTCAATGGTAAGTTCATCAGGAAGCGAATTCTCTCGAAATGCTTCAGTGTCAACTTTGTTGTCTGGTGGGTCTCAATGCAGATGACGTACGAAGTGGACCACTCGCTTCTCCAAGTTTTCAAATAATTCCTCATCTATTTGCAGTAGTAAGTATCGGTGAAAAATTAAACCCTGTACCACATTCTAGCTCTTATAGAGTTTTACAGTGACAAGTACATCACTATGGCTCCTGCAACATACTAATAATCAGGGTTGGATAGAAGTGACTTCATTATGACAGATCCACTTCATAATTTAGTGAGGAATTTCCAAATATATTTTCAATATAATCTACAGGGAATATAGACTAAGTAATTTGAAAGGACTCTCCATCAGTCTAGGCACAAATCAGGAACTACAGACAGTGAGTTTTCCTGTATGCTTGATTTTGCTTTCCACCCACAGGGTGGCCAACTCCAGTTGACGGATCTCCCTAAAGCAAGAGCAATAGCTACCCTGGGCTTGATGACCTTGACGGCCACTGCCTGCATTCCTGATGCCCACGAAATGACAGGTATCTACATTCCAGCATGCATGGAGACATAACAGGCTTGGTGTAAATAGGGAGATGCCTGGTGGGTACTGTGTGACCTCTATGCACTGGGCGCACTATGATTGAGTGTAATTTCCTATGTGGCATACCGATTGTCAAGACTAGTAAAAATACAAGCTGTACATCTGAGTTCTCATGGTTGCCTGTTCTGAAATGTAATCTGATGCTTCATAGTTGAATTTACAGGTGTGTCCATGCATATAACACAGATATCCTTCTGAAAACTGTTCCCGATCAGCTGTCTGGCTCTCCATCCTCTGTGTTACAACAAAATGTACCGAGGTCCCCCCCCCCACCCCCCCCTCTGTTAATTTCCCTTCTACATCCAGGGCCGACTTCTTTTATATAGTAGTTCTACTACTGTTCAGTCTTTTGAGTAGAGTGCTCCTGATTTCTCCACTTACTTGGTTATACAGTTAGGTGTAGTCAGAGTGTGTCTTAGCAATTTTCTTCATACAAGAAAAGAATGGACGTAAAAATAGCTTTGGCCTCAGGTGGCACAGTAGAGCTAGAAATTTGAGTTTCAGGCGAGAAGTTATTGCTTATCTTGAGAAGTTATTGCTTATCTTACATTTCAGATATGTGAAATGTATAACAATTGTGGTTCATCTTTCTGTATGTCTACAATGCCGTTCATTCTTACGGCAAGGAATTGTTGTAAAGTAAATGAATCTGAGTCTGTGTTTCAAATGCAGGTAGTAGGATTGAAGAGGATCTGCCTGCTCTTTCTCACTACAGAGTAAACCTCGAACACATTAAAAGTTCGCAAAATAGTGAAGTAAAACTATGAAGAAGAAACTGAAGCCAGATAATCTCATAAAAACTTCACGAAATGTTAGATGCATAGACAAGTGAGGCATGAATGCTGGATATTTTGCAGGGAATTTAGTTCGGCATCACATTTATACGTAATAACTGAGGAAAGAACAATCACGTAACAAACATAAGACCTGTTTAGAAATAATAAATCCTCGAACGAAAAATATAATCCAATACAGGCTGTAGTACAGTATGACCTTTTTGATGTGTGAAAACCTATTAGCAACTCTCATATCCTGTTCCTATGTGCACCAATTTTTGCATTCATCAATAAATGCTTAAAGCAGAGTTTACTTGAAGAAAACAGTGTATGTGTGACTATCATAAAAAGTATGCGGTATGTCTACAGGCTTAAGAGCAGTTGCTTGTGGATCTGATTAAAAATCAATTTTCTTAATAAAGTGTTAAAACAACATTTAGAATTTTTTGATCAAAATGGTAATTAAAGGAATTGGACACAGGGAAGTTTTTTGAAAAATAATTTAAAGAGCTCTTGGCAAATGGGCCACACCCATGTTTCTGCTGCTTTTCACATGTCAAATGTTGTACAGTATATCTTTCTCACTCCAAACAGGCAGCCCTGTCAGAAGATACACTTTGCAATGCTCTTAGGCTTTCCCTTGCATATCTTTGGTTTTTGGATGTGTTGTTTATACAGTTTGAGCAGTTTCTATTTTGTCATTCTTGAAAGTTGTTATGCCACCAAAAAAATGTTTTGGCGCTGAAAATTTAAGTTTTATGGCAATCTGTTTATTTTGCCATGAAGTTGAGACTGTGTAAGCACATATACAGACTAGCTAGATACCAGGTCAACTCCAAGTGCCTCAAGACAGAAGCTCAAATATTTGGAGACCCAAAGTGGCACTTATAAGAGAAGTTATCAATACGACTAAATGTGGTTATGTAACTACTGATATGAGTGCTTTGTGTAGCTTCTAATGGATGTGGTTCTGTGGGCACTCTGTGGAGAAGGTGGTACTAAAATAGAAGAAGAATTTAAAGACATGAAAGGTGTGGCCCGTTAACTTCAAATGGTTTTATTTCTGTGGAGCAACTAAAACTGAGTATTCTCTAGGAATGTGCAAAGGAAGAGTTTATAATTCAAATATTGGACTAGTGTAAAGAATGAGGAGTACCAGGCAGAGTAGAAGAGCAATCTGAATATTTTACACCATCCTGGATTTGCACCAAGGTTTAAGAAGTGTACCCAGTTACTTCAGCTAAACGTGTGTTCTTAAAGCAACTACAGAGGTTGAAGTAAGAAGTAACAAGAACAGGTAGTTACAAGACGAGGAACATGTAATCCAAGATTATGCAACTGGAATGTATATAGATCTAATATATTGAATTGAAATTCCAAGAATTAAATTTTGTGACATGTTTATTTTATTTACAAAAAAAATCTGACCTAGAGGCCTGAAATTTTTGAACGTTTCAGGGTACTATTAGGAGAAAAATAGGCTACAGACTAACATACTATCAACAGAAAGAAAACTATATACCGATTAATAATTAAAAAGTAACCTTAATTACTTTTATCAGATGTAACTATTTCTAGAGTAAAAACTTGTGGCTGAAACAACATGATTGTAATCGACTTTTTCGACAGACATATCAACGTGTACTTAAATTCCAACCATCAAGTAAGATAGATAGTCAGTGCATAAATTGGAAGTACTTACTGGCAAATAAAAATGTAGTTTACTGATCTTCACGAAAATTTTAATAATATCAATATGGGAACTAATATGTTTAACTGTATTTGATATTATGATAATGTTCAGCAAGAACACTTCTATTGGTCTATAATTTTCATCATAATGTAGTGTGTTTATGATTGGTTGTGACTTTTGATATCTGGCTAAATAGAGGCAACGTGACGCTATTGACCAGTAAACATCAATGGTGAGTGGTTTTTCCTTCTGCACTGCCTGCATTTCAGTTGGTAAAATGCCCCCGTTGCCATGATTTAAATACACAGTACCACATGGTGTCACACATCAGATGCATCGATGTTTATCAGCTCTCATTGTAAAAGGGTATTCTTTGGCATTCAAGTATTCTCAGGGTTGCCACAAATTTCCCCAAGTGAAATTCCCTGATATTTTCCTGATTTCCAGGCGAGTTTTAGCATGTTTTCCTGACAAATTTTGATACCTCAAAAAATATGTATGAACTACTGTTTCTCCCCTGTATGGGCAAAATCTGAAGTACTAACACCAACGTCTTTTGAAATGAACGGTTTTCAGATGGAGAAGGCAAGCCAAATGGTATTTGTGTTTCATTAAGACCATTGTTGTTATTTTATTTCAATAAAATGAAACACATTTGGTGACAAAAATACGCATTCTCTTGGACTCTCAAAACAGATTTAAAATACCTTCACTGTTTCCAGAAATAACCTCAGAAAAAGTAGGCCTCTTGAAAAAAGTGTGTAAGGCAGGGAAGAGTTGTGTAAACCCACACTACAGGTGACTGCCAACAAAATGTTGGTTCTACTATGTTTGTTATTGTTGGTTATCACACACTGCGTTATGTCTGTTATTTTGGAGGTATTCTGTGATTTTTCTTTCGAGAATTATACGAGTACCCCAACTGCCACAATTTTCACCCTCTAATTGTCTATAATTTCAAATATATGAAGTGCCAAAACATACTATAATAAATAAAATGCCTATAAAATGCCACACTGTACAATGTACTTGTGGTGAGACAGTCACAATTCTGGAAATCCTTCGCCCACGGCCTCTGGCCTGCCAAGGAGCACCACAGTCCTGGGTCCGTGGATAAATCACAAAAATCCACCGCATTACGCCACACACAGGCAAACCCAGCCTGTGGACAGATTAGCGGGACTAGATCCTATTGGCAGGGCCTGCACTTTAGTGGGAAATGACGGGCTTCAGATCGGCAGGCCTGATTCATTAGATATATCTGCAGAAATGCACCGTGGTCTTGGCCCGTCACAAAAATTGACTCGCGGGCCAGCTATTCATGTGTCACAGATACCATGTTGATGAAATGAGACCACGGTGTTTCACTCCATGCAACAGATAACTTGCACAAATACTCTGAGAGTCAATACTAATGAGGATAGGCAGCAACTCACCGTAAAGATGATTGATGAGTCGCAGACAGACATGTAGAAAAGACAATCACACTCTCAGAACTAAATTTTCAGCCATAGCCTTTGTCAAAAAATGAGAGCACACACACATTCATTCAATCACTCAGATACAACTCATGGACACGACTGCCGTCTTCACCCACTGTGTCTACAATCTCTGGGAATCAGATCCAAACAAACCATTCCTCATGCCTCTCACTGGCAGCTTCTAGGCTAGTGGCAAGAAGTGGTGGCAGCACTGACTGCAAGCTGAGGGGAGTTGTAGGAAGAGAAGTGGCACACATACTCAGCTGCTCCCATCCAGCAATGATGCACGACACTTTAGTAAACGAACCACTGCATCTACTGAGACAAAAACAAGATTTTTGCACAAACAGAAACAATGAAAAATTCTCAGATTTTTCCTGGGTAACCTGGGGCATATACATCCTGAATAAAAGTGGTTGTCCAGGAATACGTTCACAAGCTGTAAAGATAATTTTCTGCAGCAAAATATTCATCAAATTTGACAATAGTAATGGACAACACGTCATAAACTAAGTTGTGATGGATGAAATTCCAATGATGCGGTGGAAGAAACCGGATACAGCGAAATCCTGCTTTTACACTTTTCCAGGATCTTTAAAAAATGCAGAAAAATGGAAAAGTGGGAAATAACATTTTAAACAGCAAATGTTACATATAGGATCTCCTCTCTCATTTTCATACTTTATGTCTGATATACAATGGCAAGAGACTGCTATTTGTTGCTACTTACACTGCTGCTTTCTTTGATAATAATCAACAAGAAACAAATAATAGACTGCATATGATAGAAGATGTTCTGAACGAGAATTTAGTGAAAATTTTTCTCCGTTTGAAAATCTTTTCAGACGCCTTTTTAGTACATTACATTCGGCACAGAAATTAGAGTCATCTTAGATTTTAAAATCTAATCAGCTGCCGTGCTTCATTTCTGACTGTATCACTATACAGCATAAGAATAATACAAATATAAACATGACACGATATGTATATTCTTCCGTGTTTGCTGTTGTCTCACTCTAGTTTCGTAGTTTATTAGGCAGACAGGATTTACATGAGATAGCAGCAAACACGAAAGAATACATAGCATATTGTTTACATTCTTCTACCTTTTCTTTTAATTTATTTACTGACACAGAGGTTTTGGCACCAGTATTTATCTTTGTGCCTGCAAAGCATGCCTGTGTAGCGCTACATATATTCTATGGCAGAAGTTAGTTGTGGCGGCACCTACCAACATTTTTCAGAACTTCCATTCACTCTGCACTCGATTGTAAGCCGCAGGCAGTTTTTTGGATTACAAAAACCGGAAAAAAAGTGCTGCTTAGATTCAAGTAAATACGGTAGTATTTGAAGCCACAAAATCCAATACCGGTAACACAACTGAGTGAAGAAGTTTCTATCAGCAAGGCAGAAATGGTAATGGTCACAACAACACAATTACTCAATATTATACTAAGTGCTGGTCAGAAAGCCAGTGTTTATAATGCTGACATCCCTGTAAGAATATAACATCAGAATATTTTCTGGCTAATCTCATTTTCAAACAGAAATCGTCATATCCAGAACAAGACAACCAACACTGAACATTTCATTGCTCACCATGCAGATGCTATCTGCTGTAACCATGATGGTAGATTGCCTGTCATTATTACCAATGGATCTTGAAGCTGCCTGCTGGCTTTAGCAGCAATTTTACTGTTTATGAACTCCTGTAAAGCAGTAAGAAAAAGGGCATATATAAATATATATTAAATAGCTGCCTTACAAGTAAAAAATCTGTTCAGTTTTAATAAACAGTAACAAATGTTTCATTAAACAAATGGTGTAGTAAATATGGATTTCATGGATATAATACAAACAGCAATTTAACAGCGTACCTGCTGAGTAACAATTGGTTGATATTCAACAGCTGTGTACAAGGTGCCCCAGTATCTGTTCAAAGCATGTAGTACCCTAAGCAGACACAAGACTTCAAGTGAGGCATCCTGCACTGTGACAGAATCAGGAAGACGTGATGTTAAAAATGGCACCAGTGGAGAGTTCAATGATGGAACAATGCCATCTGAAAATGAAACACGAATGTAATATTAGCGAACAACAATAAGAGTAGGTATCACAAAATCCTATCCAATAGCATCAGGTGTTTTCACCATAAGAGTTTGCATAACACTACTACTCAAAATCATTATCATATTAAAAGGTGGTGGTGGTGGTGGTAGTAGTAGTAGTAGTAGTAGTAGTAGTAATAACAATACAGCACAGTTTCACTCACTGTAACAAGACTAATGTACGAACAATGTGGGGAAGGAAGATGATGTCGTGGTGGTGAGTGGAGAAGGAAGAAGGGGGAGGGGTGTGGAGGCGGTAGGGTGGCAGTGGAGGACAGTTTGGAGAAGCGGGGAAAGGGTGAGTTGGAAGGCAGAAGAAATTGTTTTATTCTAGTCACCCAACAAAAGAAATTTCAAATCTTCTCTGTCCTGGTTAGATATGTAATTGCTGTATAAAGTAAAGCAGAGCATTAGACACATGAAACCTCAAGCTCTGTTGTAATCAGAGCAAATCTTTTGGTGGAAGTTACTAAGTGTCAAAGATCATAACTTAAGTTCCAGTTTGCAGGGTAGAATCATTTGAAGAAAGTCAGCCACTGAATGCAATCTCTACAACACTTACTTCTCCACAAAAAGTCATTAAAAGTTTTCAGTAACAGTCACTTTAAGGTTTTAGCAACTGTTACAAGATACAAGGATTGTTCCTAATATTGCGAGTACAAAAAAGCAAGGTAGGAAGATTAGTATCTAACAACCCAATGGTGATTATATTACTAGAAATACAGTAAAAGCTCAAAGAGCAGGGAAGGGAAGGGAAATTGAAAGAAATTGGAAATGTTCTTTTCAAAGGAATGATTCTGGTACTTACAATGATCATTATGGTCATACCAGGGATACAAACCCTAGACCCTTAGGTGGTCAACTAAATATGACAACAGAATCACTGAAACTTTGCGGCAAATTAAAACTGTGTGCTGGACCAGACTTAAACCTGCTATTTTTGTTTTTCACAAGCTTATGCTCTACCAGAGCTGTGGGTAAGCCACGTCTCCACCATATCTTTTCTTCCAAGAGTGCTGGTCTGCTAGGTTTGCAGTGGAACTTCTGCGAATTTTGGAAGGTAGAGATGAGATACTGGTGAATGTAAAGCTATGAGAACGAGTCATGTTCAGTTAGATCATCAGTAGAGCACTTGCCCTCTAAACACAAAGGGCTCCGGTCTGAGACGCAGTCCGGCAAACTGTTTTAATCTGCCAGAAGTTTCAAATCAGTGCACACATTGCTGCACAGTGAAAAATTTTTCTGGGACATAATTAGTACCTGGCAGCAACTTGACAATGAAGACCAATTATACGTATAAGAAAGTTGTCTGCAGAGCATGCATTAGGAACCCCAGTTTTCAAACAAACTGTTTCAAAGGCTCAGAACAATTAGTGTGTAAGCCAAACATCCCATTGTGGGAGCCTCACTCTCCAAGTTGCCCATTTATGAAACCTATAATGTAATTGGATTAATACAAAAATCTAATTGCCAAGAGGTGGCAGGGGAAAACACACATAAAGGTATTGAAATTTGCAAGCTTTTGGAGTTATTGGCTCTTGCTTTTGGCAGAAGGGTTGAAGGTGAAGGAAGAGGAGTGAAGGGAAAGGATGGGTGAGGTTGAGGAAACAGGGAGAGTTCAGAAAAGTCACCCAGAAACCCGGGTCAGAGCAGACTTCCCAGACAGGATGAGAAGGAAAGACTGATGAAGACTGCACTGAAAGAGTGCAGTCCCCAACAATCTGTATTTCCTTCTCATCCTGTCCTTTAAGTCTCCGCTGATCGGGGTTTTGGGCAACTTTTCCAAACTTTCCCCATTTCATCAGCCTCGCTGCTCATTTTCCTTCACCGTTCTTCCTTCCCCTTCAACCCTTCTGCCAGAAGGAAGAGTCACTGGCTTCGAAAACTTGCAAATTTCAATAACTTTGTGTGTGTTTTCTTCTGCCACTGTCTGGTGAGTAGATTTCTTTCCATCCAATTACATTTATGAAACCTGTAGCGTGTATGATGAAATAATGAATGAAAGAGGAAGCTCTTCACAACTGAATTCAGTTCAGTTGGAATTGAAAAGGGAGCGCGTTTGGTGGTTGGAGAAATGTTCTTACTGCCTAGAAGCAGAGAGATTAAATACCCCAAAACCTGGGCCACTGTTCAGACATTTTGTTGGTTGATACTGCCTCTTGGGTCACTGTTCAAACGTTTTGTTGGTTGAGACTTCCTCTTCATTTACAATAATGCCTGTCCACATTGAACTGCTGTTACTGATTGATCCATTTTTTGCAATAGAATATGTCACCTGTATGGAGTATCAAGTAAGATTTCTAAAGCTGAATCTCAAAGAGCAAGCTTAAGTAAATGAACTACTACCCTTCAGGTGCAACCAAAGTTCCTTCCAGATATCTGTATGGCTATTTCTTAGAAGCAAAACTTACGGAATTGAACCTCTTTATTCAATTTACTGACAGCAAGAGGTATTGCTATCTATAATGAGAACCAACTGCTGGTAACCAACCATACCCCCCATGAACAATTATTATTGTTGAAGACATCTGCAGCATTTGCTACCTTTTTCATACATATCTTGTTTTCTTATTGTTTGATATGTAACTACAGCTTCTGCCCTTTCCTGACAGCATGTTTTGGAAACTGCTGAATGCCCAATACCTCAGTTGATAATTTTGTTCCATGTCCTTTCTGACAATATGTTCATGTACTCTACATTCTGACACTGGATGACATTCCAACAATGTAGTATGCTAACCACACCCTGTATTGTTAAGACACTGAGCAATACACAGGAAATACATAGTACAGAAAGGCAGTCACTTGTGTTAGAAACATGTGATTTTATTCAGAGCACAGCAGACCAGCACCTCCTTAACAGTGGCAGCGACTCCCAAAACAACTCGTCTAGGATTTGCTATCACTGTAATGGAATTATTTACAAAAATACCTATCATTTGTGTGCCTCATGAAATGTATGCTTTTACACAAAATATAGCTCCTCTGGACTTACAAGTCTACATTTTATCAATGTTACTTGAAGGGTAAATGGACTACCCACATCATAGTGAGGCTCACAAAATCTGTTTTTATGATACATGAGAACTGAATGTGCACTAAATTCCTTTATTCCCTATCAGACCTAACGGCACAGAGATTTCTTTTCACATGTCTCAATTTCTCTTTTGAGTTTCTCCAAACCCTACCATGATACATACTACTAATGCCAACAATAACTATAAAAATTATTTAAATACCATTCCAAAGGCTGTCTCCCTTGCGACTGCGAGAATTGGCTTTTGTGCTGGTACCCTTGCCTTTACGACCAGAACTGGTCAAACTGGGTTTCACAGTTACTGCTGCATCCTCTTCTGGAACAGGCCTGTGAACAGAATGGTTGTAAACCACCACAATGTAGATAAAAAAAATTGAGATAACTTGAGTACATAAAATACGTCATTCTGTAATAGTCAGCTGAAATGATGTGGCAAAGGTAGGGTTGGTGAAAGTAGTTGCGACCACACTAACTAAGCAATAAATCATTTAATTATTTCCCATAAACAATATTTGTATGGTGAAGGTGTAAACTTTAATTTTTAACCACTCTTTCTTTCATGGTCCCTCATCATGTGCCACTAGGCTGTACTGTGCCTTTATCCCCTAACCTCATCACCCCCCCCCCCCTCCACTTCCCCATTTCTTCTAAGATGCATCAACTGTAATCACTACAGTACTAGAGTTTAAATGCGTGCAACAGCCCCTGTCACTGAAACGTTAATTTTATGTTAGTCATGATAAATGCTACTGGAGCAAACTGTATCATGTTATTAGTTACATCTCATTTTTATTATTAAACCATTTGCTGCTGCCATCCATATTTTTTTTATGAATTTATATTGTGAGTGTCTCATGCTGCAAAGTAATTCCCATTGTCAAGTGTTGTTTTATTTTTATTACATGTGATCATTATAATATTACTCTGTCTGCCAGAATTTTGCATGTACTGTTACATAGAAACATACACACATCAATCATCATTCTTGCAGTTCACCTGAGCATGTCATGAACAGAAATTAAACAAACCAAACACAGAGATAATGTACATGAAATATTATACCGTAAGGAAACAGCATGTAATTACACCAATTTTAAGTTTCTGGTTATCTGAAAAAAATCCTGGGAGTCATGGTGACAGTTCTCAACTGCCCCATTTCAGGTATTACTTGAGCAACTTCTCATCTGTCAAAATCAGAGTTTGGCAACTATTGTTTCATTGAGACTAAGGCAGCCATGGGGTGTGTGTGTGTGTGTGTGTGTGTGTGTGTGTGTGTGTGTGTTCTTTCCTTTTAAACTTACAAATCAACTGTGTATGCGCAATTTAGCAAGTCCGAGTTTATATAGAACACAATACTCAAAATTGCTCAAGTTTCTGGAACAACACAGCAGCTCACAAACAGAGGCAGCCATCACATTCAAAACAATACATGAAATAAGAGATAAAGTAGACATATTACATTGGTAATGGTTTCCTGGAATGTTTCATATGGGAGACAAATTAAACAAATTTGGAGGATTATTTACATCAGAAAATGAGTGGTAGCTCTAAATCTAATGAACTACTTTCACTTGTGTGTGTTTCTGTGTACCATCCTACTGTTTCTAGTGAGCAGATCCCTTTTTTATTATTTTATTTATTTATTTTTGAAGAATCTAAGTAAGTTCAGTAACTGTCAAATATCAGGAGGCACCTATTTGACCCACTGAAGCATTTAACACACACTGTGTGTGTGTGTGTGTGTGTGTGTGTGTGTGTGTGTGTGTGTGTGTGTGTGTCTTGCTATGACATGCTTTTCACACTATGACTTTGATCTACTCATTCAGACTATTGTAAACATGAACTACGATTCTTATTTTGACATTCTTAATGACCAATTTTTGGTTGCTGCTGCTTCTACATTTTCGTGATATGCAGTAGCTCCACATTACAAGATGACGAGAGTCATGATCACAGGCCTGCACATACTTCATACCTCAACTGGCTTGCTAAATTAACTGCTTGTATTCCTACAGAAAATACCGAGTGATCAAAAAGTCAGTACAAATTTGAAAACTCATTAAACCACGGAATAATGTAGATAGAGAGGTAAAAATTGACACACATGCTTGGAATGACATGGGGTTTTATTAGGGGGAAAAAAAAAGGTTCACAAAATGTCCGACAGATGGCGCTGGACAGCAAAATGTCAGTGACTGCGCATGACAATCGTGTATAAAAGGAGCTGTAATGAGAGAGAGAGAGAGAGAGAGAGAGAGAGAGAATCAGATGCACCAGCAGTCGCAGCATGTTGACATTACCTGAAAAGGCACTATTAGTGAAGCTGTATTATCAGAATGGGGAATGTGCTATTTCAGCGTTACGATCCTATCGCCTTAGGAAGGGGAATCGAATGGGTAAAGGTCCGTGGACAAATGCAGCTGTGGCGAGAATGATTTCGAAGTTCGGAGTCACGGGTTGTTTAGACGATAGACCCCGTAGTGGCCAACCGAGCACAAGGCGTAATGCTGCCGAGACAGTTCAGGACGAAATGGAGACTGTAGCGGGTTCGTCTATGCACGGGGAAGTCAGTGCTCGTGCAGTTGCACGTTGCACCGGCATTCCACACACTACTGTTTGTGTTGGATTTTGTACGGATAGCATCGGAGGGTACGCTTAAGTGCCATCGGCATCACGAACTGTTACCTGGCGATTTAGTGAAACGGAGGGCATTTGGGGTGTGGGCATTTCAGAAGCTGGTGGAAGATGACAATTGTTTGAGTAACATGTTGTGGACCAACGATGCTCATTTCACGCTCCGAGGGTCTGTCAACGCTCACAGCTGCAGAATTTGGGCTACCGAAAATCTTAGAACTGTCGTGCAAACTCCATTGCATGACGAGAAAGTCACAGTATGGGTTGTGGATTTACCACATCTACCATTATGGGCCTTTTTTCTTCGAGGAAATGCATGATTCTGGTTTTGTAACTGCTACCATGATGGGTGAGAGGTACGCCGATATGTTACAGAATCGCATCATCCCCAGCCTGGCTGATAAACACTTGCTGGAACGTACGATGTTTATGCAGGATGGCGCTCCACCCCATATTGCTAGACGCGTGAAAAATCTCTTGCACACGTCATTTGGTGATGATCATGTGCTCAGCTGCCACTTTCGTCACACTTGGCCTCCCAGGTCCACAGACCTCAGTCTGTGCGATTATTGGCTCTGGGGTTACCTGAAGTCTCAAGTGTACCGTGATCGACCGACATCTCTGGGGATGCTGAAAGACATCTGACGCCAATGCCTCACCATAACTCTGGACATGCTTTACAGTGCTGTTCACATTATTCCTCGACTACAGCTATTGTTGAGGGATGATGGTGGAAATATTGAGCATTTCCTGTAAAGAACATTATCTTTGCTTTATCTTACTTTGTTATGCTAATTATTGCTATTCAGTCAGATGAAGCGCCATCTGTTGCACATTTTTTGAACTTTTGTAATTTTTTTTGTTCTAATAAAACCCCATGTCATTCCAAGCAAGTGTGTCAATTTGTACCTCTCTATCTACTTTATTCCGTGATTTATTCAGTTTTCAAATTTATACTGACTTTTTTTATCACCTGGTATCGGCAACTATTTGGTACAAGGGGTGAATCAACATCTTTCTTGCCAGAAGGAGGTGATTATCAAGACTCGAGGTGATGGTACGTGGTACTAGCATATCGTCTGCTGGGGTGAAAGTCTTTTCTGGTGTGCTTACAGTCACCAATTTCCTATGATAATACTACTGTCCTTCGATATTACCAATGTTCCTGTTTTCTAAAAAAAGGTAACAGGAAACACAAATATAATCCTAAGACCAAAAACAACATCTAGAAATACTTACAGGGTTAAAGCCAGTACAAAAAATGTGTCAAATACACAGATAAACACTTATTCATCAACCTGCCAGAGCTACAGCATCCAACATGACAGCTGTTATGCACTAGTGCTGAAAAGTAAAGTGTATCTCTACATCTACATCTGCATGATTACTCCGCTATTCACAATGAAGTGCCTGGCAGAGGGTACAATGAACCCCCTTCAAGCTGCCTCTCCACCATTCCACTCTCGAACGGTGTGCGGGAAAAACAAGCACTTAAATTTTTCTGTGTGAGCCCTAAGTAGGTGTGTGCCAATAGAATGTTTTCGAAACTGGAGGAGAAAACTGGTGATTGAAATTTCATGAGAAGATCCTCTCACAACGAAAAACGCCTTTGTTTTAATGATTGCCACTCCAAATTCATGTATCATGTCTGTGGTACTAATCAGCAGCCCTTCTTTGTACTTTCTCAATGTCATCCGTCAGTCCCACCTGACGCGGTTCCCACACCACACAGCAATACTCTAGAATAGGGCAGACAAGTGTGGTGTAAGCAGTCTCTTTAGTAGACCTGCTTCACCTTCTAAGTGTTCTGCCAATGAATCGCAGTCTTTGGTTGGCTCTACCCACAACATTATCTATGTGATCGTTCTAATTTAGGGTATTTGTAATTGTAATCCCTAAGTATTTAGTTGAATTTACAGCCTTCAGATTTGTGTGACTTATCGCGTAATCGAAATTTAACGGATTTCTTTTAGTACTCATTTGAATAATTTCACACTTTTCTTTATTCAGGGTCAATTGACACTTTTCGCACCATACAGATATCTTGTCTAAATCATTTTGCAGTTTGTTTTGGTCATCTGATGACTTTACAAGACGGTAAATGACAGCATCATCTGCAAACAATCAAGACGACTACTCAGATTGTCTCCTATGTCATTAATATAGATCAGGAACAATAGAGGGCCTGTAACACTTCCTTGGGGAATGCCGGAAATTATTTCTGTTTCACTCTATGATTTTCTGTCTATTACTACGAACTGTGACCTTTCTGACAGGAAATCACAAATCCAGTTGCACAACAGAGCCAATATTCCATAGGCACGCAGTTTGGTTAGAAGACTGCTTGTAAGCAACAGTGTCTAAAGCCTTCCGGAAATCTAAAAATATGGAATCAATTTGACATCCCCTGTCGATAGCATTCATTACTTCACGAGTATAAAGAGCTAGTTGCGTTTTGCAGGAACGATATTATTTGAGTCTGTGCCGATTACATGTCAATAAATTGTTTTCTTCGAGGTACTTCATAATGTTCGAATACAGTATATGTTCCAAAACCCTACTGCAAACTGACAGTGATATGGGCCTGTAACTCAATGGATTACTCCTACTTCCCTTTTAGGGTATTTGTGTGACTTGAGCAAGTTTCTAGTCTTTAGGTATGGATCTTTCTGTGAGTGAGCAGTTGTATATAATTGCTAAATATGGAGCTATTGTATCAGTGTACTCTGAGAGGACCTGACTGGTATACAATCTGGACCAGAAGCCTTGATTTTATCAAGTGATTTAAGCTGCTTTACGACACCTAGGATATCTATTTCTATGTTTCTCATCTTGGCAGTTTTTCTTGATTGGAGTTCAGGAATATTTACTTCATCTTCTTTGGTGAAGGAGATTCGAAAAATCAGGTTTAATAACTCTGCTTTAGTGGGACTGTCATCAGTGACTTCACCATTGTTATCGCAAAGTGAAGGTATTGATTGCGTCTTGCCACTGGTGTGCTTTATATATGACCAGAATCTCTTTGGGTTTTCTGCCAGATTTCGAGACAGAGTTTCGTTGTGGAAATTACTGAAAGCATCTCATTGAAGTATGCACTATATTTCAAACATCTGCAAAACTTTGCCAGTCTTGGCGATTTTGCGTTCTTTTAAATTTGGGATGCTTTTTTCGCTGCTTCTGCAACAGCAATCTGACCCACTTTGTGAATCATGACGACACTGCGAACACCTCGTGGTTTATGCAAGATGGTGCCCAGCCACATCGCACGGCCGACGTCTTTAATTTCCTGAATGAATATTTCGATGATCGTGTGATTGCTTTGGGCTATCCGAAACATACAGGAGGCGGCGTGGATTGGCCTCCCTATTCGCCAGACATGAACCCCTGCGACTTCTTTCTGTGGGGACACTTGAAAGACCAGGTGTACCGCCAGAATCCAGAAACAATTGAACAGCTGAAGCAGTACATCTCATCTGCATGTGAAGCAATTCCGCCAGACACGTTGTCAAAGGTTTCGGGTAATTTCATTCAGAGACTACGCCATATTATTGCTACGCATGGTGGATATGTGGAAAATATCGTACTATAGAGTTTCCCAGACCGCAGCGCCATCTGTTGTTGAAAATTGTAACTACTGTAATTTCGAAAGTTTGTCTGCCTGAAAATGTACTGTTGTCCCAAGCATATTGCAACAAACGGTGTATTTCTAATCGCTGCTCGTTTAGTTTTTATTGCCGTTTCAAATATACCAGTCATTTTTGAAACACCCTGTAAGTATAACTATAACGTTAGTACGAATTACAACAAAGGAAAAATAGTAATGTCATCACTTACTTGTAATAAATAGTGTGTGTCTGAACCCACACACCCGAGTTGCCAAGTGGAGCTTCATTGTCTGTGTCAGTCTCTGACTGATCATTTCCAACTGAACTAAATTGCCTAACAGCTTGATACACAGTCATGTTATATGGTAAAACCTGATCTCCAATCATGAATTGCAAACGATGCCTCGCACTACCTTGGCTAATGACAACAGCAGCCTGAAATTTGACAGGAAGTAACATTTTATTACCAGAGTGAACACAATCTAGGAAAAAAATGCAATTATATTTGTAAAGATTATCTTTACAAATAGAGATGGGAAACAGGATTCATTAACACATTTACAGTCAAGGTGAGAAGATATGGAAGCCATTACTAGATAAGACATTTAGTTTCAACGTGAACTGTGAAAACACATACAGGAGTCTAATGTACGGAAAACAATTTTAAAAGAATGAAGAATATATTCATGTTTTAGTTTGTTTACACCTCTTTATAAATTTTACTTTTATGTGAATCTAAAGTACTTGTGAAATAACAGTCACTCAACAAAAACTCAAGTTCTCTCTTGCCTATGTCCAACAAACTAGAAGAGTGAAGAGGTAGGAGAAACTGCACAATCCTTTTTTTCCACCTGATAAATGGAGCCCCATATCTTACCACTTTTCCACCACTCTCCCTTACACTGAATGCCCATTAAAACTGTTTAGTTACTATTTCCTGGTCTGCCACTCCCCACATCACACTGCTTTACTAGGCATGGACTTATTGGGACGTAGTATGACAGTCTTTCCTCCGACCTTTGAACTGACTGACTCCATTATTTACATGAGGGCCTATTGCTTTATATAGACTATGAACAATGGTGCAACTTTGGAAATTTTCTTCATACAAATCATTGCCGTATGGGAAAGACGTGATAAGTGACAAAAAATCATGGACATGACCGAGGATTGAACCCCCACAATTGGATTAACATTTTGCAACTATTTGACAAATAACAAAATTTCAGTTATGCAATACCCACCTGTGCTGAGTAATTTTATTATAGTTTAGTTAATTATTGTTGCTATGTTTCTGGAGAAAATAGCCAAGGTAAAAAACTGCAGAAAGAACTGTTACAGCTTAGAAGTTTAGCATAGCTCATACCAATTTCACAAAACCTGCACAGCTCATATTGTAATGGGACTAAACAAACTATAAGACATTTGTCCATGTGCAATAAAGCTATCTGGCATAATTATATATGGTTACTCACTTCAAACTTTCTATTAAGTTTTGAGTATGCACGGCTACACTTTTGTCTCCTTCCTCTCCCCCAAATTGTTTTCCTCACCTCCACTTTGAAACTTAGCTCAAAACTACACCTGCCCTTTACCTGTACCTTTATTGCCCCCACCCCCCTCTCCCTTTATGTTTAGAAAACGTAAAACCATACAAACATCTTACATACCAATGTATCGTCAATATCCTCTTCACTGTTGTCATCATCTGACTCTCCAGAATCTTTATCTTTCAGTCTACCATAGCCTCTAACAACCAAGTATCTTTCTATAGCTTGAACTAGAGCAAGTGGATCTATCTTGACTGTTCCTCCTTTCCATTGTTTCAGATTGCTGCAGTCTGGATGTCGTTGTAAATTGCACTGAAAAATAATATAATATTAAAATATAACCTTCATAAAAATATAATGTAAATGGATAGATAAAAAAAATCTACTCACCATGTGACCGCAACACACACACACACACACACACACA
The DNA here is from genome assembly GCF_023864275.1 of Schistocerca cancellata. NCBI lineage: Eukaryota > Metazoa > Arthropoda > Insecta > Orthoptera > Acrididae > Schistocerca > Schistocerca cancellata. The sequence continues at coordinate 396,072,823 of NC_064627.1, forward strand.
CACACACACACACACACACACACACACACACGTGTGGATGCGTATGAACTCGTGCCGAGGTTGACTATTAAAATTCCTGGAGTCTCTAAACACCACCTAATTTCACCTGGTCCTATTCTGAATCCCATGCCATTTTCATTAATGTTGATCTCATCCTCACCCAAGGCAAGCTACAGACTTCTGTTCACATTAAACATACTAACAAACAACAGCACTTACATTTTGACAGTTGCCATTCTTTCCATGTCAAATGTTCCCTCCCTTACACCCTTGGCATTCAAGGCAAACTTATTTGTTCGGATGCAGACTCTTTACAGGAATACATCATCATTCTCACCTCAGTCTTCACTGGACATAAGTACCACACCACTCTAGTTCAAAAGCAGATTTCCTGGACCATCACATCCAATCCTGGTGCTGCTGGTCCACCCAAAAAACAACTTAGGAGCACAACACTTGTCACTCAGTATTATCCTAGCCGTGAATGTATTAATCAGCTATTTCAACAAGGCCATGACTTCCTAAAATCATGTCCTAACATGAGATCCATTCAGTCTGAGAATTTGCGCACCTAGAATAGCTTTTCATTGCCCTCCCAATCTTCCCAATATCCTTGTCAGACCCTATGCTCCTTCTGCACCGATCTCCCTACCCTATGGTTCCTACCCCTGTAACCAAACCCGCTGCAAGACTTGCCCTATGCACTCTCCTACTACCACCTATACCAGCACTGTAACTGGCAAAACATATATTATCAAAAGGAGAGCCACTTGTGAAACAACACGTCATACACCAGCTGTTGTGTAAACAATGTTAGGCCTTTTACATCAGCATGATTGCCACCCAGTTGTCGGTCAGGATTGGTTGGTTTGGGGAAGGAGACCAGACAGCGTGGTCATCGGTCTCATCGGATTAGGGAAGGATAGAGAAGGAAGTCGGCTGTGCCCTTTCAGAGGAACCATCCCGGCATTTGCCTGGAGTGATTTAGGGAAATCACGGAAAACCTAAATCAGGATGGCCGGACACGGGATTGAACCGTCATCCTTCCGAATGCGAGTCCTGTGTCGGTCAGGATGAATGGGCACAGGCACAGTGTGTATACTGGCAGCACTCAATATCCTGCTGCAGAGCATGCTCGACAACATAACTGTTTGTTTGTGTTTGTTTTGTTTAGAGTGCAAAAAAGAACTAGGTCCACACATGTCCATGTCAGAACCATAGAACACGAAGACAAAGAAGAAGTTAAAAACAACTACACGTTAAACCCAACTGACGGAAGAAAAGACAGCTAAGAACAGGAGAAAGGTCCATAAAATAGTCCATAGAGAAACGGAGATCCTGAACTAAAGATTAAATGTCCTTCGCCATATTGCTACAATGGATAAAAAGTAAAACGTGGTCAACGGCCCACATGTTGTTCGCTAAAACGGCTGATAACTCAGACAGGAAACACAAATGAGAATGTAAGTTGTTAAAAAGGGGGCATTCCGTCAGAAATGGCAACCCGTTAGAGGCTGAGGGCAATGAGCACAAGTGGGGGAGCACCGCTTAACAAATGGCGATAGCTAAAAAGACAGTGCTCAATGCACTACCTATCTGATCTTGAGGCAAGAGGGTCAAGAGGAGATCATCCAAGCTAAAGGGGCAGGTATAATTCCCCAAAGCTTGTTCCCATGAAGTGAGGACCAGTGTTGATGCCAAAGTGACACCACCTGCTAACAGATGGCAACACAGAGATCATTGAGGGAATGGAAGAACTAGCTGGCCGAGGTACGAGGACTGTAGCCTTGGCAGTAGCATCTGTGGCCTTGTTTGCCATCAGACAAACGTGACCCGGGACCCACATAAACATCACAGTGGCTGCATTATGAGTGAGCGAGTGTCAACTTTCCTGGACCCGTTCACTAAGGGATGGACAGTGTACAGAATATTGAGGCTCTGAAGGGGATTGAGAGAGATAGAGCAGATGATGCAACTGAAAGCCTGTGTTACCAGACATACTACATGGCCTGATACAGGGTGAAGAGCTCAACGGTAAATACTGGGCAGTGTTCTGGAAGACAATTCTGAAAATTGTCGGGGCCAATGACAAAGGCACACCCGACACCACAGTCAGTCCGAGAGCTGTCAGCATACACAAAGGTACTATAAAGCCAAGGTGGTGAAGGGTTCACACCCATTGAGAAAGTGGCAGGCAGCAAGAAGTTAAGCTGTTGGAGCATAAGCCGAAAGCAAACTCCAGGAGGTAACAGAAGAGGGATGCATCCCATACTGGAGATCAAAGGTGTCATCAAAGAAGGATGCATAGTGTGGGTGGCAAGGCATGGCAAACAAACAAGTGGCACACACAGATACACAGTATGACAGTGGTAGTTCGGCAGCTTCAGCATACAGACACTCAACTGAGCTAGTGTAAAAGGTGCCAGTGGTCAAATGGATGCCACAATAGTGGATAGTATTGAGACAGCATAAAAGGGATGAGGCATAAACGAAACACCCATAGTCTTGTTTCAAATGGACAAGGGACTAATACAAACGGACAAGGGTGGTCTGATCCACTCCCCAGGAAGTACCGTTCAGGACATGAAGGGCAATGAGGGACAACGTACAGCAGAGAGCCATATAAGATACGTGGGAGGACCAAGAAAGTTTTCTATTGAGAATGAGCCCCAGGAATTTCGTAGTTACAACAAAAAGAAGAGCAACGGACCCAAGATGTAAAGACGGTGGAAGAAACCAATTGCACTGCCAGAAATTCATAGAAACGGTATTGCCAGTGGAAAAACAAAAGCCGTTGTCATTGCTCTATGAGAAAAGATAATCAAGACATCGCTGGAGACGCCACTCAAGGATACAAGTTACTGGAGAACTGCAACAGATCACAAAACCGTCAATGAAAAGGGAACTGGAGATTCCCGGCGGGAGACAGACCATTATATGGTTAATGGTGATAGCAAACAGAATGATGCTCAGGATGGAGCCCTGAGGCAAATCATTTTCCTGGTTAAAGGTGTCCAACAAGGCAGAACCAATAAGAACCTTGAAAACTCAATCTTTTAAAAATTCCTGAAGGAAATGGGGCATGTGGCCACAGAAACCCCCGTGTAGACAGCATGGAGGATACCAGTCCTCCAGCAGGTGTTGTAGGCTTTCTCCAAATCGAGAAACACAGCTACAGTCTGTTATTTCCACAGAAAACCATACATGACATGGGTTGGCAAAGTGATGAGGTCAGTAAATTGCGAGACTCGAGCCACCATACCAGCCGGGCATGAATCATACATTCTATCACTTTGCAAACACCGCTGGTAAGAGAAATGGGGCAATACCTAAAAGGAAGGTATTTGTCCTTGCTGGGCTTAGGGTATGAAGTGGCTTCATGCCAGCATCTGCGGAACGTGCCCTCTGCCCAGATGCAATTTCATATATGAAGGAGAAAGTGCTTGCCCACAAGAGAAAGATTCTGCAACATCTCAATGTGAACATCCTCCGGCCCTGGGACGGACGATTGGGACGAAATGAGAGCATGATCTAGCTCCCTCAAAGTAAGGGTGGTGTTGTAGCACTCATGATTCTGACAAGAGAATGGTATTGCCTGAGCCACCTCCACTCATTTCCGATGAAGGAAGGCAGAGTGATAGTGGGTGGAGCTTGAAATCACCACAAAATAGCAGCCCAATGTGTTTGGGATAGCAGTAGGGTCCAATGTGACATCATTTGCTACTGTCAGGCCGGAAAATGGGGAATAGGCCTTATCCCATACAGCCATTTGAGATTGGTTCACATGGCGAGATAGGGACTGGAACTGTTAAAAAAAACTAGTAAACAAAATCCAGCTATCCCGAAGAATGTGACAACAATGCACATGCAACTGTTTGTAATGAATACTGATGCCCATTGTAGGATGACTGTTAAAAACATGGAGAGCACGTCTCCACACAAGAATTTTGCTGCAGAATACCTCAGTCCACCAAGGATCAAGAGACACGGCGCAGTAAAGAGGAAGTGTGAGTAAAGGAACATTCCACGGCGGTAAGGATAACGTTTGTGAGGTATGCTACCTGGTCATCACAACTAGGGAAATTTTGTTTGTCAAAGGTTGCCAGGGAGGAGTAAAGCCTCCAGTCGACCTTAGAAAGCAGCCATTTGGTTGTCCATGTAGGTGGGGTAGGAGTTAGAAATTGGATAGCACACAGGAAATGGTCACCAGGTTACATGTCGGAGCGAATGGACCACTCAAGATGTTGGGCAATCTGGGCAGTGCAGAAGCAGGGTGTATACAGGGACAAGGAAAAAAAATTCCCGGATTATTCCCGGATTTCTCCCGGATATCCCGTTTAAAAAATATGCTTTTTCCCGGGCGACCTACTGTCACTTAGCACAGAAAAAGTTCCCTCAGAACTGTAAAACTTACCAATCCTTTGAATGGTTAACGTTTTATATAATCGCATAGAACTTCCCGGAAAAAAAGGAAAAGCCGGTGCAGAGAAGTTTTGGAAAGACCTTTAATTTGCAGCAACATATACGCTGCATATTTTCGTATTACGAAAGTATAAATTCGAATTGCACCAAACACAGCTTGTTAGTTTCCGGAGCGTTGCAACCGAGGTTGTGATGTCCTTTTGTAAGCGAGTCATATCTCAAGCCACGAGATCTCGCCAGCCGATGACAGCAGCTATTCAGAGCATAGGACACGTGTCATAGTCAGCCACTAGCAAGATTACTGGTTACATAGCGCGAACACACAAGAGGAAAAGTTAACGGTTTACATTAATGTACACAGTACCGTATATCTACAAGAAAAGCTAAGCTTTCACGTGTAATATTGGTCTTTTTTTGGTGTGATATACTTTAAGATACATCACACAAATGTGCCAGTAAATTTAAAATTGTGACATAAATGCCTCGGCTCGAAATTCTTGAAGTGGCTGGTCCTCAAACTGTTCAGTTTCGAACGCTCTGTGATTTAGATATCCATCCCACTTTCACACACGTAACATAATTCATCTTGCATAAAAAGAAATTTACTTTGAAAGTAACGCTTTTCTAACCACCGTTCGCAATACTGTTAGTTATAGGTTCGATTTACCAGTTGCCAGAGAGCGCCAAAAACGAATTATTGTGCGTGTGCAACTGCAGTGGTGTAGGAAGCCCGCATGTTCGTGTGTATAAAGCACTAAGAGAGCTTACACTACACCATAAAAGAAACAGGGCATCAGAGGATACTCCAAAAGGCATCAAAATTTCGTGAATCATACTAAAATGCATAATTCGGCTTGAAGCGCACATTGGTTTTTTCCAGATTCACAATGAAGTAGGTCCCATCTGATATTAAGCTTTTCAGTGTGGTTTTTGGGATGTAAATTTTCTTGGAGTACCAGTACTTTATGATCTCATGTTTGGTTCTTTACTGTGGCATAATGCCTTACATGGCAGAAGATGATAACGTGCACTTGAAATTCACCAAACAGTTGGAAGTACCCAAAATTGTTAAATGAAACACTTCGTTTCAAATAAAATGATTGCCTCAGCGGAATTTCTTTAGCAAACTTGCAAAAATAACTTCATTCTTCTGCAAGGCGATTAATGCTTGACTGCTACTAACTTGGAAAGAAAATAAAATCAGAAACTGAAATTAATAATATATTTTTGCCCTCTGTAATTAAGTGAATGCATTTTAATTCACTTGATAGCTCCCGGCCACAGAAATCCGTTTTGTTTTCATTTGAAGTGGGAGCTGTACACTAAGAGAAGCAGCGAAATCACTTAACGTAAACACGGGTCACGTGGAGACTAACCCCCTCCCAACTACAACTCAGACAACTCTGTGCAAGCGCGAATCTGGCAGCTAGGGCGCGCGAGAAAAATTTTTCTCGTTTGCATCTGGCTGCTTGCTGCTACTACCAATGCAGCTAACAGCCAAACTTCAAGAAGCGGGAAGCGAGAGAAGGTACTGCTTATACGCGAGTCAAATGCGCATGCGCAACAGACCACTGGCAACTGGTCAAACGAACCTAATGTGAACAGTTGTGACGTCATGCTCATAGCAAGCAGTTTATTGTTACGAAGAATTACAGTCTGCGCCCTACGGCCTTTAACATATTTTTGCTATCTGTGGACGCTTGTGCGTGCACGGTGTTTTGTTGTCGTAAAATGCACATTTCCTTTGCCACTACAGTTTTATTTTTTTCCCTCTCATTTATATTTTATTGCTGCAGTATCATTCTCCAGTAGCAGGATACAATAACATTCTTTGCTAGAGAATCAATTCTGCAGTCAAAACTACAAAAATGTAACTGAAAGCTAAAACAATGAAAAATTCCCGGGTTTCTCCCGGATGAAAAAATTCCCGGGTTTTTCCCGGAATTCCCGGTTGTCCCGGGTCGTATACACCCTGAGAAGGAGAGGTCCAAATGGGAATAGGTCTGCATGGAGTCTGAAAGGAATGTGGGTATTCCTGTGTTGTGGCAAATGAAGTTAAGCTGATTGAGAAGGTCAGCCAAGAGGACACCTCTCTGACAGGTTCTGGAAGAACCCCAAAGGGGATGGTGCACTTTAAAGTTACTGAGCAGCAGAAAGGGGCAAGGGAGTTGCCCAATAAGCTGGAGGAAGTCTGCCCTGTGACACCGAATGACATAGCATGTTAACAGTACAAGTGAGGAAGAAAAATATGGACTGCAAGAGCTTGAAGCCTGGTAGTCAGGGAGATGAGTTGACTATGAACACAATTCTGGATGAGCAGCATGACTTCCACACAAGATGGAATGCCTTTCTCAGGAGGGAAGGTGAAAGTGGACCAGAAAGAAATACGGGAGCTCAAAGTGGTCGTGAGGATGCAATTTTGTTTCCTGGAGGCAGAGAACAAGTGGACGCTGAGATTCTAAGAGCAGCTGTAAGTCCTTTTTGTTGGATCGAAGGCCGCGAATGTTCCATTGGAGGAGAGTCATAACGATGAAAGGGAAAGAGGTGAAGAAATAAGGGGTGTCACATTGGTGGCTGGCAAGTGTCAGGCTTCGAAGACTCACTACTGCAGTATGCAGAGGCTGGAGTATCCAGTTCAGTGAGGCGACAAAGAGGTAGGTTAGGTGAGGGTATCACGTAGCGACACTATCGACGAGGATATCTGATCGGTAAAGAAGAAGACAATTTGCCTTTGTTTGACTTCTTGGAGCTTTCCTGTTGGCAGCAGAAGACTCAGGTGTTTGTTGGCTGAAGGGATGTAGGAAATCTTCATGGGAGAATTCCTTTGTTCTTTCCGGCCTGCGGGTTGTGTAGCAGGTGATTTCATCCCATGAGGTGAAAGCTTGGTGGCCCGTTGCACAGCTGGAGGCGGAGACAGGGATGCTACCATGGCACGGGGTGATTACACAACCACAGTGCTGAATTTAAGATTGCATGTCTGCGTGGCCATATTCTTTGTGGAGCGAGATATAGCAAGAACAGTACTGAAAGTGCCAGATGGTAGAATGGAGGGTTTCTGACTAGCCAACAACTTGCGAGTGTCCAGGTAAGGAAGGCCCCTTTTCCTTCATCCGGAACTCTTGGAGAGCCCACTCATTGAGATACATGGGAAAATCTTGAGAGCCAGCTGCATGGTCGACATTGCCGTTGATACAGTTGGGAGGAGGAGCAGACAATCGCCCTCCCGAGCATCCCTACCACAGCTTACACATTTGGCAGGGAGGAAGAGTGCATGTGGGCACTTATGATGCCTCTACCTTTTTTTACCACGCGGTGGACTACAATGACACCCTGACCAGAGAGTTAGGTTTGGATTTCTGCCTTGGGCAGATCATCGAGCAGCATAGCGTAAATAATACCATGTGTTCAATGGGCTTCGACATAAACAGGATAACCATGGAGGAGCGAAGCTGCAAATTGTTGGAAGTCGTGCTTGAGAATCAGAAGCAGCCTCAAAAAGCAAAGTGCCGTTTTATAAATGAGAGCAGGATTTCACAGGGCCAGCAATTGCATCAACACCTTTCTGAATAATAAATGGATTTACAGTAGCAAAGAACTGACCGTCTTAAGTATGTGAAACACGAGGAACCATGATGCAGCTGGGAGGATCTTTGAATTTTTAGCCTCATTCTGGGAGAAGGGGTCACACCATCTTAGGCAATTGTTCACACCTCAGATCACACCTCCCAACACCTGACTGAGGTACCAATCGACAATTTGGCAAGGCAGCAGCACAGGGAATCAACCCTCCCTGGGCCTATCCTGTAATAGGAGATACGTGCGAAACCTACCAGTCAACCTGGGGCTAGTAATTACACGTTACCCAGCCACCTTTTACGTATCAGATGCTTGGGCTGGCCTACAGGAGCGCACAGGGAGGAAGAAGAAAAAGAGGACCCTCAAAGGCTGAAGTGGAGGAATTTTAGGAGAAGGGGAACGGAGGAAGAGAAAATAGGAACGAAAAACAGTGGACAGACTGTTCTGATATCATATACTGAATGTGTACAACACATTTCCAAAAACATCCCAGATATGTTCCCCAATGAAGGGGAAAAGAATATCAAGAGGATAGACATGCAGCACAGAAGGGAAAAGATGCTGCAAAGGCTGGAGCCCCGTGGTATCCAAGCACGAATGCGCCAAAGAGCAATGAGCCTCCCCAGGGGGTACATGACAGTTGTGACCTCAGTGCCTGTTTCACCACATGCACCACCTGGATTCTTCCCCCAGACACCAGTTTCTCTTAGAACTCTGCAGGTGGGAACTAGCACTATTAATACGTCCTTGGTTCTCACCACCCACCTGGTCTTAATTTATGTTAATTCCTTTCACCTCAACATTTCTTCAGCGTTAACTACTACTTTCTTCACTCCATTTTAGTTTTGTACATCTTTCATTTTCTGACCTGTGTATTTTTCGCCGGCCCTCCTCCCCCACCTCTGGTTACATACAATGCACTTAGGTTTGCACTCTTATAAATCATGTACGATTTTTTTAGCAGTAATCTATGTCTTGCATATTACTCTGTTTTCCACTGTTAAGCTCTCAGGTTTTCAAATCTTGTCTGATGGAGTCTCCTACAATCAGTCTTTCCTTCTCATCCCAACCGGTAAGTCTACTCTGACCCAGGCTTCTGGGATGACTTTTCCAAACTATACCCCTTTCCTAAACCTCTCTAGTTCTTTTCCTCCACCCCTCTTCCTTCCCCTTCAACTCTTCTGCTGGAAGAAGGAGCCATCTACTCCGAAAGCTTGTGCAAGGTAAATCTTTTGTGTGTGTGTGTGTGTGTGTGTGTGTGTGTGTGTGTGTGTGTGTGTGTTCTCCTACCATCACTTGGTGAGTAGATTTTTATCTATCCAATTACATTATACTGTCAATAAACGATACATTTCATTGTTATATTAATTTTGCTACAGAATTAGGAACATAAATCAAATGCGTAGAAAAGTCGTTAACTGGAGAGAAAAAAAAAAAAAAACTGTACATTCAAAATCACAGTTTTGAAAGATTACCCTAATCCAGAGCATAAATTTCACTGAAATGAATGCCAACATCCAGACAATGTTTACTGACATTTGCGTTTATTTTTAGAGAAGGTACATGTTACAGAGAAACATCAAAGAACATCAGTCACACTCTTCTGGACTTCCTATTGTAAGTTTGTTTCCCATTCCAAGCTTGTGTCACACTGAATAAGCCTACAATGACATGACACCATTTATCGGCAATTGGCCACACATGTATAATCAAAATAATACAACATAAAATGTAATAGAGAAACCATATGAGTGGTGATATTGAAAATGGGGGATTTTCATTATAATTCCCCTTTAACATTTGTTAAAGCAACATGAAACTTCCAGTCACATGGTAATTTTTTTGCAAATATTCCTAAACATCACCTCTGTACACAAAGCAGCATTATTTTGAAATAACCTCAACAATCTGATGATACAATATAATATATACATTAATAAGGCAATAAGCAGTTTTCCTAATAATGTTTATAAAGGAAAGGGGGGGGGGGGGGGGGAAGACGAAGAAGAAGAAGAAGAAGAAGAAGAAGAGACAGAACAACAGTTAGTGAAATGGTCGTCAAAAATCAAACTCTTCAGCAGTGGAGCATTATTGCAGTTTGGGAAGAACTGAGTGAAATGCTTGAAACAAGCCAAGACAAACGTACAAGATAGCTGAATGGCACAACAGACTTTCTCATTCCAAATACTATTCCAGTATCTTCTAGGCATATCTGAAACGTGTGATTCTTGAGTTTCTCCCGGCGTATTTGATAATCAAAATATCCACGGGTATGCTGCCGGTCTATAGTGTCCAACGGGCACAATATTTCGGCGATCAAACATGTCGCCATCATCAGGTGAACTGACGGACTGAGCTCCTGTGAACGTGCCGGCACGGAGATCCGTACGCTATGGCTGCTCAGAGGGAACTGGGTTTGGTCGCTGCGGCGGCCGATTTAAATACCCTCCGCCCGCGGCGCGCTCCCTCCGCCGTCCGCGCCCAGCGCCACCACGGTCGCGCGGTGGAACAGATTGCGACGGCGTCTGAGATGACGTCGGTGTGATGGCTCTGTCCGCCGTGGTCGTCACAACTATACGTCTGCTCGATTTACTCTTGATTAACCCGATCGCTGGTTCCCAAGCCTTGCTAAGATTATAGCCACGGTCCCGGTTTATGAGGTCGTCATTGGTGCGAATTTCGATGGCCTCTCTAACAACGCTGTCCCAGTATCTCGACGTCTGTACCAGAATCCTCGTGCGGTCATACTCCATGGCGTGATTTTCCGACAAACAATGTTCAGCGACCGCCGACTTGCTCGGATACATCAGTCGAGTGTGCCTCTGGTGTTCACGGCATCGATCCTCGACGGTACGCATCGTCTGACCAATATACGACTTGCCACATTGACACGGAATCTGGTACACGCCGGCCTTCCTCAAACTGAGGTCATCTTTGGCGCTCCCCACCAGTGCACGAGTTTTATTTGGAGGACAAAACACAGTTCCGACCCGGTGTTTCTTCAGAATGCGGGCGATTTTCCCCGAGAGTGCGCCTGTGTATGGAATAAATGCAATGCCTACCTCCTCCCTCGTGACTTCATCCATCTCAACAGGTTGTGCTGCAGTGGGTGGGCGGAGAGCACGTTGAATCTGCCACTCGATGCCGTGAACACCAGAGGCACACTCGACTGACGTATCCGAGCAAGTCGGCGGTCGCTGAACATTGTTTGTCGGAAAATCACGCCATGGAGTATGACCGCACGAGGATTCTGGTACAGACGTCGAGATACTGGGACAGCGTTGTTAGAGAGGCCATCGAAATTCGCACCAATGACGACCTCATAAACCGGGACTGTGGCTATAATCTTAGCAAGGCTTGGGAACCAGCGATCGGGTTAATCAAGAGTAAATCGAGCAGACGTATAGTTGTGACGACCACGGCGGACAGAGCCATCACACCGACGTCATCTCAGACGCCGTCGCAATCTGTTCCACCGCGCGACCGTGGTGGCGCTGGGCGCGGACGGCGGAGGGAGCGCGCCGCGGGCGGAGGGTATTTAAATCGGCCGCCGCAGCGACCAAACCCAGTTCCCTCTGAGCAGCCATAGCGTATGGATCTCCGTGCCGGCACGTTCACAGGAGCTCAGTCCGTCAGTTCACCTGATGATGGCGACATGTTTGATCGCCGAAATATTGTGCCCGTTGGACACTATAGACCGGCAGCATACCCGTGGATATTTTGATTATATCTGAAACGTGGTTAAGGTTATGTTTTCTCTCATGGTGAATTTGTGTCTGTAGTGATATCAGATAAGAAATCTGATCTAATGTGATAGGAGAGAGAGAAAAACTACTCATTAATTAGGCAGCAGAAGAATGAACATATAAAGGTAATTAAATGTGGAAGATTTCAGTCAGTGGCTCGTCCTCCTCCTGGCTAAAGGATCGAAGTGGAAAGAAGAGGGGTGAAGGAAAAGAACTTGTGAGGTTTAAGAAAGTGGGAGACTTTGGAGAAGTCGCCAGAGCCCCTGCTGAGGGCAGAGTTATTGGACAGAATGAGAAGGAAAGAGACTTTCCTTCTCATCCCATCTGGTAAATCTCTCCTGACTGGAGTTCTGGGGGACTTTTCCAAAAGTCTCCCCATTTCCTGAACCTCACCAGTCCTTTTCCTTCACTCCTCTTCTTTCCACTTCAATCCTTCTGCCCGGAGGAGCCACTGGCTCCGAAAGCTTGCAAATTTAAATACCTTTATATATGCAGTCTCCTACTGCCACTTCGTGAGTAGATTTTCTCTCCCCAATAACATTACAGTTTCAAAAACTTATTATTTTCATTGCTATTCAAAACTGATATTTCATGCGAGTACCATGGAACTATATAAGACCCTCTTGAAAATATCATACACAGCATTTCCCTTAACTGTGGTGGCACTTGCAGCAGCAGAACGATTTAATTTTATTTTGTTAAGTAATTTCTTTACATATTCTGCTTCTTCCTTCCTTGCTTGCAGCGGCTGGTGTAAAAAGACTGATTCAGATATGCACTTGGAAGTTTTTTGCCATTCTGTAGCATTTCTTGTGCTGCATTATTTACCCTGCACTTTTGTAAAGTGCTTTTCACTCCTCTGCACTGTAACAGTGTTTGTCTGTATGTTTGTTTTCGTTCATGTTGTGAAACTATTGTGTGTGTGTGTGTGTGTGTGTGTGTGTGTGTGTGTGTGTGTGTGTGTGTGAGAGAGAGAGAGAGAGAGAGAGAGAGAGAGAGAGAGAGAGAGAGAGAGAGAGAGGGGGGGGGGGGGAGAGAGAGGGGGGGGGAGAGAGAGAGAGGGGGGGGGGGAGAGAGAGAGGGGGGGGAGAGAGAGAGAGAGAGAGAGAGAGAGAGAGAGAGAGAGAGAGAGAGAGAGAGAGAGAGAGTAAATTAATGAAAATGTCTTATATGTTAGGTAGAGATATGAGAGGTTTTACGAGGTGTGGCTAAAAAAAAATCTGACTAGTACTGGTGAAACAATAAAACGAATGCAATAAGGCTGAAAGTCGCGTGGCCTGTCACGTGACTCTCGCTCCGCCTACTGCTCGAGTTTCATCTGCCTCCTGCACTCAATCTGCCCGTGGCGTCTGTTTTAAGTAGTTGACGTTTTGTCTGTGCGACGGAAAATGTTGAGTGTACAGAAAGAACAGCGTGTTAACATCAAATTTTGTTTCAAACTAGGAAATTCTGCAAGTGAAACGTTTGTAATGTTACAACAAGTGTACGGCGATGATTGTTTATCGCGAACACAAGTGTTTGAGTGGTTTAAACGATTTAAAGATGGCCGCGAAGACACCAGTGATGACACTCGCACTGGCAGACCATTGTCAGCAAAAACTGATGCAAACATTGAAAAAATCGGTAAACTTGTTCGACAAGATCGCCGTTTAACAATCAGAGCAGTGTCTGAGTTAACAGGAGTTGACAAGGAAAGTGTTAGGCAGATTCTTCATGAAAGTTTCAACATGAACAAAGTGTGTTCAAAACTGGTTCCAAAGTGTCTCACAATTGAACAGAAGGAACGCCGAAGAATGATTTGTTCTGACATCCTAGAGAACATTGAAAGTGATCCCACCTTCTTACAAAATGTTATTACTTGCGATGAATCGTGGTGTTTTACTTACGATCCCAAAAACTAAACGCCAATCGATGCATTGGAAAACTCCTGGTTCTCCACGACAAAAAAAAGCACGAATGTCAAAATCGAAATTCAAGGCAATGAAGATTTTTTTTTTTTTTGACATCAAAGGGATTGTGCACATTGATTGGGTACCAGAGGGACAAACAGTGAATCAGCATTACTACATTAGCATCCTGGCTACCCTACGTGAGCGAGTACGGAGAAAACGGAACGATTTGTGGAGAAAAAAGTCATGGATCCTTCACCAAGACAATGCCCCAGCTCACAGTGCATTGTCAGTGAAGACGTTTTTGGCAAAACACAACATTCCCATCTTAGATCATCCACCCTACTCACCTGATTTGGCCCCCTGTGACTTTTTTCTTTTCCCTAAAGTCAAGTCAGCTTTGAAAGGAACTAGATTTGAGACTGTTGAAGCAGTAAAAGAAAAAGCGACGGAAGTAATGTATGGACTTACCGAAAATGATCTGCAGCATTGCTATGAACACTGGAAAATTCGTATGGAGCGGTGTAGAGACCGAGGAGGAGAGTACATTGAAGGAGATAACATGAAATTGTAAATAAATGTTTTTTCCAGCATTAGTCCGGTTTTTTTCTAGCCGCACCTCGTATTTTGGGAGGGGGGGGGGGGGATGTTTGTTTGAAAATTTGTTTCATGGGTGGTGGAGGGGGGTGGGGTCGAGGGTGGGCATGGATGGTAGTTATATGAGAGAATCTGGGAGGAGATGGTAGTGGGAGATGGAGCTTGTTGTTTTGTGTGTATATTTTAAGTTCTATGAAGTTGTCAGTCGGTTTAAGGAGTGTGTGGTTTGCCAGTTTCCGACACTGGTCGGATCATTTATGAGTTTTTCTTTCCTGTTTTGGTTTTTTTTTTAATGTGGTAGTTTTCTTGTCAGGCAAGGAGATGTTTCTTGTTGTTTACCCTTATAATTTTCATGTCTGTGGGTCTGGTGATAATTTTATGTTGGAGTTGGTGCAAGGGGTCTGCAAAAGTTGAATGATTTGTCCTATACTTCCATGAAGATGTTCTTTGTACCTGGTGTCAAATGTTGTCTTGGTTTGACCTATGTATTCTATTTCAGTTGGTATATTTCTGATTTCTTACATAGATAAGTTTTCCTATTGCTTTTGGGCTTCACCATCTATGACGCCGCCCCCCCCCCCCTCGCCGCCACCACCACCACCACCACCACCACCACCACCACCACCACCACCACCACCACACCACCACCACCACCACCACCACCTTTCTCACATATCTACCATACATACAGGACAGGACAATTTCACTAATTTACACACACACACACACACACACACACACACACACACACACAGAGAGAGAGAGAGAGAGAGAGAGAGAGAGAGAGAGACAATAGTTTCACAGTTTGGCACAAACACACAACGTGAATGAATAGACATAAACACTGTTACTGTGCAGAATGAGAAACAGTTTACAAAAGTGAAGCATAACTAATGCAGCACAAGAAATACTGCAGAATGGGAAAAATTGCCAAGTGCACATGTGAATCAAAGTCTCTTGACGTCAACCACTGCTAGCAAGGAGGGAATAAGCAGAATATGTAAAGAAACACCGTAAGTAACTTGCACATCACCTATATAAACAAAATGCAGTCTTTAACCTAAAATAAACAAAAATATACAAACATATGTATCCAATCTGCAGAATAACCATGGAAGATGCTTTATAAATAAACTCAAAATGTATCTGGTTGATTGTCTTTAGTTAAATTGCTGTGACCTCAAGACGGATAACCAATAGTAGCTGAAGACAATTTGTGTAGTAACAGTTTTTCACAGACACATGCTAAATGCACAACAAATAATGGTTGAGCAATGGAAAAACTGCTACTGAAGAAGATTTAGAAGGTGAAACCATTTGGCAACTGTGACAGACGCAACATACCAAAATTATTGATAAATCATGTAAATAACCGTGTTTTGAGTTTCTGGCACTGGAAAAACTGCAGCAAATTTTGAGTGAGTGTTAATGAAGAATGCATAGATATCACAAGAAATGACTTGTTCTCACGGGAGGTGCTAAAAATGTCTAGAGAAATGAAGCAGTCAGTACCTTTATTAAGAAAAAAAAAGATGTTCATAGTGCTGTGGTTCCTGCAGTTCACCAATGAAACTGTATTGACTTTTGTCTTTTAGGTATAATCTACCAGATGACCCATGTGATAACAAAGAAATTAGCCTAACTAATCTGAAACTGAAAAGCTTCTCTAGCAAATTTGTAAATGTTGTTGGACATTAGCAATTGTGAAAGAAACCGTTTCACATGGCATGGAATGCAACTCAACAGATGTGGCGAAAGGGTGCTAGCTTCTAATATAATTAATGACCTCGAGGACATATATCTCGTCAACAAAAGTAGAAATAAATCTGTTATTGCGCTACACATCCTTCCACAGGGAAACTAATAGTGTGGGCCAATTTTCATGCAATTTGGTCCACAAAAAAGTAACATGGGAATGCAATTTACAAATACAGACCCATGCAGGTACCACACCATCCTGTGCTTGATTTAGTTTATAAAAATAACTTCATAAAGCCCCTTAACATACACAGCCTCTCAGTAGGAATGAGGAACAAGCTATATGAACAGTAAGTATTTCTGGAGAACAAAAATTCTGTAAAAGTTATATGGTTAAATGAACAATACCTTAAAAGTGACAATATAAAGTTGATAAATTTGCTGAGAGAGAGAGAGAGAGAGAGAGAGAGAGAGAGAGAGAGAGAGAGAGGAGGAGAAGAAGAAGAAGAAGAAGAAGAAGAAGAAGAGAGAAAGTGCGTGGGTGGGGAAGAGAGCGTGTGTGTGTGTGTGTGTGTGTGTGTGTGTGTGTGTGTGTGCGCGCGCGCGGTGGGGGGACAAACAATTGCTTCAACAAAGTATTATAGTTTAAATCTGCTGCAATGAATTTTTGGTTAATTTTTGGAATATGGTGTATTAATTTACTAGCATGTATTATATCCGTGGCTATTCAGCCACATGTGCATTTCTAGACAAATTGAAACTTTTCTGAGTAGATTGCAGGTGAAAAAGTTGTATGGACAGGTCATAATTTCTGAAGACTTCAACATAGATATAGGACCATTATATGAAGTGTGGCTATAAAATAACAGGACTGATGCTATCACAGACTAAGTACGTAAGTGCCAAAGATGAACAACGAATAGCTATGATGTGTGAAGCCTTCTCAGCCAAATGCAGCACGTCTGGTGTCTGTATAAAAATCAGTGTGGCTGTGGCCTTTGTTTGTGTAAGAGATGTGTGTGTTTTTTTTTTCGCTGGATAAATTGTATGTGCAACAATAGAGCAACGAACTGTTGTGGGGTTCACAAGAAACTTGGAAAAACAGCTGCTGAAACCTATATTTTACTAAAAGATGTGTATGGCAAAGAATGTTTATCATATAAGTGAGATTATGAGAGGTTCAAGCATTTTCAAGATGACCAAGAAAACTTTTGTAATGACTCATGCCCAGGATGCCCTTCAACATCAAAAATGGATGAAAATGTTGAAAAAGTATTAAGCTAATTTGATCTGATCATCGGTTGACTATTCGATCAATTGCGAAAACTTTAGGAATTGACAAAGAACGCTAATGGCCAATTTTTTATAACGTATTTAAAATGAGTAGAGTGTATGTGAAACTGGTGCCAAAAATTCTCATGGTCAAACAAAAAGCAGCTCATGGAAATGTTAAATCTGACACTTTGAATACTACTGAAAATAGTCCTAATTTCTTCAAAAGAGTGATAATGTGCTAAATCTTCGCCTGACCCAGAAAGTAAGTGCCACTCCATCTCCATGCATTGGAAGGGCCAACCAAAACAAAAAATGTCTAAAAGTCTCAATCACTCAAAACTTAGAATTACCACCTGCATTATACAGAAGACAAACAGGAAAAATGCAAACAAAAGGGCAAATGTCAAAACGTCCCTGGCATACTAAAATATGACGAAGCAACTACAGCTGATGGAAGAATACCCCCCCCCTCCCCCCTCCACCCCCTTTCACCGTCATTGCTACAACAGACCATCAACTGTACACAATTTTCTCTTTTCTTTTTTCTCACCCAGTAAAATCATTAATAACAACATGTTGCTGTTATAATTCTTTCATATTTATTACGTAAAGAACACAAGTTACATAAAGCAGCTTAGAACTAAATACAATGTTGAAATTCAAGTATGTAAAATCACTTTGTGGAAAGCTTACCTTCAGTTGATGAGTGTTGAAAAATTTTAGAGCACTAGTACCACCTCCTCTGCTAGTACCAGACCCAGCCGGCAAGTCATGCACTTTTACTGGAAACTGTTCTAACTGGGACACACAACCACTAAGTTTGGCCACAAGTGCTGACAATGACGACGGATTCCAATCAGGTGGAGTACATGTGTATTCCGAGTCCAGCTGCCAGAAGAGGCAATACATTAGAATTTAGATCAAATAAGAATGTGAAATTTTGTAATTTAAATGTAAGACAGTCAAAGCAATTAATTGTGCTGTTATGTTAGCACATAATTGTATCAATTAAGTTCTGAAAATTCTTTAACTACAAGCTACAATAAAAAGCAGAGAAATTTATGTGCGGCTAGTATGGTAAATATTCAAGTTCATTATGTCTAAAATCCAGTTACTCAGGTGGAACAAACATTTATTCATTATGCAGTTACTCATAATATTTACCCACTGAACTATACCATTTTGAAGACTTTCATGTGTGTTCTTTGCATTCGAGAAGTAACTCACAGTGATTGAATTAATCGTAAGAAAGAAAGAAATAAAATAATGTATCTGGAACTTTTACGGGCCTCTGCAATCATCAATTACACTATCCAGTCACATTACTGTGACCACCTGTCGAAAGCCTGAATAACCCTTTTTGGACCACGTCCTGCTACCAAGTAGGAAGGTACCAACAGGGACATAGACCCCATATCAACTCCAGTGCTGTGGCCAGCTGTGCTATGTTTCCCAGTGAGGATCCATGGCGCAAACAGCCTGATCATGAATATGTGAACTCATCCTGGTGCCGTTCGAACCACACACGTACACTATGAGTAGTGTGATATGTCGCATCATCCTGCTGGCACTTGCCATCGTGTCGAGGAAAGACCAACTGCATACAGGGGTGGACATGGGTCTCTAAGGATACTTGTGTTGAGCCATTGTGCCTTCAAGCATGACGAGAAAACCCAGAGAATACTGCGGAAAGATTACCCAAACCATCACTCTCCCTCCTGGTTGCAGGTTGTTTGCCTCAAGATGTTTTATGCCATACACACTCTTATGCATCAAGGTAAAAATCCTTACAGTCTGGCATTGATTGAACACATGAGCCAGCTGTTAGGCATAAACATTCCGACATGGTTAACCAATCACCAACCATGTGACAACATTTGTGTATTGAGTGTGTGAACGAGCTCAGCAGGAAAGTGTAAGACAAGAACAGACCAACCTGTTTCTGTTACAGAAGCACTGTACAGGACACAACACCACCTATCTGTTCCAACGCAATACAATCACTACACACTACTAATTGTATTATTACCAATGTCAGCACCACTTAAGTGGAATTATTAAACAATTTCCTGAAATTCCTTCACCACAGAAGCTGAAGTACATATTCCATTATTTGAATTGAGAACTACCAATGCGAGTAACTTAGAAGTACAGATCCTTGTTGTAGCAAAGCATTTTATTAAAGTATTTAATAAAGGCATGTCTTCTGATCCAGATACCACTAAGTAGGGACCAAAAAAAGTAGCATCTATTTTTGGCAAAACATGAATGTTATTTGTTTGTAAACGATTAGACACACACAAATTTAAAACGGTGTCAGGATACACAAGTGAAAACAGACATAGCCTTAATTCTTTGAAACTGAGTTTTAAAATAGTGCTGATTGGGAACTTTTTGACTGTAATCTTTTCTTTTGCAAAAACTTCAACAGTAGCAACCCTCCCCCCCCCTCCCCCTTTCAAAATGGCCTTTGTTTTCTTTGTTTGTAAATCGTTTAAGCTTTCAACAAATGATTGTTCTGTGGAAAAGCAGCACTTTCCCACCACTGAACTGAATGTGTGTCTAATTTAAGGTGTTTCTCAATAGTCTTCATCTTTTCCCCACTCAATTTGGTGATCACAATACACGTGGAATATTAATTTCTATTTTTCTTGGGCATTCATAGCTTTGTGACCCATACCTGACAATGCTAAAAGTAGAATTGACAAGGCACTTCTCATAGAAGTAGAACTGAATGTAACTCTACTCAAACATTGGAAAGGATTTCAGTACATCAAAAAACATGACATTTTGTTTTCCTATTACTATAGTGCAAAGTGCAGACACTATATAGTGACAGCCAGGTACAAGCATAAAATATCTAGAATTTTGATTGCCCGAGGGGAGAGCAATGGTTTGGGGAAACAATCTCTGCCTCCTTGTCACGGACAGCAGTCTACACACATGTTCTGCGAAAGCAGGACTAACACTGTTCACTGGGCTTGCCAATCTTTTATGATGTTGTAAGGGCATAATCGAAATCAGTGATGGACCAGGATTAGTATCTTCACTCATTTCAAAATAAGAAAACAACGAGCAACACACAGCTTGCGAGAACAGCTACCATGCAACTGCTTGTTGAAGTTTGCAGAGTACTGTTAACCTGTTAACGAGGTAGTTCAGGCCCAATTTCAAGCAGTATTCGACGCAATCACCACTCAAAACATCAGCCACGTAATTTGCCAATTTAAATTGTCTATATTATACTAACTTTTGAACTTTAGCTAACGTACATATAATCTTATTTCTCTGTATAAATGCTAGGTCCCATGGCTGAAGAGTTCATTGCATAATGCGACACTCAACTGCCCACAATTGGCATGGCACCAAAGCATTGAGCGCACTGATAAGCCGTGGCATTAGAACAGTTTTCATTTGGCAAATAGGTTCTGACTCACATTATCTTTCCAAATTGGGCTTCACCAGATGTACAATATCAGCCACCTAAGACAGATTACATTTTGACAAGAAATCAAGCTATTTCAAACTACCTCTAGTAAAATAGTTCCTCTGAATACAATTCGCTATGAAGTAGCATCTATCAGACAATTTCGCGTTTCACATTTTGGGGCAGAAGTCACATCTATTTTGCATTTATCACATACCAATAAGGTTCCTTCCAAAATATGCTGATACAACAGCCTCCTACTTAGCAATCTTATACAACTGCTCATTCAATGAAAGATCTGCACCAAACCTAGAAGTTGCAAAGGCCACACAAACACTCAAGAATGGAAATTGGAGTAATCTGCTGAATTACAGACCCATATCACCAACATCTATTTGCAGTAGGATTTTGGAACATATACTGTGTTTGTACACTTGAATTACCTGTAAGAAAATGGTCTATTGAAACACAGTCAGCATGGATTCAGAAAATACCATTCTTGTAAATTACTCACAAGTAGTAATGAGTGCTATCGACAGGGGATCTCAAACGTTGATTCCATATTTCTAGATTCCCAGGTGGCTTTTGGGGCACTGTTCATCACTAACGACATCTAATCAAACTGCATACCTCTGAAATATCCCTTCAGTTGTGTGACTGGGTCTGTGGTTTCCTCTCACAAAGGTCACAGTAAACAGTATTCAATGGAAAATCATTCAGTAAAACAAAAGTGATAATCAGCTTACCAAGGAAGGGTGTTATAGGCCCTATGCTCTCCCTATCCACATAAACAATCTAGGAGATAATCTGGGCAGCCCCCCCCCCTCCCCTCCATATCGTTTGCACATGATTTACCATCATCAGAAGATAAAAAACCAATTGGAAAATGGCTTAGACATGGCATCCATACGGTGTCAAAAGTGGTAATATTGTTGCTAAATAAGGAATAGTGAGAGTTCGCATGCCATGAGCACACAGGAAATCCGTTAAATTTCAATTACATCATGAATCACACAAATTTGAAGGCTACCGAATCAAATCAATTAAATACTTAAGAATTACAATTATGAACAATTTAAATTGGAACAGTCACATAGATAACATGGTGGGGAAGGCAAATCGAAGACTATGTTTTACAGGTAGAACACTTAGAAGATGCAACAGGTGTACTAAAGAGACTACTTACACAACTGTTTTTTGTCCTCCACTACAGTACTGCTGTGTTGTATGGGATACTTACGATGGGAATGACAGAGGACACTGAAGAAGTTCACGGCAGGGCAGTTTGTTTTGTATTACCAAGAAATGGGGAGAGTGATTCATAGATATGATATGCGACTAGGGATGGCAATCATTAAAAAACTTTTTTCATTGCAGTGAGATCTTTTCATTAAATTTCAATCACCAACTTTATCCTCTGAATGATGAAATCTTTTATTGTCATCAACCTACCTAGGGAGAAATGATCATTATAAAGAAATAAGAGAAATTAATGGAATGGTAGAGAAATAGTCTGAAGGTGGTTCGAAGAACCCTCTGCCAGGCACTTCTGAATAAATTGCCGAATAGTCATGTAGCTGAAGATGTAGATGTATCAGGGGTTTGAGAAAGCAGTTATGATAGTAAAATAAACTGATTACGCCAATACAACAGAACTAAAGACCATAACTACTGCACCCCACTAGCCTAGAGTCAGTCGACCAACAGGATCGACGGTATTCATGTCACTCGCACTTTATTCTCTGATTATTATATTGTAATGTCTTGTGCAAGATTGTTCCAGTCTTGATCATACTCTTATTGCCTAATGTGATAACCACCTATCTGTAGCCACAGATGACTACGAACCATCATCCAGTACTGAAGCCACCACTGATGGGTCATCCACAAGTCTACCAACACTGTTCCAAGTCACAGCACAAACTGCTCTGAAACTTCAGCATCACTTGGGTTTGATTGCCTACAGAACCAGCTAGCCAGGGTCCGCATTCAACCCAACATCAAAGCATCATATATCGTGGTCCAACTGATGGGACAACACAAACAGTGACCTGGAAGGGATAGAATAGTCAAGGGTATTGTGTAAATTACACACACACACACACACACACACACACACACACACACAGGTCATGGCCTCATCTGTAGCAGACCAGCCCATGGGAAGCACTAGCGAACCAACAGGTGGGCAACCCACCAACGTATGCTCAGGACTGGCGCAGCAATCTTCAGCAGCCCTGAGTCTGTTTCTGATTCCAGCAGATTCCACTCTGGCTTTGTGAAGCCACTGGCCATCGTGAAAAACATTGCAACAAGATGTATTCCGACATCACAGCATAGGTTCTTTATATAGCGGTTGGGGAGAGAGAGAATGTGAATTGTTCAGAGGTGAAGTAATTACCATTTAACTGCACCAGAAATTGTATACCCAGAAACGTGTGTAGGTATGGATGCGTGTGTGTTAAGAATGTTGTAGCAGTTCTGGAACATTGAATAAATGTTAATTCCTTTGAGTTTTAGTGTACGGCTTAATATTTACATTCTCCCCAATGATGTACAGCAGTGCCAGTGCTGCTACAATGACTATTCTCTCTTCATTTTGACTTTCCCCATTGAAAGGCCCACTTAAAAATGGAAGTCTTTGTCTCATTGGGAGGTTGAGATTAACAAGTAGCTCGATAGGAGACTTGCGACTTCTGCATATTATAACATTTAATTAACACAATACTGGGAGAATGCAACTACATACATCTTTATCCATCAGCTCAAAATTTTCCATTAGCCTACTCAGACAGCCATACCTCCCTACAATATCTTTGCTGTATAGGGATAGTTAGAATAAGAATCATTACAAATATTTTATTTCCATGTGTATGCCATTTAAGGAACCTACACACTTGGCCTCCATCCTGACGAAACAGAAGGGTGTCCAGCCTAGGAGTGGGTGACCCCTGCAGTAAGAGCCATCCGCCTGATATGAGCATAAAACACGATTCATCTGGAAAGGCGAACTGTCACCACTCAGTGGATGTCCAGTTGCGGTATTGGCACACTAATTCCAGCCTTTGTCACTGACGAACAGCAATCAAAAAGGGTGTGTGAACCAAGGATCTGCTGTGGAGGCCCATACACAGCAAAGTTCACTGAATGGTTGATGAGGAAAGACTGCTGGTAGCCCCTTGGTTAATCTGGGCAGTCAACTGCTTGCATGTCTATTTGCTCATACACATCTCTGTAGTCGTCTTTCACCCGTATCATCTATGGTACGTGGTGCACCAAAGTTGCCTCGGCACTGGTTTTGGATAGCATCATTTTGCCACACACAGTATAATTTAACCAGTGTTGCAAGTGAACAGTGTACAAATTAGTCATTTCAGAAATGCATCTACCCTTGACCCAATAGCCAATAATCACGCCCTTTTGGACATCAGATAAATCGCTCCATTTCCACACTATGACAAATGCACTGTTGTCCACATCCCACCATGCTTTACATACACTCCACTGATAGTGCTGCCACCTGTCATTTGTAAATGGTTATAGCATGTCGATGTTGAACATGGGTGGTGGTCCCATTAATGTGACTGGCCCGTACATAAATCACAAAGGTCCACATACAACTAAATAAACAATACAAATATGAAAGAGCATTTTAAGTCTGACAGTTACAATAAAGTACTGCTATCAACATACTAAATGCCAAAATTTAAATACATGATAGTAACGTGTGCTAGTGTATGCTACATTAGTTTAAGAAAAAATTGTAGCCTGATACACAAAAATTAGACACATTAATCTATTCTAGATTATACTTACTGGGCACCCTGCAAAAACATGCAGAAATGTTCGCAGTCGTTGCTCCCTTGAATCCACTGGGCTGTCCTCCTTAGTCAAGTACTGCAGGAGAGCTCTGATAAGACCACTGTGGTTTACTTCAAATGGAGAGATATCAGATTCTATGACAATACTTCGCAGCTCTTGAAGCGCACCCAAGCTTTCAGTAGGCTGCAAAAACAAATATTCCAGTAATATTACATAAAATGTTACAACACAAGAGTGACAATTGAAAAGTGGGAGGTAAAAGAATGCCAGGCAGTAGTAAGGAAAGTGTTAACAGCAAATTTTAATCCTCGGTAAGAAAGACAATTGCATGGATTTGTAGACAATGAAAATGTGTCATGACAACAAAAAAGTTATAATTTTAATCGAACAGCAAGTTTCTGTTTAAGTAGCATAAAGGTATTGCCTTCATTCTGACCACAGAGTGAAATCTAGATTTTACTGCAAACTCTGACTGAAATTTATGTAACTAATTCCGCACAGCTTATGGAAAGGTTACTTCTTTAAGAAATTGACAGGATGTGGTTAGACTATAATAAACCAGCATAATACGAATTTATTTCAAACCAAATAATATTATGTGCTTAAGTAAACTGAAAACTTTAGTGGAGAAACTATTGCCGTATATAGACTGTAACCATGATTAGTGCAATAATAGCAGTTTGTATGCATCTATGTGTAGCTGTGCTCATACACATTGTGGAGCCTATGATTATTTGAGCTGGCTGGTACAATTAATACGCACTCGGTGTGAATATAGAGTGCAGCAGGACAGACTTGCAGACATTCTACTGCTAGGTGGTCTGAGCACAAACTTCATCAACACACACACACACACACACACACACACAATAAAAAGTTTTTGATAATACCTGTGACTGAAGTTTTGTGATGGCTTGAGTAAGTCTAGCAAGAACATTCATTGCTGGATGTGCTGGCCCACTGACTTCATGGCCTGAATAAATTTGAATGAAATGCTGAGCCTGTTCTCTTATCCATGTACGAGCTTTTTCCTTATTACCAGCAGAAAGATTAGGATTACTTGGCGACTTTGTGATGGAAGATTCCTGTGAAAATGAATATGTAACATTCTCAACCAAACTTTGATATTTTCATAATAATTGTATTATAAACTTTTGACAATGCTCATTCAGAGAAGTAAATGGCAGACAAGATGCTGATGATACCACAAGACTAGCCTAGTTACTGTGTCATTCATTTTCAGACTTGACAAACTGTGAAGGAGGAGAACAAAATACTTACCTTATGAAAGTGCCTCTCTGAGGTTCCGGAGCTACTAGAATTTGCATTGCGACCCCATCGAGCAGGATTAAGACTTGCTAAAAAGCTTGTTGTTTTAGAAGTTGCTCCTGCAAAGCGGGAACGGGCTGTACCTGTTGGTGTGGACCTTCCAGAGCTGCCCAGTGAAGTCGCTGTACACATGCAATGTGAGTGAAATAACATTCACAAAATTTATGCATTTCAAACTAACAATATTATTGAATGTTTCATTTATACAAGATTGTCAAAATAATCTGAAAAGCTTGTAAAGCTATTGCAGGGGATTGTTCTGCGAAATAATTGTAAAGGAAAAAAAAATTGATATGAGCGCAAATTCAAGCAGCTGCCAGGTACAATTAAGTGTCAGACATTTTTATAGCATAGATGATAGTGCATGAGATTGTTCAGCCACTGGCTCGGGTTCGATTCTTATTAGCGTCCTATGTCCAATTTTTGTATCACACTCTTGTTTGGTTTTCGGAACTGGGAAAAAAAAAAAAAAATGTTTGGCAACACTGCCTCTGTCTGTCTGCTTGAATTTGCGTGCACAACAGCCCATTGTAAGACATTTCCAGGCGCAGATGTTGACTCTGACCACACTCTATTGGTTATGAACTGTATATTAAAACTGAAGAAACTGCAAAAAGGTGGCAATTTAAGGAGATGGGGCCTGGATAAACTGAAAGAACCAGAGGTTGCACAGAGTTTCAGGGAGAGCGTAAGGGACCAATTGACAGGAATGGGGGAAAAAATACAGTAGAAGAAGAATGGGTAGCTTTGAGGAATGAAATAGTGAAGGCAGCAGAGGATCAAGTAGGTAAAAAGACGAGGGCTAGTAGAAATCCTTGGGTAACAGAAGAGATACTGAATTTAATTGACAAAAGGAGAAAATATAAAAATACAGTAAGTGAAGCAGGCAAAAAGGAATACAAACATCTCAAAAATGAGATCGACGGGAAGTGCAAAATGGCTAAGCAGGGATGGCTACAGGACAAATGTAAGGACGTAGAGGTTTATCTCACTAGGAGTAAGATAGATACTGCCTACAGGAAAATTAGAGAGACCTTTGGAGATAAGGGAACCACTTGCATGAATATCAAGAGCTCAGATGGAAACACAGTTCTAAGCAAAGAAGGGAAAGCAGAAAGTGGAAGGAGTGTATAGAAGGACTATACAAGGGCGATGTACTTGAGGACAATATTATGGAAATGGAAGAGGATGTAGATGAATATGAAATGGGAGATACAATACTGCGTGAAGAGTTTGACAGAGCAGTGAAAGGCCTGAGTCGAAACAATGCCCCAGGAGTTGACAACATTCCATTAGAACTACTGACAGCCTTGGGAGAGCCAGTCCTGACAAAACTCTACCATCTGGTGAGCAAGATGTATGAGACAGGCGAAATTCCCTCAGACTTCAAGAAGACTATAATAATTCCAATCCCAAAGAAAGCAAGTGTTGACAGATGTGAAAATTACCGAACAATCAGTTTAATAAGTCACAGCTGCAAAGTACTAACGCGAATTCTTTACAGACGAATGGAAAAACTGATAGAAGCCGACCTCGGGGAAGATCAGTTTGGATTCCGTAGAAATGGTGGAACACGTGAGGCAATACTGACCCTACAACTTATCTTAGAAGAAAGACTAAGGAAAGGCAAACCTACATTTCTAACATTTGTAGACTTAGAGAAAGCTTCAGACAATGTTGACTGGAATACTCTCTTTCAAATTCTGAAGGTGGCAGGGGTAAAATACGTACAGAAAGCAGATGGCATTTATAAGAGTCGAGGGACATGAAAGTGGAGCAGTGGTTGGGAAGAGAGTGAGACAGGGTTGTAGCCTCTCCGTGATGTTATTCAATCTGTATATTGAGCAAGCAGTGAAGGAAACAAAAGAAAAATTCGGAATAGGAATTAAAATCAATGGAGAAGAAATAAATACTTTGAGGTTCGCCAATGACACTGTAATTCTGTCAGAGGCAGCAAAGGACTTGGAAGTGCAGTTGAATGGAATGGACAGTGTCTTGAAAGGAGGATATAAGCTGAACATCAACAAAAGCTAAACGAGGGTAATGGAATGTAGTCTAAGTCTGGCGATGCTGAGGGAATTAGATTAGGAAATGAGACACTTAAAGTAGTAACGTAGTTTGGCTATTTGGGGAGCAAAATAACTGATGATGGTCGAAGTAGAGAGGACATAAAATGTAGACTGGCAATGGCAAGGAAAGCACTTCTTTAGAAGAGAAATTTGTTAACATCAAGTATAGATTTAAGTGTCAGGAAGTCTTTTCTGAAAGTATTTGTATGGAGTGTAGCCATGTATGGAAGTGAAACATGCACAATAAATAGTTTAGACAAGAAGAGAATAGAAGCTTTTGAAATGTGGTGCTACAGAAGAATGCTGAAGATTAGATGGATAGATCACGTAACTAATGAGGAGGTATTGAATAGAATTGGGGAGAAGAGGAGTTTGTGGCACAACTTGACTAGAAGAAGGGATCGGTTGGTAGGACATGTTCCGAGGCATCAAGGGATAACCAATTTACTACTGGACGGCAGCGTGGAGGGTAAAAACCGTAGAGGGAGACCAAGAGATGAATACACTAAGCAGATTCAGAAGGATGTAGGCTGCAGTAGGTACTGGGAGAGGAAGTCTTGCACAGGATACGGTAGCATGGAAAGCTGCATCAAATCAGTCTCAGGACTGAAGACCACAACAACAACAACAACAACAACAACAACAGCCTCAGAGGCTGATTTCAGTGCTAATTAACTCCAACAGTGCAATATATCTCATGTTTTTTATCTATTATTTCTCAACACAAACTACCTTGCAGCACCTTTACAAGCTTTAAAGACCGTCCTGTATGTAAGAACAATATTATGTAAGGACAGATTGCTACTTACCTTATAGAGGAGACATTAAATTGCAGACAGGCACAAGAGACTGCTATATATTTAGCTTTCAGCCAAAAGTTCTTCTTCAGAAGTAGAAACAAAAACCACCCACACACAAAGTTTTATATAGATGCTACATGGTTTCCAAACTGCTTTGCTCGCATAAGCATTCAACACACACACACACACACACACACACACACACACACACACACTTTTGAACCTGAAGCGAAAAAGTATTGCAGTGATTTCATTACGCCTGTCTGCGTCTCCATGTCTCCTCCATATGGTGAGTAACAATCTACCCATTTCATAACATTGTTATTCCATCCTGGACTTTCCACCATTTCGTTTATATATAAAAGGTTGACATAAAACTGCAAAAAACATCTGGTACATTTGCAGGTGTAACAGGAGTATACAAAGATTATTTGAAAACAACAACTTATTTTGTACAGACTGGCAAACGTAGAAATGCTAAGTTAAACCAATGAATTTTAAGCAGCTATTATCTCCTGAAGAACTTTTAAGGAGTTCAGGTGCCCCTTACATATTGAGTACAATATATCTTTGCCAAACACAGGTGGCAGTAAGTAATATAGATAGTCAAGTGGCCAGTGCACCAGGTAGTCAGTGTTGAGACTCCGAAAAAGTGAGTTGTTGGCTGCTAAGTGCACAGGGCGAATTTTGGAAGGATGGCCGACCGCATTTACAAGTGTTTAACAGCCGTGTGTGTCACCCAATGCTGTGGACGTGACCTACAGCAAATACGAAAATGGCATTAATTGAGCGACTAGTTGATGTGTTTAAATGTTCAATTGTGCACCGTGATTACAAGACAACTGCACCAGGTACCCACAAATTGAATTGCAGTGAGGATTGTGCTTTCAGTGCCACGTGCAGAACATTGGCATGTGACGATATTAAGAGGCGACCTGTGATGAGTTAAACATAATTATTTTATCAGACGAAGGGAGTACCTGCCTCATTTGTGCTGTTTAAAGAATATATACAGAACCTTAACACACTAGGTATCCATTATTGCTACCTGATATCGTGATTAGTTTGTAGAATTTGATACGAAACAACTCCCATGCAAATATTAACCGATCAGTCTTTATCAGTTGCACATGGTCAAACTATTCTAAACTGTTAGGCTATTATTCACTAGTCAACAATGGTGTGTTAATATGGGTGTGTTTCAAACAACAAAATTTTTTAGCTTCTTGTGTCTGCCTGTTTACACCTTATTATTTTTCTTTATGGCAACATCATTTTTTACTGAATCATGTATTTTGTAACATCCTCACTGCATTGCCAACAGAAGATTGTAATGGCTCTGTACTAAGGGGAATACAGCAGAGGAAACAATGGAATGTTGCTGCAAAAGGTGTGGGAAATATTCTAGTTGACCCCACTTTCCTGCAAAAATCTTGCCAAGAGGAAATGAAGGCTATACTGGCCAGGAAAGAAATTTTGTTCAATGCAACGACTGTAAAAGCTGATAACATGCAGAGCAGTGATTTATAAATTGCACTGATATGTCACTTAAATGCACTTTCAGAGGAATGTTTTAACAGTTTTACAGTTGGTTGAATGGTAATCATCCGACAAGCAAAATATTACTTCCAATTTTTCTGGCTTTTTGGGGTAAGTAGTAATCTACAAAAGATCATAATCGATTTTAGGATTTAGGAAGAGAAAATCAGTCAAATAAACAATACTTATAGTTGCAACACGTCCCAACAACAAACACAACCTGTTGCAACTACTAGTATTGTTTGTTCATTTGCAACACGTCACACCAACGAATACGACCTGTTACAACTAGCACTTCAAGGATGTGGTCCAGGACATAACAGGTTATACTACCTGAAGAACTTTAAGCCAATGGTTGGATTGAGCACAGAATTACTGCTCGGAAAATCCATGGCCTGCTGTATAGGTCGACCTGTATGGCAGGATAGATAAAATAAAAAAAATGCCTCGAGCTAGGAGGTTATAAAACCCCACAGTGCAGATATTCTGAAAGTTTACTGTTTGTGTGCCAGATTTGGTTGAAATTGATCCAGGGGCTGGAGGAGGAGGGGGGGGGGGGAGACCCCATCCATCTTCTCATCTATCCATCTTAACCTTCCCCCAGCTGTGCCCACCCATAAATGTCACCGCTGCAACACAGGCCGATAAAGCATGCTCATACTGCTACCATCACACATCTGTGATGGAAGCAGCCTATACTTTATTGGTTTTTTATTGGTTTGAAAACTGTATTTTGCCTCTGACATAAAGGCTGTCATTCAAGCTGTTTTGTTAAAGCAGATCAATACTATAGCAACAACACAACACGAATGTCATGCACAGCAGCCTACATGTTGGAGGCTGGAAAACTGTACCTTGCCTGGTAAAGTAGGCCAATACTATTCCCACACAAAACTATTGTCATGCAAGGCAGGGGCTGGAAATACACATTTTTGTCTGTCTCTTCCCTCCCACTGGAGGTAATACACTCCACAGTGCCGATACTCTGGAGGTTTGTTTTTGTGAACCACATTTGGTCGAAATCGATCCAGGAATTTGGGAGAAGATCCAGGGCACACATACAAGCTGCTATACATGTACACGTCATTTCCATACAGCTTTGCACACACATTTACGTAACATATATTGTATATATCACCTCCATGACCCTCTCTGTGCAACTCTCCCTCCCTCTCCCTCAATTCCATATACCCATCCCCTCCCGTCTCTTATCTCTGTCAACCTCTATGTCCCCTTTTCTCGATCATCTCCTCCTCCTCACTTCTCCCTATCCTCCACCTAACCTCTGTCCACCTCCTCCTCCCTAGCTCCCCTAAACTACCCCTTGTGGGCCCCTCTCCCTATCCATCTCCTCATGTACTTAAATACCTATCCATCTCCTCCTCTACTCTCTCAACCTTTCCCCTGCTGTTCCCATCTGCATGTGTAGCCCCTGCAAAAATAGGTTGATAAATCAGCCCAATAGTATGACCTTAACACGTCCACCATGAAGGGCAGCCTACATGCCAGGGGGCTTTGAACCTTTTCCGCCCCTGCCATATAGGCTGCCATGCAAAGCAAGTTGAAGTAGTACGGCAATAATACCACATCACAACATGCCCGTTGTGCTTGGCAGCCTAAAAGTTGGGGGCTAGTGAACTGCCCTGCAAAGCAGGTCGATATGGCAGGCCAATACTTTTCCATCACCACTCATATTCCGTGCAGGGTGGCCTACATGGCAGGAGCTGAAGGGGGGGGGGGGGGGGGAGGATTTAAGTTTGCCACTATACATCCACTCCTATTCCAGTTTACCACAGACATATTAACTACAATGATTGATACCACTTCCATTCACAATAAATTTAATCAACAACCAACATTCTTTCTCAGAAAGAGGGAAGAACTAACTAGTCACCACAAAGAAGTATTCACTTTCATGAAGCTATTCTCAGAGCAGACCTATCCTCATAACAAAGAACAAGGCAAGAGACAAAAGAATTAAAATTTATGCCATTCTCACCAGACGGATATTTAGTTACTGGATAACCTCTTTACCATCTAGATCTAAATGCAATCTAATATAGTGACAATATTTACAAAAGAAGGCTAACATTCACACAAGATAAAATTATGGAAGAAAAGTTCTGTAGAACAGGCAAGAAATTGATTTTAATTAACTATTTTCCTAGTATATGTATTACTAGTTTCTCAACATCTTTCACAGCAAAGTTGATGTAATATTACTGTAGCATCTTGATCTAGAAAAATTTAAGCATATACTCAAAATCTGCTAAATAAAGAAACAATTTTACTTAACACAGTACAAAAATAGCAAATAACAACACATTCTTTTTGTTCTGGTTCTGGGAAATATGACAAAATGAATCACTAAGTCATCACTTTTTAATTAAAACAATTACAGTTGTGTACCACAGTCATTTTCTTATTTTCAGAGCTCACAATGATATGTACTTTAAGATTTATAGCTTCCTTGGTATGTAAATCTGGTAATTTTGAGAAGCCTACCTTTTGAGAAAAAATCCTGCATCACTGAAGAGGATAAACTATCATCTTGACGAGATTTCCTATTTGATGTCATATTTCTTTTAGGCGTTCGCTTCCTTTTTAGAACATCACTTAGACGTCTATAACAAATCACAAATTTTGTTTATTAGCTAACATTATACATTACATCATACAACACAGTACATAGTATTGAACTGTAGCAGATTAGAAAAAACAGCACTGTGCATCACTTAAATGCTTGCTTTGAAAATTATAGTGTTTGCTGAAGTCTACAAGGACAAGTTTTTCATCCTAACTGTACTCATTCATTCATTCATTCATTCATTACACGAAGACATGGTGAGTTCATTCTCAAATGCCAGCATGCTATTTTACACTTTGCATGTATTAAGTAATAAAAAGAACAAATCATAACATGCAAAGGAACAAAGCTGTTTCTATTGAATAAGTGATACAAACTTATTCAAGCATTAAAACTCCATTAATATCTCTCTTCCTCTTAGATTACACAGTATTCAGATAAATTTAATTGTTGTAATAGATCACCTGCCATCAGAAACAAAGAACTCATTTTGGTTGACTGTAGAATGTAAAATCAACACAGTTCATATGCTAATTTTCATAGGCATATATAGGACTGTTCCATCAGTATTAAAAAGCATAGGTAAATTCTGACAGATTAATGGAGCAAAGTTTATAAGGAGATGAGCACTGATATGGTTAACAGCCTCACTCTTTGTTTTATTTCACAAATTTATTTCACTGCTCAAACAATACATTCTCAATGTTACGTGCTTATGGGATTATGAACAGACAAACGGCATTGTTTCAGTATTGATGAAGAGTGTGGTTCTGTGCCATACATGCTATAATTATGGATTTGGCACCTATAATAATAATAAATTAAAGATATATTTGATAGAAGTGTTGTAAGCAAGAAGGTCTGTTCTGATCATCCACATAAATTTCCTTAAATTGACATACAAATGCATTGTTGTAATGGAGGAAATTCACATTTTGCTGTGCTATCACACTATCTGCTTTGAGGCAATAAAAAATGACATCAATGAAACTCACAAAAGAAATTTACAAGTCAGTTACAAACATCATTCCGGTTAGTAAATAAAAATTAAAGAAATGTATACTGGCAGTTAAGCTTAAGCTGTAATTACTAAGACAAAGGGAAAAAAACCTTTGTTCTTATGCTATTCAATTCCATCAAAGCAACATTGATCAACTGTCAACAGCAACAATGCTCTCTTCCAGGCTTGCACCTCACTTTCTTTTCATAATCAGATTATTTACTTGAGCTTTTTATATTTGTTTATTGACCCTCTGTTGCGTTAATTATTCAGGGTGTATACAGGGACAATGAAAAAAAATTCCCGGATTATTCCCGGATTTCTCCCGGATACCCCGTTTAAAAAATATGGTTTTTCCCGGGCTAAAATACACTTTTTATGTGCTAAGTGACAGTAGGTTTTCCGTAGATTTTCCCTCGGAACTGTAAAACTTATGAATCCTTTGAATGGTTAACGTTTTATACAATCGCATAGAACTTCCCGGAACAAAAAGAAAAGACGGGGCAAAGAAGGTTTTGGAGAGACCTTTAATTAAAAAAAAAAGGGAGAGAAATTTTGGAAAGACCTTTGATTTGCATCAACATATACGCTGCATATTTTCATATTACAAAAGTATAAATTCGAATTGCACCAAACACAGCGCGTTAGTTTCCGGAGCGTTGAAACCGAGACTGCGATGTCCTTTTGTAAGCGAGTCATATCTCAAGCCACGAGATCTCGTCAGCCGATGACAGCGGCTATTCAGAACATAGGACACGTGTTATAGTCAGCCAATAGCAAGATCACTGGTCACATAGCGCGAACACGCATGAGGAAAAGTTAACGGTTTACATTAATGTATGCCGCACCGTATATCTTCTAGAAAAGCTAAGCTTTCACATATAATGTTAGTCTCTAAGATTAACACGCTACAACAGAAGCTAAGCTTTCACATGTAATGTTGATATTTTTTTGCGTGTGTTATACTTTAAGATACATCACACAAATGTGCCAGTAAATTTAAAATTATGACATAAATGTCTCGGCTCGAAATTCTTGTAAGTGGCTGGTCCTCAAACTGTTCTGTTTCGAACGCTCTGTGATTTAGATATCCATCCTACTTTCTCACACGTAACATAATTCATCTTGCGTAAAAAGAAATTTACTTTGAAAGTAACGCTTTTCTAACCACCGTTCGCAATACTATTCGGAGACTGTTAGAAATAGGTTCGATTTACCAGTTGCCAGAGAGCACCAGAAAACAGGCATAATTGTGCGTGTGCAACTGCAGTGTTGTAGGAAGCCCGTATGTTCGTGCGTATAAAGCACTACACCATAAAAGAAACAGTGCATCAGAGGATACTCCAAGAGCATCGGAATTTCGTAAACCATACTAAAATGCATAATTCGGCTTGATGTGCAAATTGGCTTTTTCCAGATTCACAATGAAGTAGGTTCCATCTGATATTAAGCTTTTCAGTGTGGTTTTAGGGATGTAAATTTTCTTGGAGTACCAGTACTCTACGACCTCATTTTTCGTTCTTTATTATGGCATAATGCCATATATGGCAGAAGATGATAACGTGCACTTGAAATTCAGCGAACAGTTGGAAGTAGCCAATACTGTAAAATGATCGCCTCGGCGGAAAGATTAATAAAGCCAAATTTCTTTAGCAAACTTGCAAAAATAACTTCACTGTTCTGCAAGGCGATTAATGCTTGACCGCTACTAACTTGGAAATAAAATCAGAAAACTGAAATTAATAATATATTTTTGCCCTCCGTAATTATGTGAATGTATTTTAATTCACTTGACAGCTCCCAGCCACAGAAATCCGTATTGTTTTCATTTGACGTGGGAGCAGTACACGAAGAGAAGCAGCGAATTCACTTTACGTAAACACGGGTCATGTGGAGGTTAACCCCCTCCCCACTACAACTCAGACAACTCTGTGCAAGCGTGAATCTGGCAGCTAGCGCGCGCGAGAAAAAAATTTCTCGTTTGCATCTGGCTGCTTGCTGCTACTACCGATACAGCCAACAGCCAAACTTCAAGTAGCTGGAGAAGGTACTGCTTATACGCGAGTCAAATGCGCATGCGCAACAGATCGCTGGCAATTGGTCAAACGAACCTAATGTGAACAGTTGTGACGTCATGCTCATGGCAAGCAGTTTATTGTTACGAAGAATTACAGTCTTTGCCCTACGTCCTTTGACATATTTTTGCTATTTGCAGACGCTTGTGCGTGCACGGTTGTTTGTTGTTGTAAATTGCACATTTCCTTTGCCGCTAAAGTTTTATTTTTTTCC
Source organism: Schistocerca cancellata (assembly GCF_023864275.1). Lineage (NCBI taxonomy): Eukaryota > Metazoa > Arthropoda > Insecta > Orthoptera > Acrididae > Schistocerca > Schistocerca cancellata. Next base: position 396,108,888 of record NC_064627.1, read on the forward strand.
CTCTCGTTTATATTTTATTGCTGCAGTATCATTCTCCAGTAGCAGGATACAATAACATTCTTTGCTAGAGAATCACTTCTGCAGTCAAAATTACAAAAATTTAACTTAAAGCTAAAACAATGAAAAATTCCCGGGTTTTTCCCGGTTTTCTCCCGGATGAAAAAATTCCCTGGTTTTTCCCGGATTTCCCGGTTGTCCCGGGTCGTATACACCCTGTTATTTCATTTTCTGTCAGGTAGTAATAATTTAGTTTCCAGAAGGCCCATTAGTTTCAGATAACTTCATCATTGACATACAGTTCTCTTAAAATGCATCACCTGACACCATCTTATTGTACAGGGTGCCAGCCAGTCATGGAATATTTTGGGATTTAGTTTGAAAATTTTATTTCAAAGCCCTCAGCCAAGTCTCTGCAAGTTTTCTCCCAGTATAACATTTGCCGTGACTATGTGAACCAAGTTACCTGTGTTTCAGAACCATGGCAGTTCTGTCTGGTTAAAGCCATCGAAAGGTGATGCCCTCAACCCTCTGCTGAATTTGCTGGTGAATTCACACAGTCAGTTTAGCCAATAGCTTGTATAAAAGTCTGAGGGTTCTGGAGAGCAGAACACAGTCTGCTTCATTTTCTTGCGATTTAGATTTCAACTAGACCAGACATCTCTCTTGGGAGACAGCCCCTGGCTCGATACTCCATAACCGGTCACCAAAAGAACTTGACATGAACCACCACCTCTACTATTGCCTACTTTTTTAGTTTGTTCAATCTCATAGACTGACCTACACCTGGTAATTTCCTTCCCTATGCATCTCACATGCATTCCACATACTGAATTAAATGCTCTTTATTTAATGAAATTTCCTGTTCTCATTTAACATCAACCTAGATGACCTCTCCCAAGTTCTGACCGCCTGACAACCTGCATATTATTTCATTCATGAAACATGTGTTCTGCAAGTTGCAGAGCTTCCCAGTAAGTCATTAATTGTCATTTAAATTCATTTTTTCATGAACAATTCTATGTGCTACTTTTGAAGAAAACAATCCCAGTAATTTGAGCCATGGTATTTTGAGGTTCCATGTAATGGGAGCTGGTCTTAAGAAAATTAAAATTTTACATAAAATCAGAGTAAAAACACATTTTCATGTGTTGTCCGCATGTAAGTTTTAACACTTTCGAATGTGTTGCATTTTGAACTTAGTTTCAATTTTCCAGGTGTACAATACAGGTAAAACTGTCCCACTTAGGGTTTTTGTTCATAACACACAGAAATAACCTTGAGCCTGAGACTGCTAAAACATTTCTATTATTGATGGACAGGTAGCATTAGGTTTCAGGGAGTGTAAGCGCTCTTGCTTTGTCAACCCTTCACCAACTGGGACCACCTGACAATCAGTTGTACAGTGAATACCAGCATTACTGTTACCCTATTATTGTGCCTACTCAGCAACAGCAGTCATTAAAATACAGTACGCCTTAGTAAAGACATAGTACACATTTTATAACTTTGTCTGACTTTGTGTGCGTGTACTGTAGATGGTTGTGTAGTAACACCTGTACTGTAGTGAGCCCACTAGTGTCACATTAGTTTTGAAGTGCTGTGTGTACGTACAGGTATTGTACCTATGTAACTGTGTGCTTCTTAATGTTTTAATTCCTACGTTACAATGAGTGGAAGGATTAAGAGAAAATTTGTGGTGTTGTGTGTGAAACTAAAGACTTTGAAAAGATGAGATAAAGGAGAAATATTAAAAAAAAAACTTGCTATCGAGTATAGAATTGGTGAAGCAACAGTTGGAGACTGGCATAGAAACAGATACAAAACTGGGAAGCTTTCATCAAATAAGTGTTCTATTTCATCATTTGAACAGAAGACAATGAAGAAATCTGAGTACGAAAAAAGGAGTAAAGCTTTGTCCATTTGGTTTACTCAACAATGACAAAATGAAGTCCAATTTCAGGAACTACTCTGCAAGAAAAAGCTGTAATTTTTAGAAATGACTTGCAGCAAGGTGAGGACGATTTTACTGCAAGTTCAGCATGGTTGAATTAGTGGAAGAAGAGATACAGCATAAGGTAGTTTAAAATTTGCGGAGAAAAACTTCCTGTGGATTCTCAAACTGTTATACAATTTTGAGAGAAATAAAATAAAAATTATACAAGAAGAAAACCTTACTTCTCATCAACTGTGTAACTGCAATGAAAGAGGGCTAAATTAGAAAATGCTTCCATCTAAAACTCTAGCCTCAAGAGAAGAAAGGGCTGCCCAGGCTACAAAAAACGAAGAGAGGTCAGCAGTTCTTGCTACATCAAATGCAAGTGGAGACCATAAACTGAAGCTGCTGGTAATAGCAAAGTCTGCTAAGCCTAGAGCTTTAAAAATGATCACTTCTTCTGCACTGTTTGTTACAAATGTCCACCAGAAATCTGTCTGAATGGACAAAAAAAAATTTTTTTAACAAGTGATTTTTCGAAGATTCTGTTCCAGAAGCCAAAAGATACCTACAAAAAAAGTGCTTACCTTCCAAAGCTATTCTACCATTTGGCAACACTGGTTTACACCTTGATGAGAAGGAACGAACAATGTAACAGTACTCGCACAGTGTTCTTATCCACTAATGTGATGAGTTTAATAGAGTCTATGGATCAAACAGTTTCATAATGCTTTAAAAAAATAAATAAATAAATAAATAATGAATTAAAAACACCCACTCTATGGTAAAAGACTGTTTACTGGTCAGCCAATTCATGGTCTGAAATAAAGGCAGACACTAAAAAAAATCTTGGAACCAAATTTTACGGAAAAAATGGATAACTACAGTACAGACAAAGATGACCTACCATCGGAAGAACTGATGAAAAAGCTTGCTTGATGTGAAATTGCGAATGCAAATGATGTTTCATAATGGAACAGTGACAAACTGTTTACAGTGGATGTATTTGCAACAGTTGGAATGATTAATGAACTCACTGAAGACAGTTACGATACGGTATTACCTGAAGAAGTTGTGCCAGTGATTACTCACACTGAGGGTTTGGCAGTGCTAAATGGGGAAATGGGGCAATGGGGCATTGCATCATATTGAGCATCAAGTAGAAGCTACTCCAACTGACACCATGCTTCTTAGAAGATAGCGTGACATTGCAGCTAAAAAAAAATAAAAAAAATAAATAAAAAACAAATAAAAATAAAAATGTAAGATATTTTTGCAACTTTGACATGTGCACCCATATATGTATATGCAATACAGGTGTGTACTTTATATTTTTTTACCATAGTGTCCTCATTAAACATTTATTCATGATTTACTGACATTTTCATATCTGAGTGTTTTGTAATTCAACGTAGTCTCAGCCCCAATTAGCTCAAATTACCGGGACTCTGCTGTATACCATTTTACACTGTGTATTGGATACTACAATACCGAATTAGGTAATGTATCATTTAATACAATACTATTTGCTGTGTATCTGGTGTTGCACTAGAAGTCTGCACATTTAAATACCAGCAAACTCCCATGGATGAAGGAATACATATCATCATACTATCTTAAACATTCACACTTACCAAAATATTACTGAGTACAAACTGGTGCTATTCTGATGAAACATTTCGCTTAAAAGCTGCCTATTTGTAAAATGTCAGTACCTTTCAATAATTTATAATTCATTGGAAAATTTAGAGAGTGGAGTAAACACAATGGACTTTAATTCATATTAAAACTACGGGTTTTATTAAATATACAAATTTTTTCTCTGATCAAAATTCTGGAACACACTCCATTCTAACAAGTATTGATAGTAAATCATATATGGGTTTCTGTGACACTGAAACAATGCATAAAACCAGAAAGTCATTTCTGGAGGAAAGTCAACACTGAAGTGGCAAAAAAGATACTGAGTTCAAGTTCCTTGCACTATTAAAAACAGGAACACTAAATTATAACTACATAGTTAGTGATCATTTCAAAGTAGTAGAAATATTACATTACACTCCGCTGCATCTGTTTAATGTATACCATAATTTTGAGTTAATATTAATTGTCTGCATGAAGATGTTGAAATGTAAACTTTGTATTGTCTTGAACTAAGGTGCCATGGTTGGCAGTGACAAGCCAGGGAAGGTGGTGCTGTTGAGATAAATTATGAGAGAAATTCTCTATACGTATGGTGTTGGTCAGTATTAGCATTTATGTTGAAACTTACACAGTTCTGAAATACTTGTGGAGCAAGGAGCTAACATAAACCAAGGAGATTATTGAATTTGACTGTTGGTGTTTTTCATTTATGACAAACTGAATCCATTATGAAAATTTCTGCAAAGATGAAACTGTGAACTTGGAGATCATTGACAATATACAAGACTCGACACACCCAATTTGCAGAAAACTTGTCACCAGAGAAACTTCAAATCAAAAAGGTGTGTAAATTAATGTTCGTTATTTTAAAATAAAAATTCTGTGAAATTAATACCTGTGGTACAGTCTGACAACTAAAAGTTAACTGCAAGCTGCACTCTGAAATATAAACTACTTAACACAGATGTAATAACGAATGTGACATGTCACTTACAGCTGTGATGGACTTGGTGACCTCACATCATCGGCCAAATTAGATGACTCATGCTGCTGGAATATGCGCCTGGCTTCAGGACTTGGATTCAGATTCTGACTGCTACTGCTGCTAAAAACCAGACTTGCTCCACTGCCCAGCTGGCTGTTCAAACTCCCACCTGAAACTAACTCACAGTTAATGACCATCCTTTCAAAGAGCCTCAAAAAGGATACATACTAAAATACATACAAATGAGGAAAGCCAAGAGCTTTATATTAATATCGGCAAAACACAAGAGTTAGTTGTCAGATGGGAATATACACAATATTTGGACTGGGAATATACACAGTATCATACAATGTTGTAGCCTGCAGATCCAGATTACTTACACACAGAAATTAAGTGAAATCATGGAATTATATTTATTTTGAACACATAATAATGAAAGCATAATTTTATTTTATTTATGTCCCCAGTTCAATTATATCAATGCTTTAGGTGAAATACAAGTTTTGATATGTTGGTAAATGAATATATTCCCATCTTTTAATTGACTCCCATAATAACCAATAATGTAATGTGCACAGTTTTCTTAATTTATTCTGGGCACGGAGATAGAAGACAGCAATTTCCTTTCATATTAGGTGCTTAGTGGTGTGAATTTGATCCATTTACGTGAAAAATAGTGCCACAGCAAAATAAGAACATGAGGATCACAGCCGCCACATATTATAGCCTAACATGAGAGATTCTCCAAAGCTTCATTTTTTACATTGTTTAACGAGGAACGATTTAGTACCCTTTCAGTTTTGTGGAAAGGATTGTTGTAGGAATCATGTAACAGGATTTTCTGAACATCTAGCTTTTTCCAGAACTGCAATATTTCAGTGTGACTGAGTGCGACCGTACTGGCACTTGCATGTAAGGACAGTCTTAAAAGTTCATTTATTAACAATGAAGTGCCTCAATGATGGAATGGCTGTAAGAGGCATATGGATCTTCTTAGCTCACATCACCAGCCCCCAAAGTCATCTGATCTTGTGCTAGGTTTATTTTTGACACTCTCATTCCAACAACTTTGGGTGAATTGTCATGACACATTAGCTGTAGCAACTGCAGTCATGCTTAATGAAGTATCAGACAAGTTTGATGATTATTTGGGTGTTTGTTATGTATCTGGTGACACATAAATTAAGCATTCACATAAAAGAACCATCCCTGTAAAACCCAAAGGTTCCTTTGAAAATAAAAACTTTGTAGATCTATGCATAATTAAAAATTACCACAAGTTGTGTGTTCATTCATCTCTAGCACAAAATCGAATATCTTTTTGAAACACCTTGCATACAGAGTACCTGGGTAGTGATTGAGTTACATGCTGTATGGGAAAACAAATTAGTCAGACAAATACTGAAATCAGTATGTCACAATACAACAATCTTAAAACAGAGAACAAAGTGCAACTATAGCAAAGATAAAAAACAAACAAACAAAAAAAAAAAAAACAACCTGGCAGAGTTAATTGAGTTTTTATTTAAGATAACACTATATCAAAACTGACAGTATGTCAAAATGGCAATCATTATAAACACAGGCCTTGGTTTTAAGATTTCTCATTTTTACTTGTTATATCCTGAGGAGGCTTTATTTTGTGCATTATCGTACACAGGTAGATCTGAGACGAAATTTTGTTTGTGTTTGCACCCACACTAAGGTAGTCAGCTGCATGCCACAAAGATCTAAACCTGACAAGTGTGAAAGTATTATGTGGCTAGCCCGGTTGCATAGCACGTAAGACAGTGTACTGTGTGCACAGTACAGAGATTGAAATAACATGCGGTATCAAAAAATTAAAAGCAAAGAACTCCTTTCCTCTGTTAATTATTTTTAAAGGAGTGATTCTTGAGGGCATCCCATAGAAGCAGGTTTTAGCAGTATCTACAATTAATCATGATTGTAACAGCAAACAACTCTAGAGAAGTTAAAACATAGAAAGAAGTATTGGCCATTAGGAATTCTGTGACATACAAAAGTTTTTAGGTCAAGATTTCTCTATCTTCAAAATAGTATTCTTTGAAACAAACTCCTTTCCCTCACTTCCTCCCCTTATCTTTGTGTCTTCAAATAATTTGTATGTTATTTTCTCTGATTTCCTATGTTTGAACTTTATATGAAGGAAATAAATCAAGGGAAAAAAACTGTTGGTTTATATCTATAAGCAGCCACACTTATAATTTAGAGCAGAACTAATGAGAATAAGATTGGGAAATATGCTGTCTTACACATAACAGAGAACACAGTCTGGCTATAATCAAAATAAGCAATAACTAATCTGTCACATGCAAATAAAATCCATCAATTATTCTAACTTACTAAAAATGCAATGACACTGACATAAATGTCAAGATAAATTCAGCTTACATTATAAAGTCAGAGAAACTAACCGAGCTGCAAAATGCTGCCATTTGGACTGCTGCCAGTAGGGCTGGTGCTAACAGTTGGCTGGCTACTACTGCTACAGATGTGAGCAGATGAAGGGCCAGGCTGTGGTGCAAGAGAACAAATTGATTCCTGCTTCAGGGGCACTGAAGCACCTCCAACACTGTTCTGTCCTTTTGGAAGGTTAACTCCTAATGGCACATCAGGATCTGCCAACTGCTTGATTTGATACATCACACCTATGAAGCAAAACCAATTCTATAAATCAAAAGAACTAATATCACTTGGACACTTAACACTACTGTTCTACAAGAAAGATCAACAGACGACTACAAATACCATCACTGAAACAATAATACTTGACCACCATCTTCAGCAAATGCATATATCTTTATTATTTGTATGGCAGCAATTAACATCTCTCATATACACATGACAATTTTCAGAAAAACATCTATCACTCATAGGAATTCCTGATTAGTGGACAGAGCCATAAATAACAACTTTGCTAATATCATCCATCTATCCATCCATCCATCCATCCATCCATCCATCCATCCGAGATGTAAATATCTAGATTATTGTGCTGCAGCTTATTTTTGCCTCTTACCACAGTCAGAACACGGATGATCGCAAATGTCACCCTCTCTTCTCAGAGGGGGAGGAGAAAAAAAAAATCTTCACACTTTAAGGACAATCTAACATTTATGTGGTGGCTGCTAATTGCTTAACTTTGTAAGTAATAGAAAACTATTTCAGAATGTAAAAGGTTTTTCTTTTCTCTTTGTTCCATTTAATCGTTTGTTACAGCTATATGAATATCAACTATAAAGTGGATACACTACAATAAATTGCATTATCAAAGAAAAATTTTATTATTTCACATGGGATTAGTGGTGTTAAATTCCTGGGCATTTATAAGTTGGGGCAAATGGCCATGATAAATGCTTCGGCAAATGCCTGCAATTCATAAAGCTTGGGCATTTATGCATTTTAAAGATAGACTAATAAGCCGTGCTTATAAAAAAAAAATTAAGCTGATTTTTCCTTTTGGAAAAGGAGTTTTCCAACACTGCTTCTTTAGTGGTTGGGTAACCAAGTTGAACGGCTGCTTGAGAGCTAGGGGAGAGAGATACAGGAAATAAACAGGACTGTAAACGTAACTTATAACATCTTTAATGATGTCAATTTTATCTTCACAGCAGCATAGTCATAAGGAAGTACAGTACATAAAGAAAGGAGCAGACTGGTCTGTCTAAGATCTTGCTACACCTGAAAAAGCAGTTTATATATTGTATCATTACACAGCTGTTCAGTAGTGTGTCTGTGTGTGTGGACTGGCCCCTATCACTACATGGGATATACTTGATTGTAGCAAGCCACAGAAAGACAGAAAATGTTCTCGGCCCAAAACATGTTTAAGAAATACAAAAAGATTACTTGAAGAGGATGAAGTTCAAGATGATTTTGAAGGCAAAGTGAACAAATTAAGATGACAAAGTTGAAGTTCAGCAAGAAGATTCAGAAACAGAGGAAGATAACAGTGACGATGAGACAAAATGAATAATTTCTATGATCACAGAGAGTACATTTCTGGGCCAACAATATTATCTGAAAGTTACTTGGACCTATAGGTGTAGACAAAGCATTAAGAATGCCTTTTGAATGCATGAATTGCCTCCAGAAGCCAGAGCTTCATTTTGGCATGGAAGATACAGAACTAGGGATAGCAAAATTTTGAGAAAAACAGCAACATGAAATTACTGTTTTTTTGTGAAGTATCATAAAATCAGCAATTTTTACAAAGTATTGCAAAATTTGGAACTCTGTAGTATAAAAATGTCTTGAATATTAGGAAACTGCTGTCCTCAGATTTATAACTGATAGCTACTGAATGCTGAAACTGAAGATTGACATATGAACTCCTCAAAGCTGAAATTTGTAAATAATCTTACACACGAGGTTATAATGTATTTTGTTAGGTCACTTTATTGTGAGTTGTTTGGTACAAATTTTGCAAATATTTCAAACTAATTTCTCAATGAGTTAGAGACTTTAAACTTTCAACACAGCTCAAAAATCGATGGCAATACAATATTAATTTGCTCTCTTGTCACGTATGTGTTGGAGGATAACTTGTGTTCCACTGCTATTTGTCCCCTTTCCTTGATCCTGTCACAAACATTTCATGATAATAACGATTTCAGGTAAGCCTCCTTGTGGAATTTATTCTCTTTAATTTTTGTCTTCATGGTCGCTTCACGAGACATACGTAAGAGGAAGCAATATATCAGTTGACCCAGGTGAAGAGAAACCAAAATAACCTTGAATTTACCATATGTCTCTGTTGTAATCTCATCAAAATGTTTGAAAATGAATAATTTCACACAGACGAAACTATAAAGTGCAAACTAATTATTTAAATAAATAAATTTTCCAAATAGATTACAATAGTCCTGAAAATCTGTGTTTTTGAATTTTTAATAACATGCAACAAGATAATAGGAAGGAGTGTAGAGAACAGCTATTTTTTGAGACAAGTTTGTATCATTTGCAGTGTTATAAAATTGTTATTGACTTAGGTGAACTACTCTTACATCAATTATCTATTGCATGCACCACACAGTTTAAATTTTTAATTTTACAAGTATTCTCAGAACTACCGAAATTCACAAGCACAAATTTTCCATAGTGTCTGGATTGGGCTAGGAATCTATGAGCTATGAGGCGACGAGAAATTATTTTATACTTTTTAATCCATTTTGAATAAGTATTTCATTGAAAAGTGTTTTCTTTAAATAATTATGCACCATCTGGATGACTCAGGAATTGATATTGATCTTCATAAGACACTTAAATATTATGGGCCAAAATGTGAAGAAGAATCAGAAGACTAAAGCAGAAACACAGGTAATGGAACTCTTGGTTTACATTAGTTTATTGTTTTAGAGACCATTGTGCCTGGCATAATTCTCTGCAAATTCTTTCCATCTTAACTACCTTTTTTTCCCCTCAATTATGTTCTGCATGTTCAGTTAAGCTAAAAATCTTCATCTCTCTTTTTATCAATTGAATTATATCCAGTAAATTATCTAAGGGCTTTCATTTCACATTCTTCTACTCACTTTTCATCCTCCTCATATCCATAGAGCAGTGCACGTATAGTAATAAAACTACACATGTATTGCCATAACCTGAGGTCTGAGCGCATACAAATATTTGCAGTAATTGTTATCCTGCAGGTAAAAGTGAGCGCGCTTGCAGACATTTGCGAGCTATCTGTGAATTTCCACAATAATAATTGCTTTGCATATCTCCAGCATGTTTAACAAACATTAGTCAAGTCCCTACACATACATACCCACTTTATTTACTGATATTTTGGGATGGACATTTTACTTGGCAAACCTTGATTGGTTTGAGAATGGGCATAATCCAAAACCGGTCACTGACTAAACATCCATCCATTTTAGTTGCAACTCCGGCTCTTCTTTTTGCATCGTAACTGCTTTGTAGTTGAAAATTAACGACAACAGCAATCATTTTATGCTCTTCATCAAATTGTGTTACCTGTGGTCATGAACTCTGTCTATTTAAGTCTGTGGACATTCTTAATTACACTTAACAATACACCACATCTCAGAGTTGGTTTTGCGGTCTCCAAAATTTTTTTAATTCAATAACAGAGGTAAAAGCCATTAATAATAGATTAATAACAATTCCCCTTGAATGTGCAAATAAAGCATACACTTTAATTAATGTCCAATACCAGTCAATGGGGATAACCATAAAAAACCTGAAGGAGTTAATGACGCTTGGGAAATGTTAGAAAGCACTATCTCGAAAATTCCCTCAAACCATGTTAAAAATTTTAATGGTCGACTTTAATGCTCAATTAGGTAAAGAGAATAAATATAAGATAACTGTGGGTGGACAAACCAAAATAGTCAAAGACATGTTGAAACGTGCAAAAATTTTAACCTTCAAATCATGTTATTTTAAAAAGAACCCTTCGAAACAAAAACTTGGCGGGTACCCAATACATTTATTGGTTAACTTCAAATTGATGATGCAGCAATTTCATACCCTAAATACATAGAAAGTTTAAACGTCCAAGTTAGGAAAGGGGCTAATATTGATTCTGACCGTTATTTAACGTGAATAAAAGTAAAACCTCAATCTCAAAAACTCTTAAAAAAAAAAAAAAAAAAAATTGTTATCCCAAAATTTGACACAGCTAAAATAACCCCACCTCTAGCGAACTTGGGGGTGGTGGTGGTTGTGTGTGTGTGTGTGTGTGTGTGTGTGTGTGTGTGTGTGTGTGTGTGTGGGGGGGGGGGGGGGGGGGGCAATCAATCCAACAATTGGCAAAGCCTAGAACAAAAGTTCATCAAAACAGCACAAAATTTAGTTCCACTTCGAAAGAAACAAACAGTCTTGGTGGAATGTGGATTGTGAAACAGCAGCAGCAGTCAAGTCTAGGCACGAGGCATTCAGTAACTGGAATAGTAATAAGAGGGATTGTATGTTAAGGTAACCCTTTCTGTACTACTATCCATTAATTTATGAATTCTTTTATTCTGGCATTAACATGAAAAATTTGCTCTCTGCAGCGTACTCTCAATGATGCAGAAAAGGATGGACTTTTTAATCCATGCAATTTTCGAGCATCTCAACTGACATACCTTCGATTAACATACAAAAGACTTCCTTCGTCGATGTCAATCCCAGTTTCTCTCATTTACGCAGAAAAGACTACTTGATGAAATGGAAATGTTGTCAAACAAGGAGGTACAAAATTCAACAAGCATTCAACAAGCTGTATATAATTGATACTGAAACATTTGAAAAATTTAAGCATGCTTGGATATGCCACAAACAACAAAAAACAAATACATTGCAACAATGGCAAATGGCCATTGCTGTTCCTTATTTATTGGAAAGCTATTCATTCTTTTCAAGAGGGAAGGAGATGAAGAATTTTAAAATAAAACACTGAATATGTCCGAGAAAAGTGACTAAATTCCTAGTGCAAATGGTGTTGCAACAACTGAAGACACTATAGAAGCAGCACAATGATTCAAAAAATAATGGGCGATTACAGTCCTAGCTTTGTTATTAATACTCATCAAATAGGTTGCAATTATGAATCAAAGCATCATCAACCACTGAAGTTTTGGGAGATTAAAAACAGTTTTCACACAAAAGAGAAATTTGGCAAAAACTGCACATTTCTGTACAGTTCAATATGCTATCATGCATATTCTTATAAGTGCAGAAAGCAGAAATAAATTCAGACTGAGGGTTGCTAAAGAAACAAAGTCTGGAGTTAGAATACAGAATTATGGCCATCATCCGTTCAGAGGCACAAAAATTAACAAAAATGTTTTACAGATAGTATTTGCAATCTGTAATGAAACTATATGTCAAAGAAAATTACTCATTGTTACTTGTTGATTCATGGAGTGGTCAGATGGACAACACATTGATAAGCCAAAACATTACGGCCACTGCCCACTGTGACGTTGGATGCCGCCTGGTGGTGTTGCAAGCATGTGACACTAACAAAAGTATGTTAGTGGAGCAGACATGGACAGGGTATCACACAGCACAGATATGGGCTGCAAAAAATGAGACAACCGACTTTGACAAAGGACAGATTATTATTATTATGCACAGCCTGTGAATGAGTATCTTGAGAATGGAAAAGCTGGGCGAATGTTCGTGTGCTACTGTCTTGAGCACCTAAGGAAAGAGGTAGTACGGCAGTGAAACTACCAGTAGGTGCTAAACGGTCGGACATGGGGTTCGGAGGCTTGTCTGGTTTGTTAAGTAGGATACGTGGTGATCTGTGGCATCTCTGCCAAAAAAGCACAATGCTGGTACACGCACAAGTGGTTTGGGACACACTGTTGAACATGGAGCTCTGCAGCAGATCACACCTACGTATTCACACAGTGATCCAACAACATTGTCAATTATGATTGCGGTGGGCATGGGACCAGCAGGATTCCACCATCGATCAATGGAAACGTGTCTGCTCTTTGGTTGAATCACATTTTTGCTACACTAGGTTGATGGTCATCTCTACAAATGCCATAATCGAGGTGAATGGCGGCTCAAAATGTGACGTGTGCCACAGATGAGGGCTTGTGGAAGCAGTATTATGCTATGGGAGATATTCTCCTTCACTTGCATACAACTTGTGGTAGTAATCAAAGAAACACTCACAGCTGTGAGCCACCTGTGTCCCTTCACGCTTTATGTCTTCCCTGACAGTGTCATCTTTCAGTAGTGTAACTGTCCATGTCTCGGGGAGCCAGAACCATGCTACAGTGGTTTGAGGAGCATTATAGTGAACTCAGGTTGAAGTCTCGGTGACCAAATTCACTTTATGTAAACCTTGTGTAAGCCATCTGGGTTGCTATCACGCACCATCACTGCGTGTGCAACTCAGCGGCCTGCTATTTACATCAGTTACGTGACCTGTGTATAGGCATCTAATGCCACATACCTCCACACACCAGCTAACTGTCACATCCCTGATACACAGTCAGTGATGTATTTCATTCCAAAGGCAGCCAAACAAGCTATTAAGCAGGATGTCATAATGTTTTGGCTCATCAGTGTATTTGTGAACAGTGCTGGAAAAGCTATGTTGACTGTGCAAACTATTCCTCCAAAATATACTCCTGTCAGCCACGTGATATTTTTATCGCCAGGTGAAAAATACTATAAAAAAACTTCAGAGTGCACCTGAATTACTTCAAGACAAATGAGAAACTGCTAAATGTGGAGGTGTAATAAAAAGGCTTTCAAAAATTGTTATTGGGATCTGCTAGTACAGCATTTAGGAACATGATAACGTATGCTCAAAATGGATTGAAGTTAAGTCATGAAAAGACAGTATTTCAACATAATAATGCCCTAGAGCAACAGGAAAAATTATTTCTTGTCAATTACTTGTAAACGAGGACCCTCCAAGGTGAATGGCTTCAGGGTGTGATCCTGGGATCCTAGCCTACACCATCACACAGGTGTGCAAAAAGTTTATCTCACCAATGGGGACCTCTCGTTGCAAATAGTTCTTATAAGCAGAATGACATAACATTTTGAGCACTTACTACCCAAGTTTTCTATGAAAGGACATGTTCTATGCATCTGCACTTACTTTGTGCTGAGGGGCTACATCTACATGATTACTCTGGAATACAGAAGTATTTGTCAGATTATTTCTTGATCATTCCCTCTTGAACAGCACACTACAGATATGATGAACAAAATCTTTCCGTGCAAGCTCTAATTTCTCTTTCTTTATTCCCTATGTGGGTGATTAAAATTACATGAAAAGATTTTGTTGCAATGAAAAACACCTTTATTTTAATGATTGCCATTCCAACTCACTTATCAGATCTGTAACTCTCTCCACTACTCTTTGGTAACACAAAATGAGCTGTTGTTCTTAGATGTCTTCCATCAACACTATCTGGTAAGGGTCCCACACCATGTTGCAGTACTCCAGAAGAGTACAGACAAGCATCGTTTACACAATCTTTTTAGCAGATTTGTTGTATCATCTTATGTGTTCTACCAACAAAACACAGTCTTTGGTTTGTCTTCCTATTACATTTTCTATGTGGTAGTTCTGATTTAAGTTGTTTGTAACTGTAATTTCTTTGTAATTAGTTGAATATACAACCTATAAATTACTACAAAATGTGATCTTTGTGACAGGAAGTCACAAATCCATCTGCATACCTGAAATGTTATTTTTTAGGCACAGAATTTGATTACAAGCTATCTGTTAAAAATGGTGTCAAAAGCTTTCTGGAAATATTGAAGTATGGAATCAATGCAAGATCTCCTGTCAATAATACACTTCATGCAAATAAAGAGCCAGTTGTGTATCAAACAAATGTGTTTTCTGCATCCCTTCTGGTTATGGGTCAACAGATAATTTTCTCTGACATATTTCATGATGTCGGAACACAGCATATGTCCCAAAAAGCTGATAGAAATTTATGTCAATGATGTGAGCCTGTAAGTCAGTGGATTGGTTGGTTTAAGGATTAAAGGGACCAAACTGCAGAGGTCATCGGTCCCTTTTTCCAAAATACTAAAAATACCCACAGAGAATTAAAAAAATGTTCAACAGAAGAGGAGACAGACGACACAGAATAGAAGAAACAGACGAGGACCAGACAAAACGAAATAAAATCACACGGAGTGTGACGGTGGTTGGCCGACCATAGGAACAAAAAAAGGAAAAGCCAACCACCGAAAACACATTAAAAAACTGTTTAAAACCGTAGGCCAAAGGCCAGAATCAACACAAAACAATAAAAGAAAACTGAAACACTCAGATTAAATAATAAAAACCCCCTGCCCGAATAAAACGTAAAACTAAGTCAGCCATAGCAGAGTCATCGGTTAAAAGGGCAGGGAGCGAGTCAGGCAGTGCGAACGACTGCCTGAGCACAGATAAAAGTGGACAGTCCAACAAAATGTGGACCACTTTTCAAATTCTTACTATCTTCTGTCGTTCCTATTGGATCTTCTGCAAATATCCTTGAAGAGCATCCGACGCTTTCTACTAGATCGTTTATACGTATTGCAAATAGCAACGGCTGTGGCAAACCACGCTGTCCTTGCGAGAGACTCGCAAGGAGGAGTTCCACACAGTCGTCGTCTCCTTGACGGCATGGAGTTTGTTAGGGGTGGCCAGACCGCGCCATTCAGCGTCCCAAAGCGAGATAACTTTGCGGTGGAAGACTGCCCTCAAATCAGTCTCTGGAAGGCCAATGTCTAGAGTGGGTTCACTGGTGGCCTGTTTGGCCAGGCGGTCAACATTTTCATTGCCTGGGATACCGACATGCTCGGGCGTCCACACAAAGACCACAAGAGCGGCCGCAACAATCAAGAGTATGCAGGGACTAATGGAAAACACTGGTCGAGAGCTCGTAAACCGCTCAGGGAATCTGTAAGTCAGTGGATTTAGGTACACACCTTTTGTTGGGTGAATGGTTGTATACAATTAGTAAAATGGAGCTATTTCATCAGCATACTCTGAAAGGAACCTGATTATAGTACACAGTCAGGATCGGAACGCACCTTTGTTAAGTGACTTAAGCTACTTCATTATAATGAAGGTATCTACTTCCAAATTAATTATGTTGGGAGCTGTCTTCAGTTCCAATTCTGGAATAGTTCCTGCACCTTTTTTGGTGATTTATTTCAGAGAACTGTGTTTAGTAATTCAACTTTTGTTGCACCGTCACGAGTAGCACTACAACTGCCATAACACTAAAGGGGCACTGATTGTCTTGCCACAGAATGACCAGACGCTTTTTGAGTTTTCTGCCAGATTCTGAGACAGTTTGGTTAGGAAAACTGTTAAAAGCATCTTAAACTGAAGTCTGCACTAAGTTTCGAGCATTTGCAAACTGTTGCCAATCTTGTGAAAGTTTACATTCGCTTAAATCTAGTGTGCTCTCTTGGTTGCTTCTGCAACAGTATCTGCATCTGTTTTGTGTACCATGAGGGATTTGTTCTGTCTCATTAATTTACTCAACTGCCATCAACACTATTTGGTTGAATTCAAGTCATGCCTGGATGATGTTTACATAATACAAAAAAAATGAATTGAGACTCCCTCTTGGGAAAGCATCAAGAGAATTTTTATTTACTTTTATAACGATCTTTTGCATTTACTTTTGGTGGCTTTGGATGGTAAATTTGAATCCACTAAGATGCGCTCTATTTGCTCAGGATTGTTTGTCACTAAGAGGTCCAGTATGTTGTCATAATCAGTTATACTTTACGTGAACTCAAACTAATTTCTGAAAATAAACTAGTAACAAGATTGGTTGCAATCTTGCATACCAGCCTACAGAGATTTTGCAAAAATCGCACCATAATTTCGAACAGAGGCAACATATTTGGGTCTTCACTGTCTGACTGGTCTGTTATTAGGTATAGTCTCCTATCTTCTTGAAAATGCATACTGACATTCTCAACTGCATCATTTCCAAAAGCCCTGTCTCCAAACTTCCTCTTCTTGTACAATGGGTTTTCATTCTCTAATGTAGTTTCATTTTGCATATCTAGAAAAAGAACCTGGTAATTATACAGTGACGGAAAAAAAGGACACCACCAGGGGGTTGGGCAACAAACTAAAGTTGGTAGGCAAGTTTCTACATCTGAAAGATAATGTCTATTCAAATTTCAAGCAACTCACGTAAGAGTGGAAATAGTTCCACTACCATGAGGATGTAGATCAGGTTTTCTTTAGATACACGATGTAATGGTTGTGAGCGTTAGCTACCTTTGAGATTTAACATGGTGAGTTGGTGTTAGTCAGGAATGCCTTTCAGGCAACAAAGACGCCATTATCAGCACCTCACCGAGTCTGAATGAGGGTGTATAATAGGGTTGCAAGAAGATGGGTGTTCCTTTTGTGATACTGCAGAAAGACTTGGGAGGATTGCAGTCACTGTCCATGACTGCTGGCAGCGGTAGTTACCACAATGTAACTGTCACAAGACAACGAGGCTCCAAATAGCCACATGGCACTACTAAAATGGAAGACCATGATGACGTATGGCTCTGGCATATCATACACATCTGTAATAGCAATTTGAGTAGCAGTTGGCACCACAGTGATACAACAAACTGATACAAATCTGTTACTTCAAGGACAGTTCTGAGCCACATGCCCTGTAGGGTGGATTTCACTGACCCCAAACCACTGCCATTTGTGACTTAGTGGTATCACGCAAGAACTCACTAGAGGGCAGGGTGGAGGTCTGTTATGTTTTCTGATGAAAGAGGGTTCTGTCTTGGTGCCAGTGATGGCCGTGTGTTGATTAGGAGGAGGCCAGTTCAGGGCCTGCAACCAATCTGCCTGTGTGCTTGATACATTGGGCCTAGACCCGAAGTTATGGTCTGGAGTGCAATTTCATATGACAACAGGAGCACTCTCACGGTTACCCCACACCCCCCGACTGCAAATTTGAACATCAATCAGGTGATTCAACCTGTTGTGCTGTCATTCATGAATATCATTTCAGGTGGTGGTTTACAACAGGATAACACTTGCCCACATACTGCTGTTGTAACCCAATATGCCCCACGGAGTGTCGACATGTTTCCTTGGCCTGCTTGACCACCAGATTGTCTACAATCGAACACATATGGATTATCAACAGACAAAAACTTCAGTGTCATCCACGAACAGCATTAACTGTCTCAGTACTTACCGACAAAGTGCAACAAGCATGGAACTCCGTCCCACAAACTAACATCCAGCACCTATTCAATACAATGCATGCACATTTCCATGCTTGCAACCAACATTCTGGCAGTTACACTGTTATTAACATAGCAGCATTTCACATTTGCAACAGTTTCTCTAATATTTACATTAGCCTGTGATCTTGCAACGTTAATCACTTAAATAAGGTTACCTAGACAAATGTAATCCTGAAATTTCCATCGGTATATTTTCAAGAAATTGGTGACCAATTATAATGTTAGAATTAAACACTAAAGTTTGAAATTTCCTTCCAATCTGACATGGAAAGTTAACTGAGAACAGTATTACGACATGTGGTTCTGATACAGAAATGGTGGGTTCCTGACAAGATTACATAGGATCTTAAGAGGATTCCAAGAGATTGAAAATAGAGAGAGAGTGAGAGAGTGTGTGTGTGTGTGTGTGTGTGTGTGTTTTTTGGGGTTTAAGGGCGCTCAACTACTGAGGTCATTAGTGCCCAGTCACAATTGTTAGAGCACATAGAATCTAGTAAAACTCAAGGGGGGGGGGGGGACACCAGAAAGTTCTTACAAAGATGCAGATAAAATAAGTGAAAGAGTTAGATGTCGTTGGACAATCCAGTCAAAGTAATGAAACGAAGAACACGAGCAACTGCTCGAGTGTCATCCGCTAAAATATCCTGTAAAGTAGACGGCAGAGACAGGACAACACAAGATTGACTAAAACGGGGACACGACAATAAAACATGGCGCACTGTTAATGCATGACCACAAGGGCATTGCGGGGCTGGGTCACCGGAGAGCAGGTAGCGGTGGCTAAACCAGCAATGCCCAATCCGCAACCTGGTCAGAAGGACCTCTTCTCGCCGAGATGGTCGGGAGGAGGTTGTCCAAGCAGTGGGGAATGGTTTTACTGCCCGGAGCTTGTTTCCTTGAAGTGAGGACCAAGTATCCCACCACAAGGACACAAGCCTCTTACAAACAACCCCACTAACGTCAGATGACGTGACACAATGGGAGGCTGGCCGAGGCAGGAGGACTGCAGCCTCGGCTGCAGCATCAGCAGCCTCATTCCCAGGCACTCCGACATGGCCGGGAACCCACAGAAAACTTACAGGAGAGCCACCCTCAGCAAAAGAAAGGAGGGATTGCTGGATCCGTTTCACCAAGGGATGAACCAGATATGGAGCTCCAAGGCTCTGAAGAGCACTGAGTGAATCAGAGCAGAGTACATATGATGAATGGCAGTGGCGGCGGGCATACTGGACGGCCTGATGGAGAGCAAAAAGCTCGGCCGTAAAGCTGGAACATTGGTCGAGGAGCCGGTATTTAAAGGTGACGGCTCCGACGACAAAGGCACAACCGACACCATCGTCAGTTTTGGAGCCATCAGTGTAAATAAAGGTGTGACTGGCAAGTCGCGCACGAAGTTCGACAAACCGTGAGCAATACATTGCAGCTGGAGTACCCTCCTTCAGGAGCGAGCTGAGGTCGAGATAAACATGAACCGGAGCCTGGAGCAAGGTGGTGTCGGGCTCTCACCCTCTCTGAAGGTGGTAGGGCGGGCAAAATCCAATTGTCGAAGCAGGCGACGAAAGCGGACTCCAGGGAGCAGCAGGGCAGACACATACAACCCATACTGACGGTCGAGAGAATCGGCGAAGAAGGACTGATAAGAGGGGTGGTCGGGCATTGACAACAGCCGGCAGGCATACCGACAAAGCAGTACGTCGCGCCGGTAGGTCAATGGTAATTCGGCAGCTTCAGCATAAAGACACTCGACGGGACTAGTGTAAAAAGCTCCGGTCGCAAGACGTAACCCCCTATGGTGGATGGAGTTGAGACGGCGTAAGAGGGATGGCCGAGCAGACGAGTAGACGAGGCTCCCATAATCCAGCTTTGATCCGACTATGGACCGATACAAGCGAAGCAGGACAGTGTGATCCACTCCCCAAGATGAACCACTAAGGACTCTGAGGACATTAAGGGAACAAGTACAACGGGCAGACAAGTAAGAGACGTGCGGAGACCAACAAAGTTTCCTGTCCAGTGTGAGCCCTAGAAACTTAGTTGTTTCCACAAATGGGAGAACAAAGGGACCGAGATGTAAGGATGGCGGAAGGAACACTTTGTATCGCCAAAAGTTGATGCAAACCGTCTTCTCTTCAGAGAACCGGAAGCCATTTGCCACACTCCATGAGTTTAGGCTGTCTAGACAACGCTGAAGGCAGCGCTCCAGGAGGCTTGTTCACTGGGCACTGCAGTAGATCGCGAAGTCATCGACAAAAAGAGAGCCTGAGACATTAGGTGGAATGCAATCCATAATTGGATTGATCGCTATGGCAAAAAGGGCTACGCTCAAGACGGAGCCCTGAGGCACTCCGTTCTCCTGGAGGAAGACGTCTGACAATACGGAACCCACATGTACCCTAAACTTTCAATCTGTTAAAAAGGAATCAATAAAAAGGGGCAGGCGACCGCGTAGACCCCACCTGTGCATAGTGCGGAGGATACCTCCTCTCCAACAGGTATCATAAGCCTTCTCCAAATCGAAGAACAGGGCGACCGTTTGGCGCTTTTGCAAAAAGTTGTTCATGATGAATGTCGACAAGGTCACAAGGTGGTCAACAGCGGAGCGGCGGCGACGAAAGCCGCATTGAACATTGGTAAGTAGCCGTCGAGATTCAAGATTCCAAACTAACCGAGCATTAACCATGCGCTCCATCACCTTACAGACACAGCTTGTAAGAGAAATGGGGCGGTAACTAGAAGGAAGGTGTCTATCCTTCCCGGGTTTGGGTATAGGAACGACGACGGCGTCATGCCAATGCATGGGGACTTGACCTTCGGTCAGTGTGTGTGTGTGTGTGTGTGTGTGTGTGTGTGTGTGTGTGTGTGTGTGTGTGTGTGTGAGAGAGAGAGAGAGAGAGAGAGAGAGAGAGAGAGAGAGAGAAAATTCCTAAGGGACACACGCCCAAGGGAGAACTCGAATCTCTGACTGGAGGGGCCGTGCAATCTGTGACATGGCGCCTCTAACCACGAAGCCACTCTGCACGGCTTGAAACAAGTCATACAGTAAAAAATAAACAACATAACCCTTTTTTTTTTTAAATTATCAATACAGTTGCTAAATTTCCTCATGACAAATATGCCAGCTATATTAATCTAGAACATTTTATCCAAAAATCTTTCTCGCTACTGATCTATGTCCTCCGAGTGTCTTTTTTCTTCCATTACCTACAAGTTCACACATTGACACATTAAGATAGGTGAGTCTCTCTCTCTGTTATTTTATCTGAGATACAAAGGTATTCACAGTGCTCATAAATTACCACTCAACAATTTCAATAGCTCTTGCTAGATTACATTCACGTCAAACCGGACCAACTAAAATATACCAATGAAAAGAATATAATGAATTCCCTTCATTCAGGGATTTTACATACATAAATGTAATGGTAGTTGTTCTTTCGTTTAACAACCAGATTCATCTGACACAGATAAAAACTCAATGGATGTGCTGTCTTCTCTGTGGCTCAGAGCATACTATTTCCATCAACTTCCTGGTTGGACCAGACTCCAGTTTCATCTCACAGGTCCAAGATGTTCTCCTTGTCTCTTCTGCCACTCAACATCACCCCTTCTCTCACACCAGGCAAAGCATGTTTATGACAATAATTAGTTTAATTTTCAAACTGTTCCCCCCCATGAACCATGGACCTTGCCGCTGGTGGGGAGGCTTGCGTGTCTCAGCGATACAGATGGCCGTACCGTAGGTGCAACCACAACGGAGGGGTATCTGTTGAGAGGCCAGACAAACGTGTGGTTCCTGAAGAGGGGCAGCAGCCTTTTCAGTAGTTGCAGGGGCAACAGTCTGGATGATTGACTGATCTGGCCTTGTAACATTAACCAAAACGGCCTTGCTGTGCTGGTACTGCGAACGGCTGAAAGCAAGGGGAAACTACAGCCGTAATTTTTCCCGAGGACATGCAGCTCTACTGTATGATTAAATGATGATGGCGTCCTCTTGGGTAAAATATTCCGGAGGTAAAATAGTCCCCCATTCGGATCTCCGGGCGGGGACTACTCAGGAGGACGTCGTTATCAGGAGAAAGAAAACTGGCGTTCTACAGATCGGAGCATGGAATGTCAGATCCCTTAATCGGGCAGGTAGGTTAGAAAATTTAAAAAGGGAAATGGATAGGTTAAAGTTAGATATAGTGGGAATTAGTGAAGTTCGGTGGCAGGAGGAACAAGACTTTTGGTCGGGTGATTACAGGGTTATAAATACAAAATCAAATAGGGGTAATGCAGGAGTAGGTTTAATAATGAATAAAAAAATAGGAGTGCGGGTTAGCTACTACAAACAGCATAGTGAACGCATTATTGTGGCCAAGATAGACACAAAGCCCATGCCTACTACAGTAGTACAAGTTTATATGCCAACTACCTCTGCAGATGATGAAGAAATAGATGAAATGTATGACGAGATAAAAGAAATTATTCAGGTAGTGAAAGGAGACGAAAATTTAATAGTCATGGGTGACTGGAATTCGTCAGTAGGAAAAGGGAGAGAAGGAAACATAGTAGGTGAATATGGATTGGGGGGAAGGAATGAAAGAGGAAGCCGCCTTGTAGAATTTTGCACAGAGCATAACTTAATCATAGCCAACACTTGGTTCAAGAATCATAAAAGAAGGTTGTATACCTGGAAGAATCCTGGAGATACTAGTAGGTATCAGATAGATTATATAATGGTAAGACAGAGATTTAGGAACCAGGTTTTAAATTGTAAGACATTTCCTGGGGCAGATGTGGATTCTGACCACAATCTATTGGTTATGAACTGCAGATTGAAACTGAAGAAACTGCAAAAAGGTGGGAATTTAAGGAGATGGGACCTGGATAAACTGAAAGAACCAGAGGTTGTAGAGAGTTTCAGGGAGAGCATAAGGGAACAATTGACAGGAATGGGGGAAAGAAATACAGTAGAAGAAGAATGGGTAGCTCTGAGGGATGAAGTAGTGAAGGCAGCAGAGGATCAAGTAGGTAAAAAGACGAGGGCTAATAGAAATCCTTGGGTAACAGAAGATATATTGAATTTAATTGATGAAAGGAGAAAATACAAAAATGCAGTAAATGAAGCAGGCAAAAAGGAATACAGACGTCTCAAAAATGATATCGACAGGAAGTGCAAAATGGCTAAGCAGGGATGGCTAGAGGACAAATGTAAGGATGTAGAGGCTTGTCTCACTAGGGGTAAGATAGATACTGCCTACAGGAAAATTAAAGAGACCTTTGGAGAGAAGAGAACCACTTGTATGAATATCAAGAGCTCAGATGGCAACCCAGTTCTAAGCAAAGAAGGGAAGGCAGAAAGGTGGAAGGAGTATATAGAGGGTTTATACAAGGGCGATGTACTTGAGGACAATATTATGGAAATGGAAGAGGATGTAGATGAAGACGAAATGGGAGATAAGATACTGCGTGAAGAGTTTGACAGAGCACTGAAAGACCTGAGTCGAAACAAGGCCCCGGGAGTAGACAACATTCCATTTGAACTACTGATGGCCTCGGGAGAGCCAGTCATGACAAAACTCTACCATCTGGTGAGCACGATGTATGAGACAGGCGAAATACCCTCAGACTTCAAGAAGAATATAATAATTCCAATCCCAAAGAAAGCAGGTGTTGACAGATGTGAAAATTACCGAACTATCAGTTTAATAAGTCACAGCTGCAAAATACTAACGCGAATTCTTTACAGACGAATGGAAAAACTGGTAGAAGCCGACCTCGGGGAAGATCAGTTTGGATTCCGTAGAAATGTTGGAACACGTGAGGCAATACTGACCTTACGACTTATCTTAGAAGAAAGATTAAGGAAAGGCAAACCTACGTTTCTAGCATTTGTAGACTTAGAGAAAGCTTTTGACAATGTTGATTGGAGTACTCTCTTTCAAATTCTGAAGGTGGCAGGGGTAAAATACAGGGAACGAAAGGCTATTTACAGTTTGTACAGAAACCAGATGGCAGTTATAAGAGTCGAGGGGCATGAAAGGGAAGCAGTGGTTAGGAAAGGAGTAAGACAGGGTTGTAGCCTCTCCCCGATGTTATTCAATCTGTATATTGAGCAAGCAGTAAAGGAAACAAAAGAAAAATTCGGAGTAGGTATTAAAATTCATGGAGAAGAAGTAAAAACTTTGAGGTTCGCCGATGACATTGTAATTCTGTCAGAGACAGCAAAG
Organism: Schistocerca cancellata; assembly: GCF_023864275.1. NCBI lineage: Eukaryota > Metazoa > Arthropoda > Insecta > Orthoptera > Acrididae > Schistocerca > Schistocerca cancellata. The sequence goes on from NC_064627.1 coordinate 396,133,402, forward strand.
GACTTGGAAGAGCAGTTGAACGGAATGGACATTGTCTTGAAAGGAGGATATAAGATGAACATCAACAAAAGCAAAACGAGGATAATGGAATGTAGTCAAATTAAGTCGGGTGATGCTGACGGAATTAGATTAGGAAATGAGACACTTAAAGTAGTAAAGGAGTTTTGCTATTTAGGGAGTAAAATAACCGATGATGGTCGAAGTAGAGAGGATATAAAATGTAGACTGGCAATGGCAAGGAAAGCGTTGCTGAAAAAGAGAAATTTGTTAACATCGAGTATAGATTTAAGTGTGAGGAAGTCTTTTCTGAAAGTATTTGTATGGAGTGTAGCCATGTATGGAAGTGAAACATGGACGATAACTAGTTTGGACAAGAAGAGAATAGAGGCTTTCGAAATGTGGTGCTACAGAAGAATGCTGAAGATAAGGTGGGTAGATCACGTAACTAATGAGGAGGTATTGAATAGGATTGGGGAGAAGAGAAGTTTGTGGCACAACTTGACTAGAAGAAGGGATCGGTTGGTAGGACATGTTTTGAGGCATCAAGGGATCACAAATTTAGCATTGGAGGGCAGTGTGGAGGGTAAAAATCGTAGAGGGAGACCAAGAGATGAATACACTAAGCAGATTCAGAAGGATGTAGGTTGCAGTAGATACTGGGAGATGAAGAAGCTTGCACAGGATAGAGTAGCATGGAGAGCTGCATCAAACCAGTCTCAGGACTGAAGACCACAACAACAACAACAACATTTACCAAATGATAGCATATTTTGTTAGGTCACGTGCTTCACTTAGAGATGACAAAATGAAATATTCGTTGGATTGTCACAATGCCTTTCTCCTAAAAAACTGCAAGGAAGTATGTGACAACAGTTTATTATAAGAAAATCAAAGGTAAGTGTAATCTTCATTGATCGTCAATTTGTATTTCTTCTTAATTTTGTCCAAGTAACACTACGAGCCAGTGTACACATCAGGGGTCACCCCATCTCGAGATTATTGGTGGCATTGGCCTTTTAAGTTAGCAAGTCACACTGTGGATCCACTCACATGTGAGTGAGCTGTTGACAACACTCAGAGTATAGCACAGAGAAGCCTCATGATCTTTCAGCCACACTATACATGATCACTGGCTTCTTACTCATTGCGAGACACATCACATGGGCACTGAGGCACTGCAGTGAGTCCTCTGGAATGCTTTTGCTCCTTGCGGCACTCTTGGTACAGCCTGCTCTAGAATATATAACTGATAAGTAATTTAATAAGGCAAATGATATAGGTTGCTGCACGAATGACATCTTAATAATAATTACAATTATGATTTTAATCAGTATTCCTGTAACACATTTAGAATGAATAAAACTATATAAGTCTGACTGTGCAGCACCCTAGAGAATGCTACATGTGTTTGTAACACCTGGAACGTTTAAGATGACATGCTATTCTTCCTCGTTTTCCAAGCTTTTCAATGTGCATTCTGTTTCCATCCTATAAAGCAGCTGCTGTAGATCTGAGTTAATCTTGTAATTCTTCATGCTTTCCCAGCGATCTGTTGACATCTTGGATATTCGGGAATCCAACCGGATATTCGCGTCTTTCTCGCACGATATGTCAACAGCGTGCCTCGCTGTCTTCTTCAGGTGCTACCTGAGACTGTGAGACTGGTCCTTGGGTCGATCGAGTCCAGTATTTATGCCTGGGAGGAGCTGGGCGTTCCCTAATCGGTCCGCGCCGGGTTGAGTGTTCCATCTGTGGTCCGCGCCTGCCAGAGTCGGCTTCAACGGACCCCTCCAGTCGCAGATGTTCCGACTGCCGTCGGCGCCCGTTCTGGCCGTTCTCAACGGATGTGGTTATCATCTGAGGTGTGTCAGACCCGGTCTGAGTTGTTGAGTACTCTATCTCCTGACTGTTACTATGATTTCCACTTCTGTTTCATGCTGGGCACTCCCTAATCGGTCCACGCCGCGTCGTGTGTTCCATCTGAGGTCCGCACCCGCCAGACGCGGCTACATTGTCCCTCTCTGGTGTTCCCTCCGCCGTCCGCGCCCGGCCTGACCGTCTTCTGAAGTCGAGTTCATGACCTGGGGTGTGTCAGATCTGGTCTCCAATGTCAGACACCTTGTCTCACGGCTGTTCTCTCTGTCTCCACTTCTATTTCTTGTAGAATCCCAGAGTGTCCTGCGTTGAGTTTTCACAAGCTCAAGCGCTGGATTCCAGGCAGTGCTGATTTGGTATCCTGAGTCACAGTTGATTAGATTGTCTGTGACCTTAATCTCAATTAACAAGACAGCGAGGCACGCTGTTGAAATATCGTGCGAGAACGACGCAAACATCCGGCTGGATTCCCGAATATCCAAGATGTCTGAGTTAATCTTGTTTCTTTGGCAGTAACATAGCTCAATTGTGCATTTCTTAAAAGCAACTGCAATGTACACAGCTCTTCTAGGATAAGCCATTCTTTGGAATTTACATTTCATAATCTCACTCCTGTTGGTTAAATATTTATGCGATAAATGATGTTTGGTTTAAAATCAGGGAATATGTCAAGTGTTAAGTTATTTCAAAGCACATGATGCAATGCTTGTTACAGTGACAGGAATAACATGTTCACAAATTTAGGATTGCAATAATTGAGGCACATGTGACAAACTATGTGACTAACACTTAACAATATGCAGCATATGTGGTCTTTTGCCACAACTTCATTTGACAAATTGGATGTACTCTGAATGTGTGAGGTGAGATGAGGTGGTTGTGGAGAACTAGAAAGTGACAACTTCCGATTGTACTATTCAGGTGAAGATAAAAATGGAATTATGGGGTTGGAATTTTGATAGGTAAAAGACTGAAGCACAAGGTTATCAAGGTTGAATATGTTAGTGGAAGAATAATGATGAGATTGAAAGGGAAAAAGGAAGATTTAAATTATCATCCAGGTCTATATGCCAACAAGTAATCATTCAGATGAAGAGGTAGAAGAATGTTATGAGACGGTAGAAAACTTAGCAGAGGGAGAAAAGAAATGCATGTATTGTTATAATGGGTGATTGGAATGCAGCAGTTGGCAAAGGACCAGAAGGAAAAGCTCTAGGAATATTTGGACTGGGAGAAAGAAATGAGAGGGGGCAAAGATTGTTGGAATACTGCAATGAAAATTTCATGGTAGTTGGAAATACTCTATTTGATGACCACAAAAGATGACGGTATACTTGGATATCTCGATTTGACAACAAAAGATATCAAACTGATTACATAATGATACAATAAAGATACCGAAATTGCCTAATGAGTGTCAAAAGCTATTCAGGGGCAGATATTTATTCAGATCATATATTAGTAATAGCTGAGATCCTAGTTAAATTGAAAAGAACCTGGAAAGGACAGAAGAGAGAGTACACTAACTTTGAGAAACTGAAAGACAAAGGAAATTGTGAAAATTTAGAGAATGCATATCGCAAAATCATGAGGAAAGGACAGGAAACGGAATGCACAGAAGGAAGATGGGATTGTTTTAAAAATGGGATCAAAAAGGCAGCTAAGGAAACACTTGGAGTCAAGGTGAGGAAACAAGTAAAGAAGGAATGGGTAACACCAGATATGATAACCAAGATGGATGATCGCAGGAAATCGAAAACTGTAAACACCGAAGAAGGGAAGTGCAACTACTAGAGGTTAAATAATGAATTAAGAAGAGAGACAGAAAAAGCAAAGGAGAAATGTCAGAGAAAAGTGTGACAAGATAGAGAAATTAGAGAAAGAAGGAAAATATGGTTTGATGTACAAAGAAGCAATGGGTTTGACATTCAGGGAAAAGAGAAACAATAGTGGACTGAAGGAAGTAGAGGCAGTAGACGGTAAAATGGTGAGTGAACCCCAAGAAATAATGAGAAGATGGGAAGAATATATAGAATGGCTATACGCTGCAGACAGCTGACCAAGTGAAGAAGACCATGGGATAAATGAAGAAGATAAAGTTGCAGATGATGACGCGCGCGCGCACACACACACACACACACACACAAGCAGACATTTGTAAAGGCCTTCAGCCTGTATCCATTTTTATTTATTTCTGTTCCCCTTCAAAACCAACAAAATTTGCCACAGGGGTGTTACCAATCCTTGCATTTAACTCTTGCTGTTATCAAATAATCATATTTGTTTACCTTACAAAGAGTTCTTTGCAAAATGTTGTAGAATTCTTCAGAGTCTTAATCCTGTCCCTCTTCTACCCTTCTTACCAACAGGTAAACATAAATATTTGTTCATCGATGAAGTGAAAGAGTACATTTTGTTTGTTAAAGTCTGCTCGCATAGAAAAGCAACTGCAGCACAGGTTGTTTCCCTTAGAGGCATTCTACTATAGGTCATGTCATCCCTGTTCATTGTTTTACAACCTCTTGCTTCCATTTTAGTTTCTGTTATTTGCCAGTGATACTGTGTCTAGGAAAATGTAATGAAAAATCAAGTGAAGTTGTGCTGCGATTAATTTGATACAACATACCCTATCACACTGCGGAGAACACAGTGCCCGATGTCATTCTTCCTGCGCTTCATACACCAGTGGAATGAGAAATACCCTCTGCCAAAGACTTCACAGTCATTTACAGAGTGTATATGGCTCTGGGTAGCATCAGTGTCGTAACGAGGCACAATTTACATTTTGTCAATGATAAATATTTTGACTGACTCCATTTCAGGGAGAAGCTGAACAACACGTGGAATATTATTCACACATTTTGGTGAAATATGATTTAGTATGTGTACACTGGAGATGATCTAAATGATTTATTTGCACCCAAGCTCAGACATCAGCTTTAGACTACAGATGCAGTATAGAGAGAAACCACACGTCTGGATAACAAGTCATTGGAAAACACACACACACACACACAGTGAGTCAAAGCATTACTGAGAACAGTAAGCTGACTCTGGAACTATCAGGATGAAAGTATCACCAATAATTAAATGATTCCTGGTTTCTTTGCTGGATAAGTAAAAGGATAAAAGTACAGTTTTTTGTTTATTGGCTTAAAGTAAAATGTAAGAGTAACTTGTCACATTTACTTCTACCAACCTCAGCAACCAATTGTGCAGCAGTCGTTACAAAACATTTTGTTTACTCCACCTTGTTTTGAGTTGTGCACTGCCTTTTTCTTTTCACATTTAGAAATAAGTGAAGAGATTAATCCTGGCCCACCAAGGGGTCTCCACATAAGACGAGATTGGCAAACCTTATGTGCCATTGCTGCTACAACAGAAGGACAAATCATGGGTGCACACTGTCAAACCCGCAAGAGGACGGCAGGACTTGTTCTCCACACAGCAACACAGCTCTCAGACAGTCAAAGTTCTTGTTTGCTTGCACACTCACTGCTACATTATACCAAGAGCTGTGGACTAGAATCTACAGGAACACTACATAAATACACTGAAGCACCAAAGAAAATGGTATAGGTATGTATATTCAAATACACAGAGATGTGAACAGGCAGAATACGGCACTGCAGTCAGCAAGGCCTATATAAGACAGCAAGTGTCTGGAGCAGTTGTTAGATTTGTTACTGCTGCTATAATGGCAGGTTTTCAAGATTTGAGTGAGTTTGAACATGGTGTTATAGTCAGTGCATGAGCAATGGGACATCTCCAAGGTAGCAGTGCAGCAGGGTTTTCCTGTACGATCATTTCACAAGTGTACCGTGAATATCAGGAACCTGGTGAAACAGCATATCTCTGATATCGCTGCGGCCAGAAAAAGATCCTGCAAAAAATGGGACCAACGACAACTGAAGAGAATCTTTCTATGTGACAGAAGGAATCGTTCAACGTGACAGAAGTGCAATCCTCCTGCAAATTGCTGCAGATTTCAATGCTGGGCCATCAATTTTGGCAATTCCAACAGAACAATGTAATACCCCATACGTCCAAAATTGTGACACGAGTGATTCCAGGAACACACTTCTTAGATTAACACTTCCACTGGCCACCAAACTCCTCCAGATATGGATATTATTGAGCATATCTGGAGTAAGTTGCAACATGCCGTTCAGAAGAAATCTCCAACCCTTGTACTCTTACAGATTTATGAACAGCTCTGCAGGATTCATGGTGTCAGTTTCCTCCAGCACTACTTCAGACAATAGTAGAGTCCATGCCAAGTAGTGTTGCGGCACTTCTGCATGCTCACGAGGGCCCTACACAATATTAGGCAAGTGTAACAGTTTTTTTGACTCTTCAGTGGATTAAAATGGATAGTAATTCCTCATCTCCGAAAATTAATAACTCAATTTAACTATGAGTCTAAGTAACATAAATGCTCATCTATTTGCACAATTCTAGAATATCACACACACACACACACACACACACACACACACACACACACACACACACAGGGAGGGAGGGGGGGGGAGAGAGAGGGAGAGAGGGAGGGGGAGAGGGGGGGGAGAGAGAGAGAGAGAGAGAGAGAGAGAGAGAGAGAGAGAGAGAGAGAGAGAGAGAGAGAGATATGCTTTCTGGAGGAAAATGTCCAATAAGTTGGCATTATGGTCCTGAAACATAAGCCTGTAGAGAAATGCTGACTGTAGCACTGGACAGTGAGTAGAAAGATCCTGTGTTGATATTGAACAGTCTTCAAATTATACTTGATGCAGTTGAGGTGTGTTGCAACACCTGCACACTGTCAGCACAAAGCATGACTGTCCCACTTTCCAAGTAAACCTGTGGAACTGGATAGATCTGAATTGTTACCGGGTCACCTCCATACTTTTCTATGACAATTAGAGGGTCAGACAAATGCTGCACTCACCAGTGAAGGACCAAGATCCTTTCCACATTTTCTCTTGTGCAGCTTGGTGCTGAGTGCTTTTGTATTGTTGTTCACAATCAATACCTAAGAGGCCAAATGTGTCATTTTGAGATGGTTATGCTATCTTGGTTAATACAGTTGCCTCCAAAAATGCAGCACATGGCTATGCATTCTCCTCCATGTACCTATCAGCCATAAATTGTAAGTAGCGGCCATCATCTTGTGTTGTGGATAGGAGGTGGCACTTCAGGCAACTCTTCAATGTTTTGCATCTCTCAACAACAGCTGAATGGCTGAATGAATGACACTGCTGTGATGAACACCAATTCAAAGGGAAACTTTCCTTCTTGTTGCAAAGCACACACAGTCTCAGCTTGAAAAGATCCTTCAATGCACATTGACAGACTGAACAGCCTATGCAAGCCTCTCAGTCCCATTCACAGAGAAATGACATGCTATACTGAACTAGGAATACATGTTTACTTTTATCTCCACTGCATTTCTTGTGATGATAAGATTATTGAGGAGGCAGCAAGCTCTATGTCCTTGAGGCCTGCGAAGCCTCCTTTGAGCATTTTATACTGACTTGTTCAACACTACACAAGGAAATAAAACTTGGAATAGGTATTGCTGATGTGCTATAGATGAACCACCAAAAATGAGAACTATGAAGGTTTGCTTTCAAGATCTGAGATACTCCTAAAAAGCAGTGGAACTGTTAATTGCATTATTGAAGGATAGGCTGATGCGAAATGGACATGGTGTATTGGTTGTAGTAAACAAGAAATTAATGCAGTGAGACTGACATTGAATTCCCACACACCACACGCAAATTATAGCTCTAAGAAACCCTAATGTGTGGTACAATAGCAAGTATTCTATGCCAAATACTTCGCAGTGTTCTTAAAATTCTAAATGCAGATGTTTGAGAATAAGTAATTGTTCTATACCACCCTCAAAAAGTCTTTACAGAAAAGTCACATTTGCTAATATGTGGGACATTGTTCAGTATGCATCAAACTGGATGCAGTGTGAGAAAGTCATGAAAAGATGGAAAAGAGTGGATGTTAAGTAACCTCCTGTAATACTGTTCGATGATAGTGCTGGGAAAGCTGTGAATCTTCCCCAACTGACAGCTGAAATGGACCAAGATTGTATTTGTATTTGCTTTGTGTGTTATCAATAACATACATTTTCATATTCCATTACCCTAACTTCGTATAAGTTTTATGAAACCAAAAACAATGGAAGTTGAACAAAATTTACCGTCCTACACAATGTGACAAAAGTGACAAACATGAAACATGGGCTGCACTATTTATAGTCAAAATAGTACATGAACAAAGACTTGGTAGATGCAAAGAAATGCACAACTAGGTGCACTGTAGAGATGGGCCGATTGTGAACAAATGGGTCCAAAGGAACAGTTCACCAAAATGAACAAAGGAGTGAGAAATAGAATTCTAAGGAACAGTCTTTCAAAGTTCACTTCGGTCATGGCTTTCTACTTATAGTTCCCGGGAACGAGAAACGGTCGGTCTCATTCCCGCAGCAGCATGTCAGCCAGTGTCAGTCCAGCCTCGGTCCCGTTTCCATCTGTCTCAGTCTTCCCTCGGCCAGATTCTTCCTCCTTCCCGTGGCCACTCATCGCAGTTCCACTGCCGACTGCTCCTAGTTAGTCACTTTCGAGTTGTTCATTTCGTTTGCTGCACATGCCCATTCTAGATCTGTTTCAAACCTTTTTGAACTCCGCACTTCCAGTTCTTTTCGCATTCTATTCAGTGTCCACGACCAGTAATTAAAATGTATTTTATAATTATGTAAATTGCATAAAAATTATGTTGTATGTAATACATAGATCTTTCCAGGTAGCAAAAGGACGTATCAGCTTACTTCATTATTTCTACAAACAGCAGAAGACATACTTATAAAAACGCAAGTTTGTTTGTTATTACACAGGCAAAGGAAGTTGGCACACAGGAGTGGCCATTTTCAGTCTCTTTTTGATGCAAGGTAAAACAGCATGTTCATTGTTATGGAAGGCAGACCGACGTACAATCGAATGAAGCCCACACTCCATAATCAAGTGTATGGTGTCATATTTTGTAAAGAGAGTATGATATCTTCTACAATATTATTTCAGTGGTACAGGGCGGCACACAAAAAATCGGCCCGAGTACTAGACTGCTCGTTGTCGCCCACCAATCATCATCTATTGCTTTGAAGTGGTTGTTTGCATTAGCTTATTTGTTATTTCTTTACTGCCTAATTATTACATGTTTATCTATTCTGCTAGTAGCGCTCAACAAATCGTGCATAATTGACGAGCAGTCTGTACTCACGGCCGGTTTTTCGTGTGCGATGTTATATTATTTCACTACCATCAACCACATAATGCTACAGTTGGGCTAAATGAGAAGTGTTGTAGAATCACAGAACTTACTTCTTACAAGTGTGTGAGGATTGTGTAATGAATAAAGACCCTGAGGGGGAAAGCAAATGCTTCCTCTTGGTGGCCTCCAACCTTTAGTCACTTATTCCACTCACTTTCAATTTTTTCCTACGACCCATACACGAAGGATGAACGAGTTTGTCCATCTGTAGTGCACTGTCAGTCGTTTTCAGTGACATGCTTCAACAAAATTTTGTTAGTTTACAAGCCATGTCACTTCAAATAAAACACACTATCTTTCAACAGCTGTCTCCACCGTTATCATCAGGAGTTGAAATCAATGACTGCTGTGGCTTGCACGTTCTGCTTAAATAGATGCAATAGCAGTGTCTGGAACATTCCAGAGAGCTGAAGTGACACATGTACAGAAGACAAGTTGGGCAGCTCAGAGCAGCTCAGTCCTGCTGCAGGACCAAGTGATGTCAGATGCGCAATGGGCTGGTGCCACATTTGAAACTGCCACTCCCAGTTCCCTACAGTGTCAAGCCTCTGTCTTTGCTTTTGATTAATGTCCTAAGCCTACCTCCTGCCCTACTACATGTGCAACCCTGGTATCCGCTACAATTGTTGCTGCTTGTTCTATTTTCAGCCACTTCTTTCATAACGGCATCCCAATATTATGATGCTTGAGCCAAAAACACTTGTATTTCCAAATTGTATTTTTATGTCTGTTTTCTAGGTAATGTTGAGCCATGGCCAACTTCTCAGATCTTTTTTTTTATTATGTTGCGAGTGCTTTGCGCAATACTCAGTAATAGTGTGAATAGTTTGTCCTTTATAAATGCTACCACATTCGCAGGGGCACCATTCATGTCATAAGACTCATATATGGCACCCTGTTAAAGACCACATATCTTTTATCTTGGAGATGGGATGGAGGACTTTTCTCAGTCCATGTCTTTCAGCAAGCATGATATCTTGCTAGTCATTGCTCCACAGTATGGAAGGAATGCAGCCAGCTTTTGCAATTTCTACCTTGCTGTAACAATTTTTTCTGGTGATAACTGTTGTCATTAAAGTACTGATCAGTGTGCACAGATTTCCTGTACCCTGAATGACGAAGCCAGTGTCATGTCTTATGCTCAACTAAAACATCCAAGAATGGAATTTACTGTCCCTCTGCAACTTGACAATTTACTGTTGGAATGGACATCATTCATGTGTTCAATGAACTGCTGTGGGGAGGTGTTGTCAAGATAGGCTTTCCATATGTCCAGGATTAGACCTGAGTCTTGGTTTTCTTTTTTTAGTGCCATCCAGGGTAATGTATGGGGTTGCAAAAATGTCTGTGGTTTGAGAATTTTATCTCCATCAGCCGATCTTGGAGCCAGTGCAGACATCAATGGTGAAGCGTGGCAATGAGTTCCGCCTCAATATTCCACTTAATTTCATCATTCCACAACAACTGGTGAAACATGTTTACGTTTTTCATGTGTGAAGTAACTTGTTTACATGTTTTTCGTCTCATCGTTTAGTAATGGCAAAACGAAGTGTGTATTTAGTGCTTCTTCAACAAGAATAAAAAATTTTGAAACTGTATAAAGGCAGTAAAAATGAATGTGTTTATTGTGCATAATGTAATAGAATTTTCTGTTGCACATAAAGGGAAGGATGATATTAAAGATTACATGCAAACAGCCAGACACAAGAATGCTGTTACTTCAACTGCCAACGTCAAAAATGAGAATTGTGATCTGGAGTGTGTTGCTGAAGAGGCTACATTTTCATACCACACTGCTAAGACACAAGCTCAGTTCAAACCATCAGATTGCACATCAAACTGGTTACCAAGTTATATGACCCGAAATTTTCACCTACTAGAACCAAAATTGAGGCAATTACTTTAATATTATTTCACCACTTACATATGATACTGTGTTGTGTACTTAAGAAAAATTTAACAAAAACAATGGATGATAACCCGGAGAGAAAGCTTGTTCCAATTGTTGTAAGCTTCTAGGGATATTCAATGAAGACTGGCACAAACACTCATGTAACAATTAATTGTAAAAATATCACTCAGACTTTTGTCCCCTTCAAAACACAAAGGATAATGAAAAAGTAATCACAAAATGTCGATGTTATGTAGACAGACCTATTTAAGAGATGGTTGTTCAGCTCATACTGCACACATATTACATCTGAAAAAAATTCATGTCTTGTGAAAAATTTAACTGGATAAATAAAATTTAAATGTTTCAATAAACTTAAGTAATTATGTCCTGGGTTAGCCCAAAAATAAAAGGTGAACTGTCCTGGGTTGGACCAAAAAAATATGGCAAGCCTCAACTGTAGCAGCAAGATGGACGCAGAGTTCAGAGCTTACTCCTGCAGATGCTCCATGAAGAAGTTCGCAACAGCTGGAGGCAGTGGGGATCCCGCGGTTGTGGTATCCATCATTTCATGACACCCAATGCAGTACAGGAAGTATGTTGTCATTAAGGCATCGCATAACAGCTTGATAATCCCAAGCAGAAACTGTTGCACCAAAAAATCCACTGTCTCTTGTATCAGCATACTTTTAAATTGTGACAATGTCCCGATTAGCCATTATATCAGAAGCTTAGCCGCAATCCGACACAAGTCATCAGAAAGACAAGCAGGTTAATACGTGACTCTAGTATGCCAGAAGAAATAGTGACAAAATGAATGCCACATGCCACCAGACCTCCCAGGCTTTATGGATTGCCAAAGACAAGGAAGATGCTTCTCTCAGAGGCCTATAGTTAGTGCAATCTGTTCACCCACTTACAGACTAGCAAAACATCTGGCAGGCTATTAGGAATCAAACTGTGACACTGCAATGATCATATTGTTAACTTATGTTCATTCATCGAGACTATCAGGAAAATAAAGATAGGCCAAACAACATAACCGTTAGTCTGAAGGATGTGTCATTTTTTTACGAGAATGCTGGCACAACATATGCTGGAACTTTCAGCCTAACAGCTTCCCTTGAGATCATCAAGCTGTTCTGGTATGTTTTAACTTCCTGTACCACAAGGAATATTATGAGATGACGAGTGACAGCCTTGGGATTCCCACTGTCTCAGGCTGTCATGAACTACTTCATGAAACACTTTGAGAAGCAAACTCTGCGAGGTTGTGTTCATCTCGCTTCTTACTTTCCTGATATGGCTTCAAACTGCAGCAGTTCATCAACCACATGAACAGTTGCTGAGTGTTGTGCAAACACTCATGGCATAATAAACAAAGGGATCTTGAGAAGTCTACCATAGCTGAACATTACCTAGAAAATGGACAGAAATGCAATTTGAAACAAGAGTTCTGACTCAAACATCATTATATTGAGATTCTGTTATAAAAGTGGCTAAAACAGAATAAGCAGCAAAGAGTTTGGCAGAGACCAGGGATACACGCGTAGTAGAGCATGGGGATAGGCTTAGAACATAGAGCAAAACCAAAGACAAAGGGTTTCACATTCACAGGGAGGTGAGTGTGGCACTTTCGAAGATCGTGTTACCTGACATCGCTTGGTCCTGCAGCAGGACAGTGCTGCTATGAGTTGACCAACTTGCCATCTAGTGTGATTTCTGTACAGTGCACTGAAACGTATTCTATCAGACCACCTCTTATGAAAACAAAACCATCAACATGTACATCACTCTCATTACATATTGACAATATTATGAAATTGATTGCTGCTACTCACCACATAGCGGAGACGCCAAGTCACAGTCAGGCACATCAAAAATACTGTCAAACAAAGCTTTTGCCCAAACAGGCCTTCAACAGAATTAGGCAAAACACACACACACACACACACACACACACACACACACACACACACACACACACACAGTCTAGTCTCTCACTGTCAACGTCAGACTCAGTCTGACTGTGTGTGTGTGTGTGTGTGTGTGTGTGTGTGTGTGTGTGTGTGTGTGTGTGTGTGTGTGTGTGTGGGGGGGGGGGGGGGGGGTGACTATTTTTGAAGGCCTGTTTGGTTGAAAGCTTTGTTTGGCAGTTTTTTTGTTGTGCCTACCTGTGACTCAGTACCTCTGCTACGTGGGGAATAGCGACTACCCTTTTCCTAATACTGTCACTATTCCATCCTGGATTTTTCGTAACATATTTAACAATTTTTAAGATTTGTCACTAAGTTTACCAACTGTGAACATGCACTGGTCTTAATCTATTTACACAGAAATAAATTACAGGATACTGGGACTGCCATTTACTTAAAAACCAAATGGAACACCAATATTCAGAAAACCTACCTTCTCTCCTGAAGTGAACACCAAACACATCAGGAAGCTTTTGCATCAAAATTTCTGCCATTTGTAATGCTCCAACTACAATTCTGAGATCCTGAGAAGCCATCATTCCAGCAATATGGCTAGATACTACCTGGTTTTTTAGTACCTCCTGCATAAATACATTGCAAAAACATCAATTTTACACATTTAATGAAGAGTGCTTATAAAGTCTATTGTGAAAAGAAATCCACTAAACATACTAGCAAGAGAAAATAATTTGAATTTTCACTCATTAAAATTCTATTAATAACACTTACTGAAATTCCACTGTCATCTCTTAAATCAAGCACAAGTAACATACAGAAAACTGTGACAGTCTTAACATGAAATGTAAAAATTTCTGTGACCTAAGCTATTGTTCAGCTTCATTCCATTACCAATTTTTTACTTTTGTTTAGAACATGATAGACGGATTAGAAATACATAGGTACTAAAATTGTGGAAGAGAGAATGTAATACAATCTAGCTGGATTCAAAGTAAATTCTATACGAATTAAATTTACAAAATTTGGCGTAACTACACACAGTGTTGATAATGGATGATATATCATCAAGAGAAACACCAATACTGTGTCTTAAGAAACATTTATTTTTACTGTGTTTATGACAAATGACTGACAAACAGTTGAGTTCATTTAATGCTTACTTCAATAAAAAAAGATTCACATACATCATAAATTGTGGAAAGTAAAATATGAAGATAATTTTTAAGTATGACTGAATCAAGTCATCATCCATACATGGTTATGTAACTGTAACAATAAATGACTAAGTATTGCTGTGGGCTATGCTACATGGGACATGTAGTAGTGGTTAGCAGTGGATGGTGTTGCTGCACGTCATCAGTGCAAATCCGATCACCAACAAATATTTGTTACCTAGTATTTATGTTGTAGGAGACTTCTTGTATAATAATGTAAATTCTTTAGGATTAAAGGACACCACTCACCAAAAAGCAGAAGCACTGAGTTGTCGATAGAAACAACAGAAGAAAAACTTGCCAGCTTTCAGAGTTATTATTTGACAAGCTAGAGAAAAACAACTCTCTCTCTCTCTCTCTCTCTCTCTCTCTCTCTCTCTCTCTCTCTCACACGCACACGCGCACACGCACACGCGCACACACGCACACGCGCACACACGCACACACGCCACTAAATGGCACTGGCTAGACCAGACAGTGCCAATGCTATTTTGTAGCAGATGAACTGGTTGTGGTGTGGCTAGCGTCCGGTGGGGAAGCGGGGAGAGGAACTGGGGGTGGGTGGCTGCGGCTCTGAGGGTGGTGGCCAGTTTGCCGGTCAGCTATGCGGGAGGGAGGGGTAGCAGGTATATGAGATTGCACGATTGTAGTGCCCAGTGGGAAGTGGCACATGCTGAAGATGACTTGGGAGAAGTAGCACATGCTAGAGGCGACATGGGGGTGTGGATTAGGAGGAGTTGATAGGATGGAGGAAGGGGAAACTGCTGGGTGGAGGGTGCAGGAACAGAGAGTTACTTGAGATTGAGGTCCAGGGCGATAATGGGAGCAGATGTGTTGCAAGTATAACTGCCATCTGCACAGTTCAGATAAGTCAGTGGTGGAGGGGAGGATACTGAGCACTTGGGTTATGAAGCACACATTGAAATTGGGCATGTTGCGCACAGCTGCATGTTGTGCTAATGGGTGATCAACTCTGTTCTTGACAACAGTTTGGCAGTGGCCATTCATTCTTATGGACAGCTCATTATTACACATACCAACACATGAGGTCTGTTCAAAATCTGTACACAGACTTTTTCTATGCTTACTGTGCATGGTCTCCTTTGAAATACTCTCCTACACAATTGATTCACCACTCCCAATGTGTTTCCACTTCTGGAAGCAGTCTTGGTACACCTCCTGCTGGATCATGTGAAGCACTGTCTGCAAATTTTCCTTTATCTTATCTATCATTGCAAATCTTTGTCCTTTTAGTGGAGTTTTTTAACTCTGGAGGAGGAGGAAAAAAAAAGTCTGCAGGGGCCAGATCCAGAGAATAGGCAGGATGAAGCAGCACAGTGATTTCGTGTTTTGTGCTACAGTCACGAACCAATAGGGGTGTGTGTGTGTGTGTGTGTGTGTGTGTGTGTGTGTGTGTGTGTGTGTGTGTGTGGGCGCACGCGCGTGTGTGGTGTTTTATCGTGATGCAAGAGCCATGAACTGTTTCGTCACATTTCAGGCTGCTTCCTTCTCACATTTTCTCGCAGGTGAGAAACACATCCTGATAGTACCATCTATTAACAGACTGTCCCTGTAGCACGAATTCAAGATGAACTAATCCTTCAAAATCAAGAAAAATATCAGCATGGATCTGAAATTTGACCTGACCTGCCAACCTCTTTTTGGTCTTTGAGAGCCTTTCCCAACCCATTGTGAAGATTGAACCTTGGTCTCAACATCGTAATGTCTCACCACCAGTTACGATTCTCTTAAGAAACATCTTTCTTGAACTTAGCGGCAACATGATGCATTCGAAGATGATGATTCAGGATTTCAAGTCATGACTGGTGGGTTGATTTGGAGGGAGGGACCATACAGCGAGATCATCAGTCCGTCAGATGAGGAATGAGTGGGGAAGGAAATCAGGCGTGCCCTTGCCTGAAGTGATTTCAAGAAATCACCGAAAACATAAATCAGGATTGCCGGAGATGGATTTGAGCAGTCGTCCTGCCGAATGCGAGTCCAGTGTGACAACCATTGCGCCACCTCTCGCTTGGTCATGACATGATCCAACTGAAATGTTACATTCTTCAGCAATCTCCGACAGCCAATCTTCGATTGGCACGCACAATTTCATTGACGTTCTCGACGTGAGTGTTGTTGATAGAAATTGCCGGGTGTCCTGAACAAGGGTCACCTTTAACTTCCCTCCGGTCATTTTTAAACTGTGTGGCCCATTTGTAACACTGACTACAGCTTAAGCACTGATCATATACTTCCTGCATCATTTGGTGTATCTACGTACTGGTTTTCTTGAATTTAATGCAAAACTTAATTCATATGCGTTGCTCCTCTATCTCTGCCATCTCAAAATTCGCTAACTGTTCAACACAATGTTCTACTCAATACAGCACTGAACAATAACTAACAGACATACAACAATGAAACTTCCAGCAGTTACACATTAAAAACAGCTGTGTGCAGGGATGCCAACTGCATTTCACTCCAACTCGCCATTTGTGTGAAATTACAAATGTTACAGAATTTTGTTGAACAGACCTTGTGCAATGCTTGCAGCAGAGGTGGTAAATGACGTGCAGGTAATATAAGCTGTGGCAGGAGTGGAGTAGGAGGTGCTGGTTGGGTGGATTGGGCAAGTCTTGCATCTTTGTTTGCCAAAAGACTATGATCCCTGTGGGAAGACATTGGGCGTAGGATTGGCATATGGATGGACTAAGATGTTGTGTAGGTCAGGCAGTTGATGGAACACCACTTCAGGAGGGGTGTGAAGGATCATGGGTAGGGTGTCACTCATTTCGGGCAGGATGACAAATAATAATGAAGCCCCTGGCGAAGGATATGGTCCAGCTATTCCAGTCCAGTATGATATTTGGCTACGATGGGAGTGCTCGGGGGGGGGGGTTTAGTATTGGGTTATGTGAAGATATGGCACAGGATATCTGTTTATGAGTTAGGTTTTTAGGTTTGGGAGGTACTGCCTGACTGAACATATTTGTGAAGTATCCAGGTCTGAGCAAAGAAATTTTCATCATTACAGATATGTTTTACATGGGTGAATAGGCTGTACAGGAAGGATTTTTCATGTGGAAGAGATGGCAGCTAATGAAATGCAGGTTCTGTTGCTGGTTAGTGGGTTTAACATGGACAGAGGTGCAGATGGAGCCATCAGCGAGTTAGATGTCAATGTCTAGGAATGTGGCATGTTGGGATGATGAGGATCAATTGAAGCAGATGGAAGAGAGTGTATTGAGATTGTGAAGGAATGAGGATAGGGTGTCTTGGCCATGAGTCCAGATCATGGCAATATCATCAATGAATCTAAACCAGATTAACGGTTGGAGTTTTGGCAGACTAGGAATGTTTCCCTAGACAGCCCTTAAACAGGTTGGCATAAGAAGGTGCCATGACGGTGCCCATGACTGTCATGGATTTGTTTGTAAACCTTCTCTTCAAAGGAAAATTAGTTGTGGGTCAGGATACAGTTTTAGGATACATAAAAAGTGAGGTGGTGGGAGTTTGAAAGAAGATGGAAGAGAGTGTGTTTGATAGTGGCAAGGCCATGGACACGAGGGATGTTAGTGTATGAGAAGTAGCATCAACAGTGATGACAAGGGACCCATTATTTGAAGGAATGGGGATGATGGGAAGTCAATGAAGAAAGTGGTTAGTACTTTGATGTGGGAGACTTGGTTTCAAGCAAATGGTTGGAGGTGTTGGCCAACAGGAGTGGAAATTCTTTCAGTGGGAGCTAAACAGCCAACAGAAGTCCACTGACAAATTTTCAGAAGTTTTTCAGGGATAACTCTTAGTATCTTGGTATATGGGCTCATGCCTGTTTGAATGTTTTACTCTTAATGGAGTCTTATCTATAACAAAAAAACATTTATTAATGATTCTGTCAACAGTTGCAGTATTTATATTAGGTGAATAGTTTCAAACCACACAGGTTCATTTTCAAACCTCGCCTACTGAGGATGCACTGCCAGTGCTCAATTTTAGTAATACACATGAAAGTGGCAACACATGCTTTACAAATGTTTGCAGAATGAATGCCACAATCCAAACACGCCTCATACCAAGATTGATTTTGACGTGGTAAGAGGCATGTGTGGTTTGTGGCATCCATTTTGCAAAAATTTATAAAGTATGTGCTGCCACTTTGATGTTTATTATTAACCCTTGAGCAGGCGTGCCGTTTTTCACAACACAAGAGGGTGCGTGGTGCACTTTGTACACATGTATAGAATAGCTGCCTATGTTACCAAGCTAAACATGTATGATCAAAATCACAGTTTATTTAATCAACGAGAAAATAAACTTAAATAATATGAGCTAAAACAATGTTTTATTATATTAAAAAAAGAGAAATTTTCACTGTAATACTCTGTTGCCAAGAACAGGTGTTACAGAGACAGTAATGACCCATTGAAAGCATTAAGCAATGCAGTTGCATCAGATCCATGCCAGAAGCTTATTTGATCACTAATTATCTCGTACACAACTGCCTCAATGTGGGATTATGTTGTTAGTTCGTAATCAGGGTCATTTTTTGCACAGATCGCAAATTTTTTCTCGCCTGGCTCGCTTTTTATTTTATACTCCTGCCGCTCACTTGGACGTATGACAACAAAATTCATCGCTGTTTTACCTGAAGCAATAATGAAGGAATAGGTATGGGTTTGCAGTTGTGAAACAACAATGGAACTATGTAAAATCTTTTATTTTTGGTTGGTGCATTTTATACACAGGCGCGCCTGCTTGTGGGTTAAAAATCAGACAGTGTCAGTCCAGCCTCTGTAGGCCAGGTTTGAAAATGAACCTGTAAGGTCCAAAACTAGTCCCCTAATATAACTACTGCAACTGCTGACAATTATTAATAAACACTTTAAGAAATTTAATAAAGTTGCTAGTTCTCTGTCAACAAAATACTGAAACAGAAGTCTTATCTATTTTTACTGTGGCAGTAAAAGTAACTTAAATTTTAGTTCTTCATGCTTTCCTGGAGATCTGTTGACATGTCGAAGAATCAGGTTCTCCACCAGATGTTCGCGAACACCTGGCAGAGACTCTGATTATTCAACATGTAACTTAAATTGTTGAATGTTTCTATTTTACCATAGTGCAACTTCAGTTAACTGCAATTCTTTAGACTTACTTATATTACCCTGACATTATGCAGTATTTTTAACAGTTACAAATTAAGATTTCAGTGTACCCCACTGATGTTTTGTTTCTTATCCCCTCGCCCAGCCTAATATTTTATGTTACGTTCCTTTGAAATTTAATCGCTGTTTACCTTATATATTTTCAACTATGTTATAGTTGACAAAACTCTACCATCTGGTGAGCAAGATGTATGAAACAGGCGAAATACCCTCAGACTTCAAGAAGAATATAATAATTCCAATCCCAAAGAAAGCAGGTGTTGACAGATGTGAAAATTACCGAACAATCAGTTTAATAAGCCACAGCTACAAAATACTAACATGAATTCTTTACAGACGAATGGAAAAACTGGTAGAAGCCGACCTCGGCGAAGATCAGTTTGGATTCCGTAGAAATGGTGGAACACTGACCCTACGACTTATCTTACGAAATAGATTACGGGGAGGCAAACCTACATTTCTAGCATTTGTAGACTTAGAGAAAGCTTTTGACAATGTTGACTGGAATACTCTCTTTCAAATTCTGAAGGTGGCAGGGGTAAAATACAGGGAGTGAAAGGCTATTTACAATTTGTACAGAAACCAGATGGCAGTTATTAGAGTCAAGAGGCATGAAAGGGAAGCAGAGGTTGGGAAGGGAGTGAGACAGGGTTGTAGCTTCTCCCCGATGCCATTCAATCTGTATATTGAGCAAGCAGTGAAGGAAACAAAAGAAAAATTCGGAGTAGGTATTAAAATCCATGTAGAAGAAATAAAAACATTGAGGTTCGCCAATGACATTGTAATTCTGTCAGACAGCAAAGGACTTGGAAGAGCAGTTGAACGGAATGGACAGTGTCTTGAAAGGAGGATATAAGATGAACATCAACAAAAGCAAAACGAGGATAATGGAATGTAGTCAAATTAAATCAGGAGATGCTGAGGGAATTAGATTAGGAAATGAGACACTTAAAGTAGTAAAGGAGTTTTGCTATTTGGGGAGCAAAATAACTGATGATGGTAGAAGTAGAGAGGATATAAAATGTAGACTGGCAATGGCAAGGAAAGCGTTTCTGAAAAAGAGAAATTTGTTAACATCGAGTATAGATTTAAGTGACAGGAAGTCGTTTCTGAAAGTATTTGTATGGAGTGTAGCCATGTATGGAAGTGAAACATGGACGATAAATAGTTTGGACAAGAAGAGAATAGAAGCTTTCGAAATGTGGTGCTACAGAAGAATGCTGAAGATTAGATGGGTAGATCACATAACTAATGAGGAAGTATTGAATAGGATTGGGGAGAAGAGAAGTTTGTGGCACAACTTGACCAGAAGAAGGGATCGGTTGGTAGGACATGTTCTGAGGCATCAAGGGATCACCAATTTAATATTGGAGGGCAGCATGGAGGGTAGAAATCGTAGGGGGAGACCAAGAGATGAATATACTAAGCAGATTCAGAAGGATGTAGATTGCAGTAGGTACTGGGAGATGAAGAAGCTTGCACAGGATAGAGTAGCATGGAGAGCTGCATCAAACCAGTCTCGGGACTGAAGACCACAACAACAACAACAACAACAACAACAACAACATGTTATAGTTGCACACACTAAGTAGCGCCGTACACTCTACATGTTAGCATCTTTTTTGAAGTTGTCCTCCGGCATTCTATCCTCCCTGATGGCGATAGTTATCTTACAATGGCCTTTTAAGCCGAATATTGGTCCATTTAATGAAATAAATTGGTACAGTAGAATGCAGTATGTGTTTTCACTGATAAACATGAAAATTTTCTATCAAGCAACAACAAAAAGACTCCATTAATGAAGATTTTTTTTACATAATTTGCTCAAAGAAATTTATTAAAGTCAACAAACTAATAAGTACGGTAATTTTCATACAAATGTTTGAGTTTATACCTTAAGAAGATCTGGAGAAGCATAATACACCATTCGTAGCAAGGCACGCAAACATTTACAACGAACAGCTGGTCCAGCTGATGAACTGTATACTTCATACAAAACACTGAATAAAGAACGGATGAATGAAGCAGCAAGTCCATGTTCTTCACGCAGACACGCAACACGTGCATCACGGGAACTGTGGAACAGTAGCATGGACACTTAATATCAATTTTCACTTCTTAAGTAACATACATTTAATCAACACTAATGTAAGAATGGAAGTGTATTACCTGTTACTGCCATTCATTTGAGCATTGCTGATTCCACTATTTTCACTCAAGTTGCTTTCTGAATTAGAACTAACTGATGATCCACCACCAAAACAAGGAGGTAGCTGAATACTTGTTGTTGGGCTAACAATGTTTGCATGAGAACCTAAATCATTAATGCCTAAATTAGTGAACAGTACCAAATAACAAGAACTAAAGTAGTTGCAAAAATTTGACAACATTTGAAAGAAAATCAGTATACACATACTAGCGTATTTAGAAACCATTTTTACTATCAAGTTCACCAGACAAACAGCACAAGACCCTTGGAAAGAAATCACAGCAAACTATTGTGTAGCAATCTATACACTGAAAATGAAGAAACCATATGGATAAAATTATAGTTCTCCATACAACCAGATTCAAACATACTTATAAGGTGCTAATTACTCTCACACAAAATCCACTGCACTTAATCAAGAACGCATTCTAATGCAGACTCCTTGCTTCAAGAAAAGACAAGTTTTAACAACAAACAAACCTGGATTAAGGCAGCAACTGAAACTTTTATCATCCAAAACAAATAACAGTCAATGTTAAGAACAGACTTCGTATGCTGATGGACAGTAGGTGGATCACCTCACAATGTTGTTATTCAGTGATCACGACTAATTGGCGTGATCATCAGTGGAGATGGAGCTAGATGCTTGGAAGGCTTAGGCTCCTATGAATGTGATGTTCTGTTCCCTCAGTGGATGATAGTTTTGGATACGGGTTTCCATCTGCAGTTTATTTTTTTCCTAGATTCCTCTAAACTCTCCAGTGTTTTTTGGTATGCAGGAGAAAAATAAACTGCAGGTGGAAACTCGTGTTTGAAAATGTTATCCACCAAGTCGAAAGAGCATTGCTGGCAATCAGTTGTAATCACTGAATAACAAACAACTTTGTGAGACATTCCACCTATGGTCCTTTAGCATACAGAGTCACATTTGCTGTGAAAGGGGTGGCCTAGTGGCATCTATAAATTCAACACTATAGTCTCACTGGATGAAATTTCCAGACATGGGTTACTATCCTTGATTTGTTGTTCAGGACACCCTCTACAACCTCTCAAAGTTTGTCACAACATTTCTGTGACACCCTGTAGATGAGCTACTACCTTCCCTTACTTTAAATATTAAATGAATAACGAAATCACATATGTAATAATTTAGTCTGTATAGCAATAAATACTTACCTGTGGAATGCATATTGTCTGCTGGGTTTGAGCTACTGACAGACATCGAACTGCTTCCAGCCGTAACAGTCCCAGAGCTCATATCCACAGTAGCAGCTAGAGACACAGGATTCAGACGACGCTGGACTGGCCGCGTTGTCCCAGTGTCTTCATTTATCTGCTGCATTGAATGAAAGTCCACTGTATAGGTTCGACCTAGTGTCGATAAGCTGATTTCATCCTCCCCAGACTGATGAGCAGCCTATGTAAGAGTTTGTTTTAAACAGAATCTAGCTCATTCAAGTGACTATTACTTAAAACGAAAGCAGACTATACTGAAGAGTACATGTAACATATAAAATGAACATACCTCAATTATGCGAGAGTCTATGGTACTGTATGGGTGCCACAAGCCACGGTCATCCCTCCACTGCCATTGAACGGTATCATGAACATGGTTATTTGGCCTTTCCAAAAGAGCATCAACTGTGAATATTCCATCAGTAGGTAGACGTGGCATAAGCTCTCCGATAAGGCAAGTTATTTCATACAGCTCCTGTGGGCTGCGAGACACCAGTTCAATCTGCAGAAAAAGGCAAAAAACTGTAACTGTAATACTTCATAAAGCATTCTCAGCTAACATCTCAAATTTCTGCAATTAACACTATAATGCCATAACATGATCATCATCGTTATCTATGAGCAATACTCATTTCCTGTACAAAATACATGTTACGATTATTACACACACGAGAGAGAGAGAGAGAGAGAGAGAGAGAGAGAGAGAGAGAGAACTAGTTTCAATTTAGAAAAATGATCTTTCTGGCAAATAAAGAAAGAATTGTTAAATGCTTCAATTGACAACACGTTTCCTTTCTTTCCAAATTCTTTCAACATAAGTGTCTTTAGGCTATTACGTTCATTCATATAAAAGATTAATGGTACAATCTGATTCGTACTTCCTCACTGAGCTTTCTGTTCTTTTCTGAATATCTTCATTTTCTAACTTTTGTAAGAAAGGAATATAATCATTAACATTCAGCAGGCTGGTAAATGCTTGTTAATTACTGAACCAAAATATCAACAGAAGCACTGAAAACTATGACTTTAAAAGATTTTAATGTAGGGGTTCTTAAATGTTTTTGGCGCCGGAACCCTTTTGAAGTACCAAATATTTTACGGAGTCCAAATACAAACAAACCTGGTTTCATTATAATCAGATAATAAAAATCTTAGAAAAAAAGATATACCATACACTACTGACTTCCAACAAGAATACATAAAACAACATGCCATAATACAATATACATACAACACTGTATTGCTTCCACTGTACATTGATAAAATTGTTTTCATTTAATAGGCTTTATGGAGCTGCTTTTTAATTTTGACCAAATGTTAGATGTCTGCCTTAACAGAAGATAGATGAAAATGCTTGTCATGTTCAACATCCATTCTATTGTGGCATTTTGTCTTGGTAGCTGTATAAGCAGAAAATCGCTTTTCAACCAAGTATGCTGTTGGAAACTGTCAGAGGCTGTGTGGCACTCATCATGAACCCCATTCTGGACATTATCTTTTCCCGCCCAATTCAATGATTACAAAATTTGCAGACGATTAATTTCTATTTTTTGTGGGCATTAATAGCCATGTGATCCACACTTGAGAACGCTACCGACAGAAATGACAAGACACTTAGTGAAGAAATAGAATCGAATGTACAGTAACTATTTTATGGCTAGGATAAGAATTTTGGCAGAGCTGAAAAACATTACAGATATTGTTTCCTTATCGCTAGAGGGTACAGTGTGGGCACTTTGGGCTATGGTGAGTGGTAGACGGCTGCGAGCATATACAAACCGGAATTTTGATTGCCAGAGAGAAGAGGACTGGTGTGCAGAAACAAGCCCTACCTCCCTTTAGCAGGATGGCAGCCTATAGCAGAACTGACACATTGTTACAGGGATCGCTGATCTCTTCTGGTGTCTTAACGATCTTAATCGAAATCCGTGATGAACCTGGGTTGACCACTTCATTTATTTCAAAATAAGCAAAGAAAACAACAAGCAATGGAAAAGACAAAGCATTTGGGGCAGCTATCGCACAATAGCCGGTTGATATTAGCAGATTATTGTCAATGATTTAGTTCAGACCCAACCTCTAGTCATGTTCAATAAAAGCACAGTTGGAAACATCCACCAACTAATTTGCCACCTGAAAAGTTTCCACATTATATCTTCTTTTGAGCTTTAGTCAACATATAGACATACGCGTTTGTTTGTTATAAAATGCTTGGTCCCACAGCTGAGTACTATGTTGCATTAGAAGGTGTTTCATAAACAGACCATTCAACCAGCCACAGCTGATATAGTGCCAGATCATCAAGTGCACTGATACCACATTGTGTTTGTACACTTTTACTTAGTTAATAAGTTCTTATGCACATTATCTATCCAAACTGTATTTTGCCACATTTTCGCTATTTATATGCATAAAATAAAGCTATTTCAAACTTTCTCTGATACAATACTTCACCTGGATACAATTCTCCACAAAATAGCATCTATCAAGTAATTTCATATTTTTGCATTTTGAGGCAGAATGTGCATCTACTTTGCATTTATCTCAAACTGAAAATTTTACGGGTTCTTAGTGATTCGCAAAATGCTAACTTATCAGTTCTTAGTAATTATATATCTTACTACCTGAAGCCTAAAGTCGTTACATCACCTTTTTGAGACTCACGGTTATGTCACATCTTCCGAGCAAACCACCTTAGAACTTTCAAAGTACAATTTTGCTGTAACATCTACAAGCCAACTCTCCCTCTATCTTTTAAAATCAACAGTTTACTTTTACAACATAACAAATACGGAATGATATCGCTACAAGATGTTTAATTTAACAACTGTAATTGAATGTACTGTGGCCCGGGGGTGGTTTGAGGATTTGCCATGCCGAATTTGACTGCACATTGCAATTGCAAACTTGAATTAAGCTAGGCACAATACCGTTTCTTCCAAATCCATCAGAAACAAATGCAAAATAATTTTATTTAAAAAAGCTGATAAAGTGTCACTAGAAGCCTTCCTAAGAGAATCTCCATTCCTTCCGAACTAACTATGCAAATGTAGACGAGATGTGGCTCAAATTCAAAGATATAGCAGCAACAGCAATTGAGAGATTCATGCCTCATAAATTGGTAAGAGATGGAACTGATCCCCCATGGTACACAAAACAGGTCCGAACGCTGTTGCAGAGGCAACGGAAAAAGCATGCGAAGTTCAGAAGAACGCGAAATCCCGAAGATTGGCTAAAATTTACAGACGCGCGAAATTTGGCACGGATTTCAATGCGAGATGCCTTTAATAGGTTCCACAACGAAACATTGTCTCGAAATTTGGTAGAAAATCCGAAGAAATTCTGGTCATATGTAAAGTACACAAGTGCAAGACGCAGTCAATACCTTCGCTGCGCAGTGCCAATGGTACTGTTGCCGCTAAAGCGGAGTTATTGAACGCAGTTTTCCGAAATTCCTTCACCAGGAAAGGCGAATGGAATATTCCAGAATTTGAAACACGAACAGCTGCTAGCATGAGTTTCTTAGAAGTAGATACCTTAGGGGTTGCGAAGCAACTCAAATCGCTTGATACGGGCAAGTCTTCAGGTCCAGATTGTATACCGATTAGGTTCCTTTCAGATTACGCTGATACAATAGCTCCCTACTTAGCACTCATATACAACCGCTCGCTCACCGATAGATCTGTACCTACAGACCGGAAAATTGCGCAGGTCGCACCAGTGTTTAAGAAGGGTAGTAGGAGTAATCCATTGAACTACAGTCCTAGATCATTGACGTCTGTTTGCAGTAGGGTTTTGGAGCATATACTGTATTCAAACATTATGAATCACCTCGAAGGGAACGATCTATTGATACGTAATCAGCACGGTTTCAGAAAACATCATTCTTGTGCAACGCAGCTAGCTCTTTATTCGCACGAAGTAATGGCCGCTATCGACAGGGGATCTCAGGTTGATTCCGTATTTCTGGATTTCCGGAAAGCTTTTGACACCATTCCTCACAAGCGACTTCTAATCAAGCTGCGGGCCTATGGGGGTATCGTCTCAGCTGTGCAACTGGATTCGTGATTTCCTGTCAGGAAGGTCGCAGTTCGTAGTAATAGACGGCAAATCATCGAGTAAAACTGAAGTGATATCAGGTGTTCCCCAGGGAAGCGTCCTGGGACCTCTACTGTTCCTGATCTATATAAATGACCTGGGTGACAACCTGAGCAGTTCTCTTAGGTTGTTCGCAGATGATGCTGTGATTTACTGTCTAGTAAGATCATCCAAAGACCAGTATCAGTTGCAAAGCGATTTAAAGAAGATTGCTTTATGGTGTGGCAGGTGGCAGTTGACGCTAAATAATGAAAAGTGTAAGGTGATCCACATGAGTTCCAAAAGAAATCCGTTGGAATTAGATTACTAGATGAATTCTCAAGGCTGTCAATTCAACTAAGTACCTGGGTGTTAAAATTGTGAACACCTTCATTTGGAAAGACCAAATATATAATATTGTGGGGAAGGCGAGCCAAAGGTTGCGTTTCATGGCAGGACACTTAGAACAAACAAGTCCACTAAAGAGACAGATTACACTACATTCGTTCGTCCTCTGTTAGAATATTGCTGCGCGGTGTGGGATCCTTACCAGGTGGGATTGACGGAGGACATCTAAAGGGTGCAAAAAAAAAAAAAAAAAAAAAAAAAAAAAAAAAAAAAAAAAAAAAAAAGGCAGCTTGTTTTGTATTATCACGTAATAGGGGAGAGAGTGTGGCAGATACGATACGCGAATTGGGATGGAAGTCATTAAAGCAAAGACGTTTTTCGTCGCGGCGAGATCTATTTACGAAATTTCAGTCACCAACTTTCTCTTCCGAATGCGAAAATATTTTGTTGAGCCCAACCTACATAGGTAGGAATGATCATCAAAATAAAATAAGAGAAATCGGAGCTCGAACAGAAAGGTTTAGGTGTTCGTTTTCCCCGCGCGCTGTTCGGGAGTTGAATGGTAGAGAGATAGTATGGTTGTGGTTCGATGAACCCTCTGCCAAGCACTTAAATGTGAATTGCAGAGTAGTCATGTAGATGTAGATGTAGAATAGGCACTTTACTTTGTGGTGCATGATGCGGGTTTATATAGCCCCAGGTGGTGAAGCACATATGGCGAACTGATGAAATCCTTTGGAGCAGCTTGAGATGATGGCAGAGATGATGGCAGAGATGGAGGGAGTGAGAGGGAGATAGCAAGACTGTATGGGGGAAGAGAGGAAGACTGCTGGGATCATGCACTGCTTCCTCAAAGTACATAACTACTACTGAATCCAAAAAACACGATGGCAACATGCCAAAAAGGAAAACGGATGCTCAGGAAAAACACACACACTAAATACAACGCAGAAGCTCTTACACAAAGATCACAAGAGCAGCTGAAAGTAATCTGGAAGGACATGAAAGCCAAAGCGAAGAAAATGAAAGCTAAATGCAATTGAGAACAATTTCAAACTGCCAGTGGAGTACGTGAGACGAAGATCAATGACATAAGCCAAACGGCTGTTGATATGATCTCGCAAGTTTTAGAAGGGATACTTGAGCCAACAACAATGACACATCTGAAGATAATGTGATTTTTTTTCAAATGGTTAATATGTTCTTGTTTCTTGTATGGCATAATATATGTTTTTATCATTTCGGCATCGTTATAATTTCTGTTAATACCAGATTCTAATATTTATTTGAATTTGCAATATTATGATGTTGTTGTTGTTGTTGTCTTCAGTCCTGAGACTGGTTTGATGCAGCTCTCCATGCTACTCTATCCTGTGCAAGCTTCATCATCTCCCAGTACCTACTGCAAACTACATCCTTCTGACTCTGCTTAGTATATTCATCTCTTGGTCTCCCCCTACGATTTCTACCCCCCACGCTGCCCTCCAATATTAAATTGGTGATCCCTTGATGCCTCAGAACATGTCCTACCAACCGATCCCTTCTTCTGGTCAAGTTGTGCCACAAACTTCTCTTCTCCCCAATCCTATTCAATACTTCCTCATTAGTTATGTGATCTACCCATCTAATCTTCAGCATTCTTCTGTAGCACCACATTTCGAAAGCTTCTATTCTCTTCTTGTCCAAACTATTTATCGTCCATGTTTCACTTCCATACATGGCTACACTCCATACAAATACTTTCAGAAATGACTTCCTGTCACTTAAATCTATACTCGATGTTAACAAATTTCTCTTTTTCAGAAACGCTTTCCTTGCCATTGCCAGTCTACATTTTATATCCTCTCTACTTCTACCATCATCAGTTATTTTGCTCCCCAAATAGCAAAACTCCTTTACTTCTTTAAGTGTCTCATTTCCTAATCTAATTCCCTCAGCATCTCCTGATTTAATTTGACTACATTCCATTATCCTCGTTTTGCTATTGTTGATGTTCATCTTATATCCTCCTTTCAAGACACTGTCCATTCCGTTCAACTGCTCTTCCAAGTCCTTTGCTGTCTGACAGAATTACAATGTCATCGGCGAACCTCAAAGTTTTTATTTCTTCTCCATGGATTTTAATACCTACTCCGAATTTTTCTTTTGTTTCCTTCACTGCTTGCTCAATATACAGATTGAATAACATCGGGGAGAGGCTACAATCCTGTCTCACTCCCTTCCCAACCACTGCTTCCCTTTCATGTACCTCGACTCTTATAAACTGCCTTCTGGTTTCTGTACAAATTATAAATAGCCTTTCGCTCCCTGTATTTTACCCCTGCCACCTTCAGAATTTGAAAGAGAGTATTCCAGTCAACATTGTCAAAAGCTTTCTCTAAGTCTACAAATGCTAGAAATGTAGGTTTGCCTCTCCGTAATCTATTTCGTAAGATAAGTCGTAGGGTCAGTACTGCCTCACGTGTTCCAACATTTCTGCGGAATCCAAACTGATCTTCGCCGAGGTCAGCTTCTACCAGTTTTTCCATTCGTCTGTAAAGAATTCGTGTTAGTATTTTGCAGCCGTGACTTATTAAACTGATAGTTCGGTAATTTTCACATCTGTCAACACCTGCTTTCTTTGGGATTGAAATTATTATAAAATAAGTCTTTTTTTCTAGAAATCAAAACATTGTATGACTGTATACTCAATTAAGCAATAAAATGAGAATGTTAGTCCCCTAGGGTGGGAAAAAGAAAAAGAAGAAGAAGAAGAAGAAGAAGAAGAAGAAGAAAAGTCTTTACACTATCTTCTACTTTTGCTAGCAATCTAGGTACAATTTTAATTAAAGTAATTAAGTATAATATACCTTCTGACAGCTTGGCCTGCAGCACCTGCTTCTGGCTGAAATGCACATTAATGTTGTCATTCACCTCCACAGCATCAGGGTGAAACACATCTCTAACTTATATTCCAAAGTTGTGTAGAACTGCAGCAGCCACAACAACATTCCCACACTTGTTTGGTTTAAATCACATTGTTTTTGGTGAGAATTGGGAAACATTTCTTCCAAACCCCGAAAGCTCGCTCCATTACACATCTGGTAGCAATATGGACTCTATTGTAGTGCTGTTGGCTCCTGTGTGGGTTCGGAACACAGGCATCTGAAGATGTTTGGAGAGAGCATATCCACTATCTCCAACAAGCAACCCATCATAATTGCAATTTTCAAATTCTGCAGCAACTCTACTATTGTCCCAAAAGCGTGCATCATGTGTGGAACTCAGCCAACGGCTTACCATATTCAAAATCTTCATATTGGCATCGAAGATGATATGTGTATTGACAGGAAAGAAACTCTTGCAACTTCTGTATAGTTCCGCTTGTGCTCCAGAAGGACAAAGTATGAATATATGTACACAATCTAAGGCCCCTATGACATCTCAGAATCCACCATTTCGACATAATTCCCTTTTATTCTTTGATATATTTTCTTGGCTCTGTGGCACAGACACATACAGCGGTTTTAAAGCAAATAAACTGTTTATCACACTATTAAAAGCTCTTCCAGCAGTAGTACGATAGATATTAATGAGATCCCCTGTTATGATTTTAGAAGTACCTGTGCAAAAGATTCGCAGTCCACAAAGAAGCAGCAGCCTAGGAGACAAAGCATGTTTCCTGTCAGAATTATGCTGCAGTAACAGCTACAGAACACCATGCAGCAACTCGAAAAGATTCCTTATGAAATCCAAACCGCACTTTGAAACCACTGTCACTATACATCACTAATAGGCCTCTCCTCTCCATTACAATCCTCATACTTGGGATGTTCACCTCTTCCTCCATCTTACATCCTCCATCTTCTTTGTAGTCCAGGTAATCCATAAAATTCGACACTTAAAACAGAACTCAAATATCGCACCTTACACTCTTTCTTTACTCCTAATACTGCCTAGAAGTAAATTTTGGCCTCATTTCCTCCTTAAGTTACTAATATAGCAGCGTAATCTTCAATGGTGCTCTCCACCAGTAATGGAATAAATAAATTTACTTTGGAAGTAAATGAAAAATTTACTCCTGGAATAATTCAGTACTACTGACTGGAAGTCGCAGATTTCCTTCTCTCTTAGTAAATTACTACTTTAGTTTCACTTACTCCTAATTGGTGCTCCCCACCCTTAGTTCATTTCCACAGAAAACTGTTGCAACTGACAACAGAATAATGGGTGCAACTTCAGGAGTTTTACTGTTCATACCACAAATTTTTTTCAAATGCTCTAAGTTGTACTTCTTGATGTACAGAAAAACGAATCTCATTTGTCCATCATTGTAATTTCTTGTTCATTGTCATCTAAATGTCTTAATTCTCTCTGCAATCCCACTTCATAGAAAATAAGTGGTATCTGTCGCTAATGTGATCTGAGAATTCTCATCCCTCTCTTCTATTATTCCCATTATTCCCTCATTCTACAGAAACAACCACTGGTCCTGTGAACGAACTTCATACTGCGAACATACTGATGAGGGTGAACAGCACTGACATCACGATTCTGCCGAACTCTGATAGTTGTGCTGAGAGCGAAATGCCATATTGCAATGCAACTGTTTCGTATACTTCCAAGATGGACAGAGCAAAACTGAGTGATATGCCAGGCTTTGTCATGCCCGCAGTCCACACAGGACGTTCGGCACACCGTAGCCAGCTTTGCTGTATAATATGCATAGCCATTGTGAGCTCTCAATTCTTAAATCTGTTTGTGTTCAATTAAAGATATTTAATGTACAACATCATCAATGGTTACAGTAACTAACATATAAATGCAATTTTTGAAACAAATACTAACAAAGAGATAGAGGGGCTGGCCAGTACTTACCTCAGCTCAGTACAGCCGATAGATACACACAAAACAAAACCGAAAATTTATGTTCCTAGCTTTCGGAACAAATGTTCCTTCATCAGGGAGGAGAGAGGGGAAAGAAAGGGAAGAAGGGAAAGGAGATTCAGTTACTCACAACCCAGGTTATGAAGCAACAGGAAAAGGAAAATAGGGAGGGTAGCAAGGATGGAGGCATGGTTGTCAGAGGGAAGCCAAAGATATTCTACTGTAAGTACTGTGCCAGCTTCAAACCAAAGAGGATGCATACAGAAGTAAAGAGGTATATAGTATAAAGATAAACACAACTATGCAGGATGAAAAGATGCGTGAATGGCTAAAGAGGAAAGGGAAAGAGGAGAAGACTGAAGAGTGAATGAGGGTGAGGTTGTTTAACGTAGGTTCAGTCCAGGGGGATGGCGGGATGAAAGGATGTGTTGGAGTGTACCCTAATCCTATACCACATTATTTACATTCATTCCGGAAACATGCATTCACCGTAGCCAAATTGCAATCCCACATACTTTTCCTCCGGTCCTGCTTAACCTTTGGAATTACCCCTAAAGGGCTTACCTTAAAAGTTCCCATCTCCGAGTGCAACTCCTCCTTCCACCAGTCTCTCCTGGACTTCCAGAACCTTCAATCCTTAGCCCTTACCCAACTTGTCCTGAATCTCTACACTACTTCATGTAACCACCACTCCCAACAGCTCTTATCTCTCTTCAAAGTCCTCCACCTCTCAAACCCTTGCTTGGAGAACACACTCAAGAACATCATCCTAGAAGCCAGCTGCAAACTTGAGTTCCATGCCACACAACACCTGAAAAAACTATCCACAGTGCTAGTGCAACACCTAAGAAGTGGGGTCCCTCTCCCTATCCCTCACAAACACCAACCACAACAGAACCTTCAACAAACCCCCCTCATAGCCAACAAACCTAGCCTAGCCACCCTACTCAATCTCCCCATCCCAGCACATACCCCACACAGACCAAATCTCAACTATAACCACAGTCAAATGCCACATATCGCCAGTCCCAATTCAGTCCTAAACCTCTCATCCAGATCCCTCTCTCCTCCAGAGACATCTGTTCTGTCAAAAGGCTTAACCTTTAGCCCCACGCCTAAATTCAACCACACTGCCCTGGTTAAAGATCTCCTCTCATTCACCCGGAACCTCAACTGGAAATACCACTTCACTACCCAAACACATCCCCCAAATACTAGACCCAGTGTTGAACCCTGTCTAGAACAGTTCCGACTGCCTTCTCAAAGGGATCCTCCTCCCCTCCCCCAAAACCATCCCTTGCAGACATTTCAGGAATTCCTCACATACAGTGTTGCCTCCCAGTCCTTCTTGAAGAACATCCCAACAACCCCCAACATCACCCCAGCTGAATCCCGTGCCATTAAGGAGCTGAAAATAGACCGCTCTATTGTCATCCTCCCGGCGGATAAAGGCTCCACAACTGTTGTACTTGACCGTGTGGAGTATGTGGCAGAAGGACTGCGTCAACTCTCCGACACCTCAACCTACAAAGCTGTTACCCAGGATCCCATTCCCTCCATCCAGACTGAGCTGCAAAAAATCCTAAGAATCCAAGGTCCCTCACAAGGCCTCACAACGGCTTCCATAGAATTACTCACTCCACCTGAGCCACATACCCCTACCTTCTACCTATTACCCAAAATCCACAAAGAGAACCATCCTGGCCATCCCATTGTAGCAGGCTTCAAAGCCCCAACAGAACGTATCTCAGCTCTGGTAGACCAGCACCTCCAACCTATCACCCGCAGACTCCCATCCTACATCAAAGACACAAACCATTTCCTAGAACGCCTCAAATCCATTCCCACTCCTCTCCCACCTGAAACCTTTGTCACCATAGATGCTACATCCCTTTACACAAACATCCCACATACCCATGGTCTCTCTGCCCTTAAGCACTACCTCTCCCAACGCCCACCCGAAGATCTTCCAAAAACCTCGTTCCTCATCACACTTACCAACTTCATCCTCACCCATAATTACTTCACTTTTGAAGGCCAGACCTACAAACAAATCAGGGGAACGGCCATGGGAACCAGGATGGCTCCGTCCTATGCCAACCTCTTCATGGGCCGCATGGAGGAGGCTTTCCTGAAGACCCAACAGCTGCTTCCCCTGGCCTGGTATAGGTTTATAGATGACATCTTTGTGGTCTGGACTCATGGTGAAGAAACACTCCTTAATTTCCTCCATAACCTCAACTCCTTTTCGAATCTGAATTTCACCTGGTCCTTCTCCAAAACCCAAGCCACCTTCCTGGATGTTGAACTTCATCTTGTTGAAGCTCACATCCACACCTCTGTCCATATCAAACCCACAAACAAAACAACAGTACCTTCACTTTGATAGCTGCCATCCATTCCACATCAAACGCTCCCTTCCCTACAGCCTAGGTATTCGTGGCAAACGTATCTGCTCCAGTGACAAATCCCTCAACAATTACACCAATAACCTGACCAGTGCTTTCCTCTCCCGCAACTATCCTGCAGACCTTGTCCACAAACAGATCTCCCGAGCAATATATTCCTCCCCGTCCAACAACAATGTTCCTACCCCCAGACCACACAGAAGCATCCCCCTTGTCACCCAATATTATCCTGGGCTCGAAAACATCAACAAATTACTCCGCCAGGGATATGATTTTCTCAAGTCAACCCCTGAAATGAGATCATCCCTTGACAAAATTCTCCCCACACCACCCAGAGTTTCCTTTCGTCGGCCCCCTAACCTCCGTAACATCCTTGTTAAACCCTACAATATTCCCAGACTACCTTCTCTACCCAGCGGTTCCTACCCCTGTAACCGACCCCGCTGCAAAACCTGCCCCATGCATCCCCCCACAACCACTTACTCCAGCCCCGCTACTGGTAAAACGTACACAATTCAAGGCAGGGCCACATGTGAACTACACATGTCATTTATCAACTGACATGCCTGCACTGCACAGCCTTTTACATCGGCATGACAACAACTAAACTGGCTGAGCGCATGAACGGACACAGACGAACTGTCCGCCTAGGAGATGCCCAATACCCAGTAGCGGAGCATGCCCTGCAGCATAATTCTAGGGACCTAGGAACCTGCTACACCGTATGTGCCATTTGGCTTCTCCCACCCAACACCAGTCCCTCTGAACTGCGGAGATGGGAACTTTCACTCCAACACATCCTTTCATCCCGCCATCCCCCTGGACTGAACCTACGTTAAACAACCTCACTCCCATTTACTCTTCAGTCTTCTCCTCTTTCGGTTTCCTCTTAGCCATTCACGCATCTTTTCATCCTGCATAGTTGTGTGTATCTTTATACTATATACCTCTTTACTTCTGTATGCATCCTCTTTGGTTTGAAGCTGGCACAGTACTTATAGTAGAATATCTTTGGCTTCCCTCTGACAACCATGCCTCCATCCTTGCTACCCTCCCTATTTTCCTTTTCCTGTTGCTTCATAACCTGGGTTGTGAGTAACTGAATCTCCTTTCCCTTCTTCCCTTTCTTTCCCCTCTCTCCTCCCTGATGAAGGAACATTTGTTCCGAAAGCTAGGAACATAAATTTTCGGTTTTGTTTTGTGTGTATCTATCGGCTGTACTGAGCTGAGGTAAGTACTGGCCAGCCCCTCTATCTCTTTGTTAGTATTTGTTTCACATCTCTATATGAGATTTTCCATTAATCATTTAAATGCAATTTTTGCCTTAACTGAAGTACAGTTACATACCTCCTCATTACTGCAGTCCCCTGATCCAGTTAGCAGGTAACATAATGTTTCTGCAATGTTCTGCTTGAGCAGAGTTAGTGCAAGATCTGGACAATTTGAGCACATCACTGACATCATGCGAAGAACAGTAATGAATGTCCCTGTGCTAATTACAGGTGGCGACAGAACAAGCTGCAAAGTAAATATTTTTTATATTTATGATGTTTGGATATAATAATAATAATAATAAAAACTTCAGTCAAATGCCATCACAATTACAAGTGAAATGTTAAGAAAACAACAGCACATATTCAGTGTTTTTTTAACTTCTCCTGAAAAATGATTTATACTAATTTTGCCACTAATGTAGAAATTTTTAACTGCATAAATAAAATCTCTTACCAGTTGCTGCAAATTTGTAAGCAGTTCTGGACTGGCTATCTCCTGTAGTTTACAAGGATCTGCTTGAAAACTGTCCACAAGCCGACTGAAAGCTAAGCACACACTCTCAACACTTTTCTTGTCTTGCTGTGTTAGACGATTTGCTAACAAGGCCATTGAATCTGCTACGAAATGGAATTCATCAGCGTGTAAATTTTGGCAACAGTTTGCCGTGATAGCTAAGGCTGCACGCTGTGCATTGATGCTGAAGAAGTCAAGGTACATCAAGCAGGCTGACACACCACGCTGCAAGCAAGACACACACATTAAGTCCATATCTTTATCACGTACCTGCTAAAAGCTTCACCCAGTCCCAGTTGTAGGTTGTGTATCTAACTGCTTCCAGGGGCAACAAAAGTTTACTTTTCAGTATTTCATGTAATTATGGATCAAATTTAAGAATTTAAAATGCTGTCGTAATTTATTCATTACAAGGTATAACCTCACATTAGGGGTTTGATACATTATGACAAGCATTAAAGTTAGAAACTATGTGCATGTCTTTAGACAGTGGAAGTCAGTCGTAGTGTACCAATTACACAGAAAATATTCATCCTCTATTTGAGAATGAGAATGCTCTAGAATAGATGCCTGAAGCTGTTTTATAAATTGGAGTTTGAATTTTTTAAAGAACTGGCATTTGTAAGGGGTTACTGTTATAATTTCTAAACTAGTTTAGGAAGCCTGGCTGTATAATTCTAATGTTCCAGAATACTAGATATTTGGCAATACAGGGTGTATACAGGGACAAGGAAAAAAAATTCCCGGATTATTCCCAGATTTCTCCCGGATATCCCGTTTAAAAAATATGCTTTTTCCCGGGCGACCTACTGTCACTTAGCACAGAAAAAGTTCCCTCGGAACTGTAAAACTTATCAATCCTTCGAATGGTTAACGTTTTATATAATCGCGTAGAACTTCCCGGAAAAAAAAGAAAAGCCGGAGCAGAGAAGTTTTGGAAAGACCTTTGATTTGCAGCAACATATACGCTGCATATTTTCGTATTACGAAAGTATAAATTCGAATTGCACCAAACACAGCTTGTTAGTTTCCGGAGCGTTGCAACCGAGGTTGTGATGTCCTTTTGTAAGCGAGTCATATCTCAAGCCACGAGATCTCGCCAGCCGATGACAGCAGCTATTCAGAGCATAGGACACGTGTCATAGTCAGCCACTAGCAAGATTACTGGTTACATAGCGCGAACACACAAGAGGAAAAGTTAACGGTTTACATTAATGTACACAGTACCGTATATCTACAAGAAAAGCTAAGCTTTCACATGTAATATTGGTCTTTTTTTGGTGTGATATACTTTAAGATACATCACACAAATGTGCCAGTAAATTTAAAATTGTGACATAAATGCCTCGGCTCGAAATTCTTGAAGTGGCTGGTCCTCAAACTATTCAGTTTCGAACGCTCTGTGATTTAGATATCCATCCCACTTTCACACACGTAACATAATTCATCTTGCGTAAAAAGAAATTTACTTTGAAAGTAACGCTTTTCTAACCACCGTTCGCAATACTGTTAGTTATAGGTTCGATTTACCAGTTGCCAGAGAGCGCCAAAAACGAATTATTGTGCGTGTGCAACTGCAGTGGTGTAGGAAGCCCGCATGTTCGTGTGTATAAAGCACTAAGAGAGCTTACACTACACCATAAAAGAAACAAGGCATCAGAGGATACTCCAAAAGGCATCAAAATTTCGTTAATCATACTAAAATGCATAATTCGGCTTGAAGTGCACATTGGTTTTTTCCAGATTCACAATGAAGTAGGTCCCATCTGATATTAAGCTTTTCAGTGTGGTTTTTGGGATGTAAATTTTCTTGGAGTACCAGTACTCTACGATCTCATGTTTGGTTCTTTATTATGGCATAATGCCAAACATGGCAGAAGATGATAACGTGCACTTGAAATTCACCGAACAGTTGGAAGTACCCAAAATAGTTAAATGAAACACTTCGTTTCAAATAAAATGATTTCCGCAGCGGAATTTCTTTAGCAAACTTGCAAAAATAACTTCATTCTTCTGCAAGGCGATTAATGCTTGACTGCTACTAACTTGGAAAGAAAATAAAATCAGAAACTGAAATTAATAATATATTTTTGCCCTCTGTAATTATGTGAATGCATTTTAATTCACTTGATAGCTCCTGGCCACCGAAATCCGTTTTGTTTTCATTTGACGTGGGAGCTGTACACTAAGAGAAGCAGCGAAATCACTTAACGTAAACACGAGTCACGTGGAGACTAACCCCCTCCCCACTACAACTCAGACAACTCTGTGCAAGCGCGAATCTGGCAGCTAGGGCGCGCGAGAAAAATTTTTCTCGTTTGCATCTGGCTGCTTGCTGCTACTACCGATGCAGCTAACAGCCAAACTTCAAGAAGTGGGAAGCGAGAGAAGGTACTGCTTATACGCGAGTCAAATGCGCATGCGCAACAGACCGCTGGCAACTGGTCAAACGAACCTAATGTGAACAGTTGTGACGTCATGCTCATAGCAAGCAGTTTATTGTTATGAAGAATTACAGTATGCGCCCTACGGCCTTTAACACATTTTTGCTATCTGTAGACGCTTGTGCGTGCACGGTGTTTTGTTGTCGTAAAATGCACATTTCCTTTGCCGCTACAGTTTTATTTTTTTCTCTCTCGTTTATATTTTATTGCTGCAGTATCATTCTCCAGTAGCAGGATACGATAACATTCTTTGCTAGAGAATCAATTCTGCAGTCAAAACTACAAAAATGTAACTGAAAGCTAAAACAATGAAAAATTCCCGGAATTCCGAAAAATTCCCGGGTTTTTCCCAGTTTTCTCCCGGATGAAAAAATTCCCGGGTTTTTCCCGGAATTCCCGGTTGTCCCGGGTCGTATACACCCTGCAATAGTATTAAAGATGGCAATAGTATTAAAGATGGCAAATGGTCCTAGACTTTAAATGTTGGCAGAAAAAGCCAGGTAGACAGAATCACAGACATCTGTATACCTGTAATCAACACATACTGGCTATCATTCTTTTTAAGCTAATACTGTGTGCTAATGAACTTTTATATTTTAAGTGGTTAATTTATAGTGTTATCATGCAAACAAAATATTCATCTTATGTCATTAATTTACAAATATTATGCAGCAGCCACATCCTGAAGTGTCTTCTGCCACTGCACAATTTTCTTGGTGGTGCAGGGACACAAATTAAGAAAACTAAATTCCTGTCCTTCATATTTCAAAATTTTATCACAATACTGTATTATCACTGTTAACTTACTGCTTGGAGGATTGCTTTGCTATGCCTGCGAGATAACATCTCCAGAGCTGTGAGGGACTGTTCTGCAACATCCATACACTGAATCACTTGCAGCTTTTCCAGAAAGACAGGTACAGCATCCACAACAACAGCAGAGGATCTCGGAAGGGCCTCCATCATGTATGTCAAGGCGCGACAGGCATGATTCATCTGTATATGATAAATTATTTATGTGACTCCACTGTATAACATACATTTAACTGTTTGCATGAAGCCCTTATTCTAATAAATTATACACATACTATTTCAATAATGGACGTAAGTGATATTTAAAAATAAAATTAACTACTCATCTCCTAACTTGATAAGTCCACGGAATTTTATCAAGAAAGGGTACAGATTTTCAAATTTTCACTTTTTGTGTAGGTGAATCAGTGAGTTTGAAGAAGCCATACCAAAAAATGTATATTTTGTAGGAGACACTTTAATCTTCACATATACCAAATAAATTGGTAATCATACATTCAATATTATTGTTTAGACACACTATTTCATTGTTAGAAAGGCAGTAGTATAGACTAACATGGTGTATACTCAGGGAAAAAAAAGGGACCTGGATTTTTCCAGCATTTCCCAGTTAAAAATACACTTTTTACCCAGATGAAAATACATCATACACCCAGGTGAAAGCACATTTTATCTGTGTTTAGTGACATAAACGTTCCCTTGGAACTGTAAAACTTATCAATCTC
Organism: Schistocerca cancellata; assembly: GCF_023864275.1. NCBI lineage: Eukaryota > Metazoa > Arthropoda > Insecta > Orthoptera > Acrididae > Schistocerca > Schistocerca cancellata. The sequence continues at coordinate 396,173,718 of NC_064627.1, forward strand.
TTGAAAGGTACAGGTTTTATAAACCAGCACAGAACTTCCACGCACATTGGGGGGGGGGGGGGGGGGGGGGGGGTTTGGAAATATCTTTGATGTGCAGCAACATAATTTCACCAGACACATCATGGTAACATCTGATGCACTGAAATCTAGATAGTGATGTGCAATGTGCTTTTGTCACCCGATCATAGCTCATGTCACCTGATCTTGTCAGCCAATGACAGCAAATACTCTGAGCATAGGGCATGTGATGTAGTCAGCCAATGGCAATATCACTGTTAAGAAGTGCAAACAATTAAATAGGAAAAGTTAATGGTTAAGTTAACGGTTAAATTAATGTTTGTTCAGTACAGCTACAAGGAAAGCTACGCTTTCACACATAATGGGGGTCAAAAATATTTTACTGTTTTCCCAAGGGTGTGGTTAGGCAGTATCCTGACAGCACTGCTTACATCGCAACAGCTGAACATTTCTTACAAGCACAATTATAAATTTCACTGCTGTGCACCAAACATTTTTTGGGTTACATAGCTGTTGAGCATTTTGAGTTTTCCATACAAGAGCCTATTATGTGTAAAATTGCTCAAGAATTCACGAGCTCGATCCTTTTTAGCCTGTGTTACCATATAAGATATATCAACACAAATGTGTCACTAAAATTTTAAATAATTGCATAAATGGCTGGTCTCCTGCTTTGGAATTCTGCTAAGTGGCTAGCCCTCAAAGTGAAAGGTTTGAATAAGAGTCAAGCACTCACACATTCCCACACATAACATAATTCATTTCGCACAAAAGGAAGTTTTCTTTGAAAGTAATGCTTCTCAAACCAACATTTGCAATATTTTGCCTAAGACCTGTTAGAAATGTAAACAGTTTTGACATCATACTTCTCGAAAGCAGTTTACTGTTATGAAGTATTGTACAGTCTTTATACAGCCTTTGACACATTTTGTTGCCAACTGATGATTGTGTGTGCACTGTGTTTTGTTGCTGTAAATTGTGGATTTTCTTTGTAATTAAAGTTTTATTTCGGTGTTATTCTATCTACATCAATAATCTGTAAATCACATTTGTGTGTCTGGCAGAGAGTTATGTTTTGTTGCTGCAGTATTATTCTCCTGTAGCAGGCTAAAGTAAAATTCTTTATTGGAGTATCAGTTCCACCAAAATTTACGGAAAATTTAATTGGAAACTGAAACAATGAAAACTTTATGGGTTTTTTCCCCATACGTTCAGGGGCACATACACCCTGACTAGGTACTTGCTTTTGAAATATAAAACTTACTATGGACGACAATGCCTTTAAATTATGATCTATAAATACATCCTAAAGTAAATGAACTCTCAATTTAACTAGCAAATTCTTCAAAGCTACAATACAGTTACAAAGATATTTTTTGTTTTGAATAAAATGGGATTGACATTTAAGATTAAAACACTGAAAGAACAAAAGAAGTCATAACTGAAATAAAACTGTTTGACAGCAATAAAAATAGCTAAGCAAAAAATTAAATGCTCCCTGTAGGTTAAGAAGCAGGTAAGATTTCTTAGTTATTTGACTTTGATGTCATCTATAATGCTTTGTTTGCTTGAAAAAAATTCATGTCTGATCATGTTAATAGATGTATTATTTCATTACTCTCTGCTTCCAATTTTTGTTATGTTGACTGGCATAAATAAAGTTGATTATTGATGTGCTGACAGCTTTATTATTCAAGACAGTCCTCATCTCGAGTTCAACATTTTATTGTGTTACCAATCCAGTGTGGCTCTATAATTGCAAGTCTAACAGTGTTGCCTCTTACTAATTTGAAGAAGATGACAACTCCTGTGACAAAATGAAAAACTTAATAAAAATTTCAGGCTCCCTTTCTTCACTTGCATAATATACAATGGCATGTTCTGTTTGCCGCTGATTTATTTGGTCCACAGATGAACAAACCAACAGTACGAAGAGATTCAAGTGGGTGTATTAGTATCACTCAGCCATGCAAAACTACATGTAATATTAGAAAGCCAACACTCGGCTAGAATTTGAGCAGGTGAAAAATACACTATTGTGATTATGAAGTTGTGTGGGAGAGGGAGGATGAGGTCCTGGGTATGGGCAACTGACATCACCAGGTATATTAAGCCCTGTTTATGTCATCAGGGTTGAGATGGGGTCTGCTATTGCTAATTTCTAGCTGACTATGAGCACGGAAGTGTTGGATCGGACTGTTTTTGTAGCTTGATAAGTGAGAAAGTGAAGAAAAGTTATGGAGACAAATCTGTACTTGTTTGCTAAAACAAGGATTATTTTTTTATGCACGGTGACAAAAACTGCTGCACCCTTTCCCCTCAATAAAGTGAAGAAATGCAGTGACTTCTGAAATCATAATATCTTCCACTGTGTCACATAATGTCAAAGGAAGCTAAACCTATGGTATAACAAAATATTAACAGATTAAACTTCAGATCAACAGCCTTGATTTCAACACTACCCACAGAGTTCTAAAATACAGTACATTACTCATTCATGAGTACATTATATTTTCCAGTGTAACTCAATGGATCTTAATTTTTGACTGTTAAATCAATACGGGAATTAAGAATAGAATACGGGAATTAAGAATAGAATATTAGAGGGAAAAGATTGAGAAATTTAGTGCACACTGGTGTATTTAATTTAAGAAGTAAAGTCACCACAAATAGTAGAGATGTTGAACCACCAAAAGGCACATTCAATCATTCACAGATTCCATAAACAAAATCATTATACTTACCAGTTCGAAGTTATGTTCCATCCCAAGAAGTGTAATAAGTGCAGGTACAACTTGTTTCACCGGAAATCCAGCCAGCGTGTCCTCATTTCCCATAACCAACATCTGACACATCTCCATAACAGCCTGAAGCTGTTGCCCTTCATCACCTGTCGCTTGAACACCTTGAAGTAGCTGTTGTGCTTTGGAAGCTGCAACATGCACAGCACCATCAAATTGGCCCATTTAAGATTTTCATGCTCGTTGCACTGCACAATGCTTTACTACACCACAGAATTAGTACCATTGCAGACAGGTTTTCTTGATTTATATATTATCAGTTCCGAACAAACACAATAATTTAACATTGCACAGTTAAAATAAATTGCACTTTTTAATGCATTCTTATTTCCAGTTCATGCTCAGATTAAAACTGCACGAACAACTGGTCTGCCATGCTGGCTACTGAAATTTTCACATTTAAAAAAATGCATGCATCCATTTCTTCCTGTGTAATGTTTCAGCAAAAGCTATGCAACAAGTTAAAAATAAAGCACTAGATAAAGTCTCCAACTATGGCACCCTTCCATTGGTAAATGAACTAGCCAGATATTCTCTTATAGCCCCTTTCAAAGCTTCAACTACCCTGTTGCGATTTGTCTTCTCATAATGTGCGAGTACACCAAACTATGCTGGAGAGCCTCAACAGTATTCGAGAAGTAAGGGAGTTATACTGCCCAATTGAGGTATATCTGCATAACTTAGATGTATCAAGCACGAGGTAAGAGAGCAAAATCTCACATGAAGCAATAGTGTTCAAAATGAATGAAATGCCTTATGCCGAGTGATTAAAGTGACTTATAGGTTTGTTCTTCATGAGAAACCAGCATGAAACCAACTAATTTACATTAGGTACATTTTACCATACACCAAAGTTACGGCAAAGAATTTACTAATTTCAAACATTAAAATCATTTGAAAATAATTGTATATGGGTTTCTAAGGTTCTCCACAACAGATCATCATCATAATCATTATTTCACAAATGCTCCACTGTTATAAAACTTAACATATGTAAAATATTACAGTGTAGCCTAGAATAATTGCCTTTCAGAAGTTTTTGTAATTTCAGTGCTGCCAAATGAGTGCAAAATTCTATTACCTGGGGTGTTGACCGCCTCTTATTACCCTGTCCACTAAAAGTTCATTAATACGCAAGAAGTAATAGTTTCAGCACCTGACGATGTTTAAGTAACATACACACTACTGACTAAAACATCATGCAAGAGTTCATAAGAGCATTGTATGTGATAGAGGTGGGAGGACACACACACACACACACACACACACACACACACACACACACACACAGGGAGGGAGGGAGGGGGTCAGAAAATGAAAGATATAGAAAAATTAAAAGGGAGTGAAGAAAGGATTAGTTACTATGCTGAGACCAAAGAAATTAATGTAAATTAAGGCCAGCTGGCTGGTGAGATCCAAGGACATGTGGTAATACCAGTTCCCACCTGTGAAGTTCCGAGAAACTCAAGTTTGGGGGAAGAATCCACATGGTGCATGTGGCAAAACAGGCACCAACGTCATGACTATCATGTAGAGCATGCTCTACAACAGGTTTGTGTGTTGCCAGGGTACACCCTCTGCCTATGCTCATTCATCGCAACAACAACTTTGTGGTAGTCCCGTTGACGGAGAGGGCCAAACAGTTTTTACATAACAGCTGGTATACTCATACGTAGTGTATGTCCTGCCAGTTACAGAGCTTGTGTGGGTTGGGCTACGAGGTTGCACAGGCAAGCCTTACAGTGGGGACTGTCACAGGAATGGGAGCCATAGGGTATGGAAATGGGTGTGGAAGGAGCACAGTGCCCGACAAGGATACTGCGGAGATTGGTAGGGCAACAAAACGCTATTCATATATGAAGATAGCAACTGTTCTTGAAGGAACAGATACCACTGATGACCGTGCAGCTTCTCTAGAATAAATGATGATAAACTGAAACCCTCAGCTGCTGACAGGTGTTTTTGATATACCTCGATGGGGACAGCTGAAAATGTGTGCATTTGTACAGGTTGCCCAAACTCTTACGGAAATCGTAACCTTAGTGTGCGCGAGTAATGAGTGGATGGGCAAATATCTATTAGGAAAATTACATATGTAGGTTGTGGACAGCTGGGAATGTGAGTCTCACGGGAAGCATGCAAGGAATAAGTTCCTGCAGTTACACTATTCATCTGCGCCCTCGGTGCCTCAGATGGATAGAGCATCTGCCATGTAAGCAGGAGATCCGGGGTTCGAGTCCCAGTCGGGGCACACATTTTCAGCTGCTCCCATCGAGGTATATCAACAACACCTGTCGGCAGCTGAGGGTTTCAATTAATTATCATTTAGAAAAGCTATTCTGTGTGTGGTGGACAAAATGAACACAATGGACTTCATTAAAAGACTTGAATTTCTGAAGTCATGGTCTTGTTGAAGTAGCTGGTAGGTATCAACAGTACCAGGATGTGTGTGATAGCCTGGGAAATTTTCTCTGAACTAGGCTGGTGGGGTAATTATGTCAAATTAAGGCTGAGTTGAGAATGGTGGTATAATGCTGTAAAGAGTTTGCTACTGAACAAACTGTGTCTCGAAAGCCAAGGCTGGATGGGAGTGAACGTTTGACACAGAAAGGATGATAACTGTCAAAATGAAAATAATGTTGTTTGATAGTAAGTTTAATGTGAACAGAAGTGTGTAGCTGACCTTCATTGAGGATGAGGTCAATGTCAAAGAAAGTGGTATGGGTTTTGGAATTTAACTGGTAGTATGTATTTAAATCAGCCTCAGCTTCATGAACCCATACAGCAAAGATGTCAATGTATCTAAAAATAAAACAGGGGCTAAAGGCTTATGGATCCCAGGAAAGCATTCCTTGTTCCCATGGCTGAGCCCCTGATCTGTTCCTGTGTTTGTCCTTCAAATGTAAAGTAGTGGTTGGTAAGTATGAAGTCAATTAAACTGAGCAGGAAGCATGTCATAGGTTTGGAATCAGATGGGCACTGAGTGAGAAAATGTTCATGTTCCGCAGCAGACTATGTACGTGGGGGATGTTGGTAAAGAGGGAGATGGCATCAGTTTTTGGCAAGGAAGGTGTGTGGTGGGACTGGGGTGGGCACAGATTTCACAGATACAGTTGTTCAGTTGGAGACACTTTACAACAATAACCACCAGTCTCACCTCAGCCTCCAGTAGATGTAATTACCCCTCCAGCTTAGTTAAAAAACAGATTTCCTATCTCAGCACAGCCAATCTTGGCACTGCTGATCCTCCCAACAAACAACTGAGGAGTACACCCCTTTTATTGCTCAGTATTATTCTGAGCTTTAATGTATTAATTGGCTACTTCAACGCGGACCATTCTGTCTGTCATTTTTCCCACCACACCTCAAGTAGCTTTTCGTCACCCTCCTAACCCCCGCAATATCATTGCCAGACTCTGAGCTCCTTCTTTACCCATTTCCCTACCCTATGGCTCCTACCTCTGACTGTCACCACAGTAAGACTAGCCCTATGCACTCTTTTTGCACCTCCTGTACCAGCTCTGTAACTGATAACACATACACTAACAAAGGAAAAGCCACCTATGATGTGACACATGCTGTATAGCAGCTGCTATGTGAACATTGTTTGGTCTTTCACATCATCAGTGTTACTGCTACCGAGTTCCCATCAGGATGAATGGCCATAGGCAGATGGTGTATACTGGAACACACAATATCCTGTTGTACAGCATACCTTACGTAACATTTGTGACCTCAGCACTCATTTCGCCACACGCACCATGGGGATTCTCCTCCCAGACATCGGTTTTTCAGAAATCTGTAGGTGGGAACTGGCATTACCATATGTCCTTGGTTCTCGGCACCACCACCTGGCCTTAATTTATGTTAACTTCTTTTGTATTAGTGTTTCTTCACAGTAACTATTCCTTTCGTCACTCCCTTTAGTTTTCTAAATCTTTCATTTTCTTACCTGTCTGTTTTTCCCTGCCCCTTCTCCCCTCTCCCATCTCTGTCACATACGATGCACTCAGCTTTCCATTCTTACTGACTCAAGCACAATGTTTAGTCAGTAATCTCTGTCTTGCATATTACCCTATCTTTCACCTTTCAAGCTCCCGGGTTTTCAAATCTCGTCTGATGCAGTCCCCAATCAATCAATCTTTCCTTCTTATCCCATTCAGTTAAGTTCCCCTGACCCACGAATGTGGGCAACTTTACCGAACCCTCCCCATTTTGCAAAACCTCATCAGTCCTTTTCCTGCACCCTTCTTCCTTCCCCTTCAACTCTCCTGCCAGAAGGAGCCAATGGCTCTGAAAGCTTGCAAATTTAAATACTGGTATGTATGTGTTTCTCCTGCTGTTGCTTGGTGCGAATATTTTTTGTCTATATGATTATATTTTGAAAAATTGATTACACTCATTGAAATACACATAACTGTCCTGTCCGTGGTTTCACTGTCTCAATCTTCTGGCAAGAATTGTATAAATTGTGTCATTTTCCCTGGTACTTGCTTTGTTTCCATTTGCCAACATTTTCCTCTGTTGCTTTCTGTCATTTTTTCTATGCTGTACTGAGATATTTTAGTGTCTTACATATTGCTGTATTAAGTTTTGATTTTATGTTCTCCATCTGAACAACAAACTTAGTCTGAATTTTGAAAATTTAGTTTTGGTGCAGCAAATAATTTATGAGATTTACATCTTGTATGTTCTTTACTGACAGATGCATATACTTCTCTTGTTATAAGCTTCTCTCTCTTTTATCCCATAACACAAATCAAATTTTCTGGGTGTGAACATCATTTTGATAATGAGAAAACCATTTGTCAGAACTGTGACAGAACAAGTAAATTCAAGTCAAGAGGAAATTCATATACTCCAGAAGTGTGATACAAGTTAAGAAAAACATACACCCAGCAGAACAAAAATGCAACTAAACACAATAAATGAAAGAGGACTGACACGGCATGAGAAAGTCAACTAATAATGAGAGAGAATACAGACTGATTAAAATGCTGAAGGACTGAACAAAGTAATGCATATGAAACACACACAGTCTGTTTATCCTAATCTCTTTTCACCCAAGCTTCATTCACCCCAAAATTCAGCACTCTCACAAATTTACAATTTAAATTCTGAAACTGAAACATATTAGAACATGCATTCATCAGAATTAAGATAATGAAGCTATCAAATAATGTTATGACAAGAAAGCCTTAACTTTTTTTCCACATAGAACAAGAAGTTCCTGGTCTTGTTGTATATCAAAAATGACCAAACACAAAAATCATCAGAATAACAAAGTAATCTACTCACAAACTGAAAATTACATGCATGTAAACATATTTAAAATTAATGACTTTCAGCTTTTCAAAATGAAAGCTTATATTTCAGCATTTGAACATTCACATTTGAAAAATATTACACAGCAAATAAGCATACTTAGAAATAAATACCAAATTTACTTCTTTGTCACTGAATTTACTGCTTTGGAAGATAAGTAAGCACAATGTAAGGTGCAGGAATAGACTCTCAATATTTATTTCCGAGTACGCATCTCAGCTGTAACACATCTTTTATCCTTCAATACTCACATGGGAAACTTCTAACTTATTATTAAAAAAACTTTATATATTACTTGCACACACACACACACACACACACACACACACACACACACACACACACACACACACACACACAGTCAGGACTGAGACACAAATATAGCAAGAAAGATGCCTTACACGAGCTGGCACCCATACTACGATGCAGAAGGGTTTGCATTCGAGGTCCTAATGCACCAAATAAATGAGGTGGCAGTCCTCTCGCTTCCAAAAGTGCCTGCAAACGTCCTACTTCACTATCATCACTCTCACTGTCTGGAGCACTTGACGGCATTCCTGAAGGAATACCCGATGCTGATGGAACTGTCAAATCATACATGACAATTTGTTATACACATTGTAAAGTTGCCTTAATTTGTTTCTAAAAACTATGTGAGAAAAAAATAATGACACCTATGAGGTTTGAATAATTTGACAACCAAGTCACATTACACTGAAACATCAAACATTAACTACTTACACAGAATAGCAACAACATACTTGGTTTACTTCATAATTTTAATTTGCACTCACCTGCAGAGGCAGCACTTGCAGGCTCTTCAACAGGAACTTGATTGCCCCCTGGAACACTGTTTGTTGGATGAGATTCTGATCCCGTTGTTTCCTGGGTACCAGAGGACATGGCAGCTCCTGAAGCAGTTGATGATGTTGCAGCCGTCGCTGTCGCTGTCGCCGCAGCGGCAGCAGCAGTGGCCCCAGGCAAGGAGGCTTTTCCAGCCCGGGACGAGCGGCGGCTGCAAACACTGCCACAAGTCACAGTCCTGCGTCATCTCAACTTATAACAAAAAAAATTCTTTTGTGTGGTAGCAGACATATGAAATCAATTAGTTGCCCAACCACTATAAATTCTAACAGATTATCCTACTGTGACACTTTCTTCAATAAACAATTGTTACACTGTTTACCTTAATTCAACTTGAATTTTTTGCTAGGGTGTTCACATGATAAAGGTGGATGATCTGATATTCAAAATATTTAACACGTGAAGAACATGTATTACAACAGTTCAAATATCATGGGCCACACTATAGGTAGATTGTGTTTAATGATGCATTTAATTTAGTTCAATGTACTACCAACTGCTTTTCCGAACACTCCCTCTTATGAGTTGAAAGATATTTTATATTGAGCTGTTAAATTAATACACAAGGTGGATGAAAATACACCCAAACTAAGCTGGCCTCAAAATATGACCTGTGACAGTTGATGGTAAACATGTGGTGATTGTGAAAGGCATTTATGAACTTCAAGATGCAGTGCAAGACTACTACCAATTATCATTTCAATCTGTTGAAGTTTCTGTCAGAGCCATAAAAAGGTCCTTACAGATCCAAGATGGCAGAAAATAACGCTCACACAAATCCAAAAACTCTAGGCTTAATAACCAGTCAAATAAGTAGACTAATCAGCCTTACACTCCAAGAGTTTACATCAAGAAAAATAAATTTAATTTGCTAGCAAGCTGTCTTGCTGTAGAGACTATCAATCAGTAGAGGATCATGAATAAATGAAACATGGAGACACTCTCCTTCAGTTCTCAAAATTCCTGATCAAGGTTATTTGACAACATTGTTAGGCTGTATGACACTGCACGTCGCGATTGTCAACCACAACCAAGAACACAGCTGACTTGTGCAAATGCTTGTTCACCATAAAGCAGAACTCCAGTTGTCAGAATCAGAATCTCATCATCTCAAAGCCCTCAAAAACTTGCCACACAATCACTGCAGATTATGCCTTCTGCAATGTAAGTTGTGTGGACTGTCACATCGTATGAGATTTAATCATGTGAATTTTTTCTTGCCTCAGCTTCATATGCACAAATGTTTTGCACTGTCTTACAGCATAGTCATATTAAAAGCAGCACAATTAATAGCCTGAAATAATCTGAAGAAAGAATAGTCATTCTTAAATCATCCACAGACATTTCTCCATTTACGAGGGATAAGGTGCAAGGAGAGTGAGGAAAGGGACAATGTCCTGAACTACTGTTTCGCTTTTTTGCTACTTACAGATTTCGCAATCAATCATTTACAAGCCTTTTATGGTTAAAATGTGTGTAATGAGTAACTACTAACAAATGTCTGATCTAGGGAAATACTGATTTCCTCATATGATAAAGCTGGTTGCCCTGGCAGTGGAGACCTGTGGACAAGTTAGGTCCTGCGATAGCTCTGAGCCAGTTGTCCAAAACATAAAACATTTCAGATTTGCAGACCAGGTAGTTCTTATGTTAGTAACCATTTATTTCATAAGAAGCTTCACAAAACAATTCATCTACTAAGGATCTTTCCCAAAGATATTATGGAGTTTATAAGTCTTCTATTGCATCAATGACGACTTTCACACATTGTTAGCCATGCCACATGCCAAAGAGAAGCTCGCTTCACAGAATGTTAATGGTTAAAGCAGGAGCATCGTAATCGATAATGAGTATTACTATCACAGAGAACCTACCTACCAAAAATAGTTGGACTATTTTAAGCCAAGTGGCCTAATGGTACACACCTACAAACTTACAGACAATTGCACAAATTTTTAGTTGACAATATGCTTTGTTTTGTCTTTAGGAGATCCTCCAAAGCCAAGGTTTCTGAAATTTTGTTAAGAGGATACAAAAAGATGCTATTTTTGAAGTGGTATTTTTCAATGGATCGTTAAAACTGCATCTCTTGCAGCTGCCACAACTAATCCAATAGTTGGGATGGTATCAGGCACACAATTTTTAAGATTTCTGATGTAATACCCACTGCATCACAAGGTGCAACCAACGTCATCAAGACAGTTTTTTTAATGAAAATAATTGTCATAGAGGGCTCTACTATAACGTCTTTATTCTCTAATAGTTTATTTGTGCGAGTTGCAAAATTTATCTTCCAGAAGTGGACTGCTTATCGGCGGTAAATTTTGCCCCAGAAAATGTCTCCCTGATATTTACAAGTATGGAAAAGACAGATTGCTACTCACCATGAAGACGACTCATTACTGACAGGCAGAACAATAAGACTGTTCAACATAAGCTTTCGGACACAGCCTTCGTCAGAAAAGAAAAACACATGCGTTCACACAACCAAGCACACCTCACACACGTCCTGGTTGCTTAGGCCAGACTGAAACAAACATGTTGAATGGGAGCAACAATCTATAGCAAAACATGGAAGGGGGCAGGGATAGCAGTGTGTGGGTGGGGGAAGAGGAAACAATGCTGCCTGATGGAGTGTACAGACAAACAAGGCTACCTTGTGCATTGTCAGAGGGCTGTGGGGCCCGGAGGGATATCCCAACATGGACTTTCCATTGTTTAATTTCCCTAATAGTTAGGTAACTTTGGATTCTTGTCTCAGAATGACTAGTTCTAATGCACTACATGAGACATTCGTTATGAACATTTTTTTTCCACAACTGGATACAAAAATTTCACTTTGTTATGTTCAGATATTCCCAACATTATTAAAGAAACATCTGTGCAAATTTTTACACACAAAGAATGCAATTGTTGATAGTCTTCATCATACTGCTGTTTCAAAATTGTAAAATGCATTTTGGCAGCACACTCCTGAATAAAAATTGCAGTTTTTAAATACCATAACCAGGTTCACATTTACACAGACTATCTTAAAGACTGATCAGCTAATTCTGAGATACATACAAATACAGCCAAGAACATTGTAGAAAACGGTTTGGTGCTGATACTAAGGATGGGAAAAACTAACCCGATTAAATTGGCAAAAGTGATCAGTACTATTTTAATAATAATGCCTACGATTAGAAACTTTCAACAAACATGATGTACGAGTAGGTTTGCAGAGACAATAATGTACCTGTCCTGTGGTGTGGCCTATTAGAGAGTACATGTGTACATGCAGTGTGTGACACTTGCCCCCATTTGGTTGGGCAGTTTTTTGTCGTCGTCCTCAGACAACAGGTGTATTGAAAAATGGCACCATCCCTAGTTTGGAAGTATTTTACAAAGTAGAATGCTCATTTTGCTTAAACGATTAAAAACAAGAGGAGACACAACAAACTTGCAACTTCATACAGGGAGAAAATTACCACAACGTTCCTTGGAAAAAAAGGAAGTTTGACTTTAGTGACATGTCTTAAACTCAGGGTAATAACTGAATCCTTAATTTCGCAGTTGCTTCAGGATAATAATTCATACCATCCAAAAGTGACAATGCAGGGAAGCCATCAACTTGTGACCCTTCAATCTCACTGTTGGCACGCATGTCCCCTACACCTTTGACTCTCTTCGCTGGGGACAGCGAGGCCAATTTTTGGCAAAGCTTCAACCCTATATCTATCATTAACTCTTACTCTCCTACCTTCTTCAGAATTTTTCAATATTGAGTCTGTTTATTACTGGAAGCAACAACAATAAAAAACTGAAAACTGATTGTTTCAAAAACAGGTCATTTTGAGCAGTTTTAACAGTAAGGTTAAATGGGAGATGAAAACAGGTGCAACCAAAAACCAATTGTCTCAGAAATCACCAACATCCCTAACTGACTGGAGTTCTCTCGCAACTGTTCGCAGGGGATTTTGTCAATGGTACTCTTATGGAAATGGTATATGCTGTGCCAAGAGGCCACGCCCAATATGCTGTCAAGACCTGCCACTAGTGAGACACTTTTTCAACATTACCAATACTGTTAACGTATTACTTAAGAGGTTCCCAGGCTTCACAATGGGCAGCTTAACTAACATTTCTAAACCTCAGGTGGGTTGCCCAATAGATCCCAAGCTGGAATTCCATCAAGAAAATCATCTACCTACCAGTGTCGCAACAGCTTAAATTTTCCATTTATGCTACGAATGAACACATCTAGGAAAATTGTAATGTCAACCCAAAGACAATGCTTGTGAGAATATGCTAATCAGGGATCCAGCAAGCGCAGTCGTTCTGAGTAGCCAATCAAACAAATGTGCAAGGGCCCAAGGATGCATCAAACTAATAAAGAGCATCACAGTCTCCATACTGCAAAACAGTCCTAGTTTGGACTTTTAAGAGCAAAGGTGGAGAACAAAAGTAACCTCAATGGTGGGTGCACACACACAGTAGTTCTCACAGGTTACGGCTATACTTTTATTTCACGAATTGACATTTCAGAGAATTTTTGTGCAAGTGGTGTGGATGCAAAGGCAAAAGTGAAATTGTACTGTGTCAAACGCTAAAAACTTATGAGAGATTGTAGCGTATCCAACACTGACAGATCTGAGAGGGTGTGAAATAATTAACGTGTGCTCTTCCATTTTGAAATTCAACAGTTAGGTTCCAGTGAATATGAGGAGGGAGAGTGGGGAGGGCTCAGAAATGAGAATTGTTATCCTCCTTTGGTAAAAATCCGACAGCCAAAAATGCTACCTTGGGGCAGCATATTATTGTGCATTTTTCTGAATCTTATATTTCAGGTCAGACATGAAGAATTACTGTACGCAGACATTTCAGGACTTTCACAGTGTGTCCAAGGGAGACGAACTTGTGGCAAATAAATCGAGAATTAAAAAATGTGTGCCTTTGTATCATGCGACCCTCTTCAGGTAACTAGGCAATTGTCACTTCATCGACATCATGTTAGAACACGATGTAGTTCCACCTCCATGACAATTTACAAAGGGTAAACAAATATCAGTGTCCATATTATCTGCTTCACAGTTACGAGACACCTGTTGTTGCTGGTCCTTTTGCTAAGATTTTCATGAGGAAGGAACTTCAAACCTACACCTTCTGAATGTCTAAGTTGTTAACCATCTGCCTATAGCAGTAACAAATTTACCTGTAATGTTTTGAAAACCAAGAGAAGGTCAGAACTGATACTGTAACAACACTTTATGTTCTGTGAGGACACAATGTGGAATTGTATTGTCCTTTGAAACTTCTACAAATCCTGTAAGAAGCCTAGATGAATACTGTGTTCAGGCAACAGTCACTTCATTGAAAACAACTTACCCGTATCTGCATCACGCAACGTGGAATGTTTAAGACCAAGTTGTCACTGATGTCAACCATTACAATAGTTAACCTGAAGGAAGCCATAGAAGAGGCTAGTGTCCCATACTATTTTGTAGATCAGAAATTTCATGGTCTGTACAGTGCCTGAATATAGTCAGTGAGTTCAATACTGGACTGATGTGGTATCAAAATGACCAAACTGGTTGTCATTTCACAATCGAATAGATTGAATTTTCAGGCAGTTCCAACAGTAAATGAGATCACATATCTAATACCTATGGCTATTATTCTAGACATCACATATCACTGCATTTCTAAATCATTTACCTGAATGGAAAACTCTTGGATGGATGACAAACTACAGTATGAGAAGAGAAATCTCTTACAGAGCACTGGATAAGCGTATAAAGAATGTGTATATTATTGCAGCTTCTCAGCAGTTGATCTTGGATCTAAGACAACGGTAAAAACACACACTCAAAATTCAGCTCAACTGTACTTTACTGGTTATAAGTCTGTACAGAAAAAAACGAGTAATAGATGAAAACTCGTTATTGCAGACATCTGTCATGAGACTTCAGCAACTGAGTTTATAATTTAAAAATTTAATGTTTATTTTGCCATCTCACTAAACATTATTCCAAGTGTCTTTAAAAGAACTACGCTGTTCTAATTAGCTTTCAGACTGATAACTGCTTTACTTGAAATAACTGATTACACCACTTCAAAAAATTTCTGTTATGGGAATAGTAACAACATTCATAAATTTCTTCAATTTGTATATACAATATCTACAAGTTTTGTACCCTCACCCTGAACCAATGAAAACTCATGGATCCTAGCATTAATCCAAAACTAACGTCTGATCACAATGGAAGATCCTCAGAGATACAAATGTTATAATAGTGAACAAGCGCAAAAGCCCTTAAGGATCCTGTTCACCATGGTGGTCTGAAGATCACACATTTAATGGGTGATAGTATTTGTATGGAGTGTAGCCATGTATGGAAGTGAAACATGGACGGTAAATAGTTTGGACAAGAAGAGAATAGAAGCTTTCGAAATGTGGTGCTACAGAAGAATGCTGAAGATTAGATGGGTAGATCACATAACTAATGAGGAAGTATTGAATAGGATTGGGGAGAAGAGAAGTTTGTGGCACAACTTGACCAGAAGAAGGGATCGGTTGGTAGGACATGTTCTGAGGCATCAAGGGATCACCAATTTAGTATTGGAGGGCAGCGTGGAGGGTAAAAATCGTAGGGGGAGACCAAGAGATGAATACACTAAGCAGATTCTGAAGGATGTAGGTTGCAGTAGGTACTGGGAGATGAAGAAGCTTGCACAGGATAGAGTAGCATGGAGAGCTGCATCAAACCAGTCTCAGGACTGAAGACCACAACAACAACAACAGGATGCAATAATAAATATGACTTGTTCACATATCACACACTGCATCCTGTCATGAAACACTATTATTCCTCTACACATCTGTAAGTTATCTTACCTCAAAACAATTAACTTCATTTCTCCTTTCAGGAAAGTAGTCCACTTTTCTAGATAAAAGAAAATTAATGTGTACCAAAAGGTATCAGTGTGTGGCACCAACATATTCTGTTTGTCATGTGCTACACTTATGACAGGCCAGTTACAATGACCACAATACATATCCATTGTTGTTCCCATTATCTGGAGGGAACCAACAGACCATGCAATGGACTCTTATTTTTGTGTAATAAAAACAGATGGAATCAGCTCAAAAACTGTGCAATAAGACCTGTATGTCACAGTGAAGAACTGCCAATACCAGTGCTCTTTAAAACATTACAGTAATAAAGTTGCATACAGTGACAAACACGCAGAGGACAACAAATGAGAGATGAATGCTGAACCAACATTTCAATGTCACTTTCAAATTAAATGAGCCATGATCTCAACTATCCTGCCCATGATTTAAATTTGCTGAAGCAACAGATTAAGCTTTAAGGTTCATTATTAAAAGGATTGAATCTTCTCAATGATTAAAGATGTGTTTATCCTGATAGCTATGATTTTTTGCTGAATATTTCTCTGGTCCATTATAAAGACTCTTGGTCATGATTTCAGTGTAAATAAGGGGTATTCTTTCACGGATTCTAGCAAAGTTAATCTGAAAGTTGTACTTCTCCTAAATGGGAACAAATTTTCTTCTGTTCCAATTGCTGAGATAGTTCATCGGAAGGAAACATATAAGAATTTAAACGGCTACTTACACTTATACAGCATGAGAAACACACTGCTTTCTATGCAACAGGGACAGCAGAGATGATACTGGAGAAACAGCCTGCTCAGAATCATCTACTTCCAGAACAGAAGACGGTGGTGAGCGCTTCTCTTATTACCACCTGCACTGCATATTAAACTGGTTCTCCTAAAAAGAACTTGTGATAGCCATGGACAAGAGTCACAAATTTGTGTACTTTTGTGAGAAGTTTCCCACATCAGTGATGCAAAAATAAAGAAAGGAATAGGACCACAAATTAGTTTATTAATGCTGCAAATTTCTTTGACTTGTTGAGTGATGGAATGGCTCCCATTCAAAAGTGTCTGTGAGAAAATGTTAGGCTAACGTAAGGTGGAGAACTACTGTGATATAGTCAAGAACAACTGAGATATACCACCTACTGAGAAGTAACATGCCACTTGCCCTACATTTCTTTAGTGGTCATTAACATTTCTTCCAAAATAACTGACACTGTTAGTGATGAATATGGAGAACAGTTTCTTCAGGACATTTCTCCAAATGGAAAGCTGTAAGCAATGCAAACAGAATATTGTAATGTTGCTGGACTATTGTTGGTCCTTATGAAGCAACATTCCTGAGGTAAACCACCACAGGAAATCTAAGGAAAATATTTTTTGTATGATTCTTTACTTTTTCTTTGATTCTTTTGTGTGTTTTTGCTGTATTCATTTGAAAATCTTCATTATGATCACTCACTTTTTACAAAAACCATTAACACATGGAAACTGAGGCCATACAGAAATTCTGAACTTAGTTCTGTAATCAGAGGAAAATTATCTCCCAGAAACATTTTATACTGTTCTTGCAACTCAAAAAAAATTTTAAGACATATTCCACAAGATCTTAAGATTTCAAATTGATGCAAAGATTGTGAACTTACTTTAAATGTTAAAAAATGTAAAATTATGCACTTCCCTCAAAATAAATACGTAATTTTCTACGACTGTTGTATCAATGAAATCACAACTGGAATCAGTCGTCTTGCACAAATATCTGGGCATAACAATTAGTGAGTTTATAAAATGGATAAAGCACACACAGGATCAATCTTAGTAAAGTGGGTGGTAGACTTCAGTTTGTAGGTCGGATACTTCAAATATGCAATCAGTCTGCATGGGAGACTGCTTACGAAACTCTCATGTAACCCATTATAGAATAATTGATCACATACATTGGAATCTCACGAGAAGATTAACAGGGGACAACAAACATAATGTACACAGGACTGTTTGACCAAGGGAGACCATTATGAGCCGTTATGAGAAACTAAAAAACTCTACATGCCAGATGCTTTGAGATAGATGTCAACTATCCTGTGGAAACAGAGTTTTGAGAGCCCGTATTTAATAAGGAATCTAGGAATACACTGCTTCCCTCTATGCATTGCTCTCATAGGGAGTGCACAGAAAACCATTTAACTAATCAAAGTCTGCATAGATGCATATAAGCAGTAATTCTCCATACATGAATTGGATGCAAAAAAAAAAAAATAAATAAATAAATAAAAACCATGTTACATGGTACAATTGGAAGTATCCTTTGCCACAGAGTTCACAGCAATTTGTCAAGTATGGATGAGACATGGAGTATTTAGATGTTACAGATTTGACATTTAGAAAACAATGCCAATTACAGCAGGTCCTCCTCTCCCAGGCACAAGACCAATCAAGAGGGAACTTACATGGTCTCTCCAGCCACCATTTCGGGTTATTCTAAACCAATACATAACTATACAGTCAGATCTATTTTCAGGTGACTAGTCAGGGTGAAGACTCCATCATCATGAATAAAATTTTTATGTCAATATCAGTCATCAAAATATTATATGTAAGAGTGAAATCACTAAGCTACCTGTTCTTATCATCACAGTTGATACTCTAAATGGAAAAATCTTTTTGGTTGTCTTCAGTAGCTTCCATAACAATGATAATCAGCCACGGATTGGGTAAGGCAGTTCAATTTATTAAACTATTCAAACATAAACGGAATAAGAAAAAGGATAGATTGCTGCTCACCATAAAGATGACATGTTGAGCTGCACAGTCACCCACAGCAAAAAGATTGTTACACATTTAGCTTTCAGCCACAGCCTCCTTCAGAAAAAGAAATGCACAGAATTTTATTCACACATGCAAGCACATCCCACACACATGTGACGGCCATCTCTGGCAGCTCGGACTGGAATGCAACTGTCAGTTTGAACAAAAGGTTGGAAAAGTGAAGAGCGCTATCTGGCAGAGCGTGCTGGGACTGGATGGAGGTGTGACAAGACTGCCACCACACACAGCGTCTTGAGGCTGTGGGAAGAAGGGGGGGGGGGAGGGGGAGGAGGGGGAGAACACGACAGGATGTGGAAAAGGAGAGGACCAGGGAAGTGTGGAAAGACAGCCGAGTGTATTGGCAGAGGGCAGCACACACTGAACATAATGGTTCATGAATAGAGAGGAGGTGATGGGAGGAGGGAACGGGGGTAGAAACTACTGGGTGAAGGATGTGGGGCAGTAGGTTACCGTAGGTTAAGGCCGGGATAATTTTAGGAGCGGAGAATGTGTTGTTTGGATAATTCCCATCCGCAAGTTCAGAAAAACTGATCGTGGAGAAGAGGATCCAGATGGCCCGGGTTGTGAAGCAGCCATGGAAATCAACCATGTTATGTTCAGCTGTATGTTATGCCACAGGGTGGTCTACTTTGATCTTGGCCACAGTTTAGCAGTGACCGTTCAGCCTGCACCGATAGGACTTACTCTTACGACATATTCTCTGTTGCTCAAACTACGGTAACTTACTGTCTTCAAACACTCCTACAGTTTCTGCCCCCTCTGTCCTGTCACCTACCTATTCACAACCCCTAACCCTCATTGTGTGCTACCCTCTGCCAATGTACCTGCCCATCTTTTCCCCTCTCTGCTCCTCTCCTTTTCAGCTTCCCCCTGTCTTCCCTGCCCCGCAGCCTCATGGCACTGCACCCGGTGGCAGTATTCTCGTGCCACCATCTAGTCCCTGCACACCCTGCCAGACAGTGCTCTTCTCTCCTCTCACCTGTACCCTGTTATGCCTTCCCCTTTCCCAGCCCCTCCAGATTGCTGCTTTCATTCCATGTGACAGTAGCATTCCAGAGCTATTTTCGATAAAGTGTTTTAACACTGTATGGCATGCAGAAACGAGTTACTAATAACACTAACACAAGAAATGCATTTGGACAGAATCTATGTCAAAGTCTGCATATTATTCCACACTGATAGAGAGGAAATTTATTCTTTGTCATCGTATTAGGCAGCTACAGTATTATCCAGGGAAAGGCAACTTCCCCACCATGAGTGCTGCTTACTTTACAGCTTACTGACTGATTATACCTCCCCAGCAGTTCCTATCCAGTACTTTAATGTGAGTAAACAAGGTAACTTCACAGATCCTGTTTATATAGGGGAGTTATTTTCAATCTATGAAGCAAGTAGTTACTTGCAACTGTTAGCTGAGGTTTGATGTAAAAGTGCTCAACAGCTGGAGCTGTCAATTGTCTGCCACACTGAATACCCTGTCTGAAGTGTAAAGTTCTGTGACTATGTATTCAACAATGTAAATTTCATTGTCTAAACTATCATTAGCTGGAAAACTTTCCAAAATATAAGAGGTATCAATGCATTGTCCAACCTTCGCTCTCCCAACATCTGAATACACCAAGATACGTACACTGACTGCCTCTGTAACAGAAGTATGTCACACCAAGGTGTTATGGAACTTCATACATTCCAACACATGTCATGGTTACAAAGCCTTACAATATTTGTCAACAACAGGCAGCAGTGAGATGCCACATTTACCCATCCAATCCCTTTCACTCTAATACTGTGTAGGTCACTTACAAAATCACACTTACAAATTAAGCAGTTCTTTGTCAATGGTAATAGCAACATATTTGACACAAAAGCTCACATGACAACTGCAAATAAGGTTTCACTTAATAGACAAAACCAACTCCACTATGGAAACATAGGCTCAGGAAAGTTATTTGATCTACTTACGTAAGAGACTTGGACAGGTAACACTGGGGAGGTATAGTCAGTCTGTAAGCTGAAAAGCAAGCATTGCTCATGGTGGAGCAAATTGCCTTTCCCAGAATAATACTTCAACTACCATTCAGGATGACTATGAATTAATTTTCCTTGTAGCAGTATACAAGTGGGCACAGATTTATGTATAATCTGTATCCTTTCCTTGTGTTAGTGTTATTAATAACTTGCATACATAACCGATGTAGTGTTTACACACTTTGTGGAAGATGAACACCACCTGAGAGTGAGTGAGCACTGCATCACCTGCGAGTCGAAGCGAACTCAGGAATGGTCGGTTAGCTTTTCTGAAATACCCTATAGTGGCTTTTTCTGGTGTGATGGGTAGAAGAGAGACTAGTGACTTACCTGCTCACTCTTCCATTCACAATGAAGGAGGTAACTGCATGACCACAATGTCAAGACCCACCTTCTGTTATGCTTCTAATGCCATGCCCCCCCCCCCTCCCTTTTCCACCCTGTTACACCCCAAGAACACAATCTATCACTTAACAGTTCTGCAGCGGTCACATATGGTATACACATTTAATATTTGTTCTGAACATACTTTAACAATAATTTTATACCATTAAAACACTATTTTTAATAATCTGCAATTTTTCCTTCCCCTGCAATGCATAAACTGTTAGCACCACGAAAAAAAATGATTGGGAACTTTTATGTAGGAAATTTAATGTAGCTTAATTTTGTGCTGGGAAAAACACTCACTACAAGTCACAGTTTTTAAGAGTCAAGAAAAAAAGCCACCGCACACACACACACACACACACACACACACACACACACACACACACACACACAAAGAAAGAAAAGAAAAGAAAAGAAAAAACAAAAAACACTACTAGTGTACAAAAATTTGCAATTACAACATTTTTTTACCACATTTGACCTGTTTTGGTCTTTGTTGAATTAAATTAAGCCAAAACAAGGCCCTGGGAGAAGACAACATTACGTTAGACAAGAAGAGAATAGAAGCTTTTGAAATGTGGTGCTATAGAAGAATGCTGAAGATTAGATGGGTAGATCACATAACTAATGAGGAAGTATTGAATAGAATTAGGGGAGAAGAGGAGTTTGAGGCACAACTTGACTAGAAGAAGGGATCAGTTGGTAGGACATGTTCCGAGGCATCAAGGGATCACCAATTTAGTACTGGAGGGCAGCGTGGAGAGTAAAAATTGTAGAGGGAGACCAAGAGATGAATACACTAAACAGATTCAGAAGGATGTAGGCTGCAGTAGGTACTGGGAGATGAAGCTTGCAAAGGATAGAGTAGCATGGAGAGCTGCATCAAACCAGTCTCAGGACTGAAGACCACAACAACAACATAACAATTCCATTTTCAGGTGCTGACAGATGTGCAAATTACCGAACTACCAGTCTAATAAGTAATAAGTAAATACTAACATACATCCTTTACAGAAGAATGGAAAACCTGGTAGGAGGTGACCTCAGGGAAGGTCACTTTGGATTCCGGAGAAATGTAGGAACTGATCCTACGACTTGTCATAGAAGATAGGTTAAGGAAAGGCAAACTTGCATTTACAGCATTTGTAGACTTGCAGTAAGATTTTTACAACGTTGACTGGAATACTCTCCTTAAAATTCCAAAGGCAGCAGGGAACAATAGGTTATTTACAATTTGAACAGAAACCGGATAGCAGTTATAAGAGCCAAGGAGCACGAAAGTGAAGCAGTGGTTGAGAAGGGAGTGAGACAAGGTTGTAGCCCATTCCCAATGTTATTCAATCTGTATATTGAGCAAGCTGTAAAGGAAACAGAAGAAAAATTTGGAGTAGGCAGTTCAGGGAGAAGAAATAAAAACTCTGAGGTTTGCCAATGACATTTTAGTTCTGTCAGAGACAGCAAAGGACTTCGATGTGCAGTTGAACAGAACAGACAGTGACTTGAAAGGAGCGAAACGAGGATAATGTAACGTAATCCAATTAAATCAGGTTATACCAAGGGAATTAGTTTAGGAAATGAGACACTTAAAGTAGTGGATGAGTTTTGCTATTTGGGAAGCAAAATAAGTGGTGTTGGTTGAAGTACAGAAGATATAGACTGACAATGGCAGAGAAGCACTTCTGAAGAAGAGAAATTTGTGAACCTCAAGATTTAAGTGTCAGGAAGCCCATTCTGAAAATATGTGAGAGAAGTGTAGTCATGTATGGAAGTGAAACGTGGACAAAAAACAGTTTACACAAGGAGAGAATAGAAGCATTTGAAATGTGGTGCTGCAGAAGAATGCTGGAGAATAGATGGGTTGATCCCTTACCTAATGAGGTGGTACTGAACAGAACTTAGGGGGGGGGGGGGGGGGGGGGGGGGGGAAGAGAAATTTGTGGTACAACCAGACTAGAAAAAGGGATTGGTTAGTAGGACACTTTCTGAGGCATCAAGGGATCACTAATTTAGTACTGGAGGGAAGTGTGGGGACTAAAAATCACAGAGGCAGACCAAGAGATGAATACAGTAAGCAGATTCAGAAGGATGCAGGTTGAAACTACCTGGCAGATTAAAACTGTGTGCCAGACCAAGACTCAAACTCAGGACCTTTGCCTTTTGCGGGCAAGTGCTCTACCATCTGAGCTACCCAAGCACAACTCACAACCCATCCTCACAGCTTGAATTGTACCAGTACCTCGTCTCCCACCTCCAAACTTCACAGAAGCTCTTCTGCAAACCCTGCAGAACTAGCACTCTTAGAAGAAAGGATATAGCGCTTGAATGCGAAAGGCAAAGGTCCTGAGTTCAAGTCTCACTCCGGCATACAGTTTTAATCTGCCATGAAGTTTCAGATCGGCGCACATTCCATTGCAGAGTGAAAATCTCATTCTGGATGTAGGTTGCAATAGTTACTCGGAGATGAGGAGTCTTTCACAGCATACAGTAGCAGGGAGAGCTCCATCAAACCAGTCTCTGGATTGAAGACAACAACAACAGTGTTCTTTCAAAAACATCTGAACTATACCAATGTTGGACTGCTGCACATGAAGTTACAAGTGCAAGACGCACCAGGGTGGTCACAGTACTGTCTGGTTTCTTTGCCCAGGGAGTCACCTTAGGTGTTTTGTCTCATATCTAAATTATATGTAAAAATTAATTTAACACCAGAACAGGCAGATTAATAAAAGAAATCCCACACCTAAATCGAAAGATTTCTACCCCTGACTGACGGTCTGTTTTCTGTCAACACTCAAAAATGGATCAGCCAATTATGGGGGGGGGAGGACTACAAAGGATGTAAATTCTCTTAATATTTTACATAACATGGCTACGAAAACTTTTTGAATACATAAACACATTAAAAGGCAGTTTATATGGAAAAACTGCAACAGCAAAGCTTTTCTTGTCCAAACGCTATCAATAATTTTCCAAAGTTCCGTAAGTAATAATTCTATTCTCGATTTTTCAAAAGCAGTGTAAATCACTAAACTAAACTCAATGGGCTACATGAGGGACTGCATTCAGACAGGTGCAACAACCAATCAAGTCCTACGAGACAAACTAACATAGGACTTTTAGACCAAATGCAGAAACATACTGGGTACGCTAGTACTGCAGTGTTTCGGAAGACACAGCAAGCAGCACACAAAAATAGACAAGTAGCAGAACTGTGAACTTTCCCTGACAAATATCTGATCTATTTCAATCAATTATAACACCACCATGTGGAATAAAAAGAAGTCAGCCGATACACTGGCATGTTGCATGCTAGTCGACAAAGAAGTAGTAGTAGAAGGGTTTTGGGGGCGCACGACAGCAAGGTCTTCAGCGCCCGACAAAGAAGTTAATACTTATCATTACATAGTACACATTACCAACCACCCCTCAAAATATCTCTACTAGTGAAAAGTGAGTAATGGAAGTCAAGGAAACTTGTCATGACTAGCATTTTTTAATTCCTTATTCCCTTGGCACCTGTTGCTGTAACACCAGTGAAAACCTGTTGACTATTGAAGTTCCTTTGCTGACCAAATAGCTTTTATATTGAACAAACAGAAGTGGGTAAAAAGCAATGACCTGATGTTTGTGATCAGCAGCAACGAACTTAATTTCTTGACAACTGTTTAAAATTAGCAGAGTATGGAATAAAATTTCAATGAAATGTATATTAAAGGACTTCTGAAGATCACCTTGAAAAACATTACATACAAGAAATAACAAGCTGAAGAGAGCTAAGTGTTGTACATAAACAAATCAAATCTCTGAAACTTTAGAAACAGATGTTGAGAACAAATGATCATCATCTGAGGACTCTTTGCAGGACACTAAACATCAACTTAAATCATGTTACACTATGTGATCAAAAGTATCCAGACATCATCAAAAACACACATTTTTCATATTAGGTGCACTGTGCTGCCACCTAATGCTAGGTACTCCACATCAGCGACCTCAATAGTCATCAGACATCATGAGAGAGCAGAATGCTGCACTCCGCGGAACTCACGGACTTCGAATGTGGTCAGGTGGTTGGGTGTCACTTGTGCCATACGTCTGTACACGAGATTTCCACACTACTAAACATCCCAAGGTCCACTGTTTCCAATGTGATAGTGAAGTGGAAATGTGAAGGAACAGATACAGCATAAAAGCGTACAGGCCAACCTTGTCTGTTGACAGAGACTTCCGAAAGTTGAAGAGGGTCGTAATGAAGACATCCATCCAGACCATCGCACAGGAATTCCAAACTGCAGCAAGATCCACTGCAAGTAGTATGACAGTTAGGCGGGAGGTGAGAAAACTTTGATTTCATGGTCAAACAGCTGCTCATAAGGCACACATCTTGACGGTAAATGCCAAACGACGCCTCACTTGATGTAAGGAACGTAAACGTTGGATGACTGAACAGTGGAAAAACGTTGTGGGGAGTGACGAATCACTGAACACAATGTGGCGATCTGATGGCAGGGTGTGGGTATGGCAAATGCCCGGTGAACATCATCTGCCAGCGTGTGTAGTGCCAACAGCAAAATTCGTAGGCGGTGGTGTTACGGTGTGGTTGTTATTCATGGAAGGGGCTTGCACCCCTTGTTGTTTTGCATGGCACTATCACAGCACATGCCTTCATTGATGTTTTAAGCGCCTCCTTGCTTCCAACTGTTGAAGAGCAATTCGGGGATGCTCGCGGATGCAACTGTATCTTTCAACACAATTGAGAACCTGTTCATAATGCACAGCCTGTGGCGGAGTGGTTACATGATAATAACATCCCTGTAATGGACTGGCCTACACAGAGTGCTGACCTGAATCCTATACAACACCTATGGGACGTTTTGGAACGTCGATGCCTCTCCTCAGTGCAGCACTCCATGCAGAATGGGCTGCCATTCCCCAATAAACCTTCTAGCACCTGATTGAACATTGTCTGCGAGAGCAGAAGCTGTCATCAATGCTAAGGTTCGGCCAACACCATACTGACTTCTAGCATTACCGATGGAGGGCGCCACAAACTTTTAAGTCATTTTCAGACAGGTGTCCGGATACTTTTGATCACATAGTGTATGTTCAGTCAAAATCATCTCGTGGTATTCATAAATCACTGGTTTCTTGAAGCTCTACTTTCAATTTTGAAATAATTATTAAAAATACTAAATTGCTACTGAATCCATTAACTACATACTAGGCAGACTTAAGTAACAGTGGGCACAATCAATAAATTTATTAGTTTCCTATCTGTTTTGTTCACAATGAAGCTGAACAGCTTTATTTAATTGCCTAGTCACTCACCAAAATGATATTAATAGCAATGAAGCTGATAAGCCATTCTGAATACACAAACAGCGTTACATGCAAATAAAAGGTGTTGCACAAAAGAAATTAGACATGCTTGATTGTACCGTCTAAGATTTCTAATAGATGAAGTAAGTGGATTCATCATCTGTGATAATTATCATTTTTTTATTTCCTGTCTCTCTAGTAAAACTATCATCAATAGTTTTAAACTCTTTAATGTGAGTATTTCCTAAACCTGCTGCCTCCACATTTAGTTCTTGGGAACTGATCAAATTACTGGAGATATACGATAATTCAATGCTTATCCTCATCTGAACTGCAGTCTACCCCCTTGTAGTTATTACACATCTTTGAGCCACAACATTCGTTGAAACTTCGTTGTTCCATAATCATGAAATATGACAATGAAGCTGTGGTAATACCGAGACAGGGTCAGCCAAGATGTTTCTCAATGAGTCACAAAGAGCAAAATACTTTTGAGTTATTGTACTTTTGTAACATAATTATAACCAGTCTCACCACTTTTTCTGTAAGATATTATATGAGACAAAGATGTTGTCATAATCCAACATGACGACAGAAACAGTGAAGCATCTCAAACATCAGTCCATTCAAATGCTAGGAAACTATACTTGTCTGTATATGGGCAATGGAAATTCAAGTCTTTTATATTTGTCACATCGTAATATTTTTTTCTATGGTAATTTTATCTGCAAATAGTTTGCGCACAATTGATTTCCTAATGCTATAGTAATTAGTAATCACAAGAGCAGTACATTTTATAGGGCTCATTAACATTTTACATGAACAAACAATGTGATTTTTTTTATGCTGAGGAAGTCCATAACATTCTCAGACTGTGACAATGTTATGACAGAGAAATTATTTGGCATAATTCTGCACGAGGAGGACATATTCCAGAGATTTAAAAAATTAAAAAAGTTTTAAATTTCCTCGTGCTAGATTCAACAAAAACAGATTTCTACAAACTTTTAAGGAATATTCGAAAATGTCATAGTCCCTTTCTCATTAGTTGAACCATATGTAACTAGCCAATGCTTGAATGTAGGCTAAAAGTTATAAAAAGGGAATAGAAACTAGACAGTATTACACATTATGCATTGCTTTTGTTGAGGACACTAAAATTTTGTTCACGTTATGAAATCATTTAAGAGTTCATTCAAAGACTACAGAATAGAAGATTAAAGAGAACTGTGAACAAATATTGTAGATTATCCTCTTAACTATCGGGGAATCAGATCGAGAGTCCACAGATAATGAACAATATCATCAGCATTTTTATATTGTTTTCATGCACTAAGTGCAGAATTTAGGTTGATTACTGGAGACTAATTATATCTCTAATATAATTCTCTCATTTAATTTTGCAAAATTGGCCAATTTCAACTTTACGGACCATTCTCAAGTACAGCAGGTGCCAACACATCACAAAATATCTGATTATTTAGCACCAGACACAACTGAGAAGACTAAGTGTGATTTTATTATGTAACTAATGGCAAACTTATGAAAATGATAGATTGAGTACTCACAATATAGTGGAGATGTTGAGTTGCGGACAGGCACAACAGAAAGACTGCCAAACAAATAAGCTTTCAGCCAAAAGAACTTCTTCTAAAGCACCCCCCCCCCCCCCCAAATCTCTCTCCCTCTATCTATCTCTATCTCTCTGCGGCCGCACCGAGGCCAGACTATGGGCAACTGCGCATGATGGGAGACGTAATCTGTGCGGTAAGGATGAGGGGGAGACTAGGCCAGGGTGGGGCAGGATAGAAGGATTGGGGGGTGGGGGGTGAGAACAGTAAAACAGCTGCATACAGGGTCATGGTGGGGACATGGTAGGGCAGCTAAGTGCAGTCAAAAAATTAGATAGGGGTGGGTGGGGGAGGGGGGCAGGAATGGAAAAAGGGAGAAGTGAAGAGACTGTGGGGGTGCTGGTGGAATAGAAGGTTGTGTAGTACTAGAGTAGGAGCAGGGGAGGGGATAGGTGGTTGAAGAACAGTGACTAAACAAAGGAGGGTTACTGAAATGCAGGATATATTGCAGGGAGAGTTCCCACCTGCACAGTTCACAAAATCTGGCGTTGGTAGGAAGGATCTAGATGGAGCAGGCTATGAAGCAGTCATTAAGTGAAGGATGTGTTAGACTGTGCGCTCAGCAACTGGGTGGGCCAGCTGTCTCAGTCACAGTTTGCCTCCTTTCAATACCTCCTCTCCCTCCACAAAATTCTCCTGCTCTGCAATCCCAAATTCCTGTATCTCATCACTCACACAAACTCTTCCCCTCCAGGAACTAGCACAGCATGGACACCAACTCAAAAAACACTCTAACCTGTTCACTTCCTACTCCTACCTTAGCCTACCACCATCCACCGCCTCTACAAACCTCCCCCCATAGCTGACAAAGCATGCCTTGCCGATCTACTAAATTTATCAAACCCTCAAAAACTCCCTCCTACCACTCAACACAATCCAGAACCTAAACAGATCCGAACACTGTCATGAACCTTTTCTCCACAAGCCCTAGTCCCACAGAAGTATCAGTCCTTTCCAAAGTCCTTACATGTTGCCCCGCTCCCAACTTTGATCATGCTAAACAGATCTACCATGCGTTATTTACCCTGTCACCCGCCACTTACCGAAGTTCCCACCATCTGGCCATAAACAAGCATTCCCCTTGTGACTCAGTACCACTCAGGATTGCAGCATCTGAATCGTATTTTCCACCTTGGTTCGAACTACCTCTTGTCATGCCCCAAAATGAGGAATATCCTACTCACTATCCTTCCCACTCCTCCCACAGTGTATTCCGACGCCCACCAAACCTATGCAATATCCTCGTCCATCGCTATTCCACCCGTGCTCCCAACCTCTTGCCTCAAGGTTTATATCCCTGCAATAGACCTAGATGCAAGACCTGCCCCTTACATCCTACCACCACCATCTACTCCAGTCCAGTCACAAGCATCACCTATCCCATCAAAGACAGGGTTATATGTGGAAGCAGTCATGTGATCTATAAGCTATGCTGCGACCACTGTGCTGTGTTCTACGTGGGAATGACAATCAACACAAACTGTCTGTCCACATGAACAACCAGCAACAAACTGTGGCCAAGAGACAGCTGGGCCACCCAGGTGCTGAGCACGCCACCCAACTCAATGCTCTCCACTTTAATGACTGCTTCTCAACTTGCGCCATCGGGATTCTTTCTACCAACACCAACTTTTCTGAACTGTGCTGGTGGAAACTCTTCTTCCCCTCCCCTTCAGCTCAACTTGTGTTATTTGCTGTCCTTAACCCCCCTATCCCATTCCCTGCTCCCACTCTACCACTACACAGCCTTCTATTCCACCAATACAACCACAGTCTTTACTTCTCTCCTTTTCCACTCCCCCCCCCCCCCCCCCCCAACCCCACACCACCCCTCGATCATGGTATAACCTCTAGACTGTACCTAGGTGCCCTGCTCAGACAGTGGAGATAACACCAACCAACCAACCAACCAACCAACCAACCAACCTGCCCCTACTCCAGATGTGCATTAAAACCTTATAACTGAGAATAAAAACCACACAACTGAGACAGTTATAAGGTAAAATGTATGAGAAATATTTTGACAAGAATTTTCTAACACACAACAAAAATATTAATGACTATTATATAAAACATAATAATGCTAACAAAGTCAATTCACCTAGGAGTCTACAAGAATGTAATATTGCCAATGTTGTACCTTTTATGTATGAGTATGAGACCTGAGTATGGAATGAACTAACACCTAGCAGAATCCATATAGGACAGTTGAAGACTTGTCAAAATACCTTTCGATCTGCCAACTAGCAAGCCAAAGAGAATGACATATACACACACACACACACACACACACACACACACACACACACACACTGCTACACAAATTTTTGAAAAGATACATTGCAAAATCTTCATACAAGAAATTAAGATCACAATATTCCAAAAGAAGTACTTAATTCTATCAAAAGTTCATATAAACTGTGTGATATAAGAACAGACAGTATGTTGGCCACATCAGCAATACATCAAAAAGTGAAGACAAAGCAAGAAGTGACTAACTACATGCAGTATAGGAGTGCTCACAAAAAAGACAATGTACGATGGCACACACAAAAACTGATGACTCACCAAGCCAAATGGAATAAATATCTACCAAGAGTGGACGAAAATTGCATACCAAAATTACATGAGTATTATCCATTTAATAAAATTGTTTTACTAGGCACCTGCACCCCATTCCATCTTTCACATACACAAAGCACAGCTAGAGTAGAAAGTACTGGTAATTCTTTTGTGCTATCTGTATATTAAGATTTTGTAACTCTTCTTTTTAATACATAGAATTTCTAAAATGGTGTTTACATCTAGTTTATAGTCACAAAATACTTAATTTTATTTTTTAAATAATTGCTTGCAAAGAATTTGTCTGGTAGATGTCAATATGGCCACAGCCTTAGCTAACAAAGTGAGACTTTTCTGCTAGCAAGTACTTTCAAATTTGTCGCTATTTGTATGAAATATGAAACTGAAGAAGAATATTTTGTGTGTTCTGGTAGTGCTTGGCATTATGGGATTCTGCATTCTCTTGTTTCTTTCTGTATACATATGTTTATACACATGGTTTGTGGTGGTAATGTGTTGTTATTAATGGGATATGGTGATTAGTTTTGATAACAGTAGCAAAATTACAACTATAAAATGGCTAAGCACAATACGGAGTACTCAAATGCCATGTTGATTGGAGAGAAAAGTGTAAAAACAGTGAAGAAGCAAATCTATCGTATGCTGTTTCACCAGTGCCTCGTAACCTCAATAGGCATACTGCTACAGCCAAAGAAAGTCTTCCCAAAAGAAACTAAACACTGTAAAAAATAAATAAAACACTAAGGCTAGTGAATAGTTTGAAATAATCGATATTTCTATTGTATCCAGTGTTTTGAAGAACCAGGTATCATGCAAACAATATAAGAGCAAAGGCATGACATTTTAAAAAAAAGTATCATAGGAATAGGTTCAGAGCTTCAGTTACATCTCCATGTATAAAAGGCAATGTCCTGACTAACTCACTCAATCGCTCACTATCGTTGTCCAGCATAAACTACTTAGCGTAGAAACTTTAAATTTGCAGAGTTTGTCAGTCTGTATGTATTGTTTCAAAAGTGATTTTTCTAAAGGGGAAAGTTTTTTTTTAAATATGTCACTATTTGTTCACTTTTGAAGCTAGATCTACAAAAATTGTTATTTGGATGGTTGGTAAGAGACATGTTTAAGCAATTTTGGAAATTTAACCCCTCTGAGTGAGGAATAATGTTTTTTTTAATAAATCATTATTTAATAACTACTAAAGTATTTTTAAAGATGCAACTATGAAAATTTTTATTTGACTTCTCCATTACAAACAGAAAAATACATGTTTCAGTATTTTCGGAAATTCAACCCCTAAGGGGCTGAAACTCGGGATGAAAGTTTTTATCGAAACATTTCATTATGCCAGTATAAATATTTGTATCTATGAATATTTGTATTTTGCTTCACTTTTAGAAATTAAAAAAAATATGCATTTCACTGTTTATAGAAATCCAACCCTTAAGGGGGAGAAACAGTTCATGAACGTATTTCATTCTGAAAGCATCTTTGAAGTCAAATCTTTGAGATTCAGCATTTGGCTTCCTGGCTAGCAATGAAAAACTGTGTAGTCAATGTTTTTGGAAATTCAACCCCTATGGGTGTTAAATAGGGCCGCAGCAGGCACATTTTGATGTCTCAACTTTGGACTCCGTTTTCCTTAAGTTTATTTTTTCAATGCGAAAGGTACATTTTTATAGCTTCTACTCAACACAGATAGCTGAAATTTTCAGGGTACATGTAAACAGATATTTTGCATCACCTAAAGTTATTATTAATACAAACAGATGTTTTCAAGGGGAACAAGCCCGAAATTCGAAATAAAAAAATCAGGCTTAGAGAAAAAATTTATGTCTTCCCTTAGAAGAGATAATACTGTATTCCTTCAGCAGCTGCATAAGGAATGTATATATGATCCATACAAATTTCAAAACTTTTAATTGCATAGTTTCGGAGGCAATGTACTGTATACGGAATCAAATTTTATATTACCCAGATAGGGCATTCCGTTTCCCCTGATGAATATAAAAGACGACTTCATGTATTACTCTTCATGAATGAAACTTTTATCATGATTAATCTATGGATCTATGCTTTATACTGCCCACTGCTAACTTATTTCATATTATCACACTTACAGTTTAGTTCACTCACTCTAAGTAATGATCACGTTACTCCTCTATGGAAAAGCATGTTAGGCTGTTCAGCTTGAGATGAGAAATAGCGTTAATGATGAAGGCTCTCTGAGCTCTTACCAATGAGGACATCACCTTTCCGAATTATAAAACAATTCACAAATGAAAGACCTGAAATCACGACTGGTACATACAATAATGAGCAGTAAGTGGCCCTGTTGAGTGATAGCACCCAGTAAGCAATCATAATATGACCTACTATACCTCCTTGAAATTGCAAAGTGAAACTAGTAAGTCCTGTTAGACACAAAATTAAAAGCAGCAGCTTGAAATTTTATTTTTCTTGTTTTATACACACATGAGAATCTGTAAATTTACAAGATCTTAGAGAACAATTCCGCAATTGTGTTGTGATGGGCCAAAATGTGAGTAATGCATCACCTAAGAAAGGTGCCTCAATGTTATGTAAAGATAATACTTATACATGAACCATAGACCTTGCCGTTGGTGGGGAGGCTTGCATGCCTCAGCGATACAGGTAGCCGTACCGTAGGTGCAACCACAACGGAGGGGTATCTGTTGAGGCGCCAGACAAACGTGTGGTTCCTGAAGAGGGGCAGCAGCCGTTTCAGTAGTTGCAGGGGCACCTGTCTGGATGATTGACTGATCTGGCCTAGTAACACTAACCAAAACGGCCTTGCTGTGCTGGTACTGCAAACGGCTGAAAGCAAGGGGAAACTACGGCCGTAATTTTTCCTGAGGGCATGCAGCTGTACTGTGTGTTTAAATGATGATGGCGTCCTCTTGGGTAAAATATTACAGAGGTAAAATAGTCCCCTATTCGGATCTCCGGGTGGGGACTACTCAAGAGGACGTCGTCATCAGGAAAAAGAAAACTGGTGTTCTACGGATCGGAGTGTGGAATGTCAGATCCCTTAATAGGGCAGGTAGGTTAGAAACTTTAAAAAGGGAAATGGATAGGTTAAAGTTAGACATAGTGGAAATTAGTGAAGTTGGAGAGGGGGGGGCAGGATAAACAAGACTTCTGGTCAGGTGAATACAGGGTTATAAATACAAAATCAATTAGGGGTAATGCTGGAGTATGAATAGGAAAATAGGAATGTGGGTAAGCTACTACAAGCAGCATAATGAACGCATTATTGTGGCCAACAGATATGAAGCCCACACCTACTACAGTAGTTCGAGTTTATATGCCAACTAGCTCCACAGATGACAAAGAAATTGAAGAAATGTATGATGAGATAAAAGAAATTATTCAGATAGTGAAGGGAGACGAAAATTTAATAGTCATGGGTGACGAATTCGATAGTAGGAAAAGGAAGGGAAGGAAACGTAGTAGGTGAATATGGATTGGGGGTAAGAAATTAAAGAGGAAGTCACCTGGTAGAATTTTGCACAGAGCATAACAATCATAGCTAACACTTGGTAAGAATCATAAAAGAAGGTTGTATACATGGAAGAAACCTGGAGATACTGACAGGTTTCAGATAGATTATCTAATGGTAAGACAGAGGTTTAAGAACCAGGTTTTAAATTGTAAGACATTTCCAGGGGCAGATGTGGACTCCGACCACAATTTATTGGTTATGAACTGTAGAGTAAAACTGAAGAAACTGCAAAAAGGTGGGAATTTAAGGAGATGGAACCTGGATAAACTGACTAAACCAGAAGTTGTACAGAGTTTCAGGGAACAATTGACAGGAATGTGGGAAAGAAATACAGTGGAAGAAGAATGGGTGGCTTTGAGGAATGAAATAGTGAAGGCAGCAAAGGCTCAAGTAGGTAAAGAGACAAGGGCTACTAGAAATCCTTGGGTAACAGAAGAAATATTGAGTTTAATTGACGAAAGGAGAAAATATAAAAATGCAGTAAGTGAAGCAGGCAAAAAGGAATACAAACGTCACAAAAATGAGATCGACAGGAAGTGCAAAATGGCTAATCAGGGATGGCTAGAGGACAAATGTAAGGATGTAGAGGCTTATCTCACTAGGGGTAAGATAGATACTGCCAACAGGAAAAGTAAAGAGACCTTTGGAGAAAAGAGAACCACTTGTATGAATATCGAGAGCTCAGATGGAAACCCAGTTCCAAGCAAATAAGGGAAAGCAGGAAGATGGAAGGAGTATATAGAGGGTCTATACAAGGGCGATGTACTTGAGGACAATATAATGGAAACGGCAGAGGATGTAGATGAAGATGAAATGGGAGATATGATATTGTGAGAAGAGTTTGACAGAGCACTGAAAGATCTAATTCAAAACAAGGGCCTGGGAGTAGACAACATTCCATTAGAACTACTGATAGCTTTGGGGGAGACAGCCCTGACAAAACTCTACTATCTGGCGAGCAAAATGTATGGGACAGGCGAAATACCCTCAGACTTCAAGAAGAATATAATAATTCCAATCCCAAAGATGTGAAAATTATCGAACTATCACTTTAATAAGTCACGGCTGCAAAATACTAACGCAAATTCTTTACAGACGAATGGAAAAACTGGTAGAAGCCGACCTTGAGGAAGATTAGTTTGGATTCCATAGAAATACTGGAACACATGAGGCAATACTGACCCTACAGCTTATCTTAGAAGCTAGATTAAGGAAGGGCAAACCTACGTTTCTAGCATTTGTAGACTTAGAGAAAGCTTTTGACAATGTTGACTGGAACACTCTCTTTCAAATTCTGAAGGCGACAGGGGTAAAATACAGGGAGCGAAAGGCTATTTACAATTTGCACAGAAACCAGATGACAGTTGTAAGAATCGAGGGACATGAAAGAGCAGCAGTGGTTGGAAAGGGAGTGAGACAGGGTTGTAGCCTCTCCCTGATGTTATTCAATCTTTATATTGAGCAAGCAGTGAAGGAAACAAAAGAAAAATTCGGAGTAGGTATTAAAATACATGGAGAAGAAATAAAAACTTCAAGGTTTGCCGATGACATTGTAATTCTGTCAGAGACAGCAAAGGACTTGGAAGAGCAGCTGAATGGAATGGACAGTGTCTTGAAACGAGGATATAAGATGAACATAAACAAAAGCAAAACTAGGATAATGGAATGTAGTCGAATTAAGTCGGGTGATGCTGAGGGAATTAGATTAGGAAAAGAGACACTTAAAGTAGTCAAGGAGTTTTGCTATTTGGGGAGCAAAATAACTGATGATGGTCGAAGTAGAGAGGATATAAAATGTAGACTGGCAATGGCAAAGGAAAGTGTTTCTGAAGAAGAGAAATTTGTTAACATCGAGTATAGATTTAAGTGTCAGGAAGTCTTTCTGAAAGTATTTGTTTGGGGTGTAGCCATGTACGGAAGTGAAACAAGGATGATAAATAGTTTGCACAAGAAGAGAATAGAAGCTTTTGAAATGTAGTGCAACAGAATGCTGAAGATTAAATGGGTAGATCACATAACTAATGAGAAGGTATTGAATAGAATTGGAGAGAAGAGAAATTTGTGGCACAACCTGACTAGGAGAAGGGATCGGTTGGTGGGGCATATTCTGAGGCATTAAGGGATCACCAATTTAGTATTGGAGGGCAGCATGGAGGGTAAAAATTGTAGAGGGAGACAAAGAGATGAATACACTAAGCAAATTCACAAGGATGTCGGCTGCAGTAGGTGCTGGGAGATGAAGCAGCTTGCACAGGATAGAATAGCATGGAGAGCTGCATCAAACCAGTCTCAGGACTGAAGACCACCACCACCACCACCACCACCACCACCACCACCACCAAATTTTTACGGATACTAAGGAACGCCATGCTGCCAAATCCGGGCACTACAGTACCAAAAGAGAGCCATAAAATGTAATCAAGCATTGACAACAGTTGAGTTTTAAGTTTGGAGTCGTTGGAGTCATCTGGATGTATTGGTCAATGGGAAAAGGAAAGTAATTATCTTTGGCACAAATTGGGTACATCAGCTATTTTCCGTAGCTGAATTGCAATTTTTTAAGGAGAGAGAAGGCAAAGCCATGACTTTGTAACAGTAATATTAAATCCAGATAACAGAGTACTATGTCAGTGAAAAATAGCGATCCTTAGTTGATTGTGAAGTAAATTACATCTGACAGGTCTGGAGATACATTATAAAATAAAGTTGTTGGATTAGTAATTGGAGCAATCGTTATCCATAATTCTTAACTAATCCATAGGCAACACATTTCTAGCAAGAACAGTGACCTTTTTCTCTTACAGTATTGTGGCAGTAGGTTATTTTTT
The DNA here is from genome assembly GCF_023864275.1 of Schistocerca cancellata. Classification (NCBI taxonomy): domain Eukaryota; kingdom Metazoa; phylum Arthropoda; class Insecta; order Orthoptera; family Acrididae; genus Schistocerca; species Schistocerca cancellata. The sequence goes on from NC_064627.1 coordinate 396,210,745, forward strand.
GTGCTACAAAATAGGAAGTAATATTTAGAAGTTGATGTGGATGGTACTATTAGTATTTCCAGATGGTTCAAACTGATGTAGGACACATGTAATACTGAAAGTCACATAGAAAACTTTTGCTTATTCTTACCAGATTCACAAGTAGGCTTTTTTGGAACTAAAGGAAGCAAGGAACTACATTGTTTACTACTTCTCGAACAGGCTGCTTCAAGTATCCACCACTTCTTGTAACCAGTTATTTGTTATGAGTATGAGTACAGCAATGCCAGTGCCAGAAGTGGAAGAGTTTCTTACTTCAATGTTTAAAAATAAGGTAAAAATGGCAGTGAAAATCAGTCTTTTTGCTTTTAAGGAAGGATAAGAGTACTTTAAAGTGGGGAATACTGAGAAAGAGTGTATGTACCACAGAGAGAAAAACTGATATTCAGTTACCGTAAGTGACATCGGTGGGTGGTAGAATACACGTAGGACTGGTCTCAAGGTGTAACCGATAACATGAAGATAGTTGAGGAAACATGGATCCACGAGGGAATGCTGAAGTACAGATCAAACAGATGGTCATTTCCAAACAGACCAACTCCACTTCTATATCCGACTAAGAGGACAGTGATTCTTCTTCCTTAGAATTGGCATAACACAAATATAAAAGTATTCAATGAACTAAGTGTGCTGTTTGTCATTATTGCTTATTTATTACTTAACAATGCTTCCCTACCGCTAGTTAATGGCCACATTCCAAAAAAAAAAAGGTGAAGCGCACTTGCATATTTTAACAACAACGCTCTTCTCTACTTGCTCTGTGCAGAACTGCTCGAAGTCACAATTTATTTTAATAACATTATAGTCGCGATTGTCCCACAAGCTAATTCCTGTGTAGACTGACGTGAATCAGAGTGTGGGAAAATGATGGCTGTGTTTGGAAATAATTTGGAACCGTTGGAAATTCAAAGGCAATCCAAAGATTTTGCTGTCTGTACTTATTTTCTGTGTGCTTTTGAGTTAAGAACTATATGTCCAGCAGAAAATAAGTATTGTATTATGAGCTATGGAGGATTAGATACTGCATCAAATGAGTACTCTATTCGTTACACTAGGTTTGGTGGCATAGGAGAAAACTGAGCTGGGAACACTCAAGGTTACACATTAACGAGTTTTCACATGATTTTTAAAAATTAAACACAAACCAGACACAAAGTACTGATAGTATGAAAGCTGTAGGACATCAAACTCTACATTTCTGGATAACCAAGGACAGTACTGCGAAAATTGTGGAATTAAAATAAGAATTTTATATCTTTGTAATCAAAAACTATGAAATAAAAAGTTTCTAGTTGAGGATTAAATAAGAATTGAAATGAGTTTGGTATCATTCTTTTTATTCTACTTATTATGCTGCGGACCATTATTACACTGGGATAAAAAAAACACCCTCATTGATGCACACAGTTATGGTGGGTACAGAAACGGGTAGTGCAGTACTTAGAATTTTTTGACTCACTTCTGGAAAGAGTGATTGAATTCCATTCTAACAATGCAGAGTTATCTTTCAGTCAATTCCCTAATCAATTAAGATGAGCACTGGAATGGTTTGTTTGAAAATGGTACCATTGATTTCCTACTCCTCTTACCTTAATGTAAGCTAGTGCTACACCTCTAATGATCTAGTTGTCAACAGAACATTAAAATCCCAGCTATTCTCTTTTCCTCTTCTGTCCACTCCCACTAATTCTGAAATGTTTGTTTATGATACATTTTAGTCCTGCTTTTGAAATAGGGAAACATTTCATATTTGTTTCCTACTGCTGCTAATAGCTTCACAATCCTTTTAACACTTACAAGACAATGAGCTGAGAAATACCTGTCTAGTTTTTTTGGCAGTGACTGGGAGCAGCTCATGCTTTGGCAACAACCAGCTCATATCAAGGCCATGGACACAACAGTAATGTAATGAAGACGTACTGGTTTGAATGATTATCAAAATATGGGAGGTGAAGTCAATTTTTCTGGTAGTAACCTCCATTTCACCTTCAACAACATAATGGTGTTTAAACACATCTATTTCCAGAAGCTTGGCAAATTTCATTTCCTCTGTTTAGAGTGGAAAAAATGTCGAGCTGTGTGTAGTTTGTGTAAAAACCAAATTTTTCCATACCGTGATTTCTTACCGTGACTCCTCTCATTACATTCCAGCAAGTTCCTTCATTTCCCATAAATATTTTCTTTATTAACACTTACTGTCACTGCCCAAAATGAAGACAACTAGGTCTACATTTTCCACAACTACACCACAATATGAGGAAGCACATTCTACAGCTTTGTTATTGAGTAAGCATCCTCAATAACTTTATCACCAATAAAGATCTTGGCACCAATTTTTTTGAAACACATCTGCATGACAGTATTCTGTTGCCTTTATGGGAGAACTGCTTTTTGAAAGTAGCACTGAACACAGTCAACAGCAATGATTTGTGTTCTCTGTGAATATGTTATGTGGCATGTGTGCTCTTATGAGAAGTGTCATCATCATACCCGTCTAAGCTGACGAGCACTAAAATATTTTTAACATGTTCAACATATTGAGACAATTTTTCCATCCAAGGCAACTTTAATGAGAAATCCACCTTCAATCAAAATGAGTGGTGCCAATATTCAAAGGCATGTCCACAGGAGCAATATGTTCCTCAGAAACTTCACAATTTTTTTCAGATAATACTTTCCATGATCAACCTGCAAGGCGAAAGTTATTTTTTTCCACCCCCTGTTGCTCAGATACAAACACATTTACAGATTGCCAACCAGGAATGGGTTATAGCAGAGGAATCAAGACAGTTTACTTCACACAAGTGACACTCCTCACAGTTGTTAATCCTGTTCATTCTGAGCAATCTTTCACCCATATTTTGCTTTGTCATACAAAATGAAACTTGGATAAACTTTTATGCCTGAAGAGAAAAACCCATAAATAGCTGACATGATAGAATCCATTAGTTTTCATGTTACTGCTCAAAACCTATTCTATGATCACATACGACCACAGACCAGACTGAAATTGATCACTTCAACAAGTGATTTACAAACTATTTATACTCTTCATGAATTCATGATCTTACATGAAAGAAATGTGCAGTGGTATGAAAAGAAATAACAGAAAAAATACCTTTGTCAAACATGCAACTACAAAGCACTTTCTGCTATGTTATGCTATGCTATGCTATGCCCCTCACATTTCCACTCTTGCAGTACACTTACGCCTTTTTAAGTTATTTACACGCACAATTTGATGCTGTCTGCCTTTATTCTATCAATTTGCTTTCCTACAATACACACCTAATGAGTAAAATAAGGTGAAATATATTAGTAATTTTATATAAAATGGAAAAAAATAGTTTTAAGGTCATATTTCCTATGCTGGCAATGCTAATTTGATAGATCCAGGTATTCATTCAACGCAGAATTTGTTATTCAGGATGATCGGTTTTTAATACGTCAGAAAAATAAATAAAAATTGAGGCTTTTGTGATCGCTTGGCTTAAGCACACAAAAATTGGTGCAAATAACTAAATCTTAAATTTTATTATACGGCAGAGATGCTGAGTCGCAGACAGGCAGAACACTGTTACATTCCATCCTGGATTTTCCATTATTTGAAATCTTCAATTTTCATGTAAATAAAAAGGATTAATACCCTTCCCAACCTTCAATGAATTATTTCAAATCACTGCCCTTTTTTCCTATTGTTTCTTGACCTAATACGCATTGAAGTACGATATTGCATGCATTTGTTGTTTAGAAGAATTATGCAATGTTCCTTCAGACATGCAGATCCAAAGGAAGAGGTACTGCAGCAACTACAGCTGGTATGAAATACATGAAATGTATTTGCAGATGCAAATATGAGCATCCATCATCTGTATAAGGAAATGATGACAAAGAAAATTTGTGCTGTACTGGGAGTTGAACCCAGATTTCCTGCTTTACACGAGTGATCACCTTAAACTACTTTGCCTATCCGTGCATGACCCACGGCCATACCCATATTTTCATATGCTGTCAATCCCACGTTATAGCCCGTACTCACACATACATTATGTGAGCCTAGCACAGGGGAGGACATTTTAACTAAAAGTCACAGTCTGGTATTGGTGGATAAATACAATATTGCAGTGCCTGTGTGGTTGAAGGAAAGATACGATGTTCTACTGCAATATCTTACTTATCAGCCAGTCTCAGGCAGCGACTTCCAATTAAAATGTCCTCCCCTGTATGGGGACGACATAACGTGTGTACGAGTTTGGAATGACAACAGATTTGAATCCTGACAATGTAAAAATTTTCCTTGTTGTCTTTCCCTTATAAGCTGATGGTTGTTCGTATTCACAACTACGAACACATTTCACTTATTAACTTATCCAAATGGAGCTCCAGGATATGGTGAATTTCTCACATCAAACTGGCCTACTTTGTGACGTGTTTGCCCTGTAGTCTGAAGTTACGGACAGCAAAGGGCTTGTTATTGAATGTCTTCAGCATCAAAAACTCCACGCAGTTTTATCAAACGTTACTGATGCAAAGACTGCAACTTGTCTTGTTTAATGGTATTTTATGTTGCGAAAAGACAGGTACAGCTCTCATGAATCTAGTGAGTTGTGAGGAAAAATGATATGCACAGAAACTGAAAAGTTAAACAATCCAGTTAACAAGGGAAACAATACTTCCTCAGATGATTATCAGCACAAAATCTGTTTTCTTGGACTACTTTCAATGTAAGTATTATCACAATGAGTGAGTGTGTAATAGTTTCTTACTGGTATTCCTGATTTTTCATATTTGCAGATGAAAGTGTAAAACAATAGATTTGCATTCAGTGACTTATGGTGGAACAAGAAGTATAGTAAAAAGAAACTATCAGTGATTCAGTTTTCAGACTTATCAACAAGAAAAAAAGGTTAAACTAGAATAATTATATAAAATGTAATAATCAGCCAACATGTGTGTGCAACCAGTTGGCTAACTCCTACTTTCTATAGAATTACATACATAGTTGCTGAGCTCACAGCCACAAAATATTAAACTATAATAGAAAATCCAATGGCAAAAAGAAATATAATTTTCTTCACTTCTGGCAGCATGGATAAGAATACACCAATGAAAAGGCAGAGGTGATTCCAAAAATATAATGTCAATACGTTTCTGATGTCTTACATAAATTATCTTCCTCTTCAGTTCTGTACTTATTCAAAAGGAATAAAGATTTTGTGTGTACAATCAATTTTACCTAGCTGTTACATAGCTAAGGTAATAAGAAGCACATTTTTATCTGAGGTGTGGAACTGTCCACACTGCACAAGACAAAAATTTTAAGACACTGTGCATTAGACTTTCTGTAATTCTTCTCAAGAATCTTTCATCTTTCCATTTACATCCAAATCTCACTACAAGATGATAATGGAAACTTTTAATGCAAAATAGTAAAAAACTAAATATCAGTTCTTCATTGGAAGACTTGTTTTTAAAGCTTAATTTACAGAGGTTATACATCAGTTGGCTTTTGCTAAAAGCGACATATATGTTCTTAAGGCATTCATCCAATAGAAAACAAACAGAAATGGAATTTTTGATCACAGGCAAAGTAGCATTAATATGAAGCTAGAACTAAGCAGATAGATCAAGCAGGAAGGCAGGGTTGTAGATTTTAAGAATGTCAGATGAGGTATGTATACCTGACTAAATTTCTACAATCACTCAAATGTTTGCACAGTTCAATGGATAAAACATATAGTGAAAATAATGACATTTTACAAGTAATACTAGACGAATTATACAAAAACTAGCTTGAAGAACGTAAATGCACTAAGACAGAGGGAGGTTTTAATACAAAGGAGTAAAGGTAGCAAAAAAGTAATACTGGGATAATGCTGTAAACGTTTTACTTCACAAGAAAGGTGGGTGGGAGGGAGGGATAATGAATTATCAGTATTTTCTCCAAAATGCAAAAGATGGTCATGAAAATTATCTGTAAATCACACAGAAAAAAAAATTATGTTAATGAAACAAATGACTAACACACTGGTGTTAGAACTGATTAAGCCCCATGGAGGATATGCATGCTTTGATTAGAACACAGACTGAAAACAATTGATATAAATTACCAGTTCACCTGGGATTCACAGATTCTGAGAAAGTTTTTGACTCAATTTCAACCAAGTTTGTAATAATAATCCTTGAGAAACAATGAACTGATTCAATATATGTCTGTCCGATTTAAAATATCTACGCCATTGCTACATCTTCCATTAAACTGGGTAAGAACAGTGAGAACTTCAGAACAAAAAATAGCTGCTCCGATGTTACAGCCTGAATTAAACCCTGTAAGGATAGCGGCAAATTCAGAACAGAAAGAAGACTCAGCCAAGGAAATTCGACAAGGAAATTCCATTTCACCAAGGTTATTCTCAGCAGCTCTATAGGAAGTTTTCATAACCCTAAATTAGTAGAAAGAAGGAATGATTAATGGAAAATCTCATATAAAGATGTGAAACAAATACTAACAAAGAGATAGAGGGGCTGGCCAGTACTTATCTCAGCTTAGTACAGCCGATAGATAACACAAAACAGAAAAGGAAATTTACATTCCTAGCTTTCGGAACTTTGTTCCTTCATCAGGGATGAGAGAGGGGAAAAAGGGAAGAAGGGAAAGTGGATTTAGTTACTCACAACCCAGGTTATGAAGCAACAGGGAAAGGTAAACAGTGAGGGTAGCAAGGATGGAGGCACAGTTGTCAGAGGGAAGCCAAAGATATTCTACTGTAAGTACTGTGCCAGCTTCAAACCAAAGAGGATGCATACAGAAGTAAAGAGGTATATAGCATAAAGATAAACACTACTATGTAGGATGAAAAGATGCGTGAATGGCTAAAGAGGAAAGGAAAGAGGAGAAGACTGAAGAGTAAATGGGAGTGAGGTTGTTTAACGTAGGTTCAGTCCAGGGGGATGGCGGGATGAAAGGATGTGTTGGAGTGCAAGTTTCCATCTCCGCAGTTCCGAGGGACTGGTGTTGGGTGGGAGAAGCCAAATGGCACATACGGTGTAGCAGGTTCCTAGGTCCCTAGAATTATGCTGGACGGCATGCTCTGCTACTGGGTATTGGGCATCTCCTAGGTGGACAGTTCGTCTGTGCCCGTTCATGCGTTCAGCCAGTTTAGTTGTTGTCATACCGATGTAAAAGGCTGTGCAGTGCAGGCATGTCAGCTGATAAATGACGTGTATGTGTATATTTTACCAGTAGTGGGGCTGGAGTAGGTGGTTGTGGGGGGATGCATGGGGCAGGTTTTGCAGTGGGGTCGGTTACAGAGGTAGGAACCGCTGGGTAGAGAAGGTGGTCTGGGAACATTGTAGGGCTTGACAAGGATGTTATGGAGGTTAGGGGGGCAACGAAAGGCAACTCTGGGTGGTGCGGGGAGAATATTGTCAAGGGATGATCTCATTTCAGGGCTTGACTTGAGAAAGTCATATCCCTGGTGGAGTAATTTGTTGATGTATTCGAGGCCAGGATAATATTGGGTAACAAGGGGGATGCTTCTGTGTGGTCTGGGGGTAGGAACATTGTTGTTGGACGGGGAGGAATATATTGCTCGGGAGATCTGTTTGTGGACAAGGTCTGCAGGATAGTTGCGGGAGAGGAAAGCACTGATCAGGTTATTGGTGTAATTGTTGAAGGATTCGTCACTGGAGCAGATATGTTTGCCACGAATACCTAGGCTGCAGGGAAGGGAGCGTTTGATGTGGAATGGATGGCAGCTATCAAAGTGAAGGTACTACTGTTTGTTTGTGGGTTTGATGTGGACAGAGGTGTGGATGTGAGCTTCAACAAGATGAAGGTCAACATCCAGGAAGGTGGCTTGGGTTTTGGAGAAGGACTAGGTGAAATTCGGACTCAAAAAGGAGTTTAGGTTATGGAAGAAATTAAGGAGTGTTTCTTCACCATGAGTCCAGACCACAAAGATGTCATCTATAAACCTATACCAGGCCAGGGGAAGCAGATGTTGGGTCTTCAGGAAAGCCTCCTCCATGCGGCCCATGAAGAGGTTGGCATAGGACGGAGCCATCCTGGTTCCCATGGCCATTCCCCTGATTTGTTTGTAGGTCTGGCCTTCAAAAGTGAAGTAATTATGGGTGAGGATGAAGTTGGTAAGTGTGATCAGGAACGAGGTTTTTGGAAGATCTTTGGGTGGGCATTGGGAGAGGTAGTGTTCAAGGGCAGAGAGACCATGGGTATGTGGGATGTTTGTGTACAGGGATATAGCATCTATGGTGACAAAGGTTTCAGGTGGGAGGGGAGTAGGAATGGATTTGAGGCATGAACGGGCACAGACGAACTGTCCACCTAGGAGATGCCCAATACCCAGTAGCAGAGCATGCCGTCCAGCATAATTCTAGGGACCTAGGAACCTGCTACAGTGTACGTGCCATTTGGCTTCTCCCACCCAACACCAGTCCCTCGGCACTGCGGAGATGGGAACTTGCACTCCAACACATCGGTTCATCCCGCCATCCCCCTGGACTGAACCTATGTTAAACAACCTTACTCCCATTTACTCTTCAGTCTTCTTCTTTTTCCCTCTCCTCTTTAGCCATTCACGCATCTTTTCATCCTACATAGTTGTGTTTATCTTTATACTATATACCTCTTTACTTCTGTATGCATCCTCTTTGGTTTGAAGCTGGCACAGTACTTACAGTAGAATATCTTTGGCTTCCCTCTGACAACCGTGCCTCCATCCTTGCTACCCTCACTGTTTACCTTTCCCTGTTCTTTCATAACCTGGGTTGTGGGTAACTAAATCCACTTTCCCTTCTTCCCTTTTCCCCCCTCTCTCCTCCCTGATAAAGGAACAAAGTTCCGAAAGCTAGGAATGTAAATTTTCTTTTCCGTTTTGTGTTATCTATCGGCTGTTCTGAGCTGAGGTAAGTACTGGCCAGCCCCTCTCTCTCTTTGTTAGTAAAAAGAAGGAATGTGTGTTAACGGAACTTATCAGAACCACATTTACTATTTGCCTATATTTAGACAACTTGATACACGTGAAAAATAAATAAATAAATAAATAAATAAATGCATGAGTAAAATCGGCCTGTAGTGCTTTTAGTACACAATGGGTTTCAAAACCCTTACATTTTCATAGATGTGAAATGGAAAGTTTACTATCATATATTATCCTTTCTGGTTTACAGTAGCAACACACAAACTTAATGTGAAATCCATTCAAATGGATAAGGAAAAAGACAGATTGCTACTCACCATAAAAATACATCTGCATGCGTAACGGAAATTTCATTGTGCCTGTCTGTAAGTCAATGTGTCATCTTTATGATGAGTAGTAATCTATCTGTTTCCTAACATTGTTGGTATTCCAACCTGGAGTTTCAGTTGTTTTAAACGTACAGGAGAATAGAGTGGAATGGACAATATACTCTTTATGAAGTTAAATTCGTAATTGCATCCTGCTGCACCACAAGAATACGAATATTAAACTGCTCAGGTATCTGTTGTGATATGTACAAATTAATTATGGCCCTGCATACCACACTTGCCATGTACCACACTGTGTGTGTGTGTGTGTGTGTGTGTGTGTGTGTGTGTGTGTGTGGACACGTGCACACCACAGCAGAAACTTAAGCAGATTATAATATATACTTGTAATCAGAACAGGATGCACATGCATACCATACAACACATTTATAAATGAATGTTGTCTGTACTTGGGGTAACTATGTTGTCAAACTTTCTCCATTCAACTTCCAAATGTTGCTGCAGTTTGAAATCAACAGCAATTCTAAAACATCCTTTTTTATACAGTATACCTTAATCACTAATACTTAAACTGTTTATCAATAAGAACCTACACTAAAAGCTGCAACAGCACAATTCATTAATCTACTGTACAGCACTCTCATTTAAGCAGAGAAGAACAACAGTAGCACATACTCTCAGTCATATAAAACAGGGAAACAGGAAGGGAAAATAAACTGAAAGCACTTAAGACAGTCAACGCGCGTCGTGCACTGTGCTGGTATGCATTGATGGAAATCTTACCACGTGAAGGAACTGAGAAGTAGTAACTATTCTGTTTATGAGGAAACCATAAATTTTTACTTTCATATTTATGATATTTATGGCTAAAAAACAGTTACTCCAATTTCATACGTACAGCTTTGGAGATCTGAAAGAAAAGTGCTACTTGATAAAAAATTTTACTTTGTATTCTGATATAATTCAAGACAATTATAAAGAAGCATCTCACAATATTCAGATAATATCCCAAAAATTATAGCTTACATCTTAAATGCTAGATGGAAGTGACAGCAGCAAACACTAGATATGCAACTGTGTCAAAACCTGAGATTTCTAAATCCATAAGAGTTCATCATCTAGCAATTCTGTTTCTGTAATAAGTACTAAATAAAACTGATCTTTCTTTCCATCTGCAAGCAGTATGGATAATATACATTATTTTTAATGAAAGGAGTTTATTATACCACTGCCTGAGTAGTGATCATAATCTACAATTCCTTCCCTAATTTTCAAACAGTGAGACATATCAATCTTATTCAGCTAACTACTTTCCGTTTTGCACATATCCACTAATTTTGCCTTGTGTTCTGTTCAAAGATCTTATATTTTACCACAATGGATAAAATCCCACTACTATTTGTCATGTCTCTATCAACTTTTCTAATATTTCCTGCATTGTGAATCAAATCTAAACTACTTTTCAGTATTATTTACTGTATATATTATTGGGCACACACAATAAAAAGCTGCATCATTTTTCTGCAAATATCCAAGGATGACAGGAAGATTAGAACTTAACATCCTCTTGACAATAAGGCCATTATGGACTGAGCCCAAGCTCAGATTGGGAAAGGCACACCATTCACACACATTCTGGTATTTGCCTTTAAGTGATTTGGGGAAACTATGAATAACTTTAACCTGCTACTCACCATATAGTGGAGATGCTGAGTCGCAGACAGGCACAACAAAAGGACTGTTAAACAAAGCTTTCAGCCAAACGGGCCTTCATCAGGACACACACACACACACACACACACACACACACACACACACACACACACACACACACACCCCACAGTCTGGCTACCAAGGGTCAGTATTCGTTTCTGGATTTTTCCATAGTTTAATAACTTCAATCTACACTCCTGGAAATGGAAAAAAGAACACATTGACACCGGTGTGTCAGACCCACCATACTTGCTCCGGACACTGCGAGAGGGCTGTACAAGCAATGATCACACGCACGGCACAGCGGACACACCAGGAACCGCGGTGTTGGCCGTCGAATGGCGCTAGCTGCGCAGCATTTGTGCACCGCCGCCGTCAGTGTCAGCCAGTTTGCCGTGGCATACGGAGCTTCATCGCAGTCTTTAACACTGGTAGCATGCCGCGACAGCGTGGACGTGAACCGTATGTGCAGTTGACGGACTTTGAGCGAGGGCGTATAGTGGGCATGCGGGAAGCCGGGTGGACGTACCGCCGAATTGCTCAACACGTGGGGCGTGAGGTCTCCACAGTACATCGATGTTGTCGCCAGTGGTCGGCGGAAGGTGCACGTGCCCGTCGACCTGGGACCGGACCGCAGCGACGCACAGATGCACGCCAAGACCATAGGATCCTACGCAGTGCCGTAGGGGACCGCACCGCCACTTCCCAGCAAATTAGGGACACTGTTGCTCCTGGGGTATCGGCGAGGACCATTCGCAACCGTCTCCATGAAGCTGGGCTACTGTCCCGCACACCGTTAGGCCGTCTTCCGCTCACGCCCCAACATCGTGCAGCCCGCCTCCAGTGGTGTCGCGACAGGCGTGAATGGAGGGACGAATGGAGATGTGTCGTCTTCAGCGATGAGAGTCGCTTCTGCCTTGGTGCCAATGATGGTCGTATGCGTGTTTGGCGCCGTGCAGGTGAGCGCCACAATCAGGACTGCATACGACCGAGGCACACAGGGCCAACACCCGGCATCATGGTGTGGGGAGCGATCTCCTACACTGGCCGTACACCACTGGTGATCGTCGAGGGGACACTGAATAGTGCACGGTACATCCAAACCGTCATCGAACCCATCATTCTACCATTCCTAGACAGGCAAGGGAACTTGCTGTTCCAACAGGACAATGCACGTCCGCATGTATCCCGTGCCACCCAACGTGCTCTAGAAGGTGTAAGTCAACTGCCCTGGCCAGCAAGATCTCCGGATCTGTCCCCCATTGAGCATGTTTGGGACTGGATGAAGCGTTGCCTCACGCGGTCTGCACGTCCAGCACGAACGCTGGTCCAACTGAGGCGCCAGGTGGAAATGGCATGCAAGCCGTTCCACAGGACTACATCCAGCATCTCTAAGATCGTCTCCATGGGAGAATAGCAGCCTGCATTGCTGCGAAAGGTGGATATACACTGTACTAGTGCCGACATTGTGCATGCTCTGTTGCCTGTGTCTATGTGCCTGTGGTTCTGTCAGTGTGATCATGTGATGTATCTGACCCCAGGAATGTGTCAATAAAGTTTCCCCTTCCTGGGACAATGAATTCACGGTGTTCTTATTTCAATTTCCAGGAGTGTAGATGACCATCTGAGGATTTGAGTTTGTGTCCAATGGAAGTATGAGGGATCTCAAATACAGAAACAACCCACACCAAGTTTGGTCAGTATGGTGGGAGCAGACATTTGTGTACTTCAATTATGTGCATGTCACCATTGTATATATGAAGCATTGGATCATCATATTGCAACAGAAGAACTGCAAAGAGCAGTTCACATAGTTTTATTTTACTGAATGTGAAAATCACTTCACACTATTTATTAACTTTTTTAAATGAAAAATACAGGGCCAAATAAATTCAGTGATGACAGTGGTCCTTCAAGATCTTTCATTATGTCTTTTTCAGGCAAAAGAGTTTCAGCGTATCATCTTCTGCTGACTGAACAAAACTTCTGCAGTTCAGATGAAGAGGGATGGTGTTATTCCTTGCTATTTTTCTGTGTAAGGGTGGTGGCAATGGACCCAAGTTTTGTCCTACTGATTATTCTTGCAAGGAAGGCCACCTTTCTCAATAGCATCTATGACAGATGTAACATTTGACAACTTTAACTATGCATACATGTCACAGTGGCAAACATGCATCTTTTTACTTATCTCTTTTTTTGTGATACTTTTTCGAGTAAATATTCACTATAGAAATGAAACAAAATGATGTTTACTCCTCACACAAGTCACATGTTAGGCAGACATCCCTACACTGTTGCTGTGTCGGTATTTGTGTTTTTGCATGGCGTGAACTAGACTTTTGGTTCACAATTAAGCTTATGCACACCAACTTGTACGCTACTGGTACCATTTTGTTATTAAACACACACTCTTGCATGCATGCTACTTGAACACATCACACTTTCAAAAATAAGTCACCTCAAAAACAGGGAGATGAGATGTAAAAGTCTGGGTAGTCGACAAAAAATAAATAAAAAATAAAATAAAATAAAAACACGCCAAAGAAAACAGGAGAAAATGTCTAACAAGGGAAAATGTTGAGGTGAGAAACAGGAAAGATCAGTTGCAGCATAAAAGAAAGTGAGAGAATAAAAACTACATGGTTTAATTTCATCACTTTTGTGGATAGGTGTGTACATCTTCCCTGAAGAAACTATCATTCTAATAGTTTTATATTAGAATTGTATGTCTACTGTATACAGAAAGTGATCATAATATTTAAAACATTAACTTCCTCACTCATAATGAAATTATAAGCGTTGGGGCATACAAGGTGTATGCCACATGCTCAAGGTTTAAAAACTTGGGAGATATTAGAGGATGAAATATGTGGAACCTACAGCCAGAACTTTGAAATAAAATTTCTACAGCCACCACTGGGCTATGTAAGATCCTTGCACTACCTATACAAGAAGTTACTAGGGGAGATTCTCAGGGAACATTTATGCTGAAATTCTTTGACGTCACATTACGGACCTCACATTTTACCAGGTCATTTGAACAGTGCACGGTAGTCAGACTTTCTGGACAATGCCTTGCCTGAACTTCTGGAGGATGTTCACTTTCAACTATGTCAGGGTATATCTCCCAGACAAGTTCAGGAAGATAGTAACTGGAAAGGCATGCCCAATGCCCCCGAGTTGTGTTCTCTGCTGACCTAGCCCCTCTTAACATTTTCCTCTAAGATTATGTTAAATCCTTTGTGTACTCAACTCAGTAGGAACAGTGTCTGAGCTTATTGAGCATATCTTTACAGCATTTTATACTATCAGATAAGAGTGCGGAATCTTTCAGAGAATCAGGCAAAACATAGTTCGTCTTTGCACATCATATAAGAAAGTTCATGGTTGTCACACTGAACATTTACTCTACAATAGTGAAGCCACATGTTCAGTTTACAGTATTTGATTGTACTCTATGATTACCAAAAGTTTTCCAAACCACACTATTCCAGAGTTTCATTTAGCCTACCAAATGCATAGAAAATGGATAGTGCTGTAGAAACTTCATTTCACATTTCTAGCTACAGGTCCCTTAAATCAAAATGTTCAAAATTTCATCCTCTAATTGCTTACCTTTTTAAAATGTCTTTCTGTTAAATCCTGTGTATCTGCAAGTTTAATAAGCCTTACAATGATAAACCAGTTTTTGTAACTCTCTAAATCTGTCCTAAATTGAGTAACCTTTTGAATGAAAGATCTTATACAACGAAGGATAAAAACAGATACAAACTTATACAAAATGTATTTTTTAACTGTAACAACAAGGGCATGTCACTTGGAGGAAGAGAGAAATTAAAATAGTATGTGCTGAATGTTGGAACAGACAGCTAAGGATTGGGCAATTACATTCCAGATCAATAAATCAAATTTTATTTGAAGGGTGGGAAGTATTGTTGCTGTTTTCACCTCAGTTTACATCAATGTTTATTTTTTGTTTTACTATTTTCTCCCTACAAGTCTTCTATCATGGAACAATCTAATAATTTCCCTTTATCACCTCGCATACCTCTCCTCTCCTGCAAAACAACTTCTCCAAAGAGAATTCTTATGGATTTAAAGCACTAAAATTTTGACAGTTCACTTAGCTCATTGTAGCCTACCCATTAATTTTTCGCGATTCGAAGCTAGTTCAATTATAAACTAAAATGTAAGCTATAATTAAAGTAGAAACAATATCTACTTGTGAGGCACCAGCAGGCAGACAAAAACAAAATGTGACAAAGATGTGAGGCTTTTGGCATCTGATTTTAGTGTTTCCTCCAACTACCAAAAATGGATTCAACAAAATGGATGTAATCAAGATTTCAGTAGGGAAGAAGCAACACGACAAAACAACAGGCAAATCGACAGCAAAATGCCAGCAACTCTCAAGAACTGAAAACCTGAGATAGCATCCCACATTCTTCCAAACTTGTCAGCAACCTCAAATCCCTTCATTACCTTCCTTTTTTCCTTTACCTCTGATACTTCATTGTTGCTCATTGTGTGTCTCACATATTCTACATTTTGACTACTTTTATGTGTACTTCTAGTTTCTTTCTGATCTACCACCATCACCATTAAACTGTCAGTTCTAATGTCTCACATTTTTTGTTCTCTTCAATTTCTGGAATTCCTTGGTGGCTTTGATTTCCTACTTAGCCTTTCACACAGTATTGGACTTTTATTAAATAAATCTACCTGAAAATTACAAAGAAAAGTCACAGACACTAAATCAAACCTCTGCTTTACCTTACCACATTTTAGAAAAGAACTTTAGTTCCTCAAGTGCTTATTCATGTCCCCTTTTATTTGTCTGCCTGCTGCTGCTGCTGCTGCTGCTGCTAAGGTTGTTACCACTGATGCCCAGCAAGAACAACTTTTTCCTATTTTTATTTCAAAAACCACTTTTTTTTTTTTAAGTAAGGTGTCCAATACAAACAAATAGTGAACTTTTCTGTTTAGAAATGCATACAATTGATTCACAGCAGGAACAATTTATAAGTACATGTCATAAATGACTACTGCTCTGAAGCAAACTAATCCAAACTAATAATGATACACATTTAAAAACTGACCTGCTACTGGCACACGAACCCGTGGTGGTCTTGCTGCGAGAGGTCCGGCGTAACACGGGCCCCTCACCTGTGTTGGGGCTTTCTGTCTTCTTACTAGATGTAGAGTTTGCAAATGCAACTGTAAAAAGACACTAATGCTAATAATGGTACCTCAATTACAACACCAAATATTTTACAAAAATGTACATTACACAACTTCAGAAGAAACAAATTCATGAATTACTGTTGATATATTCTGCTATCCTCACCACAGGTATCACGATAAACTACTCAGTCCAACTTTAAAATGATAAGTGCTACTTATCTTAGTAACAAGATTCAAATTTGAGAACTAAGTCAATTCTGTAACACTTGTCCCATGTTGAACAAACTGAAGTATTAATGGAGTGTAACAAGAAAAAGTTTCAAAAAATTTGTACCGTAAATTTTCAAAGCAGTGTTTCTAGAGTGCAGTGTGAAGAAGAATGTTTGGAAGGTAGCAACAGAAGAAATAAGTATCTCAGTCCTGACAAAGCAACTGACATGAGTTGTTATCCTATTAACAGAAAGAACTCCATTAAAAAGAAAAACCACTACTTCCATTAATGTTAAGATGGTTCATCTTAAAACAGCCACACCCAGCAAAATTCGTTCCCACATTCTTAACCATACTGATGCTAATGATCTAATGTGAATTCCACCACTTTTAAAGACCCACTCTTTACTCTCAAAGACAATGTCATTGTCGTCGTCTTTTAAGCCTCTTCATCTCCGAGTAACTACTGCAACCTACATCCTTTTGATGCTTAGTGCATTCATCTCTTGGTCTCCCTCTACGATATTTACCCTCCACGTTTTACCCTCCAAACCTAAATTAGTGATACCTTACCTCAGACCATGACCTACAACCCGATCCCTTCTTCTAGTCAAGTTGTGCCACAAATTCCTCTTTTCCCCAATCCCTTTCAGTACCTCCTCATTAGTTACGTCATCTACCCATCTAACCTGCAGCATTCTTCTGGATCACCACATTTCGAAAGCTTCTATTGTCGCTATTTATTGTCCTGTTTCACTTCCGTACATGGCTGCACTCCCTACAAATACTTTCAGAAAAGGCTTCCCGACACTTAAATCTATACTCTATGTTCACAAATTTCTCTTCTTCACAAATGCTTTCCTTGCCATTTCCAGTCTACATTTTATATCCCCTCTACTTCGACCATCATTAGTTATTTTGCTTCCTAAATAGCAAAAATCACTCACTACTTTAAGCGTCTCATTTCCTAATCTAATTTCCTCAGTATCACCTGATTTAATTCGACTAAATTCCATTATTGATGTTCAACTTATCTCCTCCTTTCAAGACATTGTCCACTCCGTTCAACTGCTCTTCCAGGTCCTTTGCTGTCTCTGACAAAATTACAATGTCATCAGCAAACCTCAAAGTTTTCATTTCTTCTCCACCAATTTTAATTCGTAATCCGAATTTTTCTTTTGTTTCCTTCACTGCTTGCTCAATATATAGATTGAATAACATCAGGTATAGGCTACAACCCTGTCTCACTCCTTTCCCAATCATGCTTCTCTTTCATGCCCCCTCAACTCCTGTTAACTGCCACCTGGTTCCTCTACAGACTGTAAACAGCCTTTTGCTCCCTATATTTGACCCCTGCCACCTTCAGAATTTGAAAGAGTATTCCAGTCAGCATTGTCAAAAGCTTTCTCTACAAATGCTAGAAATGTAGGTTTGCCTTTCCTTAATTTATAAGTCTTAGGATCAGTATTGCCTCATGTGTTCCAAAATTTCTACAGAATCCAAACTATCTTCCCCAAGGCCAGCTTCTACCAGTTTTTCCCATTCATCTGTAAAGAATACGCGTTAGTATTTCGCAGTCGCGACTTACTAAACTGATCGTTCAGTAATTTTCACACTTGCTTTCATTGCGATTGGAATTATTATTTTCTTATTGAAGTCTAACGGTATTTCACCTGTCTCATACATCTTACCAGATGGTAGAGTTTTGTCAGGGCTTGCTCTCCCAAGGCTATCAGTAGTTCTAATGGAATGTTGTCTACTCCCAGGCCATTGTTTCGAATTAGTGCTCTGTCAAATTCTTCTCACAGTATCATATCTCCCATTTCATCTTCATCTACATCCTCTTCCATTTCCATAATATTGCCCTGAAGTACATCGCTCTTGTATAAACCCTCTATATACTCCTTTCACCTTTCTGCTTCCCCTTCTTTGCTTATACAGGGTGTCTACGTGGACAAGGAAAAAAAAATTCCTGGATTTTTCCCGGATTTCCCGGTTAAAAACACACTTTCTCCTGGATGACAGTATATTTTCCCCTATCACTCCTTTGAATGTTTATGGTTTTGTACATGGGCGTACAATTTCCCGGCACTTTAGAAAACAAAACTCAGAGAAAAAGACACGTTTTGGAAATATCTTTGATGTGCAGCAACATGTACGCTGCATATTTTTGTATTACGAAAACATACATTGGAAATCCACCAAACACTGCATGTTACTTTCTGAACCATTGAAACCGAGATTTCGATGCGCTTTTGTAAGCCGTTCGTAACTCATGTCACGTGATCTCGCCAGCCGATGACAGAGGACATTCAGAGCATAGGACACGTGATGTAGTCAGCCAATAGCAACATCAGTGTTAAGTAGCGCGCCAAACAGGGAAAGTTAATAGTTTAAATTAATATACATAGTGTTGTTACAAGAAAAGCAAAGCTTTCACATAAAATACTGGTCTCAAGCTGCAAGAGAAGCTAAGCTTTCGCATATACTGTTGATCCTTTTTGCGCGTGTTACACTTTAAGAGATATCATACAAATGCGCCTGTAAAATTTTTAATAATGACATAAATGTCTGATCTCAGGGTTCAAGGGTTCGAAATGCTTCTAAATGGCTGGTCATCAAACACCTGATTTTTAAATGAGAGTCAAACGCTTTAAGATTTAATAAATTCGCGGTCCATTCTTGTACGTAGTTCAACTTACGTAAAAGGATATTTACTTTGAAAGTAACGCTTTTCAAACAACCAATCTTAATATTTTCCCGCGACCTGTTACAAATAGGTTTGTTTCAGCAGTTGCCAGAGAGTTCAGGTAACAGGCGACACCGCGCTTGGGTAGATATCATGACGTAGGAAGCCCGTACGTACGTACGTGTAAAAGATCATCAATGAAAGATGATACTGCAAGAGCATCGGAATTTCGTGAACCATATTAAAATGTGCACATTTAAAGTGCATACTTAAGGGCACACTCTTATGTCCAGATTCCCAATGAAGTACCGTAGACCCTGAGCTGATATTAAGCTTTTAAGTGTGGTTTTCAGGATGTAAATTTTCTTGGAGCACCAGTACTGTATTATATCATGTTTGGTTCTTTATTATGGCATAATGCCATACGTGCTAGAAAATGAAAACGTGCACTTGAAATGCAGCAACAGTTGAAACTACCCAGTACTGTGGAATTAAACATTTCGTTTCAGATACATTGACTGCCTCTGCCGAAAAGATTAGCAAAAGTCAAATTTCTTTAGCAAACGGACAAAAATAACTTCATTGTTCCGCAAGGCGATTAATGCTCGACTGTCAGAAAGGTGGAAATAAAATAAAATCTGAAACTAATGACATATTTCAGCCTTTAGTAATTATGTGAATGTGTTTTAATTCACTTGATAGCTCCCGGCCACGGATATCCGTTTTGTTTTCATTTGACGTGAGAGTAAACGAAGGGGAAACAGCAAAATCACTGAACGTAAACACGGGTCACGTGGAGACTACCCACTATAGCTCAGATTGCTCTGCGCATCAGCCCCGGATCTATGACATTTGCGAACCGGGTCAATACTAACAAAAAAAATCGAATTTTCAAAATATGTTCATCTTGTAGCTCACATCTTCCTGAAAAGTCTGAAACATAAAACGTATGTATTCGAGGAACTGTAAGACATATTATTTGGTCTTAAGTACGCCCAAGTGCAGTTCCATGCCTCTTCATAAAGCATTTTTCTACTGCACGTCCGAACTATATTCAGGAGAGTGGAAATTTAAATGTCCTGTGGTGCCTCTCCTCCTCCCAGTCGGCCAGTTTGACAACCCGCCCCTCTTCAAAAAAATATTGCAATTAATAGCGGATGGGATTATTTGTAATCGAGAGAACAAGAACTCTTCGGAAAATCTGAACTCTTCATTGCCCATTAGTTAATAACTTGCTGTTTTGTGTGACATAAAATTAAATATAAGATATATAAAATCAGTACTGACAAGAGATAAGCAAGAAATTACACATTTCTTCAAACCTTAGCTCCTAGCATTTTTCTCTCTCTAATCTTGCTACAGCTTTACATGGCGTGTTTTCCTTTCTGTGAAAGAATCTTTTACCTCAAAGTTTTTTTTCAAATGTTTTGCTGCATGGAAAATCGAAATGTACTTATCTAATACTGAAAAAGCTGTTAATACAAATAATACCCAAGACTGGTGTGGTTTCTCGATCTGATTACGTCTATTTTGTCACTGTCTGCTAGATAAAACAAAACAGCCTTTCTAATACGGCAGCAATTTTACAACACACCAAATAAACGAGACTGTTTTGGCACAAATGGTCATTTTTATAACACGACAGAATATAATCCAATAAGTATCAATATCAAATGCCTATTAGGCCTACTACAAGCAAAAAGCTTTATGTTGGGAAATAGTTTCACATTTCATTCATATGCACCAGCATCTCTAGCATGAGATCGGAAACTAGTATTACGAAATTTTTATATAAATTTGGAATCGTCTTATTCTTCTATAATTTGTGTGATGTCCTCATTTCTTCTCCGTCCTCGTTCTAACAAACAATCCTGTCATCACCAATTCTGTAGCTATTGCTGCCATTGTCAAAATTTGTTTGCCGATTAACTTCACTAACCCTGCCAGAATCACTGGTTTAGTCCTCCCGCAATTATTCTCCGGTTAGGCGTTGTTACGTGTTCGTACAACACGTTTTCCGCGTTACTTCCATAATAGAACTTCAGCGGCTGGTAGCCGGGGACTGTACTACTGGTCCTTACTAGTGTAGTGATCTGGCCAAACATTTTCTGTCAAAACTTCATTTTCTTGGAAACACCGAGAAGATAATACATAATCTTTCTCACCTGTTATTCCTGTCAGTCTTTTATTTCCATTCTGATATAGTATGAATCTATGGATTTCGCTAGTAATTATAACAACGTGATCATTCGCACATCCAATCAGCCACATAATCAGACAGCGATTGCCATTCATCCATTCGGCTTTACTCCACTCAGCTCTTATAGCCCCGTCCCCTTTTGTCGGTGGAAAGTTTATTTCTAGATGCGACGAGGATTCTCCTGACAGAGACATCACATACACTATGCATGCATTCGAAAGTCAGCTTATGATTCATTCAGAAATCAACTTAAAATGTGTTCAAAAACCAACAGAGAAGCGTTTCAAAATCATATGACTAATTGATAGGCAAACGTGCGCTGGATGCTAGGTGCTTTGTGAAACAAGCTTCCCCCCCCCCCCCCCCCCCCCCTCAAGAATACGAATTAGGCGCCCCCTTTTCCCGGAAGTATCTAGCTGCTTGCTGCGACTGCTTGCACAGCCAACAGCCACATTCCTGTTGACAGAAGCGGGAGAATCTATTACTCAAACGTGACTCTACTGCGCATGCACATGAGCCCGCGCGTTAACTGCTAAAACAAATCGAATGTAAACAGTTGCGACTTCACGCTCATTGGAGGCAATTTGTTGTTATGCATAGTCTTCCTAAAGCCTTTGACACATTTTCAATCGGCAGACGCTTGCATGAGCACTTGTGTCGTCGTCTTATATGGCGCATTTCCTTTGCAATTTAAGTTATTTTCGTTTTTTTCTCTCATTTATGTTTTATTGTTGAAGTATTATTCTGCAGTAGCGGGATACAGTAATATCCTTTGTTAGCGTGTCGGTTCTTACTAGTCAAAATTACAAAAATTTAACTGAAAACTAAAACAATGAAAAATTCCCGGAATTCTAAAAATATCCCGGGTTTTTCCCGGTTTTCTCCCGGATGAAAAAAATCCCAGGTTTTTCCCGGATCTCCCAGTTGTCCCGGGTCGTAGACACCCTGTTATAACTGGTTTTCCATCCTAGCTCTTGATATTCATACAAGTGGTTCTCTAATTTTCCTGCAGGCAGTATATGTCTTAACCCTAGTGATATATGCTTCTACATCCTTACATTTGTCCTCTAGCCATCCCTGCTTAGTCATTTTGCACCTCCTGTCAATCTCATTTCTGAGACATTTGTATTCAGTTTCACCCGCTTCATTTGCTTATTTTTTATATTTTCTTCTTTCATCTCTTGTGTTACCCATATTCACCTACTACTATTTCCTTACTTCCTTTTCCTACTATGGATTCCAGTCCCTCATAACTATTAATTTTTTTCTCCCTTAACTATGTGAATAATTTATTTTATCTCATCATACATTTCCTCAATCTCGCCGTCATCTGAGGAGCTAGTAGGCATATAAGCTTTTATTACTGTGTTAGGCATGGGCTTCGTGTCTATCTTGGCTACAATAATGCGTTCACTTTGCTGTAACTACACTAATTCCCACTATATCTAACTTCAACCTCCCAATTTGCCTTTTTAAAATTTTCTAACCTACCTGCCCAATTAAGGGATCTGACATTCCACACTCCGATCTGTAGAACACCAGTTTTCTTTCTCCTGATAACGACGTCCTCCTGAGTAATCCCTGCCTGGAGATCTGAATGGGGGACTATTTTACCTCCAAAATATTTTACCCAAGGGGACGTCATCGTCATTTAACCATACAGTAAAGCTGCATGCCCTCAGGAAAAATTGTGGCTGTAGTTTATCCTTGCTTTCAGCCATTTGTGGTACCAGCACAACAAGGCCGTTTTGATTAGTGTTGCATGGCACGATCAGTCAACAATCATCCAGACTGTTGTCCTTGCAACTACTGAAAAGGCTGCTGCCCCTCTTCAGGAACCACGTGTTTGTCTGGCCTCTCAACAGATACCCCTCCATTGTGTTGCACCTACCGTACAGCTATCTGTATCGCTGAGGCACGCAAGCCTTCCAGCCCTCCCACCAACAGCAAGGTCCATGGTGGAGGGGGGGGGGGGGGGGTTCAAAGACTATACAGATTAGAAGTGAAATAGAACACTTGCTGTCATATAAAAAGCAGACAAAGGAGGTTATGCTGATTGCAAATTAGTTGACTCTCAATGCCATCAAACATTGCATGGAAATTTTGTAACAGAGTCGTACCTAGCCACCAGCAAGGCTGAACCACTTGGAGACATCTTACAGATGTTCTGAGGAAATATTGTGGAATTTGCACAATGTCATCCGGCGGCAAACCCGTGAAGATTATTTACAACATATCCACTGGAAAAGCTTGAAGAGTCACATACCTGAGCTGCTTTGAAGAGGCTTCAAAGCCCTTTTCATCCAACCACATCAATAATGAAATGTGTTGGGTGACCTAAGAAATAAAGAAGCCTCTGATGAAACTGTAGTACACCACAACTTTAAAAATATGAAATAACTCTCTCTCTCTCTCTCTCTCTCTCTCTCTCTCTCTCTCTCTCTCTCTCTCTCTCTCTCTCTCTCTCTTCCCCCCTACTCACCCCTCTTACCCCTCCAGAACATTTTTACTAGAAGACACTCTTTGAAATTCTTAATGTAGCAGGGTTAAAATAGAGGGTGAGAAAGGTTAGCTATAAATTGTACAGAAGCCGGATCACAGTTCAAAGAGTCAAAGACATGAAAGGGAAACAGAAGTTGAGAAGAGAATAAGACAGGGTTATAGCCTATTGTCATTGATATTCAAATCTGTATATTAAGCAAGCAGTAGAAAAAAATCAGAGAGAAATTTGGAAAGAGAATTAAAGTTCACAGAGAAGAAATTATGCATCTGTCAATGACATGTGAATTCTGGTAGAGCCGGCAAAGAACTTTGAAGAGCAGTTGAATGAAATGGGTATTGTCTCGAAAAAAAGAGGCTGTAAGATGAACAAGTTATTTCTTCAGCAAAATAAGTGACTAAATCCAAAGTAGAGGAGATGTAAACTGCAGACTGATGAAAACAAGAAAAGCGTTTCAAAACAAAGAATGTGGTATTATCTAACTAGTTTAAGTGCTGGGAACTACTTCTGAAAAGTCTGCCTACAGTGTAACCTTGAACAAAAGTGAAAAGATGGACAATTAGCAATGTGGATTAGAAGAGGATAGAAGCTTTTGAAATACGGTTCTACAGATGAATACTGAAAACTATATGGGTAGATCTAGTAACAAACGAGGCACTGAATCTCAAACTGGGAGGAGGAGGGGGGGGGGGGGGTTAATTTATGACAACCTGCATCATGGAAGTGCAAATTTGGTAACAGAAGGAAGTGTGTGAGACATAAACTTTAGATACACCAAAGCTTGAGTACAGGAAGTGTTTTCAAATAAATGTAGGTTGTGGTAGTTACAGGGAGATGAAGAGGCTTGCACAGGACAGACGGCATAGAGAGCTGTAACAAATCAGTCTTCAGAATGAAGACTGCGATTATGGTGGCAACAACAGATGACAAGTTGAGAATCAACAAACCATGTCAACAGCGGTCTCTTCTTTCTTCACAATTGGTCAAGATTTTTATTCAAAAGACTAATGGCAAAGTTTAGAAATCATACTGTGCTTATGATAGCATCATCAGTTCTCTTCCTTAGCACTTATGGCATCACACTCAAAAACAGTTCAAATATGTGGTATCTTGCACACAATGAAGGCAATTCCAGCAATCCACTATGTCATTCTACTAACAATCCACAATAAAATCTCTCCTGTAAAACTCATTTTAACAGCAGTGATTTAGTCACAGGTAAGCACCACCACCACCACCACCACCACCACCACCACTTCCAACTGTACATGACCTATTTTCAGCCATCGTGAGCTGTTGCATCTTCCTACTCGCTGCACATTCCCTTAGTATACTGCATTATCCACTCAGTACTGTGCCTCTGCCTGAGATTGTTATTAAAGCTAGAAGCTCAGTACATACTGTCAAACTCTCTCAAACAAAAATACAACTACCAGAAAGTCCATTCAACATATGAATAGATAATTCATGAATGGTATTAACAGTAATTGGAAACTAAATCCCTACACCTACTTACTGAACAAAACTCTACAGTGCAATTTTATTAACACTTTACATTT
The DNA here is from genome assembly GCF_023864275.1 of Schistocerca cancellata. Classification (NCBI taxonomy): domain Eukaryota; kingdom Metazoa; phylum Arthropoda; class Insecta; order Orthoptera; family Acrididae; genus Schistocerca; species Schistocerca cancellata. The sequence continues at coordinate 396,236,107 of NC_064627.1, forward strand.
CTGGCCATTAAAATTGCAACACTGTGATGGTGGTATGCAACGAATATCAAATTGGTTCCAATGGCTCCAAGTGTACCACATGCTCAGATGTGGAAGGAATTAGTATTTCACCACAACTGCATAAAGTAGGTACTGGTTGGCAACGCGAAGTGGTAACCCGGTATTAAAAGGAGCTAACTTCATCATGTGACTAGCTACAATCACATTCCAAAACGAAGCAGCACACATTGTTAACTTGCAATGGGAACGTGAAAGTGATCATGAAAAGCAATCGTGGAAAAATACCTTCCCAGAAAGCTACAACAACTTGCTGTTAATACCATTAATTTTACTGACAATGAAACATGCAAGAATAAAATCAATGGTGTACAAATTACCAAAGGAGGGATGCAATATTGAGTGGAGAAATATCCATTTACCTGTCCTAAAGCATAATAAGTAAAATTCACACAATAAATATTTCACTTATGATACAGATAAATGTGTTATTAGGCAGAAATTTCGGTGATACTTTAATTGCTACAAAGAAAATCATCTCTGAAAAGATTGCACAGCTTTTGTTGCACATAACTAGACTTTCAGAGTAGGAAAGAAAACTGAGAAGAAACTGTTTCCCACAGGATCTATTTTCAAATGGTGCCTGAATAAACGATTATTTGTAGGTCCTCAGGCTTTCCCAGTGCAACAACATGCCCACTGGCTAAGTACTTTAAGAAAATAATGTGTTCATATGTGGGCAAACATGTTCACCATGACCACAGCTCAGGATTTCTTGTAATGCCTGAGCAACTACATATTGCAGAATCTGATGTAATGGTCAGTTGTAACGTAGTCTTCCTGTTTACTACAATACCGCTGAAAGACTAACTACAACTGATTACGGAGAAGCTGGACAATGTTCTGATGGACCTGTTCAGACATATACTGACTCCAATGTATTTTCTGTACAGATATGAACACACACACAGGGAGTGGCCATTGCTAACGTCAGGTGACAGGGGGCTGCCCATCTATTCATGGAGTAATTTGAGGAGGAAGCATTAGAGATGGCTAGATACTAACCCATATGCTTCCTCAGTTATGCACATGATACCTTTGTGGTCAGGCCTCATGGTAGGAAAGGGGTTGGGTGGGGGGGGGAGGGGGGGGGGGAGACTATCTGAGTTTTTGGAACATCTTGACTCATGTGATTCAAAGTTCACACCAGAACTGGCTAAGGTTGCCATTTCTGGATGCACTCGACAGAAGGAGAGCAGATGGGTCATTTGGCCACAGGGTGTACCACAATCCTACATACAGAGGCAAGCTAGTAGCTGTTGTCACCCAGCACAGAAAAATGGAGTTCTGAAGTTATAAGGACATTGGTTGACACTGTCAGACGAAGGTAGTTTGACATTGGAAACAGAACATCTATGTTAAGTCTTCTGGAAAAAAAATTAATATATGTTCAGAAAGCCTTTCTACCAGCCGCTTTGCCATATAGTAGAGAAGAGCAAGATGAAGCAAAGAATGTGGTGTATCTTCCCTAGGGGGATCTATTTCTTCAAAAATCAGCAGGATTCTCATGAAGAGGATTACTGGGAAATGTGAAAGACTACTTGGCTCTACACAACCTTGCCAATATGCCACGTTGTCCACTGGCAACAATTAGGACAGTGGACATCAGATGCAAACAACATCAGGGGCACACCTAGCTGAGGCAGGCAACTAAATCAGCCACTGCCAAGCACTACCTGGATCTTAATCGTGATATGAAGTATGAAGAAATGAGGGCTCTGACCTCCAAATACTAGGAAAGGGTTGTGAGAGTCAATAGAGACAAAATGGCAGCAAACCTCATGAACTTTGACACTAGGTACCAACCCGTCAAAACTTTTGAGTCCTGTTGTTGTTGTTGTTGTTGTTGTTGTTGTTGTCTTCAGTCCCGAGACTGGTTTGATGCAGCTCTCCATGCTACTCTATCCTGTGAAAGCTTCTTCATCTCCCAGTACCTACTGCAGCCTACATACTTCTGAATCTGCTTAGTGTATTCATCTCTTGGTCTCCCTCTACAATTTTTACCCTCCATGCTGACCTCCAATACTAAATTAGCTAAATTGGTGATCCCTCGATGTCTCAGAACATGTCTTACCAACAGATCCCTTCTTCTAGTGAAGTTGTGCCACAAGCTCCTCTTCTCCCAATTCTGTTCAATACCTCCTCCTCAGTTATGTGATCAACCCATCTAATCTTCAGCATTCTTCTGTAGCACCACATTTTGAAAGCTTCTATTCTCTTCTTGTCCAAACTATTTATCGTCCATGTTTCACTTCCATACATGGCTACACTCCATACAAATACTTTCAGAAACGACTTCCTGACACTTAAATCTATACTCGATGTTAACAAATTTTTCTTCTTCAGAAACGCTTTCCTTGCCATTGCCAGTCTACATTTTATATCCTCTCTACTTTGACCATCATCAGTTATTTTGCTTCCCAAATATCAAAACTCCTTTACTACTTTAAGTGTCTCATTTCCTAATCTAATTCCCTCAGCATCTCCTGATTTAATTTGACTACATCCCATTATCCTCGTTTTGCTTTTGTTGATGTTCATCCTATATCCTCCTTTCAAGACACTGTCCATTCCGTTCAACTGCTCTTCCAAGTCCTTTGCTGTCTCTGACAGAATTACAATGTCGTCGGCGAACCTCAAAGTTTTTATTTCTTCTCCATGGATTTTAATACCTACTCCAAACTTTTCTTTTGTTTCCTTTATTGCTTGCTTGATACACAGATTGAATGGCATCGGGGAGAGGCTACAACCCTGTCTCCCTCCCTTCCCAACCACTGCTTCCCTTTCATGCCCCTCAACTCTTATAACTGCCATCTGCTTTCTATACAAATTGTAAATAGCCTTTCGCTCCCTGTATTTTACCCCTGCCACCTTCAGAATTTGAAAGAGTATTCCAATCAACATTGTCAAAGGCTTTCTCTAAATCTACAAATTCTAGAAATGTAGGTTTGCCTTTCCTTAATCTTTCTTCTAAGATAAGTTGTAGGGTCAGTGTAGCCTCACGTGTTCCAACATTTCTACGGAATCCAAACTGATCTTCCCTGAGGTCGGCTTCTATCAGTTTTTCCATTCGTCTGTAGAGAATCTGCGTTAGTATTTTGCAGCTGTGACTTATTAAACTGATAGTTTGGTAATTTTCACATCTGTCAACACCTGCTTTCTTTGGGATTGGGATTATTATATTCTTCTTGAAGTCTGAGGGTATTTCACCTGTCTCATACATCTTGCTCACCAGATGGTAAGAGTTTTGTCAGGACTGGCTCTCCCGAGGTTGTCAGTAGTTCTAATGGAATGTTGTCTACTCCGGGGGCCTTGTTTCGACTCAGGTCTTTCAGTGCTCTGTCAAACTCTTCACGCAATATCATATCTCCCATTTCATCTTCTATTTCCATAATATTGTCCTCAAGTACATCGTCCTTGTATAGACCCTCTATATACTCCTTCCACCTTTCTGCTTTCCCTTCTTTGCTTAGAACTGGGTTTCGATCTGAGCTCTTGATATTCATACAAGTGGTTCTCTTTTCTCCAAAGGTCTCTTTAATTTTCCTGTAGGCAGTATCTATCTTACCCCTAGTGAGATAAGCCTCTGCATCCTTACATTTTTCCTCTAGCCATCGCTGCTTAGCCATTTTGCACTTCCTGTCGATCTCATTTTTGAGACGTTTGTATTCCTTTTTGCCTGCTTCACTTACTGCATTTTTATATTTTCTCCTTTCATCAATTAAATTCAATATTTCTTCTGTTACCCAAGGGTTTCTCCTAGCCCTCATCTTTTTACCTATTTGATCCTCTGCTGCCTTCACTATTTCATCCCTCAAAGCTACCCATTCTTCTTCTACTGTATTTCATTCCCCCGTTCCTGTCAATTGTTCCCTTATGCTCTCCCAGAAACACTGTACAATCTCTGGTTCTTTGAGTCCTGCATGTTGCTTAAAACGCAATGATGGCAGCAGCAGAACACAACAAAAATAAGAACTGAAAATGTGGACATGGAGACTGAACCCCCAGGCAGAGAACCACATACACAGTGCAGAGAACAGTATGCCAGTCAGGTACAGTGGACAGGACGTATCAGGATTCTTACTAATGGGAACATCCAGAATCTAAGATGGAGGGAGAAGTATGTAGGTATATATAATGGACCCGTTCCACTATAATAGCAGTTCCAGGTAGCACCTGTTGAAGACAACGAGTCTTGCTGTTGAAATATTGTGCATGGACGACACTTATATCTGGCATAACACCCAACACCACAAAACGAATCATTATTTTTGATACACGCTATACTCTGCATAGATGTTGAAAATGACAGTGTCTGAGGAGTCTTGTCGAATGTGGTAGGCAATGTTTGATTATTTTGAATACATTGTTTCATTTCACAGTCAGCACAGTCAGTTCTCCCGAGATTCATGTAGAAATGGGCAAAAAAAACGGTTACACAGAGACAAGGAAAGCAGACGTCGCCAACCTCCCCCTCTCTGCTCTACTGACAAAATTGTGCAAGAAAGCTGTTCTATATCTACTGCCACCATACTACCTAGGCCAAACTCCGACAGAATTGGTCCGGAATCTTGGAAGCACTCATATCCATGGTCATCATTAAGCATTTCACTTCCTAAGCCTTAAAAATAAATGCTGAAGCTTTTGCTACTAGTAAATAAACATCGCAAGTCACCTTGACTGGTGCAAGCCATTCAATACACTACTTTGGTGTCTTGCAGGTAGATTTCACTTCACTGCTTTCGTATTCAAGCAGCTTTTCACTTGGCCTTGTGTGTGTCTTTGTTCATAGCCTTTCATCAGCGGAAAAAATAAGTCGTCACCCAAAATCCAATCCACGGCTTCAGCGTTACTAACGAAACTAACAAATAATGCTGACCATTAGATGACACGACTACTTTGGTTCGACTACAGAATTATTTGCTTGTACTCTTGTCATAGTAGAAGACTTGAAAGGCAATATATCATACTAAGAAAGTGTGTGATGACTACTGGAAGGGAGACACTGATAAGACATGGAAACTTAAAATATAACACAATCAGTAAGTACAGATCCAAACAGAGTTGGTATCATCATTCATGATTGAAGCAGCAGATGATGAATCAAGACATCACTGCGGAAAACAGCAACATCTCCAAGAAAGTTAGTTTTACAGGTGCTGCACTGTGAGCAGCTACGGTGAGAAATACTGTACATTCTGTTTCTGTCTTAAATGAGCACTTTCTCCAGTGACATGTAAAATATGTGTAGTGTGTGACGGTGCTCCACTTTTAAAGAGTATTGTAATGTACAGGGATTGGACAAAAAATAGTGCAAGAAATGCCCACTTGCACATAAATACAGACACTAGCCAAGTTTGCTTGTTGCACTACTGTATTTGGCCACATACTTGTGCAATGCCCTCAATATGTTGCAAAAGCCAGTCATGGTCAGAAAAGTGTTCTGTATAACTGTGAGAGAATTATGTCAGAGCTAAGTGAATTCGAACATGGGCAAATTGTTGGTGTTCATATGGTGGGTACTTCTGTAACGAAGGAAGCCAATATGTTCGGTTCTTCAAGACGCACCGTATCTAACAAGGGAAACTCCTCATTGCATCCTCCTTAGATTTAGTGGTAAGCTGGCCCATTGGATAGCCCGTCAAAAATGGGTCACAGATCAAGCATGATAACAGAAATAAGGTACAGGGTGTTTCAAAAATGACCGGTATATTTGAAACGGTAATAAAAGCTAAACGAGCAGCGATAGAACTACACCGTTTGTTGCAATACGCTTGGGACAACAGTACATTTTCAGGCGGACAAACTTTCGAAATTACAGTTGTTACTATTTTCAACAACAGATGGCGCTGCAAGTGATGTGAAAGATATAGAAGACAACGCAGTCTGTGGGTGCACCATTCTGTATGTCGTCTTTCTGCTGTAAGCGTGTGCTGTTCACAACGTGCAAGTGTGCTGTAGACAACATGGTTTATTCCTTAGAACAGAGGATTCTGGTGTTGGAATTCCACCGCCTAGAACACAGTGTTGTTGCAACAAGACGAAGATTTCAACGGAGGTTTAATGTAACCAAAGGACCGAAAAGCGATACAATAAAGGATCTGTTTGAAAAATTTCAACGGACTGGGAACGTGACGGATGAACGTGCTGGAAAGGTAGGGAGACCGCGTACGGCAACCACTGAGGGCAACGCGCAGCTAGTGCAGCAGGTGATCCAACAGCGGCCTCGGGTTTCCGTTCGCCGTGTTGCAGCTGTGGTCCAAATGACGCCAACGTCCACGTATCGTCTCATGCGCCAGAGTTTACACCTTTATCCCTACAAAATTCAAACGCGGCAACCCCTCAGCGCCGCTACCATTGCTGCACGACAGAAATTCGCTAACGATATAGTGCACAGGATTGATGACGGCGATATGCATGTGGGCAGCATTTGGCTTACTGACGAAGCTTATTTTTACCTGGACGGCTTCGTCAATAAACAGAACTGGAGCATATGGGGAACCGAAAAGCCCCATGTTGCAGTCCCATCGTCCCTGCATCCTCAAAAAGTACTGGTCTGGGCCGCCATTTCTTCCAAAGGAATCATTGGCCCATTTTTCAGATCCGAAACGATTACTGCATCACGCTATCTGGACATTCTTCGTGAATTTGTGGCGGTACAAACTGCCTTAGACGACACTGCGAACACCTCGTGGTTTATGCAAGATGGTGCCCGGCCACATCGCACGGCCGATGTCTTTAATTTCCTGAATGAATATTTCGATGATCGTGTGATTGCTTTGGGCTATCCGAAACATACAGGAGGCGGCGTGGATTGGCCTCCCTATTCGCCAGACATGAACCCCTGCGACTTCTTTCTGTGGGGACACTTGAAAGACCAGGTGTACCGCCAGAATCCAGAAACAATTGAACAGCTGAAGCGGTACATCTCATCTGCATGTGAAGCCATTCCGCCAGACACGTTGTCAAAGGTTTTGGGTAATTTCATTCAGAGACTACGCCATATTATTGCTACGCATGGTGGATATGTGGAAAATATCATACTATAGAGTTTCCCAGACCGCAGCGCCATCTGTTGTTGAAAATTGTAACTACTGTAATTTCGAAAGTTTGTCTGCCTGAAAATGTACTGTTGTCCCAAGCATATTGCAACAAATGGTGTATTTCTATCGCTGCTCGTTTAGTTTTTATTGCCGTTTCAAATATACCGGTCATTTTTGAAACACCCTGTATATTCAACTGTGGAAAAATAAAGAAAAATAGAAACAGTGAATGGTTCACATTTAACATCTGCAAATTGAGCAACATTCATCATGGTTGTGTGGTCATGGTGTTGAGCTGCAACACATGAGATCTGGGTTCAAATCTCCCTCCATTCAATTATTTTTTTTTTCCACAAAATTACAAACTTTCCGTCCATTCATTGACTTGTCTGTTCACAGTATTGAAATCTGTGTATGTGTCTTGGTGTAATATCAGTTTGCAACAGCAACGTGTAACGAAGGGACCTCCAGACGTACATACCTCATATTTGTTCTACACAGGTATCATATGTTATGCCTCTTGCATTCCATTTTGGAAATTTTGACTCTTTAATACCTCCTTTGTAACATAGTTCACACCCATTTATTTGTTGTTTTCATTTCTGTGAGAAGTTTATGCGCTATCTCACCTGCTCTCACTAGTCATCACATTTACCTGCAACAGTAATATATTCTTAGCACATGACTCATATTCTGTGATGAATAGTGAGAGCAGACGAGATGCTGGGCAGACCTCTCACAGAAATAAAAACACAAACAGGTGTGAACTATTCTTACAATGAAGGAATTCAAGAGTCAAAACTTCCAAAACGTAACGCAACACACATAGCTTGTGGTACCTGTGTAAACCAATTAAGAGCTACATATGTCTGGAGGTCCCTTCATTACACATGGCTGTTGAAAACTGACATAACACCATGACACACACACAAATTTCAATACAGCGAATAGACATGTCAGTGATCGGTCGGAAAGTTAGATATTTTGTGAACAAAATAATAATAATAATAACAATAATAATACTAAACCCCGTGGAGGCCCGGGAAAAGAATATGTCTCCGGTATGTTCTGCCAGTCGTAAAAGGCAACGAAAAGAACAAAACACTAATAGGGCTAACCCCCTTTTAGTGTGATTACTTGGTTCAGGACAGAACTAAAGAAGCCTCGGACAAGCGCCGTCATGGCGCCCACAATGGTAACGTCACTGCTAGCCAACTGGAAAATGATTTAAATCCAAATAGAGGTGTTTTTGCAGGATATGCTTCCTGCAACCACCCTAGAAGGAAAACAAGTACAGAGGATGAGATGGTCAGATGAAGTTAATCTGACACCTCATGTTCTGTTATTACCAAGCAACAAACCTAGGAACCAACACAACTGGATACAGATCACAAGTATACACAACATTTATTACCAGATACCCGGAATTAAAATTTTTAACAGAACAACGACTAGCTGATCAGATCCGTGTAATAATAAAAAATAACAGGATACCCCAGTCAGAATTAGGAAACATCAAACAAGTACAACAAATACTGGAACAAAATAATGTGCAATTAGAAGAAGAAGAAAATACAGTAATGGACTCAAACATCCCAGAGAAAACAAACAAAGAACAAAACGTGTCAATTAAACAATCAGAGGAAAACGAAATCTTAAGACAGCCACCAGAACAAGCACAAATAGAACACGAAGTGACACACATGTTAGATATAGAAGAAAAATTTCAGCCGACATATACAGAATACAAAGACACAAATACAGACATTAGACCATTCTTGCCTAGACCACCAAATAACCCACAAGTCAAAACAACAGCAACAACTATCAACACAATCATACACAACAAAATAAATGAAAACACAACTATGGAAGAGTTACAACTACTGGTTTATATAGGAGCATTCACTACACTAAATATACGCACTAGGCAGAGACCAGAACCAACCAACACACAGAAGAAACCCACAAAACCAGCATGGCAACACAGGTTACAGATCAGAGTAGAAAAACTGAGAAAAGACATCGGACAGCTAACACAATTTATAAGAAATGAAATATCAGAAAAAAAAAACGAAAAAGGTTAGGTAAAATCTCACAACAAGAAGCGATAGAGCAATTAGATGAAAAGAAGCAGAAATTACACGCATTGGCCAAACGACTTAGAAGATACAAAAAAAGTGAAAATAGAAGGAAACAAAACCAAACATTCAACACAAACCAAAAGAGATTTTACCAGACAATAGATAACACACACATTAAAATAGACAATCCACCAAGCATAACAGACATGGAACACTTCAGGAGCAACATATGGTCAGACCTGGTACAACATAACAGGCATGCACGGTGGATACAAGCAGAAACAGACACATACAAGATGATACCGCGGATGCCTGAAGTGATAATTTTGCAACATGAAGTCACCCAAGCAATTAATTCTACTCACAATTGGAAAGCCCCTGGAGAAGATAAAATACCAAATTTCTGGCTAAAGAAGTTCACCTCAACACATTCACATCTAACTAAATTATTTAACAGTTACATTGCAGACCCATACACATTCCCTGATACACTTGCACATGGAATAACCTATCTGAAACCTAAAGATCAAGCCGACACAGCAAACCCAGCTAAATATCGCCCCATAACATGGCTACCAACAATATACAAAATATTAACTTCAGTCATTACACAGAAATTAATAACACATACAACACAGAACAAAATTATAAATGAAGAACAAAAAGGCTGTTGCAAAGGAGCACGAGGATGTGAAGAGCAATTGATAATAGATGCAGAGGTGACATATCAAGCTAAAACTAAACAAAGGTCGCTACACTACGCATACATTGATTACCAAAAAGCTTTTGATAGTGTACCCCACTCATGGTTACTACAAATATTGGAAATATACAAAGTAGATCCTAAACTGATACAGTTCCTAAACATAGTAATCAAAAATTGGAAAACCACACTTAATATACACGTCAAATAATATCACATCACAGCTAATACAGATTAAGCGTGGAATATACCAAGGAGACTCATTAAGTCCTTTCTGGTTCTGCCTTGCTCTGAACCCACTATCCAACATGCTAAGTAATAAAATTATGGATACAATATTACTGGAACATACCAACACAAAATCACACATTTGCTATACATGGATGATCTAAAACTACTGGCAGCAACAAATCAACAACTCAACCAATTACTAAAGATATCAGAAGTATTCAGCAATGATATAAATATGGCTTTTGGAACAGACAAATGTAAGAAAAATAGCATAGTCAAGGGAAAACACACTAAACAAGAAGATAACATATTCGATAACCACAGCGACTGCATAGAAGCAATGGAAAAAACACATGCCTATAAATATCTAGGATACAGACAAAAAATAGGAATAGATAATACAAATATTAAAGAAGAACTAAAAGAAAAATATAGACAAAGACTAACAAAAACACTGAAAACAGAATTAACAGCAAGAAACAAGACAAAAGCTATAAATACTTATGCTATACCAATATTGACCTACTCATTTGGAGTAGTGAAATGGAGTAACACAGACCTAGAAGCACTCAATACACTTACACGTTCACAATGCCACAAATATAGAATACATCACATACAGTCAGCAACAGAAAGAGTCACATTAAGCAGAAAGGAAGGAGGAAGGGAATTTATACACATAAAAAACCTACATTATGGACACGTAGACAATTTAAGAAAATTCTTTCTAGAACGAGCAGAAACTAGCAAAATACACAAAGCAATCACTCATATAAATACATTGGCTACACCACTGCAATTTCATAACCACTTCTACAACCCTCTAGATCACATAACATCAACAGATACGAAGAAAGTAAATTGGAAAAAGAAAACACTACATGGCAAGCACCCGTATCATCTAACACAGCCACACATCGATCAAGGTGCATCCAACACATGGCTAAGAAAAGGCAATATATACAGTGAGAGGGAAGGATTCATGATTGCAATACAGGATCAAACAATAAACACCAGATATTACAGCAAGCATATTATTAAAGATCCCAATACCACAACAGATAAATGCAGACTTTGCAAACAACAAATAGAAACAGTAGATCACATCACAAGAAGATGTACAATACTAGCAAATACAGAATACCCCAGAAGACATGACAATGTAGCAAAAATAATACATCAACAGCTTGCCTTACAACACAAACTTATAAAACATCATGTTCCCACATACAAGTATGCAGCACAAAATGTACTGGAGAATGATGAATACAAATTATACTGGAACAGAACCATTATAACATAAAACAACACCACATACAAACCTGACATCATACTCACCAATAAAAAGAAGAAATTAACACAACTAATCGAAATATCCATACCCAATACAACAAATATACAAAAGAAAACAGGAGAAAACACTGAAAAATACATCTAACTGGCTGAGGAAGTCAAGGACATGTGGCATCAGGATAAAGTTGACATTATGCCAATTATACTATCAACTACAGGAGTCATACCACACAATATCCACCAGTACATCAATGCAATACAGCTACATCCAAACTTATATATACACAACTACAGAAATCCGTAATTATTGATACATGTTCAAAGGTCCGCGTCACTTTCCATTTTTGACCAGACACGATATCTGAGAAAAGAAAGAATAATAATAGGACCGGGTGAAATTTTATCATAGACCTCCCACGTTGCAGTCTAACACCATGATCCCACAACCACAATTGCTACCATTGCTCGATATTACACATATTAAATGTGGACCATTCACCGTTTCTATTTTTCTTCTTTCTTCCGCAGTTCAGTCACTACCTTGCTCTTTTCATGCTTGATCCGTGTTCAGTTTTTGATTGACTACTAAATGGGCCAACTTACCACTAAATTTGAGAAGAGAGTTATGGGGAGATTACCTTGTAAGATTTATACTGCGTACAGACAAAGCACAAAATCATCCTTTAAGTCACGACCTGGATGAAAGTGTGTGTTAAGTGATCATTACAGATGATCATCAAACAATTGTTACGAAAAATAAGAGGAGGACATCTGCAAAAGAGACTGCAGAACTGAATGCCGCACTCACAAACCCTATCAGCAGCAAAACAACAAGAAGCAAACTCCACAATCAGGAGATTGCAGGGCGAGCTGAAATTCTGAAACCATTCATTCAGTAATGCAAATGCCCATAACAGGAAAACGTGATGCCGAAACCGTAAAACCTTGACTATGGAGCAATGGAAGAATGTGTCTTATTTCATGCTGTTCCCAAGTTGTGGCTGAGTCTACATCCCAAGAGTGAAACACGGTGAGTTTCAGTTACGATTTGGACAGCCATATATGGTATTCCATGGGCCTCAAGGTTACTCTGGAAGGTTGCATTACTGTCACGGATTACATGACCATTTTGGCCAGTCAGGTCCATCCCATGGTATTTGTTCCCCCCAACAGTGATGCTTTGAACAAAAATGATAGAGGCCCTGTTTACATAGCTATGACTTGGTTTTGTGAGCATGAGGATGAACTATCATTTCTCCTGCGGCCCCCAGTCTCCTGAGCTCAATATTAGACCTGTGTGGTCTACTTTTGGAGAGAAGTGTGTGTGATCACCTCTATCATCATTACTTCACTTTTCCACTATTTTTCAGGAACAGTAGAATCAAATTCCCTTGAAAACCATACAGGACCTGTGTTTATCCACTCAGATGACTGACAGCTGTTTTGAATGCCAACATGTTTGCTACATTGTATTAGGCATGGTAATGTGTTGTCCCCCTATATTTTGTGCAGCCCCTGTACACTACTGCTACCATCCCCTCCATCCTAAACATTTGTTTGCTGAGTAACAGCAACAATGCCACCTATATTCTGCTTACAAAAAAAATTTTCAAGCTAGTTTCTCACTCGAGAATCACCTTAGAATATTGGTTACTTACAAGACGATTCTGAAACACCTCACATGAGAAGAAGAAGAAATGTCTATCAAAGTGTGTTGGAATTCAACAGCAGCAAGATTGCAACCTACAAGAATGCAGTTTCTTGTTCTAGGATATTTCTGCTCGTTCTGACCATGACTGTTGTGTGATTATGGAATCGAGGAGCCCAGGAGGGTCATTTTCACCATTATTCAGTGTCTCAATGGCCCCATACAACTAGCACCTGAGAGATCAGACATACTGAGTCAGAAAGTGGGCTCGTCTGCAGAAAGACAAACACACAATCACACGCACACGCATGCACGCACACTTTTCAGATACGTCCTGGATCTGCTTAAAGCATTAGATGGAAATATTCATTTCTGTAAGTTCCAAGGAGAACAGGTGCTGCTAGAGTGAATGTTCCCAGGTTGGCATGGTGGTATGGGATACCACAGGGTACACAATACAATCTCCTATGGTTCACATAATAGGTAATTTGAACAGCAGGCATTACATGTCTGATGTGTTACGAGTGGTAACTATGCCGTATTTCAATGTATCTATGATATCTTTTGACAAAGTAACTAAAGACTGCACATAAACCGTGTTGTTCTGTCCTACCTCAATTCGAAGCGTGCTCGACTGTTACCATGCCCAGCACATTCATCCAACATCCCATCCATTGAAAACATCTGTTAATGGGCTGCCAAGTGACTAGCATCCTACCACTCACCAGCCTTTACAATTGACATTCTGGCAGAGAGTTGAATCAGCACAGAATGACATACTCTTAACTGCCATGTAGGCTCAGTCCAACTAGGACCATCCATGTTAGAGATGGGTATACTAAATTCCTCCCCCCTCCCCCACCCCCCAATATATGCCTAAATCACTAGAAATTTTATCATGTATTCTTTCTACTTTACTGTACACACACAATAGGTAGAAATCTTGTCATTTTCTATCCTCCTTGGCAATGCAATTATTATAGCCAGCAATGTTGTAACACCAATTTCACAAAGATTGTATACATAAAATTTGTACTTGTTACTGGAATGGAGAAAAGCGGTAAGAATAATTAGCAAAGACTGGAAAATAGATTACATGGAGCACAGAAATGAGGTTTGTGAAAAGCCAAATTACGAGGTTCAGGGAAATATAAGAACTCTAATAGTAATTCCTTGAACAAAATGTGGCCACATGGGTTGCGTTAGGAAACATACCCAAATTTTTGGAGCTTTCACCAACTTTGGCTTTCTTCTTGGGAACCACAGTGATGCGGCGAGGCAACAAAGCAGATGAGGGAGGCGTGTAACAAATACTTGTGTTGCTGCTGTTGCCGCTGCTACTGTCACTTGATCCCGGCAACAGCAAATTTTGTTCACTAAGTCTAATGCGATTTCTGAGGGGGTACTTCAGTTCAGCAACAGGTTCTGGAAAGAAAAATGTGCCATTACTCTAACTACACAACTATGAGCTAGCAAAATTCAAGCTGACAGCAGGCATTTTAAGTAGTGAATCCCCAAGTTTAATCATGCAGAAGTGATCAGCATCTTCTTGAATTTAGTGAATATCTGTGTAACACTGTTATAAATACTGTAACTTACCCGTTCTTTCTTCCAAAATCTGTGTGTTCTCAGCTGAAGTTGCTACTACTGTTTTATCATCACAAATATCCCAGTGCATCAAATACATATTCTCTAGGGATTCTACATCAAAATACACCAACTCCAAGATTCAAACTACAATACTTTTATTTGGACGGTAAAACCCAACAAGTAAAGGAACTAGTTTTAAAATCTGCGAGGTCAGAAGAGTCAATATCAATTAAATAAATTGTGCTTCTGTGAGGTCCTTTATTAGTTTGTCCATAGCATGTAGTACACTATTAATTAAGTAGTTCAATTCAGCAGCCTAAAACTCTGGACTTGTGTTGTAATAAGTGGTCACAAATTTTTGAGTATCAAGGATTTAGTCTAAAGAACATTTTGTTTGACTTAATGAGCTATAATGTCAGTTCCTCCTCGACTCCTAATAAAAAATTTCATCCCAACAAACTGTACAGTCAACAATCTCACTTTATCTTTTACAGCAGAGAAAATCTTGCAACAATTTACTGTTTACTTCACAGTTACGCATCCCCACGAGTAAAATAGGAAATAATATAACATTTCTCAAATTTACAGCTACAAGTACTAACATCAATCATTCCAGTAGAGGATATGACATTACACTCACTGCCACATCAACTGAATGTAAGGACTGAGCACACCACACTACTGATCCAACTCCATTGCCCGACAAACTTTTGGTGTGGATGGGGAGGGATGGGGGGGGGGGGGGGAGTATGGGGATGGGAGGATAGGGATGGGGGGGGGAGTATGGGGATGGGAGGATAGATAAGTAAATACATAAGTAAATAAATAAGTAAATAAATAAATACCATATACTGAACCCAGGGCTTAAAACAATTTTCATGATAATGAAGTGTAATACCAACATTCCTCAAATGCGTGCTATAATTGAAATAACACAAAGGAAATCTGTCTCATTTTGAAAGAAAGCATCCGTTCGGGTCAGGTGATTAGTTAGATATTAAAAACAAATGATGAAAACTGACTACTGGATGAAGACCACCTCAAGACTTACAATATTATGGTCTCTAATTACATGCATCAATGTTGCATTTGCATGGTTGCTATCTGTCTACCAACTATCTCTTTATCTAGCTACATCTGTCACCTACCTCATTTCATTTTCATTACAGCCATAATTTTCTCCTCCACTCCAGTCTGTTCCCTGATTTATAGCTTTGTTTCCCTGTCTCTCCTAATAATTCTGAACCTGCAACTTGTCATTGTCAACCCACAGTTTTCCAGTAGTTCTCTCAATTTATGTCCATGTCTCACTCCCAGATATAAAAAAAAAAAAATAACACGTCGATTCTAAATTTTCACTGTAACACACACTTTAAGTATGGTTTTTATAATCTTGTTTAGTTTACCAACACCACTGCAGGCTATTTTTCCTCTTCTGTATTTTTTTCTGGAGCATGTAGTACTCTTCAACTGCTCTAAACATAAAAACTAATTAAATGGTTCCATGATTTTATTATTTTCTTATGCAGTGATGTTTTAGACACTTAACTGAATTTCAAACTTAGATTTTTTCACTGTTGAGGCACGTGAAAACTTCCTCTAAAACAGAGGAAAATAGTGTTGGTGGTATGAAACCTACTCTACCAACTTCTCTCTCTATTCTGGATAGCACTATTCACACTTAAAGAGGAAGAATAACATTAACATAGGTCTTCTACAATATTTTAACTTTATGCATGAGTCAACTCCTTGTTTCTAAAGGGCTGTTAGTGCAGGAACTGTATCAATACTGTCTCAAAATTTCTGATTCTTGGGTGATATAATTAGTCACATTCATTAACCTGTTCCAAAATTTGTTTCACGATTTACTAGTGGCCCACTGTGCTACAACTACATTCAAAGTCAGCATTTTTTGTCTGATTAAAGACCTAATTATTTTCTATGCAACTGAAAATTTTAAACATACTTTACATTATTGAGAGGAGATTGATATACTTTGTCTCCTTTCTTATTTATGTATAGCAATGGCAGCATTATTCCAGTTTTTGGAAGATTTTCTTCCTCCATAGACATTCAATGAAAATATTTCAATTACCATTTGTATTATTTTTCTCTTGTTTTAATCATTTCTATTCAAAACACCATTTCATGGTGTTTGTTTGCTCCATATACTTGATCTGTTATTAGTTCCTTAATGTCACTGCTATTAATAACTATCCGCAATTCAATCCATGGGTTGGGCAAAACCAACACGAAATGAAAACGATAAAAGTTTTGATAAAACCAACACTTACCTGTATAAGTTTTTTTCCCTTCTTCATACTTTTATTGTATCAAATTGTTTCTATCACTGTTTATAATAAACACAAAATATTCAATTAATATACAAGGTGTTTCAAAACCATTTAACCAATTTCAAAAACTGTATCTTCTACATAAATTAAAATAGAGCCACAGAAAGCATTTTGTATCCTTTCTTTCAATTCAGCTATAACTTGCAGTACTGTTTTTGCTGAGAGTATAGCACTGGACCTCCTCCAGTTCAAAGCATTAGACAATGTCAAAGGCAGTTAAAAGCCATTGGCTGTACATGTACGGAAAAATCCATCACAGGTCATACCTGTGTTTTCATTCAGAAGTTAAGAGCATTTAGCAATTTAGCAGAGATTTGCATGTAGTCCATGAACATCTATTCAACAAGCTAACTGAGAGCTAACCATTCCTTGTGTGTCTGTGAGGCACATTTTCTGGTGACTTTTGTGTTTCAAACCGTACAGGATTCAATTATAAACCACTTTTCGATTACTACACTCTTTTTCTGGCCTGGTAATGTGTACAGACATAGGAAAGTTAGTCATTTCATCCCAGGTCATTACCAACCTTAATAATCAAACAATACAACAATGTACTAGCCATCAGTATTGTGGTTTTCCTTCATATCAATACCTAATTAGTAGCAGTCAATATGTCAATAAGGCATTGTAAATTTAAATTGAAAAAGATAATCAAGTGCAACTTATTTCTGTACATCTCTTACTACTTTTGTAGACACTCAGAACAGACCACAGGTACAGAGCCAACATTGTCGAAAAAGTATTCCCTAGGCGAGTCTTGTTTCCTCAGTTTCTCATTCTCAGTACCCCCTCCCCCCTCTCTTTCCCTGAACCTTCATCTCAATTATGAAACAGTCAAATAACAATGCTGGGAACAAGTTTAATAGGAAGAGAGGTTCAGCAAAGATGTCTGAAAACAATAATGCAATGGCCTCAATAAAGCATACCACTACACACTAACTATACATTCAAAATACAAGGGATTATCATAAGAAATTTGAATTTTCAAAGATACCATTTCGAGGAATATCATCTCAAAATGAGAGCGCGATCAAATAACGGCACAAAAATATGTAAACACTGGGCAGTAGCAGACACTAACAAATACAACTCAACTGCGAAAGAAAATTAAAATGCGAAGTTAAAACGAGTCCTAGGGCGCTGTTATTGAGTGTGATAAGGAAACAACGGACAAGACTGTAACAGCCACAGAGTAGACAAAAACTAACACGAAGAGGGAAAATAAACAAATGTTACAAAAGAAACAGCCTACTGAAGAAAAAACTGCAGGATTGGGGTGCAGCAGTAAATGTAAATAGCCAATGTGAAACTAACCAACCACATTATAGTCACGGTGCAAAACATATTCCCATTTTCATAATTTACTGCTGATTAATTCTCATACATTTATTTTTCATCAGCACCTTTATATTACCCTATTTTCAATATATACTGCTATCTTTTCACTAATGGTTTCTCCCCTCTCTGAGTAGAACACATGTGGAAAATAATGTTTCCACATTATAGTAAACCCAATGTGTGAAACTGTGACAAAGTACTTAATGAAGTATGAAGCCTGAGGAATGACAGAACACAGTCTATAATATTTTTACAGTTGCAGTTTTAAAAGTAAAACAAACATTACTAACCTGTAACTTTCTGAGAACATGCAGATCCTGAAGACTGCTGTGCATCCAAGACTTTTTTTGTTTTATAAATGTTCTTTACAGGAGCTGACTGAGAAGTGCTTCCTTCCTTAGCCTGAGATTTTCGAGCTGCTTGCCTCTTATTGTCAAGTGTTGCTGTTCCTTTCTTCAGCTTCACTGTCTCTTGACTGCTTATTGTAACTGATGCCAAATTATTGTTGCCGTTGTATTTCTCTTTACTAGAGGCAACAACAGTTTCAACTCTAGAGGATTCTTTTGTCTTTTTCTCAACAATTTTCTCACCTTTGCTTTCTTTCAAAGCTCTACGATTCTTTACTGATACAGAATTAGTCTTGGGTGAGGCCTCTGAATGAGAAGTAGGACGTTTCGAATGTGATGCAGTCTTATAACTTATATAAGAAGTAACAGATGCTGGCTTTCTGCCTGACTTCTGTGAAAGATTTTGTACTGGTGGGGTTCCTGAAGGTGTCTCCTCCCCTGGATAAGATGCAAGGGAACTTGACCGAGAACTGCGAGCTTCAGCAGTTACAGATGCCAAACGAGAAGAGGTTCTGGTTCCTGACACACGTCGTTTCTGGGTGTCCGGCTGGACAGTTTCCAAGTGACTCTTAGTTCTACAGCCAACTGAACTTAAACTTCCAGAACAAGGTGATTGGTTGACAGTGACTCCAACAGAGGAGCAAGAATACACTGTTGAAGCACCACTTTCCACAGATAAATCTGTTACCCTGGTTCGCCCCCTAAATCTAGAAGGCTTCTCGTGGCTCTTTCCTCCTCCACTTGTACCAACACGTTCTTGTTTTGGCGGCGTCTCCTGTGTTTCAATAATTTCAGTTCTGGCAACAATGGGTCTGTGGCCCGATGCAGACCCCTTATTACTACGCCCTGTGACACCCGGACTATCGGGCCTGCCACTGCCTCTAGATCTTGCAGGCGCCGTAGCAAATTCCTTACTTTTTCTCGCAGTAAATAATTCAAATGGTACAAATTCTCCTTGCTCGTCAAAACACTTTGAACGTTTTGAGCTAGCTGGATGATGAGCGGCAGATCCCCCACGCTTTCTTGAAGCTGACTTGACTGTACTCCTGGGTGAAAAAGAAAAGCTTATTTTAGAAAGGAAAATCCTTAAACTATGCATTTAATTTTATGTGCACATTAAACTGTGTCTCTTAAATAATAATGTATTGTACCTACACTAATGGATTTTATTTCTGTTTGTTTGCAATAGTTAATAAAGGGTACGCAAAACTTCATACTTACATGTTACCCGGAAACTTTCAAAAACAATTCAGCTACTGGAGTAAAATATCTTACTCTTGCACACATATGACTTTCAATCTGAGGGATAAACAATGTATCTAGTAAATCCCTAAATCAAGTGACTGACTCACTATGAAACCTTTAGTGAAATCTGTTCTTTTGCTAAAAACCACGAGAAAGTGAAACAAGCATGTCAACAGCTATTTACCAGTGCCTAAAACCAGTGGAAAGGGCATCTGACATGTCATTATCTAGTGCAAGAACCACGTACACTTGCATCCTAAATCCTAAACACTAAGAGATATTAGGTACTTGTTTCTCTGTCAAATTGGTGCGCGGGGAAAGGAACTGACAAAGTGGAGAGTGGTGAAAACAGGTGTACCTGTTAAAACTGCTTTACTCTGCTAAACATAAGTAACGGAAAATAAATAGTGGATATCTAACTGACCAGATAAGGGCCTTCTGGCTGTCTCTTACATCGGGCCAGGAAAGCTATTACCATACGAAGAATATGCATACATACTTATTGGTGTTACGCCTAGTGGCAGCCCCAGCTGTACTGAGAAGCAACTCTGACCCCCCGGGAACACAGTTAGGTTGCTCGGCCATAGACGCTCTGCGTGGACTTGGTCATGCCACAATCAAACTATGCCTGAGAAAAACCAAAAAGAAAAAATTAGTATATGCTATCATTATACATAAGAAAAAACAAAAACAAACACACACACACACACACACACACACACACACACACACAGACAGACACAGAGAGAGAGAGAGAGAGAGAGAGAGAGAGAGAGAATATTCCTTAAAATGTCTAACAACTTACAGCTATTCACATTAGTTTAAGATAATTCATTACAACTGTACCTACTAAAGTAATCTATATTCTTTTTCTCCGTCAGAACACAGCTACGACAATACCAAAATTAGACAGCAGGTTGTGTGTTATATGCAAAAAAAAAAAAAAAAAATGATAATAATAATAATAATAATAATAATAATAATAAATTCTGAATGGATAAAAAGATGTACACTGCAACAATATAAAATAAACACTATTTTGCATTTCAATGTGTGTATTTGTCAACTGAAAAAATACTTCCTGTCAACTGTTCTATTGTAACTCATGACTACACAAATGCCTGAAACATCCTCCCTTTCCAGAGCAGTCACCACATTCTCTAAACAAACAAGCCTCTTACTTCACATCACAGACTACTAACGATTTCACACGCCCAATCAAGGTGTCTAAAGTCACATGCTCCAGTAAGTTCTTACCACAAAGTTCAAAATTCATGCAGTACAGGCATAAACAGACATCTCTAGGTGGGTGTGGAACTACCCACTTAGGTCATAGTGCATAAAATTCTGATCGTCCAATATGTGAAGTTGTACAGCTGCTCTTATAAGTAGCGAAAGTTCCTTTAATACGGCGAGTCATGTACCTCTTCCCTTTCACAACTTTTTTACTTTCAACTGTTACTGTTATAGTGTGTCTTCTGTTGGCACTCTGGTGAGAACAGTCCCATTTATCTTCCAGATAAAATGACAGCACTATTTGAGCTTTACCTGCTTCTACAGGACGACCATAATAGGGATCTGGTCTTAAAGAGACTCCTTTTACAGACCTCACATTTCTTGATTTGTCTACTACATACTTTGATACTGATGGAATGCGATTCAAAGTTGTTTTCTTTGAAAAATGACTCTGGAATAATAGTTTAAACTTGCACCTTCTCACTGTAGAATGCACAATATTCAACAGGTGAATCGATTTTAGTGAAAAATTCCTGGCAATAGGTGCAAGAGTGCTTTGGTTCATTTTCTTCTGAATATGGAATTTCTACTTTGAAGAGGGCAGTCCAGTTTGCTGTAGTTTATTCATCCATAGCTTTAGTAATTTCTCTGTACTTTCTTGATGCATAGAGCTTATGACTCGACTTCACTGACCACAGTTTCTTAACAGGACTAACACCTACCTCTGTAGTTGACTCATTCAGGCTATTTAATTCTTCCTCTACTGATGCAAAATCTACATCTGCATCATGGGAGGCTTCACCTTGTTCAGATACTATCATTATTGTTATTCTGTCAAAACATTTAGAATGCAAAAAGTTGTCGCTGGAAACATTTTCACTTTGAAACAGAGTCTTCAAATGAGAACACTTATTCCCAACCTGAACAAAATCTGTTTTTTGTTTGTGTTATATATCACTCTTTTATTGATACGCAAATAGTCCGCACACTTCATTTTCCTGTGGCCCCAGTCAGAAGACATTTCAAACAGTCCTTTTCGCAAAACACACTGCAACTGTGTCAACTGGAAAATTCCTCACAAAAACACGGAACTCACTGGGTGGTCTCAGATTACTTAGAAGCCTCATCAGTAAACCGATTTGTACTGAACAACTACAATACAGAAAACTGCAATGAACAACGATGACACACAAACTGACAATGAACTACAACAAAGGGTAAGAAATATCTGGAACAATGAAAGTGAAAAGAAATAACTGCAACAAAGACAATAGAAATGAACATTGTAACAACGAACTTCGTAAGAAACAACTTCAGTGAAGACATTCATTACCCTTTAAAGTTAAAGTTTTTTTTTTTTTTTTTAAATAAAACCTGTCCAACTTAGAAGTGCAAGCTCTCCTTTACAGACAATATATGTACAATGTGGTACTAATCAACAGAAAAAAAAAATCTAACTTTCCTGGACTGGCATTTTTGAAAAGAAAAAAAAAATCTGTAAATTATAAAAAAATTGAAAAGGCGACAATAAAAGAACTTTGACAGATATGTCCAAACAGATGCTACCATTGTAATCATAAAGCAATTATCTTTCAAATAAAAAAACTAACAAAATATGCAAAACTGTTACAGAGATACAGCATTTCAAAAATTTTTCCAAAATTCACAGTGTCATCTTTGGAGGCCTGTATCTCAAGGCAGGAATTTTTTTGGAGGAAACAAAAAATGCGTGTTTCTTTCTTACTTCTAAATTTTAACATATGCTAAATTCAATAATATCTGACTATGAAGGTAACCCCCCCCAGCCCGAAGTGATAGAGATTATGCTTTGACAAACAGCAACAAATAACTGTCAACAATTTCACTCAGTATTCTTCAGTGCACCAACCAGTGTCCCGATTTCAATGCCGCTACATTTCAAAGCTGTCACACAGCATCTTTTACTCTTTTCTTTCTTTCTTTCTTCTTTGCAAAGTTACCTCATTAAAACATAGGTCGTTAAACTTCTGAGTCCAAGCACTGCAATAGTCTGTTCATTGTTTATCTATCTACTAGACATTTATTACCTTCCAGTATACTCCCTGGCTCTTAGTGCTTGTGCTTGTATCAATGCATACTTTGCACCTATATAAGATTTATATAGTATTTCATTTTACGATCACAGCTGTGTTGCACAAGTCAATAGTAATTCTTTTCTCCTCCCAATCAAAAGCTGAATTATGACAGCTAATAAAAAAACAACCACTCACCAAGCAGTGGTAGGAGCAAAAACGTTAACAATTAAGGAAAACACACAAGCTTTTGGAGCCAGTGTCTCCTTGTGGCAGAAGGGTTCAAGGGGAAGGAAGAGGGATAAAGGAAAAGGACTGGCAAGGTTTAGGAAATGGGGAAACTTATGAAAAAGTCACCCAGAACCCCACATCTGGTGAGACTTAAATGGATGGTATGAGAATGAAAGACTGTTGGGGACTGGCAGTAAGTAAAATACTCCACGATAAATACAAAAGCAGTTCCACATATCTGCCATAATTAAGGTTTATAAAAAGCAATTCATTTTTCTCACTCTATGATAACTTCTGAAACTTTATAGCACTACAATACAAATTTAGTGTCTGCATGAAATGTATCAGGTATTCTAGATAGTTTGTGGTCTCTCATGTAAACTTCGTGCTTTGCTACTTAAGCAGGATTGTTTCTTCACCAATGCTATACACTGTGAGATCAAATGTATCCGGACACCTGGCTGAAAATGGCTTACAAGTTCGTGGCGCCCTCCATCGGTAATGCTGGAATTCAATATGGTGTTGGCCCACCCTTAGCCATGATGACAGCTTCCACTCTTGCAGGCATACATTCAATCAAGTGCTGGATTGTTTCTTGAGGAATGGCATCCCATTCTTCATGGAGTGCTGCACTGAGGAGAGGTATAAATGTCAGTTGATGAGGCCTGGCATGAAGTCTGGGTTCCAAAACATCGCAAAGGTGTTCTATGGGCTTCACGTTAGGACTCTGTGCAGGCCAGTCCATTACAGGGATGTTGTTGTTGCGTAACCACTCCGCCACAGGCTGTGCATTACGAACAGGTGCTTGATCGTGTTGAAAGATGCAATTGCCATCCTCGAATTGCTCTTCAACATTGGGAAGTAAGAAAGTGCTTAAAACAGCAATGTAGGCCTGTGCTGTGATAGTGCCATGCAAAACAACAAGGGGCGTAAGCCCCTCCAGGAGAAACACGACCACACCGTAACATCACCACCTAAGAATTTTACTGTTGGCACTACACACACTGGCACACGATTTTCACCGGGCATTAGCCATACACACACCCTGCCATCAGGTCGCCACATTGTGTACCATGATTCATCACTCCACACGACATCTTTCCACTGTTCAATCGCTCAACGTTTACGTTCCTGACACCAAACGAGGAGTCGTTTGACATTTACCGGCGTGATGTGTGCCTTATGAGCAGCCGTTTGACCATGAAATCCAAGTTTTCTCGCCTCCCGCCTAACTGTCATAGTACTTGCAGTGGATCCTGATGCAGTTTGGAATTCCTGTGTGATGGTCTGGATTGATGTCTGCATTACGACCCTCTTCAACCGTTGGCAGTCTCGGTCAGTCAACAGACGATGTCAGCCTGTACGCTTTTCTGCTGTACATGTCCTTTCACATTTCCACTTCACTATGATTTTGGAAAAAGTGGACCTAGGGATGTTTAGGAGTGTGAAAATCTCGCGTACAGACATATGGCACAAGTGACACCCATCACCTGACCACATTCGAAGTATGTGAGTTCCGTGGAATGCCGCATTCCGCTCTCTCATGATGTCTAATGCCTACTGAGGTTGCTGATATGGAGTACCTGGCATTAGGTGGCAGCACAACACACCTAATATGAAAAATGTAAGGTCTTTGGAGGTGTTCTGTTACTTTTGATCACAGTGTATTTTTTCCATTTAAATTCATCTCTATAATATGGGAGAGACTGGCGCTGGAATAAGAAGCCAATTTTATCAGTGATCTGAAAAACTTGGTTGGAAACTTATGAGCAACTATTGTCAAACAAATTTGCAAGAAAATGTGTGTGAAATCTTATGGGACTTAACTGCTAAGGTCATCAGTTCCTAAGCTTACACACTACTTAACCTAAATTATCCTAAGGACCAACACACACACCCATGCCCGAGGGAGGACTCGAACCTCCACTGGGATCAGCTGCACAGTCCATGACTGCAGTGCCAAATTTGCAAATGGGGGTAACAATTTCCCATGTTTGAAGCCTCTTACAATGACCTGGATTAATTAAACGGCATATGTATAATGAAAGAAACACACTACAGAAATGTATTGTTCAGTCCTTAAAGGATGAATCTTGGATTGACAGAAAATATGGAAAACCGATGACTGGATGAGATTTATATTGCTACCCATCCAAATGTGAAAAGTGTCTTGCCACTGCGTCACTTCGCTCAGTGGTAATAAATCTTATTAGCTCTCCATGCTCTCCAAAACCATGGGAATACCAGTACCCGATGGACACGGAGGTGCAAGGACAACCATAGCTACTATGGTCTAATGTCCCGTCACTAGTGAAGCTTTGCTTCCTGGGAAGCTTTTAGTTCCTAAACCCAAGGTATCAAATAACATAAAATGTGCTTCTTTCAGAAACAGTGATCTCAGCCTGTGCTTGAGTGGTAAGACATAGGGCTGAATAGTCCAAGGACAAGGTTGCTGTTCTCAATGCCAAAGGTTGTGCAATAGGGCCTTGCATAGTGTTGACTTAAGCAAAATTTGCCGCACACCATGTAGTGTTAATGCTTCAGTGCTAATACACTGCACAGTTTCAACTTTTGCTTTGGGACTCCAACACTAGCCATGCAGGAAATTGGATCAAGGAATTAAGTTGGGCATTCACAATTTAACTGTACAGCATAAGTGAATTGTTCAGCAAATAAATGTTCAGTGCTTTTAAAACAAATTATAAGAATGAGTGTCAAAGAACATAATTAATAGTTCCACTCACCTATTTAAAGTTAAGTGTTGGTGCCATTAGGTATGTTTCTGTCTCTGATACCCATTCATATTTCAGAGTGCACAATTACTAATATCAGTATGACAATATGTCACATACAATCATATAATCATGACAGAAATCCAGAGGTAATCACCAACATAGGAAATGTGTAAGAATGTCCAAGCAAATGCTTCAGGATGACTTCTGTGCTTTAGGCACTAGCCAGTTCAATGCCATGCAGGGCAATTGTGTGTAACTCAGGTTGTCCCTGATGGTTTGCAAAGAATGTTGTTTTTACTGAAATATTTTACTTCCCATTTCTCTCAATTTGAGCATTTTCCTGACAAACTGCACAGATTGCAAAACAGCGTATGTCACAACTGTATTTATGCAGGGTGGAAGAAGTGAAGCACACGATCATAGACTAATACCTCTGATCTGGCACAACTGCACTATCCTGAAACAGGTTCTAATGTAATGGTATTTGATCACCACAACATGTTCGTTACAGCAAGCTGGACATAGTTATCCATGAGACTCTTCCACAATGGTGAGTTCATCTATAATTTTTGTTCGTGAACTTGAAGTGCCTACTTTTGATGTCTTTAAGACTTGCTTCTCATAGCTATCATGACATCTTCCTCCTAGCCTCTTCCATAAGTATATTATTTTCATTGTTTTATTTCAAATACTCCAACTGGCTTCATTCAAATCCTAGCAGTTGTCATATATTCATTCTTTATTTTATCCATTCTTAACTTACAATATCTGTTGTCAACAGATCACTTTATGCTCGCCCAATAATGGCTGCTGTGTTCGTTCCAGAGGTCAATATGACCACAGAAGCCTATGGAAATGTTTCATCACAAATTATCGGACATACTACATGGTAGAATTTGGGAGCTTTTTGTATTCTGTAGTCAATGTCTTTACATATAGTATTGCCTCATGAGATAATGCTTCCTAATCTACACTTCATTTTCAATTATTAGATGGAGAATTTCTGCTTGACACACAACATACTGTTGTGTTTACTGTTATTTTACAACCCACTGCCATGAATTCTTAGTAACAGATAGATAGTTTGACTGTTAGCTCCACTTCTGTCTCACCCCGTATTATTACACAATCAATAAAGATTAGGCATCACGTGTTGGATCCTTTCTACTATTGCACAACATTCTCTTTTATGGAAGTATCATCCTCTGACAATGACATTCTAAGGCTTTTTCTTATGCCTCAAATATTCCCACATATGCTTATGAAGTATATGACCATGTACTTCACCAACATAAAGAAATCCAGAACTTACTCAAAGTATTCTTGTGGCAAAAACTGAGTGTATAAAAAAGACCTAAGAGCTCTAAAGCCATGTTTCTCCTTGAATGTTAATTCTACTAATTTCCTCATTCTGTCCGCAAGAAATGACAGGCTTTTAGACCTCGTGAAAGTAAAGCTACACATCTGTAGATTAGTTACCTCTTCTGACCCTTTTTCAGTAGGGGGATGATGCCTCCTGTTTCCAATTTCAGTGAGTTACCTTTTCTTTCCAACAATACACAGTGCCCTGTGTAGCCATTGCTGAGCAGTTCCTCCGAGTGCCCTGATCATGTTGACACTGAATTCATCTGATTCAGCTGCCTTGTTTTCTTATTTCTATACTGTGCATCCAATTTTGGCCAGGTCGACCTATTTACAATAGCAGAATCATACAACTCAAGTGGGTATCTTTTTTCTTGCAATTGAGTGTGTATATTGTGTTGAAAAGTTCTACTGACTAGATAGATTTGCCAGCTGGTGTGGCCATGCGGTTCTAGGCGCTTCAGTCTGGAACTGTGTGACCGCTACGGTCGCAGGTTCGAATCCAGCCTCGGGCATGGATGTGTGTGATGTCCTTAGGTTAGTTAGGTTCTAAGTTCTAGGGGACTGATGACCACAGATGTTAAGTCCCATAGTGCTCAGAGCCATCTGAACTATTTTGAACTAGATAGATTTGTTGCAAGTTATATTATTAACAACACAGTACAACAGTTTCACAATTTGTAACAGTTTAGAATAAAAACATTGATCTAGGAAACATAGAATTTGTCTCTTTTATTCCACTCCATGATCACAAAAACATGACAATTTTTGTGATCATACATTAGAGTAAAAGAAACTATTCTACAGTTTTTTTTATCCCTGACAAGATTATACAAAAAATAAGACCACACGAGACTAATTTGAATTCCTTGCACAAGGTGTAGAAAAAAAGGAAAGATATATGAGAAAAATAACTATTCAAAGAAAACAATACATTGTGTACACATCCCTGTTTCCAAACAACCAGTATGTTCACAAGTGCCATGGTATTAATACGGGAAATATGGTTATTTGAAACAACCCAACTGTCACCCATTTGTATTATTTAACTCAAAGATGCGTTCAAAACTGCAGCACTGTTCATTTTATTTCAAGGTGTTTTAATGATATGAGAAATAATAAGCAAATTATGTAGATTTTCAAACAAGAGCGATTTCCATCCTAACAGAGTTAGTGAAATGAGCTCTTTTTTTACATTTCTGTTGGCAGCTGCAACCAAATATTTGGCCTAAAATATTTTCTGACAGTAAGATGACAATTTACCTTCTGTTCTGCTTAAGTTACCTTGTGTTTTTGATTGACAAAAAGCTCTTTTGGGCCAGTTTCTATTCTTGATAGTATTTTTAATATAATTCCATCAGTTGGAATTTTAAGCTCTTGTATTTTGAGCTGTTATCTACATTTATTATTATCTACTGAGAATACTGCAAATCAATTTCAGAGTATCCCATTCTTCATCTACCGAATACAGTTATTCACAAGGTGAAACCTTTCTGATTTGTCTGAATTTATTCTTTTATGTTTGATTCAGTCAGGTACCCAGATTTATTTATTTTACAAGGGCTGATGAACAAAAACAGGCTCATTTTTTTCCTGTAGTCTCCATAATAGTTTCCCATCTGTACCATGATTATTACTAAAGAACAGGTAATGAAATGAAATGTCGTGTGGCTAGGGCCTCCCGTCGGGTAGACCGTTCGCCTGGTGCTGGTCTTTTGATTTGACGCCACTTCGGCGACCTGCGCGTCGATGGGGATGAAATGATGATGATTAGGATGACACAACACCCAGTCCCTGAGCGGAAAAATCTCCGACCCAGCCGGGAATCGAACCCGCGCCCTTAGGATTGACTGTCACGCTGACCACTCAGCTACCGGGGGCGGACAAAGAACAGGTTATTAGGTATGATACCAATAGGCAGCAGCACTCTAGTACTGATAGGCTGGTATCAATGCTGTATTCTGTAGAAGCTCTTTGCATTTCGCGTACCAAACACTGGAAATGACGCAAGAGGAGCAGTAAGGCACAATAAAATTGTGTGTTCATGTAAACCACAAAGTAATTGAAACTTGACAAAAGCTGCAACAAGCATATGGTGAATATGCACTACCTTGTGCAACAATGTTTAGGCAGTTCAAGGACTTCAAAGAAGGCCAACTTGTCTATGTTAAGCAAGGTTGTCCTGAAGTCAACATTAACACAACTACAGTGACTGCCTGTGAGGATCAGTGGGTAATGTTTTATAACATCAGTGAAGTGTTGAGAATTACAAATGGCTGTGTCTTTACAATTATGCATTATCATCTCTGTATGATCTGTGTGTGTGCACGCCCACTGGGAGCCACATCTGACTCCTAAAGAAAAGGCTCTGCAAAAGGAGACAAGTCGTGAGCTGCTGCATCTATTTGCTGATGGTACGGATTTCTTCCTGGAATGTATCATCACCGATGACCAGCATTGTCGAAGTCGTTTTGAATCCTCCTGTATCCATTCAATAACAATACCTCCACCCCCCCACCCCCTCCCCTACACCACAGTATCCTCAGCAAACATCGACGGACTGTTGCTTACCCTGTCCGCAGATCATTTGTGTGTACAAAAAGTAACAGCAGTCCAATCACACTTGCCTGAGGCACTCCAGACAATACCTTTGTCTCTGATGAAAACACTCCTAGAGCAAAACATGTTGGATTCTGCTACTTAAGAAATCTTCAAGCCACTCGCATATCTGGGACCCTATTCTTTATGCTCGTACCTTCACTAACAGTCTGCAGTGTGGCACAGGATCCAGATGCTTTTCAGAAATCTAGGAATATTGAACCTGCCTGCTTCCCTTCATCCATAGTTCGCAGGATATCGTGTGAGAAGGGGTCAAACTTGAGTTTCGTACAAGCGATGTTTTCTAAAACCATGCTGACTTGTGACAGAAGCTTTCCTGGCTCATGGAAATTTAATGCATTCAAACTGAGAATGTGTTACAAAAATTCTGCAGCAAACCTATGTTAAGGATATTTATCTATAGTTTTTCAGGTCCATTCTTTCACCTTTCTTATATACAGGAGTCACCTGCACTTTTTTCCAGTCATTTGGGACTTTGCGCTGGGTGAGAGACTCGCAATAAATGCACACTAAGTAAGGGGCTAGTGCCATAGAGTACTCCCTGTAGAACCTAACTGGAATTCCATCCAAATGCCAGCGGTGCCCATTACTATGGCCTCCAGTCTGTGTAGTTGTCAAATGGTGATATGTTCGCATGGTTCTCATGTGTGAACGATTTCGTAAATGTGAAATTTAAAACTCTGGCCATCCTTTGGCTATCTTCTTCTGTCAAACCCGACTTGTCAATGAATGACTGGATAGAAGCAATTTTACACAGGACCAGAATTTTCTCAAGAGCTCCGTAAGATCTTTTGCCAAGGTATGATGGTGGTGGTAGTTGTATGCTTTGCCCATCAATCTTTTTACGGACACACAAATCTCTACTAAATTTAGCCTGTCATCATTTGCACTTTCCCTTTTGATCCTAGAATGCAACAGCCTTTGCTAGCATTTTCCGACTTTCGTTTTTAAACCATGGTGGGTCTTTTCCATCCTTAATCCACTTTGTAGCAACTAACCCTAAAACACTTCACTTTGTGCAGACTGTCTAACTAGCTGCTCACTACAGTTTCCAGAAAACTATGTTCAAAAGTACTCTGCAAGACTGAATGACTGTATCCCCTGAAATCAAACTATAGACTTCCCAATCTATACTTGGTAGGTTAAAGTCACTTCCCATTACTACTTCATGATCAGGGTATTTGCGAGCTACTGACCGTAGACTTTGCTTGAATGACTCTAGAACTGTCACAACTGAATTGTACGGCTGGTAAAAACATCTAAAATTAACTTGATTTCACCTAGACCTGTTATGTATTGACCAGGTAACTTCAATCACACTCAAATTTGATACCAATACAAACAATATTTTTCTCAATTGCCTCCTATGGCATCTATTCTGTCTTTTCAATATAGTTTCCATGAATCACTTAATACCCCAGAGCTTTCTACTTTGGGCTTCAGCCAGTTTTTGGTTCCAAGAATAATTAGAGTTCAAGAAATTTCAGGAACTTTGCTACCAATACTTCGACAATTTACTGATAAAATTTTGACAGTCAAAAGTGCCTTTATCCTGAATGCAGTCTGAATTTGCTATCTGCATGTTGTAAGGCAAGAGTTCATCAGAGTATCTCAAACTACCACACAACCACAAAAAAACCTTCATGCACAACACAAGTACTCTGCTACCAGAGCAGTTGCTTCCTCTGTGTAGTGCATCCCTGACTTATCAAAAGACATCCTACAATTCCCCACTCTATAATGCAGGTCCAGAAATCTGCTATGGAGACCATCATATAGACAATAAAGCCTTTGGGGGTGAGACGCTTGACTCAGTTTCAAACCAAAGGAGCCTGGTCAACTCTGGGAATGATTCTGCACGTTGAGATCTGCTTGCATCCTACACGCGAGTCCAGCAGCCTTCATCACATCCACCACCAGCTGCCTGTATGAACCGAGGATGGCCTCAGAACCCAAGCAATAGACGTCACTGGCACCAACATGAGCCGCAACTTGCAGAAGACTGCACGCTGCATGTTCCATAGCTGCAGGCAAAGTCTATTTCATATCTTGGATGAGACCCCTCTGGCAGACATATCGAGTGCACTGTGGCTTTCTTTCCGGCCCTGAATGCTATTTACCTAAGATGCTCTATAATGTTGCTGACATTGGAGCTCCCGATAACTAGCAAACAGTTGCTCTCGTGTGCCTGCTCCGACCCTGCTGAAGGAACAGCCACGTATCCACTCACCAGGCAAATAGGTGAGGCCAGAATCCACAATGGCCCCATGCCTCGAACAACACAAAAGCGTCACCACCAGCAATTCACTCTGCATCAAGTATACTGGAAGGTTGACAACTTAATGAGAGTTTTAGCTTGTTGTTCAGAAGTAATTACAACTGTGATACAGACTGTGCAACATTTACAAAAACATGAGGTTATACCTTTTAAACTGAGAAACACGCACAAAATTTAAGAAATGTAGTACTCAGAAAACACAAGAAAAGCTAAATATGTAACTTGCCGCTCTCCAGGTGGACCAGACAACAGTTGTCTTTAATTTATTTTTTGCATGTATCCGTAGGATATGAAGAGCAGCTGTAACTGCTACTAAACATTTTAATTTTTCTTAGCAGAGCTTATCGGCACAGTGGTGTTCATAGTACCCAAAAACAATGTAGCAGTATTCAAGTATAGTTCATGGGGTATTAGCATTGTCTGAATCCTTTAGAGACCCACACTACATTCATCCACAATTCCATCAATACACCATTTACTCTCACCTCTTCAAACTTATATTTAAATCCATCTTCTGCATTCCCTTTAAACAGCTTTACCTCATCCCCCTCCCTCCTCCACACTTTCCATTTAAGGATGGTACAATTAAAATTTACAACCCATTATCAGATAAAGTATCAAACGTGCAGAGTCTTTATTTTTTATAACACTTATTATTAATGTTGTTATATTCACAGTTTCTTCCACTGACTAAATGCTGTCTTTCATTTCATCTGATGCTAATTTTTTTCATCTTCCATGCCACACACAATTTCAATATTGTTTTCATATTTCAATCATCATCTATGCAATATAACCTGTCTGCTAGTCCTTCCAGTAAAAATCTTACTTTCCTTCATGTCTTGATTTATTTAGAAAAGCAGTTCCTTCTCTTGCCAATGGTTCACCAGACTACTACATCATCTTTCCTTTTAGTACCATTTCAATTCACATGTTTTGTTCACTCACTTCAAATGCTTTCTTATCCAATTTTATCATTGTTACATACTGCTTCCACACTCAATGCTATGAAACACATGTAAAATTTCAAACACTTCTACTATAATTCAGCACTGATGGTCTTTGAGCTGTTTTACTAATTGGTTCTTCTGTGTGTACCAATCTTCTTTGACAGTACCCTAGATATGTCACTTTGAATAGACTTTCACTACTTTTAACACATCTCACTGCATTCTGATATTTAGCAAGTCACTATTCTTCACTGAACTACTTTTCATGGCAACTTTGTTTTGTTTATCATTTACTCCATATTGTGTCAATCGCACTACCATTACTTTCTATACCCTCCTTACCAACACAGTGGCTATGTTGTAACATCAATTTGATGTCTATTTCTTTTACACATTTATTCTTGTTCTGAAATGTTCTTTCTGTAATAATTCCTTCATGTATATGCAAGTTCAGACATACATCTGCCTGTGTGTGTGTGTGTGTGTGTGTGTGTGTGTGTGTGTGTGTGTGTGTGTGTGTGTGTGTGTGTGTGTGTGTGTGTGTGTGTGTGTTCTGGATTTGTTTTTCAGAAGTTAAGAAATGCATATATAGTTAACAAGAATGTATTTATTTATGCAGTAATGTTACAAAGAAAATTTAAAAAATATTAACATATTCAACTTTACGATTTTTGGAAAAATTGCAAGGGTGTTGAAGAAACACTTATCACATTTCTTCAACCTGATGGGAACCTACTTTTGGTCTTTAATAATTCAAGGTTGTAGACTTTCTAATCAAATAAAAACATTAATGGACACACAAATCTCAAATCAAAAAACTTTACACTGTGATAAAACACAGGTCATTCCTAGTAATTTCTTAGTAACTAGCATAAAATTTCTTCCATATATTTCATTTAGTTTTTGAAGGAAGACATGTAATGTGATCATAAAGCTTACACTGTCTGATGCTTCCCATTTGTAATGCATTACATTGCGGGTGGGGACAGAACTTGTGTTCTCGCATCCAAAACAATAACATAGTTCCCTTAGGTTGCAGAAGACAAGCCTTTTTATGCATATACACATTCTTCTGAATCCTAACAATCATGTACATTCACAATTTTGGTAAAAATCAATGACAAACTTTACTACTACATCAGTGATCATTTTACCCTTTTTGGTTCAGATTCAATTTTAAAAAAATTAAAAAAAACATGTTTTCAGTTTCCTTGCCTGTGGAACTACATACTCACTAACATTGAATTCTGATTTTTTTTTTTCTCTTTTGACTAAGAGGGAGGAGCAACTTTAAATTTTTCGATCTCCTTTCACCAGCTACTTTTAGTTTCATTAATAATATCATGGCATCAAAATCTTTGGCGTTATCAATTTAATCATACATTTTATTCTCCCTACTGTCAGAAATTTCAACATTGCAACCCAATGCCAGGTACATTTTTTTCTTCCAAAGCACACTTCACTTTTTCTAGCTTCCATTTGCCATATGAGGCCTTGCTGTGATTTGGAATGGAATGACATTTTAAGGTAGAGCATCTCAAATATATGTTTTGAATTTTTAGCATTGACTCATGAAATCTCCTGGTCCCTGGCATCACTTTCATTTCCCTCACTGATTTGAATTTTTTTTAAATTTTTTTTCACAAATTTTACGATGTGTGGAAGGTTTCTTGCCTGGATGGACATCAATTCTACTCACACTTAATGATTTAGAAAAAGCCAAATTTACTGATCTCATGGATTTTTCAACGGCCTGCCTGTGTATTTTGAAAGGGTCACAATTTCTTTGATGGCTTTCAAAAACCTTTAAAGTAAGAGTTACTGAGATGTCCACATATTGTTTTTTCATCATCATTTGGAAAGATTCTACTGAACCACAACACTAAAAAATCTTGTTGGTCTTCACTCAGTTCCAAAAATTTTTGAAGAGTTTTTACTGAGGTGCAGGTTGTCAAATGTCATGGTGTTGTGAGCAATTTTCCAACACTAGATGAATTCATATTTTTCACTGAAAGTAACTGAGCACTACTGCACGTAAAAATACAATACATTAGCAAAGAAATGATAAATGGCTGCACTACAAATATGACACTTCTCACAAAGAGAAAGAGAGAAACTGTTGCATGTGGGCAATGCTCACAAACACATACCAGCAATTGTTACAGTGTTTTCATGTAAGTGCAGGTTTCAAGCAAGCTTCTGCAAACACACAGAACACTGTCACTGTGAGTTGGTGATTAGCTGCACAGATAAATGCAATATATTATTTTCTTTCGAAAATCACTTAGTTAATAAAATTAAATAAATTTTTCATGTCAAAGATTAAATTTGTCTGCCTAGAATAACTGATATTTAAATATGCTAATTCAAGACCCTTGCATCTGAGGCAGTGGGTATCACACCTGGCTGAACTTAATTGAAATGATCCGTTTTTCTTCACTGTAAAAAGTCTCTGATTTGCGATTTATTTGCGTGTCCATTCACAGAAAACTTATTAATAATTTTTACTTTGTTAGAAAACTTACAACCTTACAAATTTTTAAGACAAAAACAAGGTTCCCATCTGGTTGGAGAAATGTGATAAGCGTTTTTCAACATCCTTGTAATTTTTCCAGAAATCAGAAAGTGACACACACTAATATTTCTTCTATTCTTCTCCATAACTTTATTGCTTAAATAAATACACTCTTGTTAACTATATGCCACTCTTAACTTCTGAAAAATAATTCCAAATGAAAAGCTTCATGTACACCTGAGTTATGAGTATTTCTGTAGATAAATGCTATCTTGCATGGACATTTTCACAGTGCAAAAATATCAGAAAATCACTATATCAAAAAATGAAATCAAACAAGTTTTAGTCTGAGACTTAAAAGAATTATCAGAAGTTCTTGTTATAAGAATAAGCAGGTATACAATGTTTCATGAAAATCTCAGATGGAGGGTTAGAAATCCTAGAATTACTGGACAATTTGACATAGAATGACCCCTTAGTCACAGCCTAGAGCATTGGTTCCAGAATGAATTTTGACTATGAAGCACAGTACATGCAGCACACAGGTTTAGTCTGCCACAATTTCATTTTTGTAATTCATCAGAGTTGTAAATGCAATTTTGAATGAGTAATTGTGTAGGAGACTACGCGCCCCTGTATTGCATACAATACTAAACATCCTTGTATGTTTATCCAATGTAAGTGCCAACAAAATTCAGGCAACATATATAGTCTATGGAGGAATAAACTAGTAGTATAATGCAGTGATGAATTCTGTCAAGGGAATAATCACCATAACTCCAAAAGAATATGCCATACTAATTTAAACCTTATAATTTAAGACAGCATTAGTATAATATCCCATGCACTGATCACGAGATAGTCTTGCAACTAAAATGAGGGAAAGAGGACATAATTTTTCACTGAAATGTAGCAAATACTAAATCAAAAATGAAGTTCACCACTGACTACTTAGAGTTATATCACGTTGAGCTTTATTTAATGTTTATTAAGAGATCTGAGTGTTGTGCTAACTACTACTGAACATACATACTCCAACACAAAAGCACAACAGCTCTGGTCCCTATAGTCACTATGCCATTAATTACTTTACAGCAAAATGCTACAAAATTGTGAAGGAATCATGACTAATTTCACTGTAGTAACACTGTAGTAGTTAACAAATTCAGTTAGTACAGACTGTGAAATGGATATGGCAGCAGACAGCTTTTTCTGTACGCTATATTACGGATAACAACAAATCACAATTTCAGACCAGAAAGAAAATTAATGTGATAATATTTCTTTTCCAATTTATTACTTAACATTCATCATTGTTGTTTAGAAATTTTATGGAGGCACTTCAGCTCACAATTTGTGGAAGAACAGGCTTAAATCCAAATCACTGATTCAAGAGGAAAACATTTGTTTTCGATTTCCTATGGATAAAATAAAGAACCTTTGTTTACAGGAAAATAAACTCCACTTTAAAAGTGGACACCGAACTGCAAAATCAGAAAAAAAATTCCATTCTCTTGTGAGAAATGTGCAGTAGAGCCAACTAGAAAGACTAGAGGCCCTAATATAATTACAAGAGAATGTTCTACTTAGTATCACTCATCAAAGGTCCCTTCAATTTTTCGCAAGTACAGGAACGTTTCCAATAGACGCGTTGAATGAGTTAATAGCTGCAGGCTATCAAAGCGTTGGACTTTACTAATTTGTTGAACTCCTTGTATCGTTTTCGTTTATCGCCACAAATAATAAAGCAAGAAGTCTTAATCAATACAATGACCAACAATGTTTACATGGAAATTATATTCTTCCCTTAATATACTGACGGCGGTGTACACTCTTACTTGTTCCCACTTGGTTTGTCAGAAAATAAACTACTGCATTTACTGAGAACAACTGATAACATTTTTTTCTATTTCCAAGTAGTACTTAATAAAACTAAAGACAATTTCATTGGTCCTAATAATACCGTAATTACTGGACGTACCACCCAATACTTACAAGCAGTGTAAAAATCACAGAAACATTATGAGTTTACCTTGCATAAAAAAAGTTTTGACGGCCTACGGCTTGAAAGTGACGTAATATGTACATACTTCATGATTACATTTGGCAGAGTAATTTCACTGACGTCTTTCAATAAAGATGCACGATTCACCATTTAGAAGCAAATCATACTATCTGCAGTTGTTTAGTTGGACATATATACGACCTTCGGATCATCTGTTCTTAGTTTCATCACCTTTCAATGCTAGATAGACCACGACCATTGTAACTCATTAATCCAACTAGAACTAAATAAAACCATATCCGCGGCATATACGTTGTCACGCTGAACCTATCAACAACGATGTTTAAATATCGAATTACGCCTTGTACAGTAAGTTCTGTCAACAGACACATAGGTTGGTTATGTACCTTTTTTCCGCTCTTCCAAAGTGACTAATACACGAAAATTCAAAACGTATTTTACACTGACGACGCAGCTTGTTTAATGACATTAACTTCCATTTGGGCCGCATTTTTTATGGAATAAAAGCTGTGAATTACTGGAACTTTATATTTCGGATAAGATCAAATTACAACATCCGTTTGCCTACCTTAAACAGATAACAAGTTGTTATTAAAGGTGAAATTCAGTCGCAAGCGAGGAGCATAATTACATGTCGCCCATGTCACTGGAACCATGACTAAGCTAGAGGCCTATGATTTACAGCAAATCGTAGAAGCAACACTGAAATGTCACAACGGAGAAGCGAGACAATAACCAAATCCACAGTTCTCGAAATAGTCTTACAAGTTCGTCCAGGTACCACTGTTTGTCCCACACATTATAGAAATGTGCACGATACCAACCAAAAGTTTAAAAATGAAACACGAGAATGCTAACAATCCTTTCTCTTCATTCGTGTTAATTTATTTTATCACTCGTGAAACAGAATCGATTGTACGGAAAATTACCGCAATAACTGTTCTTTTCACTCGAATTCGACACTTCCAAATAATAAAATTTGAAACGGAAACAAACCCGAAATTCACTCACCGCAAAAAAATCTCTACAGTAATGGATCTTCTGCAAGAAAAACAACAGCTCAAAGTCAAGGACCACCATTGTGAACTTGGGTTTCCATTCGCCAAGGACTACAGGGATAAAATTATTAGTATGTACAGCAGAATAAATAAACCATTGCAGATTAACCGTACCTCCTTCTGCAATCCGAATCAGCAGCATTAATTTTTCCGTATAGGACTGGCTACTGCAAATGCCAAACTGAATCGCCAGTCTCATCAACATCTCTCTCCCTTCTATCGTATGCTTCAGAATTGCACTGATTATGACAAATTCTTACGGCTTCGTAATGGATCCATGCTCTCTCTAATATAGTTCCATCATATTTTACAATTAAGAAAAAAATCATCCATGTATGGTTACAGTGCGATAGTACAACTCACAGCCATATTACAAACACTTCCCTTCAACGAGACAAAGCAATAAAGCTATGTCTCACAAATAACATAGCTCCACAGCTGTTCATGCCCTATCAATACGCACCAAACATGTTTCTCAGCTGCTTGTGACATCGATATTCACAGTCGACATGAAATGTCAAGAAAACTCAAAAAAATTAACACACAAGGGCACAAACGTTGTTTCAGTGTACAGATTTTGTGAATATAATTTAATTTTAGTCGCGAAGTAAAAAGCTAAACTCTTCTGCCTATACTTCAGCAGCTGATGATATTCGTGTTTTAGAAATAATCGACAGTTATCGATAGAGAATTAGCAATAGGACAACAAACAAACCCGCGAGTAACAAAATAGGATCATTGATCATAATTCAAGACAAGACAATTACAGTTTATCGTAAATTAATGTAACTAGCGTCCTAGCGGTCTGTGAATGCGTGTGTGGTTGAGGGCGCTCTTAGTTGTCATAGCGGCGTGTATTATCGTAAAAGTTTCTTTAACAGGTGTCAAAACTATCGTCCGCTTTAGTAACGCATATTTTGAGGAAATAATAGTCGCACCAGCTGTGAAAAATGAGTTCTTCATTCATCCGCTCAACTTCGGCTGCGTTCTATTGAGCATCTAGGAACCATACCTAAGGGGAAAAAATCAAAAGCAATTGC
The DNA here is from genome assembly GCF_023864275.1 of Schistocerca cancellata. NCBI lineage: Eukaryota > Metazoa > Arthropoda > Insecta > Orthoptera > Acrididae > Schistocerca > Schistocerca cancellata. Next base: position 396,276,141 of record NC_064627.1, read on the forward strand.
TTTTAAGTTTTGTGTATTATCCGAACCCAAAGCAAATGTTTAGTCTTGCAGATATGGATATCAGCACGCTGCAAATGGTGAAGGCAGTTTAACAATACTTTTCGAATAACCAAGTAGTCAATATTACCTACTAGAAAAAATAATAAAAGCAGAGTTGGGAGAAGCAACTTTTGACGTCGAGACCCATAATACACAATGACGACGCACCGAAGATGGTTGAAGAACAATAAAGAGCGCAAAGTACACCAATGACGTCATCTAGCCCATATTGTTGAAGTCATGCGTCGGAGAGCATGTGTTTACAGCTGCGCTATTTTCATGCACAAGCGTTTCAATTTTACCAATTCACGTTCAAGATCGGACTATTCATCAGCTTCCCAGACTAACAGTAGCACCAGACCCATCGTGAGGATAATGTAGGACGTGATGGGTTTGTGTCGGGCTAGGCTACTATTCCCAGCAATTTTGACCTGTTGCAACAAGAACCCCGAAATGACACGTATGCATATTATTTATAATTATTCCCACTACCCACAAATGCAAGACTTTATTGTAACTAGGACAGCAATGCTGAAGTTATTGTCCAAAACAATGTGACTGAAATTATTACCCATAGTAATATGATCCTCTGACTATGATCATATCAGATTAGAATCTGTGTGGGATACTGTAAAAAGTGAAACCTGGAAGATACACGAAGAGCAGGAAATTTAACTTGTAAATGCAGTTGTATATAAATATTGGCTAAAAGACATGCCAAATTACATGAAATTAATTTATAAACTCTTCCCAAGCACTTGCCTTAAATTTCACACACCAGGGTAAACTTAGGTTTTTGACAGTTACATTCAGCATTACGTTAGTTCCAATTAGTGAGGAGGAAGAAATAAAGGTGATTAAAAGCCTCAAATGCAGAATGTTAGCTGGTGTAGGTGATTTACCAGTCTCACTTATATAACCTATACTGCTTCACAAATCCCCAGGCCCTTGGCTCACATTGTTAATTTATCATTCACTGAAGCATTGTTCCCCCAAAGATTAAAATGATTGAAAGCGGTACATTTTTTGAAGAGTGAGAATAGGAGTATAGCTGAAAATTACTGACCAATTTCACACCTCTTGGTATTCTCAAAATTGATTGAGAGATTAATGAAGCAGTGAATTGCCAAGTGCGTAGATGACCACAGCATATTGAATAATAAGAAACATGGATTTTGAATAGGTAGATGTACATAAACAGTGATAACGTCCTTAAGTCCTTAGATTCATGGTTCCATGCCAGTAGCCTGATCATAAATGTAGTGAAAACAAACTATATACAATTTGGGAAGATGAATCGAAACCAAGATCTCCATCTGGTACTGGGCAGGAATGAGTTAGAAAGGGTGCAGTGTACAAAACTGTTAGGAATGTATGTTGACCAAGACCTAAACTGGAAAGATAATGTAATTAAACTCTCCTGGAGATTCAGTTCCGCGTGATTTTCCTCTGAAAATTGTTTCTACTTTTTGCTCCTCAGATGGCGCTAATGGCTTATTTTGGTTACTTCCTCTCAAATCTTGTGATAACTATGCTAGAGTGCACTGTTAAGCTCCTGCATAAAAAATGGTATTTGCTTAATGTACCCTGCTTGTATGTATACAAATATTTGTTGATGACAAGAGCTAGACTTGGTGACCTGAAAATCAAGCCGAATTAACATAGTTATAATACTCGCAACTTTAAGATGCTCCATATATGCTGAAGTGCCAAAGAAAGAGGTATAGGCATGCATATTCAAATAGAGATATGTAAACAGGCAGAATATGACACTGCAGTCAGCAATGCCTATGTAAGACAACAAGAGTCTGGTGCAGTTGTTAGATTGGTTACTGCTGCTACAATGGCGGGTTATCGAGATTTAAGTGAGTTTGAACATGTTGTTATAGTCGGCACATGAAAGATGGGACACAGCATCTCCAAGGTAGCGGTGATGTGGGGTTTTACTGTATGGCCATTTCATGAGTGTACCATGAATATCAGGAATCCGGAAAAACATCAAATCTCTGACATCGCTGTGGCCAGAAAAAGATCGTGCTAGAATGGGACCAACATCAACTGAAGAGAATCATTCAACGAGACAGAAGTGCAACCCTTCCACAAATTGCTGCAGACTTCGAAGCTAGGCCATCAACAAGTGTCAGTGTGTGAATCATTCAACGAAACATCATCAATATGGGCTTTCGGAGCTGAAGACCCACTTGTGCACCCTTGATGACTGAACGACACAAAGCTTTACGCCTCGCCTGGCCCCGTCAACACTGACATTGGACTGTTGATGACTGGAAACATGTTGCCTGGTTGGACAAGTCTCATTTCAAATTGTATCGAGTGGATGGATGTGTATAGGCATGGAGACAACCTCATAGATCCATGGACCCTGCATGTCAGCAGGGGACTGTTCAGGCTGATCGATACTCTGTAATGGTGTGGGATGTGTGCAGGTGGAGTGATATGGGACATCTGATACATCTAGATATGTCTTTGACTGTTGACAACTACATAAGCATCCTGTCTAGTTACCTGCATCCATTCATGTCCATTGTGCATCCCAATGGAATTGGGCAATTCCAGCTGGAGAGTTCAACACCCAACATATCCAGCCAGAATTGCTACAGAGTGGCTCTAGGAACACCCTTCTGAGTGTAAACACTTGCACTGGCCACCAAACTCCACAAACATGACCATTATTGAGCATATCTGGGATGCCTTGCAACTTGATGTTCAGAAGAGATCTCTATCCCCTCGTACTCTTACGGATTTATGGACAGCCCTGCAGGATTCATGGTGTCAGTTCTCTCCAGCACTACTTCAGACATTAGTCAAGTCCATGCCATGTCGTGTTGCGGCACCTCTGCTTACTCGTGGGGGCTCTACATGATATTAGGCAGATGTACCAGTTTCTTTGGCTCTTCAGTGTAGAACAAGTTAAAACAATCCATACTGAAAGACATGTAAGCCAATTTGGTGTCATTCTTTACAGTGTCCTGCCAACATACATGAAGAAGTCAGAGTCAGAAAAGGCTTTTAGAGTAGAGTTAAAATCGTTTCTTGTTGGGAAGTATTTGTACAATGTAAATGAAAATGTTAGCTTATAGGATTACTAGGCCTTAACTTATTGTTGACTCTTTTTTGATTCTCTTAATTGATGTAACATCTATGCTGTATTTGTCTCTGCAAAGAATGTTTATGCTGTTGGTTTTCTGTTTGCTCTGTTTCAAATACAGTGTAATACACAACCTCTGAGAAGGGGTCAGTTGCTAGCCTAGTTGTGAGGCACATAGTGTCAGCAGATTTTCACGTGTTTATACTTTATACCATACTTTTCAGCAGAGCTATATTATGTGTCCATGGGTTTTATTTTTTCAGGAGTATTTTATCAAAGTTCCATAATTTACCTACATGTTTCAGCAGTGCTTTATAAAGTGTTCATGTCTTTTATTTTTTTCAGAGGTGTTTTATAATAAAGTTCCGAAATTTATCTACATCACTGATTTTCTTGTTGTTAATTTGTGCTTTTCAGTAATGTTATGTTATATGTTCATATGTTTCCACTTTTTCAGTAGTGTTTTTATTTTCAAAATTGGTTTCTCAATGATTTATTTCTTGTCCATATTGCACACACAATGTTGACTCTGTCTCTGTGATTGCTCATCCAGTCATGTATCGAGCGAGACGGGTACATCAGTGATAATGTACAGGAGTTGCATGCAGGAGGACTAGGGTTATTTCCATCAAGCTATTCTGGCTTGGGTTTTCCATAGTTTCCGCAAGTTGCTAGAGTGAGTATTGAGATTCTCCTTTGATTAGGCCATGGCCAACTTCCTGTACTACCCTCACCTAACCCTCTCTTTCTTTGTAAAGTTTTATATATGTATACATTATTTTTGTACTGTATCTGACATGTCCAATATTATTGTACTAAATGGACATGGATGAATAAATAAAATTAATAAATAAATATTTAGTGTACAGCGTGCGTGTCAGTTCATGTGAAATCAACTGGTAGTCTCGTTAATGACGTATCAGATTTTGTACATTTATAACAGCAGCTGTTTTCATGAAAAGTCCCACTTAAAATTATGGTTTTTGAGTTATTAATTTCCGAAATTATGCGATTTTTGCTATGTTTTGAAACCTTAAATTCACCATATCTCAAAATCTATTTGAATTGCAGATCTAAAATTTGTGCCATTTCGTTGAATTTTCCAAACCAATCTTTTTTTAATTTTGGAAATTTGAAAATTGGAATTTGTAGTCACACACTATTAGCTAATGTGTGTGCAAAATTTCACGATACAACATATTAAAATTAATTTTTATTTTGCTGGGAAGTGCAGCACCTAGTGTGTAGTCTGTAGGACTTTGGACTTATTACTAATTTGTAATGAAAACCAAATAAGGCTGTAAATTCATTTTTTACTTGGTAACAATCAGTTGATTATATTAGTAGGATTATATACTTAAATTTAGTCATATTTGGCTTTCCCACATTACATGTAAAAATATGTGCCCAAAAAGGCTACGATCAATTTACCTTAGTTATACCGTCATTTTATAAATACATTAATACTAATCAATGTTATTGATTAAACAACTTTATAGCTGTTATTATTTAACAATGTCTTATTTGAGTGACACAATGAGATATGAATGGCAAATGATAATTATATCCAGCAATCATGAAACAAATGCAAGGCTGCTTGGAGAGTTATCAAATCAGAACTGGTTAATAGTAATAGAACTACTTTTGATACTACCAATATCATACCTGATGAAATGAATAACTTCTTTATTAATTCCGGTAACAAAGGACACCCAGCTCAAGAAAATGACAACTATAAATCACATATTAGTAAACATGTAGAGAAGACAAAGTTATTTATATCATAAAACAAACATGAAACAACTACATTCACGGCAGTACAAATTTTTGTCATTGGTATTCCAGTAGCTGTGGCAAAATTCTGCAACTCAAAATCAGAAGATTTGTATGGTCTGTCAGATTTTGTTATTAAAAAGATAGTGGGAATTATACTACAACCACTTTGTATACTAATAAATTGGATTTTTGCTAATTGTTCCTTTCCAGCCTGCTTAAAGATAACAGTAGTTGTCCTTGTACTTATAAATGAGAAAGGTCATGTGTTGATAACTACTGTCCTATTTCTCTCGTACCAACACTTTTGAAAATAGTAAAACATTCCATGTATCAACAAATTTACAAACATTTCAACTACGTGGAACTCTGACAGACACTCAGTATCACTTCAGGGAAAATTCATCTACACTGCAAGCTGTTGAAAGTATTGTTTCAAAACTACCCAATGATTTTGAAGCCAGATCACCTATTGATGCCCTGTTGATTGAGCTGAGCAAGGCATTTTAGATTCAGATAGATAAGCTGAGGTCCCATGACATTCGAGATACAGCAGTGACTCCTATAGAATCGTAGCTTAACAACATGAAGCAGAAAGAATACTTCAATATTATGAGCTCTGGATTCCTAGATATTTCAAGAGCCATGCGTCAAGGTTCTGTGCTGGGATCCTTATGTTTATAATCTACCATCAATGGCTCACCTAGTATCACACCATATAAATCTCTTCTGTATGCTGCTGATACCACTTTCATTAGAACTAGAAATGACACAGAGGAAGAAAGCAAAGCCAGTCTAAGAATTTCTAGTAAGTGGTTTAAAGAGAATGAATTAACTGTAAACCAAAGTAGAACGGAAAATGCAATTTTTAGTTTATGCATTACTAACAGTGATTGTGTGTCTGTTAAATTTCTTGGTGTACACTTGGGTTTCAAAATAACTTGGAACCTCCACACAGACTATATTAAGTCATATACATGTTACATTAACTTAGAGTACGTGTGAGTGAGAACATGATGCTTAGCTCATGTTATGAATTTTTTTCACAGGTACATAACAAACTTCATACTGCTCTGGGGCAGATCCACAGGGGCAAAAAGAATTTTTATGTGGCAGAAAAGGCTGTCAGATAAGTAGCAGCTTTTCAAGGAACTACGTGTCATGACAGTTCCAACATTATTTATAGTAGTTGCCCGTCTACACAAAATAAAATCAAGATAACTATGTGGCAATCATTTTGTTGCTGCAAAGAAAAGACACAACAAGCCTTTACAAGATTAAGCAACACTCACAATGGCTATACATACCTTGGAGTAAAACTGTCCAATGCACTGCCACCTGAAACACACTACTTCATTAAAAACTGTCAAAAATGTTCTACAAAACAGACCTGAGAAGAAGGCTTTGTGTGCCATAGAGAAATATTTTGACTGTGCAAAATAATATCTAAAATTTTAACTTATACTCATTTCCATTTTTATTATCACATAACATACCTTAAACAATCAAAGATTGTGACATAGGTGACTTGTCAGTTTTACGCTGTACAGGGTGGCCCATTGATAATGACCAGGCCAAATATCTCACGAAATAAGCATCAAACAAAAAAACTGCAAAGAACGAAACTTGTCTAGCTTGAAGGGGGAAACCAGATGGCGCTATGGTTGGCCCGGTAGATGGTGCTTCCATAGGTCAAATGGATATCAACTGTTTTTTTTTTAAATATAACCCCCATTTTTATTACATATTCATGTAGTATGTAAGGAAATATGAATGTTTTAGTTGGACCACTTTCTTCGCTTTGTGATAGATGGCGCTGTAATAGACACAAATGTATAAGTACGTGGTATCACATAACATTCCACCAGTGTGGACGGTAGTTGCTTCATGATGCATTACCTGTGTTAAAATGGACTGTTTACCAGTTGTGGAAAGGGTCGATATTGTGTTGATGTATGGCTATTGTGATCAAAATGCCCAACGGGGCATGTGTTATGTATGCTGCTCGGTATCCTGGATGACATCATCCAAGTGTCCGGACCGTTGGCCGGATAGTTACGTTATTTAAGGAAACAGGAAGTGTTCAGCCACATGTGAAACATCAACCATGACCTGCAACAAATGTTTTAGCTGCTGTCGCGGCTAATCCGCACATCAGTAGCAGACAAATTGTGCAAGAATCGGGTATCTCAAAAACGTCGGTGTAGAGAACACTACATCAACATCGATTGCAGCTGTACTATATTTCTATGCAACAGGAATTGCATGGCGACAACTTTGAACGTCGTGTACAGTTCTGCCACTGGGCACAAGAGAAATTATGGGACGATGACGGATTTTTTACACGCGTTCTATTTAGTGACAAATCGTCATTCACCAACAGTGGTAACGTAAACTGACATAATATGCACTATTGGGCAACGGAAAATCCATGATGGCTGCGACAAGTGGAACATCAGCGACCTTGTTGGGTTAATGTATGGTGCGGCATTATGGGAGGAAGGATAACTGGCCCCCATTTTATCAATGGCAATCTAAATGGTGCAATGTATGGTGATTTTCTACGTAATGTTCTACGGATGTTACTACAAGATGTTTCACTGCATGACAGAATGGCGATGTACTTCCAACATGATGGATGTCTGGCACATAGCTCGCGTGCGGTTGAAGCGGTATTGCATAGCATATTTCATGACAGGTGGATTGATCGTCGAAGCAGCATACCAAGGCCCGCACATTCACCGGATCTGACATCCCCAGATTTCTTTCTGTGGGGAAAGTTGAAGGATATTTGCTGTCGTGATCCACCGACAATGCCTGACAACATGCGTCAGCACATTGTCAATGCATGTGCTAACATTACGGATGGTGAACTACTCGCTGTTGAGAGGAATGTCGTTGCGTGTATTGCCAAATGCATTGAGGTTGACGTACACCATTTTGAGCATTTATTGCTTTAATGTGGTATTTACAGGTAATCAAGCTGTAAGAGCATGCGTTCTAAGAAATGATAAGTTCACAAAGGTACATGTATCATATTGGAACAACCAAAATAAAGTGTTCAAACGTACCTACTTTCTGTATTTTAATTTAAAAAACTTACCTGTTACCAACTGTTCGTCTAAAATTGTGAGCCATATGTTTGTGACTAATATAGCGCCATCTATCACAAAGCGAAAAAAATAGTCCAACTAAAACATTCATATTTCTTTACGTACTACACGAATATGTAATAAAAAATGGGGGTTCCTATTTAAAAAAACGCAGTTGATATCCGTTTGACCAATGGCAGCGCCGTCTAGTGGGCCAAGCATAGCACCATCTGGTTTCCCCTTTCAAGCTAGACAAGTTTTGTTCTTTGTAGTTTTTTCGTTTGATGCTTATTTCGTGAGATATTTGGCCCGGTCACGATCAGTGGACCACCCTGTATATAATAATACTAAAAATAGACAATAAAGTAATAATACGTATGGTGTAACATCTTCAAAGAGGTATTTTAATTACAATTATAATGCATTGTTGTCATTCAAGAAATCTTCTGCACTATAGTAACATTTATCTTTCAGATATTTTTCCAAGTCTCTTTTGGTATCTTTTACATTTAGGTCATCCATGTTGTTGTTGTTGTTGTTGTCTTCAGTCCTGAGACTGGTTTGATGCAGCTCTCCATGCTACTCTATCCTGTGCAAGCTTCTTCATCTCCCAGTACCTACTGCAACCTACATCCTTCTGAATCTGCTTAGTGTATTCATCTCTTGGTCTCCCCCTACGATTTTTACCCTCCACGCTGCCTTCCAATACTAAATTGGTGATCCCTTGATGCCTCAGAACATGTCCTACCAACCGATCTCTTCTTCTGGTCAAGTTGTGCCACAAACTTCTCTTCTCCCCAATCCTATTCAATACTTCCTCATTAGTTATGTGATCTACCCATCTAATCTTCAGCATTCTTCTGTAGCACCACATTTCAAAAGCTTCTATTCTCTTCTTGTCCAAACTATTTACCGTCCATGTTTCACTTCCACACATGGCTACACTCCATACAAATACTTTCAGAAATGACTTCCTGACACTTAAATCTATACTCGATGTTAACAAATTTCTCTTCTTCAGAAACGCTTTCCTTGCCATTGCCAGTCTACATTTTATATCCTCTCTACTTCGACCATCATCAGTTATTTTGCTCCCCAAATAGCAAAACTCCTTTACTACTTTAAGTGTCTCATTTCCTAATCTAATACCCTCAGCATCACCCGACTTAATTCGACTACATTCCATTATCCTCATTTTGCTTTTGTTTATGTTCATCCATACCTTTCCATATTTTATTTACAAATTTCATGCCCATATAGTATGGGGTTTTTTCATATGATTTTAATTGGTGGGTAGGTAACATGTAGCTCGTTCTATATCTAGTATCATATTGATGCAAGAAGCAGTTGCCCTCAAAAAGATGTGGGTTCTTTTCGTGAAAGTGAGAGTTTCATAGATGTATGTGCTTGGAATACTCATTAGATCTAGTTTTACAAATAAAGATTTACAATGTTGCTGTGGTTTTGCTCCCACCATTGCTCGGATGATTCTTTTTAGTAGTCTAAAAGCTCCAAGTAAATTTGTTTTTTCAGACCTCCAGAAAATTAAACTATACCTTATGACTGAAACATGCATTATATACAGTTTTTCTTACAGCTAAATCAGTAATACTATACAAGATATTCATAATATATACAAAGCTATCAGTCAGCCCAGTATGTTGTCGACATGGTGACTCCATAACAAGTTTTTATTGACTAATACGCCAAGGATTTTGACACAGTCTGCAGTCTCTAATTTTTTGTCCATATACCTTTTTTCACTTATAGACTTTGCAGATTTTTTTGTGGTGAAATGAACAATTTCCGTTTTGTAAAATTCAATGTCAAGTTTCTGTTTTGGCCCCTTGCCTCCACTTCCCCAAGTGTTTGTTCAATATGACAAATTAGGTCTACCTCATTTTTACAACAGACTATAGCTGTTGAGTCATCTGCATAGAAGACAGTATCAGACTGGACCTGGCATGGCATATCATTAATATAATACAGAAAAAGTAGTGGCCCTAATATTGAACCTTGTGGAACACCTAATTGAGTGAATTTCCAGCCAGAGAGAAATTTCTTGCCATTGATGTTAATAAGTACTCTTTGTTTTCTGTTTGCCAAGTATGATGACATCCAGCCAAGAGATTTGCCTTGAAAACCATAGCGTGCCACTTTTTGGAGAAGCAGGTCATGATTTACTGTGTCGAAGGCTTTGGACAGGTCACAAAAGATGCCTGACACACACATTCTATCATCAAGACATCTGCTGGCTTTTGCGACTAATTCATTTATTGCATGGATTGTGCTGCGGCCTTTTCTGAAACCATATTGATTGCATAAGATAATGCTGTTAGATGAATTGTGATTTTCAATCTGATCACATTCAGCTCTTTCAAATATTTTTGAGAAAATTGGTAACAGTGAGATTGGCCTATAGTTGCCCAATTCATCTTGTTTGCCTTTTTTATGTACTGGCCGAACTTCTGCATATTTTAATCGATCTGGGAAACATCCCTCATCAAAAGATTGGTTGATTATGATAGAGAGTGGATACACAATACTGTGACAGACTATTTTTATTATTTCAGTGGGGACTTCATCCCACCCCATAGATTTTGAATTTTTTTGGGACATTATGATTTTGATGACATCTGAGATGGAAACATGAGAAAATTTAAAACATGGGCAATTACTGTCTGTCATATTGCTCTTTGTTTTTGATGGTAAACAGTCACCAAATTTGTTATAGTTTATGAAAAGGTCATTGAATGATTCACAAATGGCACTAGGTTCTGTAACAGCTCTACAATTGATCACTATTTTAGAAGGGCATTTTCTCTCTGCCTCACTGCCAACTTCACTTCTTATAACAGACTAAACAGCTTTTGATTTGTTTTTTGCATTTGAAATGAAGTTATCATTTGCAGTACGTTTTGCTAGTTTAACTAGTTCATCAAATGTTTTTTTGTATGTGCTTACATACTTAAGAAATTCAGGGCTTCAATTTATTTTTGCCTCCATATGCAGTTTCCTCTTAGTTGCACTAGACAGTCTAATTCCTTTTGTTACCCATGATCTACTTGTATGGGACCTGGTCCTCACTGTTACAAAAGGGAAGCATTCACTGAATATACCCAAGAATTCAGTTAAAAAGTTATTGTAATAGTCACTTGTGGAAGCGTGTTTGCTGACTGCCCACTTGGTTTGGCTTAGTTTTTTTTTACAAAATACTTCACATTTTCTTAACTGAAATTCCTAAATCTTTTTGTTGTGCAAAATGAATTTTGCTTCAGTAGTGATACAAATAGCGCTTTATGGTCTGATACTCCTGAACCTAGAAGAAACTTTTCTTTTACATGATAATTATAACTACTTACAATATAGTCAATATGTGTTGCAGAGTTTGCTGTAATTCTTGTATACTAATCAAAATAGAGATTTAGCCCATTTGTGGCTACCAGGTTCTTTAAGTGTGAAGAAAATTTGTCATCAGTCCTTACATCTATGTTGAAGTCACCACATATAACCACTTTCTTGTACAGTTTCTCACTTTTTAATTTATGTAGCTATGTATCAAACTTATCTAAAAATACAGACTTATATGGTACCCAGGGGTGCGATATATGCTGATAATTAATATGTTATACTCTTTAAGTTCTATACAACAACTTTCAAATGTACCTTCTTCATTCAGATGGCTAAAATTCTGTCTGATATCATAGTCTACCGAGGAATGGACTAATATGCAAGAGCCTCCATACTACAAAAGCTGGTAGCCAGTTTATAGCCTGTAAGTTTATTCAGGAGACTGATATTTTGAGATTTTAGCCAATGTTCATTAAAACATATTACTTTCACAGATTGTTTCACACTTTCTAGCAAAATTTCTATATCATACAGCTTCCTGATCATTCATTCAGAGAGACCTCTGATGTTTAAGTGCATAATGAAATTACTACTGCATATATTATTAGGTAGAGGGGCCTTAAAACTAATTTGACTATAAAGTAATGGAGTGTCCGCCTGAGTGTTGACTGCGTGTTCTGGATTCATTGTATTGGACCAAATTCGGAAAGAATTGGCCCCTTTCATCAGTTTCCTTGTGTGTGAGCATCTGGATGATGAGTAGGTACAGTTTTCTTGATGATAATTGCAGTCTCTGCTGTATCTTCTGAGGCTGGTTCTGTCACCGTCTCATCTTCTGGATGTGATGTTCCTGTTTGAACTGGTGGTGTGGTTGTGTCTGTGTGTGTGATTTTGAAATTGTTTTCCCGTTTTTCCATTTCCTTGGTCAAACCTTGTTGCATGGCAATTGGTTTCCTTGCAATGTTGTCATCTTTTTGTATTAATTTTGCTAGCATTTTGGCAACGTATGACTTGCCAGCGTTATTATAATGTAGTCCATGTTTCGTAAACAAATCTCTTGCACCAGGAAGATCAAAAAATGTTACATTTTGATGGGACTTGCATATTTTGTAGAACTGTCTTACTTTTGCAAGCTCCAAATTTACGATGGAATTGTCTTGCAAGTCGTATCTGTGAGATAAGCTAGTAACTATGATGTTCGGAACTTTCATTGTATATTTGTATGCAAATCTACATGTTTTAAATGTTTTCTTTATTGTTATATATATCATTATATATTATTCAACTTTTACAAACTATTGATGACATTAGCACGCAAAATACTCAAAGATGAAAAATATAAATAAAATGTTTTACTCACCTTCAGCAAGACAGACTTTATGGTGATCCAGTAACAATCTTATTAGAGAGTAAGATCATTATTGCAGTTTTCTTTTAAACAAAGTAACTTAGATCTCCCAAGTAATAATAAGATTTTAATGATGTTACAACATGTCCTTTTCCGTTATAATTCCGACGCTTTTTGCAGCTTTTCAACTGACAATCTGTGTGTTTCTGGTGACAGATGTGGGATTTAATACACAAAACATGAAGTTTTTTAGTGCAGCCGTTCCAACGATCCTGAACAAGAACATTTGAGAGGTAGACTGATTTTTATGTGATTTTACGAAGTACATCACTCTGCTTAGCCAGTTGGATGAACTTGTGCATACAGTAAGTATTGTCCGAGCCCCTTTGACAGAAAGCAAACATGAGACTGTGAAAGGTGCTTTACTTACCTGTTTCATCCACTGCTAAGAGAAACAAATTCATTTACAATGAAGTTTCAAGTAACAAGACTCCATCATAATTATGGCATCACCTCCACACACAGATTGATCTCCAGCTCATGCCTAACTGTACGCTTTGGGCCTTGTAGGTTGTGAAGTCCAACTGGCCATTGTCACTCATGAGTGTGAACCTTTGTGAGCCCACCTTCAACTCACTGATTGAATATATTCTATCGTACAGCACAGGCAATACATAAATTATGTCGACAACAATGGCAGTGAGTGTGACTTGCAACTACAACAGCAGCAAAACTGACCTCTGGGCTAACACAGGCTGAGCCATCCTCGCCTGCTTCTGCTGATTCTGGCACCACCGCGCTACGTCAGAGCGATGATCTTGGCACAGTGACGACAAACCCCAGCTTACCCACCATCAGCACCATACTCATGCCTGCAAAGAACACCACCATCTGCATCACGTCTGCGCAGAACACCCATCAACTGCACTGCATGCAGAATTCTGCTTCTCACGCCACGCCCGTGGCAAAACCGATTTTGCAGGTACCATACCCAACATGCCCATTCCCCTCACAACTATTTTCCACCAAGCAATTTCCCAAACTTCACTTATGGACTCATGATTCAGGAGGTGCATTGGACCATACGGTATACCTAAGTCGCCTGGACACTCACAACAATGATGGTGAACCACATTGCCCCCAGTTTTCACAAAAGACCCTTTGTACATTATCAACATCAGTGGATGTCTATACAGCAATAACACCAGCTCATATGTCAGTACTTCGCTGCCCTCTTTGCCTTGTCGAAGTACAGCCGATGCACCCATACAACCCCATGCAGCAAATTATACAATGATCGAAGTCTAATGTAGCCAAACCAGTTATCAGCACAGACTTTCTCCGTCACTTCCATCTGGTTCCAGACCTGTCTGGGGTTGTGCTAACTTACCCCCACCTTTCATAGACATATCCGACGGTCATTGGCTCCTCCAGGAGTACTTCCACACCATCAACCATACTCAGTGCATTCAGTAACTCTGTTTGAACACAGGTAAAACAACCTTTTACTTACAACATGACAACAGCATCATGCAACACAGAATTCAAGACCTCAAGTGGTAACTCGGGCAACATGGCACCATCTTGATCAGCTACATCAACTGCCTACCCCTGTTGTCACCATCTCACTGACATCTCTACACTATGCCGACTCAGCACCTCTACCACCATCTAGGGCTGTGCCACAGCACCGCCTGCATCTACCACTATAAAGGATAGTACTGTGCCGCCTGCCCACCCAGTAACTACTATGTCTCCAAACATTTCCACACAAGAATTATTCATACAGTGTGGCATTAAGAATGGAACAGCTCATACGACTATCACCGTGCTCAGCTCCCCTGTACTTCACAGACCATGTCGACCGCTGCCAGATCTGCTTAGGGCTGCCAAAGCAGCCACAGATGAAACCTTAGAAGCTGCAATTGTTTGCTCATCCAACAAATCCCCAAAGGTGTGCAGTGATACAGAATCTTTAATGCTTGTACCATTGTGGACAGGCACATGGTACCAAATATTCACAACTTCACCCATTATTTACTGAACGTTTCTGTTTTCTGTGTCATTGACTGTAAGATGTGAGCAGATGTTAATCACAGAACAGCCATTACGATGCCTTTCTGTTTTATCGAGTTTATGTTTGTGCCATGCGGATTAAAAACATGGCACAAATGTGGCAAAGTTTTTTGATGGTTTACTATTCCATGTCCCATTCTGTTATGCCTATCTTGATGATATCTTAATTTTCTCATCAGGCAATGCCTCCCACAACATGCAATTCAAACAAGTTCTCGACAACCTCTCTCACAACAGTGTCATGAACAATGAAGACAAATTCCAACTTCAATTCAAAGTCATGTTCCTTAGAAATGCTGTGGGTATCTGTCTCACACCAGAACATGTAGAGACTGTTTAGTAACTGCCACCACCACAAGACTATCAAGAGCTGTGTTAGTTCTCGGGCATGATAAACCTCTACAGAAGACGCCTTCCACAGGCAACCTTTCTACATGAACTGCTAACCCAAGTCCTCGCCAGTAGTAATACCACTGGTAAATGAAAACTCACATGGATGAACAAGATGCAATCTGCTTTTGAATGCAAAGATTGCCTTACTCTGTCCATCAACTTGTGATCATAACATCAGCCGTGAACGGCTCAGCTATTGGGACTGTGCTGCAACATGAAGTGAAGGACGTTAAGCAGCCACGCCATTTTTGCTTACACAGCTCACACTATCACAAGGCATATGCATGTGACGGGGAACTACTACCACTCTATGAAGCAGTGCACTATTTCACGTAAGACACAGAAGGACATTCCCTAGTTATTTATACTAATTATCATCTACATGCCAATTCTATTCAAAACCTAGCTAAAAACCCTTTCCTCTGATGGAGTCGCCACTTTATCACGGATGTCCGCAATGTGAAAGGTGTGGAGAACATTACGGCAGACTATTTCTTGTGCGTTAGTGCCTTATCATCTCACTTCAATTATGAACAGTTTGCTGAGGTACAACAACAAGATGAACAAATACAAGCCCTCATTCCTGATCTGCCCACGAACCTAAGAATCAAACTTTGACGTGCCTTGATGCAACCCACCAGATACTCCAACATTTTCACAAAATCCGACATGCACCCTTGCATCTTGACAATTTTGCTGAGGCATCTTCGAATAACTCCTTAATTTGCCACATCCTGGCATTTGTCCATCCACTTGCCTGGTGATAGACCTGTTTACAAAACCTAATGTGAAGAAAGACGATAAACTTTGGGCTTGTGTGTGTGTGTCACATGTCAAAAGAGCAAAGTTTTCCGTCATGTACAACTGTCTCATGTCACTTTCAAATCCCAAAAGGGTGTTTTCAGCATGTGTATATTGACCTCAGCAACCACCTACGCATCTCCAATAGCTCTTGCTGCATTCTCTTGGCGACTGATCATGTCATGTAACGGATTAAAGCAACACAACTTAAAACAGACAACAGCTGAACCTACTGCCAAAGCATTTATTGAACTGTGGATCTCATGCTTCAGCTGTTCCACAACTGAACCAGGACCAGCAGTTCAAGTCTGCCCTCTTCCTAGTACTGTGAAATATGACATGCACTAGGCGCTTCCAAACCACAGTGTACCAAAGCGAGGCCTTGTCATGCACTGCATGTTAAAGGGCCCTCATGTACCACAGAGGACTATGGACTGAGGCACTACCATGGGTACACCTGGGAGTCTGCACAGCATAAAAACATGACCTAGGAGACTCACTGGCTGAAATACTATATCTGGAAACACTGTCCCTGCTGGTGGACTTTGTACTCCATGAACCACCAATAATGCTCCCAGACCTCCACAACCTAGTTTCTCGCATCAGGCAACCCATTGCTCGCATATGCATACCTCTTCCCTTTCTGTACTGGGGCCTAAAGTCTTTCTACATAAACCACTTAAAGATTGTGACTTCAAAATGTTGCAAGATGATATGGTACAAATGTACTTAGGTCCCTACAAGGTGCTTTGAAGAGACAATCTTACCTCCCACATATTATTAAAATTGGAAACCTACAACAGTGCTGACTCAAACCTGTGTGTACAGTACAAGATACCTCACCAGACACAACACTTGCCAAGCTCTCCCCTTCACTACACTAGCTGACCCTCCCACAACCAGCACCATACCATCAACCTTAAAATTGTGGACATCCACGACTTCCTCCTCAAAGAACTCAACATCAAGCTCATGGACAATGAACTGCTCACTGACGATCAGCACGCAGACTGCCAGACCACAGATGGCTCCATCTCACGCCACTTCCGAAATATCAGCCAATTACTACACAGCAGTGATACTGCCATTCTCACCTTTCATCTTTCTGCCAACAGGGTATCCTCGCAATCACAGCTCCACACTTGCCTGTGGTGGATCTCACACCAGCACCATCTGGCCCTGGCAACATACAAACCATTCTTCTGACCTTGGACATTGCCACACACTCATGCTATGGCCACCCAAACCATCTGACTCCATGACCACCATCTATATGTCATATGGCATACATCACCTCTTGATACTACTGTGCTGCAAATGACAATGTACCTGGAAGACTTCTCCATCACTGAGCAATCTCAACACCCCCACACTTCATGCCTCCCTCACAGTGCTCCACACTGTGGGGGACGCTCTCTGTATGAACACTGCATCGACAAAAAACATTACTGCATTCCCGTAACCCTTCTGGCCTCAACCTTCATTAGTCACTGTCCTCACTCATCCAGCCCCTTCTCTGTTCCCATTTCAGCACTACATAGCTGTCATTCCACCATCACACTCAGTCTTTTCACTTCTCTCCTTTTCCACTACTTGCCCCCCCCCCTCCCCACCTCTCCCCTGCCCACTGCCCAACCTGCAGCACTTCTGTCTGCCATCCTCACCATATTACCCTTCCCCATCCCCACCCCAGCCCCCTCCTTACCTCCACCCAGTCACCACTTCCTGTCATGCACTGGTGCTGCTTCTCGCAGTGTGGCTTCAGTTGCCTGAGACTGAAATTGTGTGTGTGAGTTGCATTTGTGTGTGTGTATGTGTACACCTATTGACGAATGCCTTGTTTTGTTGTGCCTATCTGCGACTCAGCATCTCCGTTATACGGCTAATAGCAACTTTCCTTTTCATAATATGCCATATGACGAACAGATGGTGGTCATGGAGGCACGTGGTTTGGGTGGCCATAGCATGAGAGTGTGGCAGTGAAGGTTAATAACTCAGTGTTTGTGTATTTCTGTATCTCACAGAATGGGAGGTCTCAGCCAAGGATCAGTTATAGAAATCATACTGTCCTGAGGCGGTGCAACAATGTGTGAACTACCAAGAATTTCCAAATTCCTACCATATCTCCATGGCGAATCAGCAGCAGCTGTAGCATGGACATCATCTGCCACCAAGGGGTCATCCAATGCTGGAATTCAGGTCAGTATACTCAAATCTGGCTAGAGTATGAAAGGCACTGACAGATTTGTAAAACTTTTTTCTGTACTTGAGTAGTTTCTTTGAAATATGTTAATACAGCCAATCTCCAAACTGTAACAAATGGTTTGTAAAATGCAATTTAGTGGCTAAAACCAGACAAAAGTGAGCACAGCCTCCATGTGATATGTTAAATGATACTCTTGCAGTGCTGGCCCCATAAAGTATTTCTCATTATTGCTATCAGTACCATTGTTTAGTGGGAAACCTGAGGAAGACACAAAAGTATGTTTTTCAGAAACTCAAAGACACTACCTTGCTGGGTTCATGGATTGACTCAGACAGATTAGCAGTTGCTGAATTAAGAATTAAGGGGGCCATACATATTTAATTAGTGCAGAATCCACTTGTGTGAAATCAGAAGATTACGATGAGTTAAAAATGACTGTTGTTCAGAAATTCAAATGTAAGAATGGTATCAAATCCTACAGAGAGCAACTTCATAGTCCGTATACGCAATGAGATCAAACTATCAAGCAGTTTGCTGACAGAATTTTGAACATTAATGCTCAAACATACAAGTTGGTAGAAGACATAAATGAGAATCACATTCAGCTGTTTGAAGCCAGTCAGAGAGCTTTAGACACATTCATTCCCACATTGCACAGACAGGAAGTAAGCAAAGCAGTCCAACTGGTGCAAGCTGCAATGTAAGACCTTTCAGGAAGCAATCAAAGCAGCTGTTGGCTTTGAGTAAGCATTAAGACAGACAAATGATACCTGAAGAAAAGAGTGTCGCAGGTTCAATGCCAATGTAGAATGTTACAGATCAAAGTAGACTGATAATAAGCTTAAGTTCTGTAAGAAGAACAGAATTTGCTACAATTGTGGGATACAGAGTCACATATTGAGGGATTGCGACAATAAAAGAAAAGATAATGCGAGCAATAGACAACTCGGTAGATCATTAAACAAGTACAGGGGCATAAGTGACACCACACAATCTGCCCCCTGCCCAAGACAGTGATTCCTGTTAGCTCCACAGAAAATCAGGTTGAAAATGACTTTGTGATAGATGCTGACAACAAATTAAGCAACTTACTGACACAGGATCACAGACGTCACTAATGTGATGTTGCACTGACAAAAGGAACAGGTTATGACTGCCACAGTTATAGGTGCATGGGTTAAATGGCAGGAAGTTATGTAACCATGGAGAGGTTGACATAGAATTATGTTTAGGCCAAGATAAATACACAGCAATGGTGGAAATAGCTTTAAACAATGAAACCTACGACAATGTATTTGGACTTGATTTCTTGTCTGCTAACAGGGCAGAGCTAATTGCCACAGAAAGAAAGATCAGGCTAGCATGCAGTAACTATAACGCAGAAAATCATTCTTCAGATCACACTCAAAGCAGCAGCAATACTGACGTCTCAGGATTGGACCACCCAACTGACACATCAGTTCAAATCCTCAGAGTCTATGTACAAATTGATCAACCTCAGCAAATTCCTCAGGGAGCAGAAAAATCAATCTTTGTCAAAGTCAAGTCATCCTGATGCATAAAAGGAACTTTTGTTATTGATTGAGCGGTCAGATAAACGTGGATTACTGGGCAAAATGCGCTGTTATGTTGCCAGGTCTGGCTGCAACGGTGTGACAGAACATAGCTTAGAGTTCAATAACAATAGTGAACATGAGCAATAAAGACGTTTCATTGTCACAAGGAATGAAGGTTGCTGAAGTGTTGGGCATAAGTAAAAGTAATGTCATACAGATTCCAAACAAAGTATCAAATCCTGCAGCTAAAAATACAGATTTCTATAGTGGTATAGAAATTAGTAATGAACTAAAGAACATTATTTGAGAGAATACAGAACTTTGACAGTTGAATAGCAGAAGATTTTAGTGCCTGTTTAACAGAGTATGGGGATTTTTTTTTTCTGAGTGTCTTCAAATTTACGTGTAAGTCATTTGGTACAGCATCATATACATACTGGAAATGCACCACTGATGACTCAGAAACCTTACAGAATATCTTTCAGTCAAAGAGAGCTGGTAGAGGAAACAGTTCACGAACAACTGGAAGTTGGAATTATAGAACCAAGAGATCCGGCAGATCCACCATTGTCTTCAGCAAACTGTCATTGTTAAAAATAAATTTGTTTCTATAGAACCATAGTTCTGTTTTTGCATTGATTACTGAGTTCTGAATGCAGTAACCACATTAGGCATTTACCTCATACCAAACTTGGTAAAAACCCCAAATTACTTGAGCAGATGTCAATTTTTTTCGGTTTGTGATCTAACACAGTGGATATCATCAGCTGACAGTGCATCCAGATTATCAAGTGAAAACTTCATTTTTTACAGCAAGAGGAGTATGTAAATACTTGGGTGTGTCACTTGGATTTCAAAATGTGCCAACTACCTCTGAGCACCTGATGGATTAAGTTTCATGAGGTTTCACACCAATAAGAGCTATTTTATATGTCAAAGACGTAATAAGTTTCACTGAAAACATGAAGCAGCATACTTAGAGACTTCAAGCAGTTTTCAAGTATATAAGAGGTGCAGATCTGTCTTTATCAATAGACAAATCTCACTCAAAAAAGTCAAGTGAACTTGCCTTGGACATATTATAACTAGTGAAGGTGTCTATCCTGATCCAAAATTAACTGAAGCAGTCAAGAATTCGCTTGAACTACGTAATTAAGATTAGAGAATTTCTAAAGACATTTAAAGCCAGTTACGCATTGAACGATGCAGCTACTGAAACAAAAAAAGGAAGCCACATTTAATTGGTTGACAGATGGAAGAACTTAAAGCCACCCTAACCATAGCTCCAGTGTAAGCCCATCCAAACTTCAGCAAGTCCTCCTCCTTTCAACAAATGCTTCAAATTTTGCTGTTGATGCTATTTTGTCTCAAGAAATTGATGGCCATGAGCACCCAAAATCACTTGCTTCGAGACAATTAAACAAAGCAGAATATATTGTACTACAACAGAAAAGGAGCTTTGTGTTTTAGTTTATTGTATAACACATAATAGATGTTTTTTGACACAATGACATACCATGCTGCACCTAAATGGTTGCTGAGCTTAAAGAATCCAAGTTCCAGACTAATACGGTAGGCTTTGAGACTGAGTTCCAGTTTAAGGTTATTCACTAACCTGGTATCTACATGTAAATGCTGGTGCAATGAGCCGAAGCATTTGTGTTTGAATTACAAGAAATCATGAGGCAGAGTTAAAAGCAGCTCAAGAGGATCCACAACGCAAAATATGGGAAAATGATGAACATTTTGGCGAAGAAGATGCTTGCTGTACAAAATCATTTGTAACGGAAACTGCTCGTTATTCCAGTAAATGTGAGAGAACAAGTCATGATGGAAAAATGCAATTCTTTATTATACTGACTCTGTGGTAAAAACACAACATACATTAAAGCAGCTGAGTTATATTGATGGCCCAGCTGTAAATCTGACTTTTTGAGTTTGTTTCATGAGGTAATTCTGGTAACAGATGGAATAATTTGGGAAAATTAAGGCAACATTACAAGAATTATCACAGACTAGTGAACAAATCAAAAAAGTAGGCTTGGATGTTGTTGGACTGTTATCTAAGACTAACACTAACCATGTTAGATCATTTCTCCATATATCTTCTAATGATACCAATACCTGATCAAAGAGATGAGACAGTAGCTACCATTTTTGTTAAAGAGTGGATTCTAAATTTTGGGTCACCATTAAGGATAATCAGTCACCAAGAACGAATTTCATGACTGAATTGCTTAAACAAATTTTGTGAGTGAACTGCTTAAACAGACTTGTAAGCTAATGCAAATGCTTACAGTGCAAAAATTCACATGTCAACCGGTCTGAGTCCATATGAAATTGTAAGGAGGACACATTAAACCTTGGGTTTTGCCTGACTGACCACTGGAATCAGTAATGAACACATAAAGGAATTAATGCACAAGCAAGGAGTTATGGGAGTGAAATAGCAGAATCATCAACCTTTTCTGCAGCAAGCGAAACAACACAATTGCCAAGCAGTCGCACCACAGCATCGAGTCAGAGATCTCGTCTGTCTGAGCAACACAGTGTTGAAGAAGAGGCAGGTCAAAAATTTTATCCATATTTTGCAGCTGCAAATGTGACTTTTTTCAATACACTGAAATTAAAAAATGCCTTCAGTTCACAAGCTTGTGCATATTTAATAAAACACAAAAATTTGTTACTGAAGGCATTTTTTAAATTCATACTTCAGGTTACAAAGTTTAAGAAGTTTCGCAAATAACAATATCCGATATTGGACTGTTATCACCAGTCACTCTTAAGCTCCATCGGCCTTTTCGTTGACTGTTGTTCATATCAACTGCGGGTAAAGCCATTTCTGGCTAGACTTCCATAGCAATGCAAGATGATAACAAGGACTGACAGAGGGACAGAATGTTGTTGTTGTTGTGGTCTTCAGTCCTGAGACTGGTTTGATGCAGCTCTCCATGCTACTCTATCCTGTGCAAGCCTCTTCATCTCCCAGTACCTACCACAACCTATATCCTTCTGAATCTGCTTACTATATCATCTCTTGGTCTCCCTCTACGATTTTTACCCTCCACGCTGCTCTCCAATACTAAATTGGTGATCCCTTGATGCCTCAGAACATATCCTACCAACCGATCCCTTCTTCTACTCAAGTTGTGCCACAAACTTCTCTTCTCCCCAATCCTATTCAATACTTCCTCATTAGTTATGTGATCTACCCATCTAATCTTCAGCATTCTTCTGTAGCACCACATTTCAAAAGCTTCTATTCTCTTCTTGTCCAAACTATTTATCGTCCATGTTTCACTTCCATACATGGCTACATTCCATACAAATACTTTCAGAAATGACTTCCTGACACTTAAATCTATACTCAATGTTAACAAATTTTTCTTCTTCATAAACGCTTTCCTTGCCATTGCGAGTCTACATTTTATATCCTCTCTACTTTGACCATCATCAGTTATTTTGCTCCCCAAATAGCAAAACTCCTTTACTACTTTAAGTGACTCATTTCCCAATCTAATTCCCTCAGCATCACCCGACTTAATTCGACTACAATCCATTATCCTCATTTTGCTTTTGTTGATGTTCATCTTATACCCTCCTTTCAAGACACTGTCCATTCCGTTCAGCTGGTCTTCCAAGTCCTTTGCTGTCTCTGACAGAATTACAATGTCATCGGCGAACCTCAAAGTTTTTATTTCTTCTCCATGGATTTTAATTCCTACTCCGAACTTTTCTTTTGTTTCCTTCACTGCTTGCTCAATATACAGATTGAATAACATCGGCGATAGGCTACAGTCCTGTCTCACTCCCTTCCCAACCACTGCTTCCCTTTCATGCCCCTCGATTCTTATAACTGCCATCTGGTTTCTGTTCAAATTGTAAATAGCCTTTTGCTTCCTGTATTTTACCCCTGCCACCTTCAGAATTTGAAAGAGAGTATTCCAGTCAACATTGTCAAAAGCTTTCTCTAAGTCTACAAATGCTAGAAACATAGGTTTGCCCTTCCTTAATCTAGCTTCTAAGATGAGTCGTAGGGTCAGTATTGCCTCACGTGTTCCAACATTTCAACGGAATCCAAACTGATCTTCCCCGAGGTCGGCTTCTACTAGTTTTTCCATTCTTCTGTAAAGAATTCGCATTAGTATTTTGGAGCTGTGACTTATTAAACTGATAGTTCGGTAATTTTCACATCTGTCAACACCAGCTTTCTTTGGGATTGGAATTAATATATTCTTCTTGAAGTCTGAGGGTATTTCGCCTGTTTCATACATCTTGCTCACCAGATGGTAGAGTTTTGTCAGGAATGGCTCTCCCAAGGCCGTCAGTAGTTCCAATGGAATGTTGTCTACTCCGGGGGCCTTGTTTCGACTTAGGTCTTTCAGTGCTCTGTCAAACTCTTCATGCAGTATCGTATCTCCCATTTCATATTCATCTACATCCTCTTCCATTTCCATAATATTGTCCTCAAGTACATCGCCCTTGTATAGACCTTCTATACACTTCTTCCACCTTTCTGCTTTCCCTTCTTTGCTTAGAACTGGATTTCCATCTGAGCTCTTGATGTTCATGCAAGTGGTTCTCTTATCTCCAAAGGTCTCTTTAATTTTCCTGTAGGCAGTATCTATCTTACCCCTAGTGAGATAAGCCTCTACATCCTTACATCTGTCCTCTAGCCATCCCTGATTAGCCATTTTGCACTTCCTGTCGATCTCATTTTTGAGACGGTTGTATTCCTTTTTGCCTGCTCCATTTACTGCATTTTTATATTTCCTCCTTTCATCAATTAAATTCAATATATCTTCTGTTACCCAAGGATTTCTACTAGCCCTCGTCTTTTTACCTACTTGATCCTCTGCTGCCTTCACTACTTCATCCCTCAAAGCTACCCATTCTTCTTCTACTGTATTTCTTTCCCCCATTCCTGTCAATTGTTCCCTTATGCTCTCCCTGAAACTCTCTACAACCTCTGGTTCTTTCAGTTTATTCAGGTCCCATCTCCTTAAATTCCCACCTTTTTGCAGTTTCTTCAGTTTTAATCTACAGGTCATAACCAATAGATTGTGGTCAGAGTCCACATCTGCCCCTGGAAATGTCTTACAATTTAAAACCTGGTTCCTAAATCTCTGTCTTACCATTAGATAATCTATCTGAAACCTGTCAGTATCTCCAGGCTTCTTCCATGTATACAGCCTTCTTTTATGATTCTTGAACCAAGTGTTAGCTATGATTAAGTTGCGCTCTGAGCAAAATTCTACCAGGCGGCTTCCTCTTTCATTTCTTAGCCCCAATCCATATTCACCTACTATGTTTCCTTCTCTCCCTTTTCCTGCTACCGAATTCCAGTCACCCACGACTATTAAATTTTCGTCACCCCTCACTATCTGAATAATTTATTTTATTTCATCAGACATTTCTTCAATTTCTTCATCATCTGCAGAGCTAGTTGGGATATAAACTTGTACTACTGTAGTAGGCGTGGGCTTCGTATCTATATTGGCCACAATAATGTGTTCACTATGCTGTTTGTAGTAGCTTACCCGCATTCCTATTTTCGTATTCATTATTAAACCTACTCCTGCATTACCCCTATTTGATATAACCCTGTAGTCACCTGACCAGAAGTCTTGTTCCTTCTGCCACCGAACTTCACTAATTCCCACTATATATAACTTTAACCTATCCATTTGCCTTTTTAAATTTTCTAACCTACCTGCCCGATTAAGGGATCTGACATTCCACGCTCTGATCCATAGAACGCCAGTTTTCTTTCCCCTGATAACGATATCCTCTTGAGTAGTCCCCACCCGGAGAGATCCGAATGGGGTAGTATTTTACCTCCAGAATATTTTACCTAAGAGGACGCCATCATCATTTAACCATACAGTAAAGCTGCATGCCCTCGGGAAAAATTACGGCCTTAGTTTCCCCTTGCTTTCAGCCATTCGCAGTACCAGCACAGCAAGGCCATTTTGGTTAGTGTTACAAGGCCAGATCAGTCAATCATCCAGACTGTTGCCCTTGCAACTACTGAAAAGGCTGCTGCCCCTCTTCAGGAACCACACGTTTGTCTGGCCTCTCAACTGATACCCCTCCGTTGTGGTTGCACCTACGGTACGGCTATCTATATCGCTGAGGCATGCAAGCCTCCCCACCAACGGCAAGGTCCATGGTTCATGGGAGGGGGAGGGACAGAATAGCTGTTCCTAAATCCAGACAACAAGCAGTGGAGTCCAGACTTCGATCCAAAGGCATCAGCATACAACCAGCAATCTTCCTTACATCCCTACAATCTTTGAAGAGGTGTAGTGTGAGTGCAATGCACGTGTTTATTTCACAACCATATGCTTATGTGAATGTGTTGTGCAAATATAGATTGCAGCTATTACACAGAGTACGCAAATATGACTGAAACTTATTCTGCAGTTCACCACTAGATACGATTTGTATTACACCCACTGTTTTATTCTAGCGTTTAGAAGTAATTAACCATGTTTACTGCAACTCTAGTTTTGGAAATGACAATGTGTTCCATTAATGCTATATTAACAGTATTGCATACAACAGGTGTTTTGCTTGAACCATGATCAGACATGGAAGTTTCAACAAATAATGCTAAACTTGTACTTAAATACAATTTGAGATTTAACAACAACTGAATTTTGTTAAGAAGCATATTGATTTAATTTGCTCATAAAAAGATAATGATATAGTTTTGGAAATAGGAATGTCTTGTTATAACAACTGGACCATTATCAAAATGGAGGTAGAAGCCACATTTTCTGGTTATGAACAAAATACTAGTTGTTATTTTAAAACTTTTACCACATAAAATATGGATTATGCACAAATATGCTTGGTTTTATTTTGGAGGAACTACCTTTTAGTGTATTTGGTGCTTTAACCACCCATGATCTGTTGCACATTAAAGACAAAATTTTACTTTTGAACAACAGTCCAGTATAAATTCAATTAACCTCTCTAATGAAACATAAAAAAAGGAAAATCTAGGATGGATTAATGACAGTATTATGAAAAGGATAGATTGAGTTGCAGACAGCCACAACAAAAAGACTGCTAAACAAGTAAGCTTTAGACCAAGAAGCCTGCCTCTACTGAGACTAGCCAAAGACAGAGGTCATGTGTGAAAATTGCATTTGCTTGTGTGTGTGTGTGTGTGTGTGTGTGTGTGCATGTGCGTGCGTGCACAAGTTTTTTAGACAGAAGTTAATTTGTTTAGCAGTCTTTTTGTTGTGCCTGACTGCGATTCAACATTTCCACTATATGGCTAGTAGCAGTATATCCTTTTCATAATATTATCTCTAATGAAATAATTATATTAAGGAATATCCAAAGAACCATTATCAGCCACGTAGTTTTTATTGAACATATTGTGAAGCAATTCATTACATATTTCAACATAATTCGTGATGAGATGAATGCTACAATTTGCGAGTTGTTAGAAGGCCTGTGTGCTGAGACTGCTCAGTTAGATTTTCAACATTCTGTTGTTAAGAATTACTGACAGTCTATCAAATGCTAGAACTGATGCTTTTATTTTAAGTACAGCTCTAGAAAGTAGTTCTATGATTGTTTAAGCAGTGTACTATTGCAACAAGATCAATTCTTACAGATCCTACTATTAATTGAATGTAAGTTAGATGCAATATCTACTATGATTTACCCTGTTAATTCTTATAATTTATCAGCTTACTACAAATTAGCTAAAATATACTTTTTAATTATGGAAGATGAATTAATTGTTATTCCTACATCAACACATAGTTTTGAAATGCACAAGATTGATACCCTGTCATGTGGCAAGAGGCTGGCATTCATGTCATGTATCAGCTAAATGATTATTTACTGTAGGTATTTTTTATCTCTGAAAGAGCATGATCTGTATATACGTAAACATAGTCATAAGTCAATTTGCTCAGAATCAGAAATATTCTTAGATAGTAGGATGTACAGCTGAGAGACAGAATTATTTATGAATAATCCTCAGAGAGATGATTGCCCTAGGAATTTAATGCACCTGTATCAACAATTTCTTAAACAATGGTCTGAAGGTATAATTTACTCTGTCCATTATAATTATCCGGGCTGTTATGCCGTGGTCGGTTGATGAATTCTGTGTCAATTCCCAACGTTTCGTCTCCGACTGCGGGAGACATCTTCAAGGGGGTCCATAGCTCGATGGAAGGTCCAACACACCCACTGGCTCGCTACTGACTGCCGCAAAATTCCACGTCCGCGCGCTCCCGCGCTGCGGCGTGACGTCACGTGTTTTGAAAAAGTCAGTGCAATTGGTCGCTGTCCGTCGCCGTTGCCATCACCCAGTAGTGGACGGGTGGTACACATCATCTTTAACACCAGCATCCATATACCATTTAATTTCACGCCCTCCTCCTTTCGATGAAATTGTTAGGGTGTTTAGCGATTTCGATTGCCTCCCTGTAGAGCCTTTCGTAATATCCGCTTGTGGCCGCTAGTAGTTGCGTCTCCTTGAAACGAATATTGTGGTTCCCTGGCTGGAAAGCATGCTCTGCAACAGCTGATCGTTCCGTTTCCCCTCTTCTAGAATTGCCCTTGTGCTCTTCCAAATGTTTAGAAACAGTTCTTTCTTTGGAAGAGCACAAGGGCAATTATAGAAGAGGAGAAACGGAACGATCAGCTGCTGCGGAGCATGCTTTCCAGCCAGGGAACCACAATATTCGTTTCGAGGAGACGCAAGTACTAGCGGCCACAAGCGGATATTACGAAAGGCTCTACAGGGAGGCAATCGAAATCGCTAAACACCCTAATAATTTCAATCAAAAGGAGGAGGGCATGAAATTAAACGGTATGTGGATGCCGGTGTTAAAGAAGATGTGTACCACCCGTCCACTAATGGGTGATGACAACGGTGATCGACGGCGATGGACGACGTCACGCCGCGGCGCGGGAGTGCGGGGGGACAGAATTTGGCAGCAGTCAGTAGCAAGCCAGTGGGTGCGTTGAACCTTCCATCGAGCTACGGACCCCCTTGAAGATGTCTCCCGCAGTCGGAGACGAAACGTTGGGAATCGACACAGAATTCATCAACTGACCACGGCATAACAGCCCGGATAATTATAATGGACATGACATTTCCAGCCATGAAAGTCTACATTTTAGTATAATTTACTCTTTCAATTCGATTCTAAATATCACCTTAACATTTATAATATCTGGTACACATGAAGTACCTTCCATACTCAATAGGTAATGGTTAATTGTGATTTTTCATGTGATCTGTTTGATATGCCATCTGTATAAGAAAATGTAATGACTACTAACAATTTTTAACTTCAAGCAAGCAACGAATTGTATTAAATCTGTCAAATCTTCAAGTAATATTAATACATACTTAACTGTCAGTATTGCGTGATTGCTACTTTTAGTAATTTGTCTTGTGTCTACAGCATGTCATGTATCACATTGTGATTTTAAAGGCCTGTCTTCAGTACCAATCATGACAATAAATGTTGCAATGCCTTCAGATGTTACAACTGGAGAAACCGATTCATAATGCCTGAGTCATTGTCTGGAGCTCACCTTCTGTGTGTGTGTGTGTGTGGGGGGGGGGGGGGGGGTGATGTTTATGAGCTGGCACTGTCTTGGAATGCTAAATACTATGTGTCAACATAAGCTTGTGGCAAGTACCTCCACACACACACACACATTGAAAGTCGAGTCACGTCACTGGCTGCCTGCTTGGGCAAAAGTGTTTTTAACTTGTGTGGTTTTGATGTGAAATATGTCTTTTCTGGCTCAAAATGGAGTCTTGACAAATCCAAATTATCCAGTACTAGATTGTCAGACACAGTTGTGACCGACAAGCATTTGCGTATTTCTGTACCTCACTGAGCCAGTGTCTCCATAGTCCTGACAAGTAGCGTGTGAAGTCAGCTGAGTGTACAAATCCATACCCCCTCATATCAAATGGAAAAAGTGCCACAATCCATACTGAAAAGAATGACAATTTTCCCAACATGCAATAGGAATAATTACATCATGAGATAGCTTCCAGATAAATATTTATATCACCACCACAACCAAATTACTTGTGAATTACACATCTATTTTCTTTTTCTTTTTTTCAACTGTTCCTACCCATAGACATTCAACATAACACAGTCCCAAATAAATAGCATTACTTAAAGTGTTGTTTTTCAAAAAGTAAACCAGCAATATATTTAATAGCACTTGCTATGAATGCTCTTTATTCCTAAACAATGCAAGAGAACACGGTCACACATATTTCTGAACATGTAAGTGATAAAAACATGTAGTTATCATAACAAATAAAAAGACACTATACTTTATATATCTGTGTCATAAAACAGATTAAGAGATTCTTCATTCAAAGTTAACATTTGCTGTGGAGGAGACATACATTTTGATGCTTCATGAGTTCCTGAATCACTTTCTTGAGTAAATTTTGACTGTGAAACTGCAGCACCACAAGTATTACCAATATACACACCTGACTTATTTCCTAAATCAGGATTTTCTGACTTACAGCTTGTTAAAATATTTTGTTTATCATTAGGAAGATACACAGATTCAGCACTAGTGTTAAATACTACTGGAATATTCAGTGTGAATGGATCATTGTTTTCATGAAATACTCCTGGGTTCTTGGAAGCTTCAGATTGTGACTGAGATGACATAACTATATTTAACATATCTGATGATTTAGAGGAAGGACATCCTTTAATATGGGATATATTGTGTGTGTTTTTTAGCTTGGTGCTATACATTTTAGTAGCAGTAGTGTTAGCAATCTTACTTTGATTTACAAAATTAGTATCTTTTTCATCCTTGCATATTTCTTCATAAAAAATTTCATCATTACCCATAGTTTTATTAACTGGACTATATTTCAATGGATAACTTCTTGTAACAGTTTCATCATTACAGTCTTTCTGAACCTGTTGTAGCTTTGTATCACATAAACCAACTATCTGTGGCATATGCAAAGATTCTAGACCTGTATCCTTTGTCTGTGATTTTTCAACTTCTCCCGTTATCCAAAGTATGGGAGAAGAATCTACCATAACATCATGCGACAATGCAGACTGAATGTGACTGTTTGCCAGAATGATATAGTCATTATTTTGTTGCTTCTTGACCAGCTGTGTCTCTTTGCTCCAAGTGTGGTGCTTTTCTAATACACTGCATCCTTCTTTAACATTTGCAGCCAATACACCATTTGTGACAATGTGTTTTTCCTGAAACAGAAAAAAGATCTATTAATGTTTTCATTGCACAATCAGACGAGCATCAAAAGTGTCCACTTAATAATTTTACTAGACAGTAACAGAACTGCTTATAAATACGGCAAAGATTTTTCAAAACAAATCTGAAACAATGATGATGTGGTAATACAGGCCAGCACTTTGCACTTCTGTTGTTCTTGAAATCAAGCACAGTTGCATAAAACGTGAACATGCCCCCCCCCCTTCTCTCTCTCTCTCTCTCTCTCTCTCTCTCTCTCTCTCTCTCTCTCTCACTGTAGCCTGACTGGGATGGAAGAATGGTTGATGTGGAAGAAATGAGGAGGGGAGAGGTTAGAGCTTAGGAAACAAAGGGGCAGCAGAGCAGAGGAGAAACCTTGAAAACTGCACTAGAATGTTGCTCACAAAAATACAGAAGCAAGGGAAGGTGGGAGGAGAAGGGCAGCACAGAAGACTCCAGGGTGGCAGCTGAGATCCTTACTTCACAGCACTTACGGATAATGTGACGACGTCGCAATTTGCTTCAGTAAATACATTTTTGTGTTTCTATGACTTTATCCAATCACTAGTTCCTGGGAATACCAAGCAGACAGATCCACAGGCCTTCAGACCATACACTTGGCTCAAAGATGTTTATGCATGTGACCACATACTCCCAACGGAACTCCATTTGTCTTCATTTTCTGGAATATGTTCCCAATATTTTTGGTTCTTCCATTTTCTGAAGCCATCACACTGGTCAAGGATCTTCCTCAAGATATTTTGCTTACAACACACTACTTTCTTGTCATCTATCTTTCTGATATTTAAGATCTCAAGTTCCTCACAGATCAATACATCTAAAATTCCATTATATACCTTTAGTTTTGCTCAAGATAGCACAAGAAGTTATTATCAGTTTCAAGGTTTTTGTGGCTGTTGAAGCATGTGCCCTGAAAACTATAAAGCTCCCAACCCAAAAAAATCTAAAATACAAGACTTGCAGTAGAGAACTGCATTGTTACTGTTACTCTGGAGAAAGAGAGAGAGAGAGAGAGAGAGAGAGAGAGAGAGAGAGAGAGAGAGGAGGGGGGAGGAAGAAGGGGCGGGGGACTGATTACAGAAGCACTGATGGACCGTGAGATCTGTTGGAAAGTCAGCTTCCACTTTTGTGATCCGAAAATCTGGGATGATGTGGAATGATACAAGTGGCACAGGTGAAGCATTCACAGAAGTTGATAAAGTTGTACTGTGCAACATGGCCCACCACTGCATAACTGAGATGCCCTTAGTCACAATTTGGTGGTGCACATTTGATTTGTGGTCATGTACACATAACAAATTATGCCATAATTGATAGTGAACTAGCCATTTGACATGGCTGAACACTAAAGGGGGAAAGAGGAGGGGGCACGAGGGAGGGGTGGGGTGCCGCATGGTACAGATTTTTGTACTTAGTTCTTTGACATGGGTATGACGTGTGGTGCAAGAGTTGGAGTGATTTAATAAGATAATGACAGTGAACCAGAATGTTTGATGGTAGGCAGGGCATCATCATTTTGGGACAGGTACAAAAAAGTTCTTGATGTGAATAACATACCTATTTTATTTTTTTTAAATATGTGCAGGTAAACTACCACAAACAGCATAGTGAACGCATTATTGTGGCCAAGATTGACACGAAGCCCACATCTACCACAGTAGTACAAGTTTATATGCGAACTACCTCTGCAGATGACGAAGAGATTGATGAAATGCATGATGAGATAAAAGAAATTATTCAGATAGTGAAGGGAGACAAAAATTTAATTGTCATGGGTGACCGGAATTCGACAGTAGGAAAAGGAAGTGAAGGAAACGTAGTAGGTGAGTATAGAATGGGGCTAAGAAATGAAAGAGGAAGCCGCCTGGTAGAATTTTGCACAGAGCATAACTTAATCATAGCTAACACTTGGTTCAAGAATCACGAAAGAAGGTTGTATACATGGAAGAAACCTGGAGATACTGACAGGTTTCAGATAGATTATCTAATGGTAAGACAGAGATTTAGGAACCAGGTTTTAAATTGTAAGACATTTCCAGGGGCAGATGTGGACTCTGACCACAATCTATTGGTTATGAACTGTAGATTAAAACTGATGAAACTGCAAAAAGGTGGGAATTTAACCAGATGGCACCTGGATAAACTGACGAAACCGGAGTTTGTAGAGTGTTTCAGGGAGAGCATTAGGGAATGATTGACAAGAATGGGGGAAAGAAATACAATAGAAGAAGAATGGGTAGCTTTCAGAGATGAAATAATGAAGGCAGTAGAGGATGAAGTAGGTAAAACGACAAGGGATAGTAGAAATCCTTGGGTAACAGAAGAAATATTGAATTTAATTGATGAAATGAGAAAATATAAAAATGCAGAAAAAGAAGCAGGCAAAAAGGAATACAGATGTCTCAAAAATAAGATCAACAGGAAGTGCAAAATGGCTAAGCAGGGATGGCTAGAAGACAAATATAAGGACGTAGAGGCATATATCACTAGGGGTAAGATAGATACTGCCTACAGGAGAATTAGAGAGACCTTTGGAGAAAAGAAAACCACTTGTATGAATATCAAGAGCTCGGATGACAACCCAGTTCTAAGCAAAGAAGAGAAAGCAGGAAGGTGGAAGTATACTGAGGGTCTATACAAAGGTGATGTACTTGAGGACAATATTATAAAAATGGAAAAGGATGTAGATGAAGATGAAATGGGAGATATTCCATTAGAACTACTGAGCCTTGGGGGAGCCAGCCCTGACAAAACTCTATCATCTGGTGAGCAAGACATATGAGACATGCTTCAAGAAGAATACAAGCCGACCTCGGGGAAGATCAGCTTGGATTCCGTAGAAATGTTGGAACACGTGAGGAAATACTGAACCTATGACTTACCTTAGAAGATAGATTAAGGAAATGCAAACCTACGTTTCTAGCATTTGTAGACTTAGAGAAAGCTTTTGACAATGTTGACTGGAACACTCTCTTTCAAATTCTGAAAGTGGCAGGGGTCAAATACAGGGAGCGAAAGACTATTTACAATTTGTACATAAACCATATGGCAGTTATAAGAGTCGAGGGACATGAAAGAAAAGCAGTGGTTGGGGAGGGAGTGAGACAGGGTTGTAGCCTCTCCCCGATGTTATTCAATCTGTATATTGAGCAAGCAGTAAAGAAAACAAAAGAAAAATTCTGAGTAGGAATTAAAATCCATGGAGAAGAAATAAATACTTTGAGGTTTGCCAATGACACTGTAATTCTGTCAGAGGCAGCAAAGGACCTGGATGAGCAGTTTAAGGGAATGGACAGAGTCTTGAAAGGAGGATATAAGATGTACATCAACAAAAGCAAATCGAGGATAATGGAATGTAGTTGAATTAACTTGGGTGATGCTGAGGGAATTAGATTAGGAAATGAGACACTTAAAAGTAGTAAATGAGGGTTGCTATTTGGGGAACAAAATAACTGATGATGGTCGAAATAGAGAGGATATAAAATGTATACTGGCAATGGCAAGGAAAGCATTTCTGAAGCAGAGAAATTTGTTAACATCCAGTATAGATTTAAGAGTCAGGAAGTCGTTTTTGAAAGTACCTGTATGGATTGTAGCCATGTATGGATTTAAACATGGATGATAAATAGTTTAGACAAGAAGAGAATAGAAGCTTTCGAAATGTGGTGCTACAGAAGAATGCTGAATATTAGATGGGTAGATCACATAACTAATGAGGAGATACTGAATAGAATTGGGGAGAAGATAAATTTGCAGCACAATTTAACTAGAAGAAGGGATCGGTTGGTAGGACATGTTCTGAGGCATCAAGGGATCACCAATTTAGTAATGGAGCACAGTGTGGAGGGTAAAAATCATAATGGGAGACCGAGAGATGAATACACTAAGCATATTCAGAAGGATGTAGGTTGCAGTAGGTAGTGGGAG
Organism: Schistocerca cancellata; assembly: GCF_023864275.1. Classification (NCBI taxonomy): domain Eukaryota; kingdom Metazoa; phylum Arthropoda; class Insecta; order Orthoptera; family Acrididae; genus Schistocerca; species Schistocerca cancellata. The sequence continues at coordinate 396,311,095 of NC_064627.1, forward strand.
ATGAAGAAGCTTGCACAGGATAGAGTAGCATGGAGAGCTGCATCAAACCAGTCTCTGGACTGAAGACCACAACAACAACAACAACAACAAATATGTTTTGTCAGAAATTGTAAGGAGACACCTGAAGCACATATGGTGCTTTCTTGTACCACTCCCCCTCCCCACCTCTGCTCTGGTAATCATGATGGCCATGGGACAGGACCTCCCTTACAATCCAATGATGAGGGTGTGTGTCATTCAAGTTTTCGTGGACATTAACATCAAAATAGGCTGGTGTACTGTCATGTTGAAAGCAGATCCTTTCGCGGACAACAATAATTACAGACTCCAAGAACTGTGGCAGCATATCTCACAGGAACAGCATGTAACATTGACCAGGCACACATGGAAGCAACAAATAGGTCCTATTTAGGTGATCTTGGTAAATGCCCACCCATACGTTCCATAACACAATAAATATGGATTTCCAACTGTTGGTTTCCTATCTCAATATACTTGGTTGTGCACCCACTATCGCTTGTTTCAATTTTACTCAAGGGGAGCAACTTAAATCACTTAATGAAAGCAAGTTTTCCTGTCTTGATCTTCTACTAATCAGGTTGCTTCCAGAGTATGCAGATGAAATAGCTCCATTTTTAGCATTCATACATGACCATGCTCTTGACAAAAGATCTGTACCTAAAGACTGGAAAGTTGTGAAGGTTACACCAACACACAAGAAAGGAAACAGAAGCAATCTGCTGAATTACAGACTCACATCACTGTCATCAACTTATAGCAGTATTCTGAACACACAGTGTGTTCCAACATAATGAAGTACCTCGACGAAAACAACCTATTGACACACAACTAACATTAATTCAGAAAATATCATTCTCGTGAAACACAACCACCACTTTATTCACGTTATGCAATGATTATAAACAATAGGGGTCTCCAGTTCATTCCATATTTCTGTATTTCCTGATGGCTTTTGACACTATTCCCCATAAGTGGATTCTAATCAAACTGCGTACCAATAGAGTATCATCTCAGCTGTGTGATTGAATTCATGATTTCCTGCCAGAAAGGTCACAGTTCATAGTAATGAATGGGTAGTCATCCAGTGAAATGAAATTTATATCTGTGGTTCCCTAAGGAAGTGTTATTTGCCTCTGCTGCTCTGAATCTACATAAGTGATTTAGGAGACAATACGAGCAGCCCTCTTAAGATTGTTTGCAGAAAATGCTGTTGCTTACCCTCTAGTAAAGTCATCAGAACAAAAAGTGTAAGGTAATCCACATGAGTACTAAAAAAGTTCCATAAAATTTTGTTTACATGGTAAGTAACACAAGTTTAAAGACTGTCGATTCAGTTAAACATTTTGGGATTATAATTCTGAACACCTTAAATTGAAACCATCACATTGATAATGTTCTGGGGAAGGTGAACTGATGACCGTATTTTAAAAGCAGAGCATTTAGAAGATGCAACAGACCTACTAAATAAAATGCCTACATTATACTTATCTATCCGCTTCTGGAGTATTGCTGTTTAGCATGGGATTGGTACCAGGTAAGATTTATGGAGGACATCGAAAAAGTTCAAAGTACAGCATCTTATCTTGTGTTGTCGCAAATTAGGAGGGAGAATGTGACAGATGACATATGCAAGTGGAGGAGGTGATCAATCATTAAAACAAAGGCATTTTTGATTGCAGTGATATCTTTTCACAAAATTACAATCACGAACTTTCTCCTCCAAATGCCAAAACACTTTGTTGACTCCTACTTACATCGGGAGGAATAACTATTATGATAAAAGAAGAGGAATCCAAACTCTCACAGAAATATTTAGATGTTCATTTTCCCCACATGCTATTTGAGAGAGGAATGGTTGAGAGAGTGTCTGAGCACTTTCTGCCAAATGCTGAAATGTGAATTGCAGAGAAATCATGTAGATTATCCATTTCAATGACAGATGACTGGCTGGTTCTGGGATGGAAACACAGCTGAAGATAGAGACTAATATCGATTATGCTACAGCGGGTAAACACTAATGACAAAAGGCACCAAAATGCAAAGATCATTTATCAAATCTTAATAAAGCCAAATACTATTAAAAGTATGGATTATTTGTAAACTATCTATGCATTTACCACACCACATTAATCTGTGGATATTATAGTTTGATTAAAATAACTCGTATCAAAAGAAAAATTTAGTTGAGAAAACTATAAAATTCTGAGACAGAACTGCTGGGAAGGCTTACCTTCGAGAGGCTAAATCCCAATTCTCAGACATATAAAAATACACGAGCCTGTTCTATCTTTTGGAACTAACAGTGCCTTTCATAGAAACTGGCTTCAAAACTGGCAGCAAACACATCTCAACCTTAGCTGACCAGCATCTCAAACCTGTCACAGAGTGTCTCCCAGCCTTCGTAAAATGCATCAACCACTTCCTGGAATATCTTGAATCCTCACTCCCATCTAAAATCCCCCTTTTCTCAATTTATGTGACCTTGCTTTAAACCACCAATCCACACACATGTGGTATATTAGCCGTAGAGCACTACCTATCTCTCCCAACTGCCACATGAAACTCTTCCTAACCTTTGTTTATTGTCAGAATTGCCAACTTCATCTCCAGCCAAAACTACTCACTTTTGAGAGCCAGACCAACAAACAAATCAGGAAACACAAAATCAGGATGGCCCTGTGCTATATGATCTTTCTAGGGGCTGCATGGAAGAGGCACTCCTCCAGACTTGGAACCTGGACATCACAGTTTAGTACAGATTCATCATCATCATCATCATCATCATCATCATCATCATCTTCATGGTTTGTACTCATAGTGAAGAATAACTCCTTCACTTCCTGTAACAGCTTACTTTCATTCCCAATTAAAATTCACCTGGTCTTTTACCAAAACCAGGGCTACCTCCCATGATGTTGACTCTCGCCTCACTAAAGCCCGCTTCCAAACCTCGCTCTACCAGCTAATAACTAACAACACCTACACTTTCACAGTTGCCACCCATTCCCCATCAAACACTCCCTTGCCTACAGCCAAAGTATTTAAGGCAAACGAATCTGCCTCATAACCGAATTCCTCAACACCCACAACAACAAACCCTCATGTTTCCCTTTTCCGCAATTACTCCAGACATTTCCTGGGCAGTAGCCTCTTCTCATCATTTGACTGACACAGCTCTCACTTCCACAAAACTCAGAAGCACCCCCCCCCCCCCCCTTTCTCACCCAACAACAACTGGCCCTTGAATGCTCCAACATGTTTCTTCGCTAAAACTAAGTCCTTCTCAAATCAAGCCTTGAAATCAGATTCTCCCTCCAAATGCCACCCACTGTCACCTTCTGTTGCCCTCCTAACCTCCATAACATCCTAGTCAAAACATGATATTCTCAAACCATTGCTGCTATCCCTAAGTTCCTATCCCTGTAATCGTTCTCACTGTAAAACCTGCCCCATGAAACCCCCTGCTACCATTTACTTTAGATCTACTAACAGTAAATATGACAATGTTGAAGGCAGAGCAGTTTGTGAAACTGTGCATGTTGTTTAACAACTAACTTATGTCCACTGCACAGCATATCATGTAAGAATGACTACCATAAACTGCATGAGCACATAAATGGGCAAAGAACAGGATTTTCCAAACTGGGTCCTTGGGAAGCAAATAACTGGTCTGCAAAAAAATTATTAATAACATGGCTTATTTTCCTGACATTCAGACAGTACAAATTTAAGGGCTGTAAATTTCATAACTGACCGCTGTTGGTGCCACAAAACGTCATGTGCACATGATAGGCATCTCTTACAGTTTATATTCTGTATGACAATAGCTTATACTATGCTCTCACCATTAATTTGGAACCATCCTCTTATGAATAAGCATCTTACCATGTACTTTACCATATTGAACTTAATGGAGAAGCTCATTCAATTAGAGAAAAACTTTTTTTTAAGCCATTTGTAAAGGACATGGTTATTAATGAACAGACTTCATTACTAATGAACAGACACAGTCATTAATGAACAGACACAGTTATCAATGAACAGACACAGTTATCAATGAACAGACACAGTTATCAATGAACAGACTGTTGTGACTCGCCGATCATTCAAAGTGCCGCCGCGCAATTACGCGCGTCCTCTACATGCGGCGCTGTCTGCCAGTCATGCAGCAGCTGCGCCACCTAAGCGGCCAGCCGAGCAGCGGCCGCTAGACTGGGACTCAGTGCTCATTCGAATGCTAACGAGTACACATATCTTACTTGTCAACTTACTCAGTGACTTATATGTGTTGTTGTGTCGTTCCGAAATATATGTGTTAAACTTGAAGTTCTAACAATTTGCGACAAGGTAGTGGATTTTTCCTTTTCACCGTTGACTCACAGGGTTCCATGGCTACTGTCGAGCAACTATTGCAATATCTCCTTGAACAGCAAACGCTTCTAACAGCGGCGATTCGCGATTTCGTCGCGGCGTCAAATGCGGGGTGTTTCTCGTCGTTGGCTGTACCTCCTTTTCCTCCTTACGAAGAGACGGCGGAAGACTGGTCTGATTATGAAAAACGTCTTTGACAGCACTTCTTGGCATTTCATGTCACGGACGAACAACCATGTAAGTCTCTGTTCCTTTCCTGGATTTCACCTCAAATGTATCGGTTGTTGTCGCAATTGGCTCCTTTGAAGGATCCTGCGTCTTTGTCCTTTGCTGAAATGTGCTCACTTCTGCCTGTCTATTTTCAAAAGCAAACGCATGTGGTAGCCTCTCGTGTTGCCTTTTATCGTTGTCAAAAACAACCAAATCAATCCTATCGTGCTTGGGCTGCTGAACTTCACGGCCTCAGTCGAAAGTGTCAATTTGTTACTGACGTTCACAAAGAATCCTATGCCGATTCCATGGTACGGGATGCTATTATCCGGTCGGCACCCGACAAAGAAGTTCGGCAACGTGCCCTTCAGTTGGCGAATCCGACTCTAGATGAAGTTCTCTCCATTGCGCAGTCCTTTGAAATTTCTCGCGCCGCTGGGGCGCAAATAGAGGCGTGGGGTGATGTCGGGGAAATACAACCTCTGTGCGCTGTTGACGACGCGTGCGGCGCGTCCCCGCCGGCCAACGTGGCCGCAGTGCACTCCCACGCGCAGCCTCGGCCTAGCCGTAAACAACCCGCTAAGAAACTGCAGCAAAACCCCCGGCAACTTCCTTCATGTCCGCGGTGTTTTATGAAACATTCATGCGAGGATTGTCCCCAACATTGGGCTGTGTGTCACAATTGCAAAAAGAAAGGTCATGTGTCTTCCATTTGCAAATCCGACCGCATAGATGATGTTCATGAACATGACGCTGATTCTGATTCTGTGTTGTCTGTCAATTGCACTTCTTCCCTTTCAGGGAAGTTATTCCTCACTGTCCAAATCCTTGGTTGAGATGTTCACATGCAAGTGGATACCGGTTCTGCTGCCACTATAATTAATTCTCAGACGTATCTTCAGCTGGGTTCTCCACTCCTGTCCCCTGTCACTCGGCAATTACGGACGTACAATAAACAGAAGATTTCTCTCTTGGGACAGTTTAATGCTGAGGTATCTTACAAATCCGTCGTTCTCACTGTTCCCATATTTGTGGTCGACCAGGGCAATGCAGAAAATCTTTTTGGTTTCGCTGCCTTTCGCGTTTTTGGGTTCTCCATAGATGACTCTGTCAATATTGTCTCTGATGCTATTCCTTATGCTCAACTGGATTCCTTGTCGACGACATTTTCGTCCCTTTTTTCTCCTGGGTTAGGCCGTGCAAACGACTTTGAAGCTCATATCACGCTCAAACCCACTGCTCGGCCTAAGTTTTTTCGGGCTCGGGCCATTCCTGTGGCCTTTCGTGATCGGGTAAAACGGGAGTTGGATCGTCTTGCTTCCTGTCACTTCCAGTGAGTGGTCCTCTCCTGTCGTCATAGTTGCTAAGCCAAATGGTGATATTCGTCTCTGTGGCGATTTCAAAGCCACTGTAAATGCTCAATGCCTCATTGACACTTACCCTATGCCCCGTCCTGAAGAACTGTTCACTAAACTTGCTGGAGGCCAGTATTTTTCAAATATTGACCTGTCAGAAGCTTATCATCAACTTCCTCTCGACGCTGCTTCCCGGCAGTTTCTGGTCCTTAACACGCCTTTAGGTCTCTATCAATACCAACGCTTGCCATTCGGGGTTACTAGCGCCCCTGCTCTCTTTCAGCGATTCTTGGAACAATTATTGCTCCCTGTCCCTGGGTGTATCAATTACATGGACGACATTGTTGTCACTGGCTCCACCACTGAAGAACATCTTCAAAATCTCCGCACACTTTTCCATGTCTTACAGACTGCCGGTGTTAAGTGTAATCTTCAGAAATCACAATTTTTTCAGGCATCTATCACGTACTTGGGGTTTCAACTCTCTCGGGATGGTATTCGTCCGCTTCAACAAACAGTCACTGCGATCGATGCCCTTCCTCGCCCTACATCTGTTTAGGAACTGCAGGCCTTCTTGGGGAAAATAGCATACTATCACAAGTTTTTACCATCTGCGGCTTCGGTGGCTCAGCTGTTGCATCGCCTGTTGCATAAAAATGTGCCTTTTCACTGGTCCGCTTCATGTGAAGCGGCTTTCCAGAAGTTTAAGACTATGCTGAAACAGGCCCCGTGCCTGGCTACTTAACGACCTGGCCAACATCTTGTTCTTGCCACAGACGCCTCTCAATACGGGGTCGGTGCAGTCCTTGCGCAGCGTTTTTCTGATGGTTCGGAACAACCCATTGCTTATGCCTCCAAAACACTCACGGATGCCCAACAAAAGTATTCTCAAATTGAGAAAGAAGCTTTGGCCATCATTTATGCTCTTCATAAGTTTGGTGTTTTTTCTCTATGGCTCAAAATTTCATCTTGTTACGGATCACAAACCACTTGTTTCCTTGTTTCATCCATCAACGTCACTTCCCGACAAGGCTGCACACCGCCTCCAGCGTTGGGCTCTTTACTTGTCCCGTTTCAATTATGAGATTCATTTCCGGCCAACGGCTCAACATGCAACTGCTGATGCTCTGTCTCGCCTTCCCATGGGTCCTGATCAGGCATTCGATAGGGACGAACTTTTGTGTTTCCACCTGGATGTTGCCGAGCAGCGGGTTGTGGACGGGTTCCCCATCACTGGGGACAGGCTGGCGGCTGCTACGGGTTCTGACCCTACTCTCTCCCGGGTTTTACACTGTATTCAGAAGGGTTGGCCAGATCGCCCGTCCGCTAAGACTTCTGATCCATTGCGGAACTACTACGCTTTGCACTACCGCCTCACGGCTAGGGATGGTGTTATCCTCCTCTCCACTGACAATGCTTCGCCGCGTGTTGTGATACCTGCGTCTTTGCGTGCTTCAGTCTTGCGCCTCCTTCACCAAGGGCACTGGGGTGTGTCTCACACAAAATCTCTGGCGCGCCGTCATGTGTACTGGCCTGGCATCGACTCTGAAATAGCACACATGGTCGCTGCCTGCGGCTCTTGTGCATCACAGGCTGCTGCCCTGAAGTCATCTTTGTCACCGTGGCCTTCGTCTGAGAAGCCCTGGGAGCGCATCCATGCTGACTTTGCGGGACCCTTTTTAGGTACTTATTGGCTCCTTGTAATTCACGCCTACTCTAACATTCCTTTCATTGTCCGTTGCACGTCACCTACCACCGCGGCAACCACCAGTGCTCTTGCCCGCATTTTTTCTTTGGAAGGCCTCCCCTCTACTCTTGTTACTGATAATGGTCCGCAATTTGCCTCTTCCGAATTTGCGGATTTTTGTGCTCATCACGGCGTTACGCATGTCACGGCCCCGCTGTTCCATCCACAATCAAACGGTGAGGCTGAACGACTGGTCCGCACATTTAAGGCTCAGATGCGGAAACTTCTGACTTCTTCTGCTGCTGATGATGCGCTTCTCCAGTTTCTGGCGTCTTACTGTTTCACCCCCATGGGCGACCACAGCCCGGCTGAGCTCTTACATGGCCGACAGCCCCGCACGCTACTTCATCTTCTGCGGCCTCACACCTCACGGCCGCAGGTGCCTTCACTTGGCCGGTTCACCGCCGACGACCTCGTCTGGGTACGGGGATATGGCAGGCGGCCAAAATGGAGCCCGGGCCGCATCTTAAGACACCGTGGCAGACGCCTGTATGAAATCCAGACGGACACGGGTGTTGCAGTGCGTCATTCGGACCAGCTTCGGCCTCGGGTGCCAGCAACGCCTGTTCTGAATGCCGCCATACCACCTTTGGCTCTACCTGACGCTCAGGATCTTGGCATCTCTCAATACTCACAACACAGCCCTCTCAGTGTCATCGCGATGCCAGCACCAGAACGGACGCCACCAGGAGACTTGCCCATGCAGGAACCGGAGGACCATCCTCTGTCAGAGCAAATCTACTCGCCTCCTCCTCCAATGGACGCCGACACATCGCCCATGTCTCCTGTCATATCAACTGGACTTGCCGCAACGGGCAGATTGGTGCATGGCGCCCCATCAGATTCGACCCCTACGTCTCCGGTCATCTCGACCCGTTATCATCGGGGACACTTCCGTCCGTACGGGAAGCCTCCTCCTCGAGACTTTATGGTGAGTCAAACAACGCCTATGGATGTTAGCCATCTCCAGGACACCTCCATCAAGACCAGTGCAACAATTTCAAAGGGGGGAAAGGTGTTGTGATTCGCCAATCATTCAAAGTGCCGCCGCGCAATTACGCGCGTCCTCTACGTGCGGCGTTGTCTGCCAGCCATGCAGCAGCTGCGCCACCTAAGCGGCCAGCCGAGCAGCGGCCGCTAGACTGGGACTCAGTGCTCATTCGAATGCTAACGAGTACACAAATCTTACTTGTCAACTTACTCAGTGACTTATATGTGTTGTTGTGTCATTCCGAAATATATGCGTTAAACTTGAAGTTCTAACACAGACATAGTTATTAATGAACAGACTGACAAAAAAATAAATGTGGTACAGTTAGCTAATAATAGTGTTTCAACACATTGAAGATCTTTCCGGTGGCATAGGGAAGAAATTAATTTATCAACTTGGGCTTTGTAGTGAGTATCCACTGCAAACGGACGAATCCATAGATGTCACAGGACTAGCTGTATTACTAGTATTTGGTTTTATACATTTAATAAAAATATCGAAGATTTAGTCATGAGTGCATATTTACATAAAAAACAGGAGAAGATCTATTTAGTTGTATTAATGATTATATTATAAAACATCAGATTGGATGGGAGAAGTGTATTTGCACAGATGGAACAACAACCACGGTAGGAAAAACAAAGGGAGCTGCAACACATATACTGTAGGTATAAGTTGTGCAGGATATGGTAGCCCATGTGCAGCGACCAGTTTTTGTCTACAGCACTGGGTGATTTCATTCATTTTTTCAGGAGGCCTACAAGCGTTTGCCACCTTTCAGCCAGTCAGCGATGACGGAATAGACGTGCACACCCTGCAATCTTTGTCAAACAATGTGCGGCGTTGTCTGCCAGCCATGCAGCAGCTGCGCCACCTAAGCGGCCAGCCGAGCAGCGGCCGCTAGACTGGGACTCAGTGCTCATTCGAATGCTAACGAGTACACAAATCTTACTTGTCAACTTACTCAGTGACTTATATGTGTTGTTGTGTCATTCCGAAATATATGCGTTAAACTTGAAGTTCTAACACAGACATAGTTATTAATGAACAGACTGACAAAAAAATAAATGTGGTACAGTTAGCTAATAATAGTGTTTCAACACATTGAAGATCTTTCCGGTGGCATAGGGAAGAAATTAATTTATCAACTTGGGCTTTGTAGTGAGTATCCACTGCAAACGGACGAATCCATAGATGTCACAGGACTAGCTGTATTACTAGTATTTGGTTTTATACATTTAATAAAAATATCGAAGATTTAGTCATGAGTGCATATTTACATAAAAAACAGGAGAAGATCTATTTAGTTGTATTAATGATTATATTATAAAACATCAGATTGGATGGGAGAAGTGTATTTGCACAGATGGAACAACAACCACGGTAGGAAAAACAAAGGGAGCTGCAACACATATACTGTAGGTATAAGTTGTGCAGGATATGGTAGCCCATGTGCAGCGACCAGTTTTTGTCTACAGCACTGGGTGATTTCATTCATTTTTTCAGGAGGCCTACAAGCGTTTGCCACCTTTCAGCCAGTCAGCGATGACGGAATAGACGTGCACACCCTGCAATCTTTGTCAAACAATTTTACAGAACACATTCGGTAAAAAAAAATCATTTTTGCTTTACTTGTAGCTATGTGTGTCAGGTTTATTATGATGTGCCCATCATTTCATTAATGGTCACAGTTATTGTGATATTTAAGTGGAAGTAAGACACTGCCTGAAATTCAAAAAGTTTGGAATGAAACCAGTCTCGAGAAAAATGATTTGACGTAGCACACTCATTTGCAATCACACTGTGCCAGCGAAAAAGCCAGAGTGAAATATCCGTAATATTGCTCATATTTCATAAGCGGTTTGAGATATCAAAATGAGATTTTGGCAAATGATAGCATACAAAGAGGAAAGTATTTTGGTGGTTGGTTTTTATGCAAAACCTCATTGTCTACCACATTATTCTACTAATTACAGACATTTCTGATGAAAGAATATAATTTTTAAGGAGCATCAGTAGCTGGTGAAATGAGGGGTGCTATGGGTTTTGATACAACATAAGTGAAGTCATTACACATTTATTTTGTTCCGAGGATGTGCTTTTTTCGTAAGACGCTAACCTTACTTTTCCTCACTTAATAAACGACTGTCTCAGAATTCTCTCGCAATTGTGTCTGCACAACAGGTGACATGAGACTGTGTAAACTCCATTGAGTTTTGGCAAAAGAAGCAAATTTTAATGTGACAACAAGAGAAATGTGTAAGTTTTGCTCAAAACTCCCCACTCCTGACAATTCTCTGAAAGTTACAAAAGGCAAAAATAAATCACTGTATTTTCAGTGGAATTCCTTTTAGGTTTAACCAAAGGAGAAGTGACAGATGTTTTTGAATGGTCATCATGCAAGTGTGGGCGTGAAGAGGACCTACTTAATATCCACACAAAATTGTGCATTTTTGCTTCAGTTTAGAATGGCACTTCCCCTCTAGCACTCAGCATTTCCTCTACAGTGCCTGCCCCCAGCCCCCACCACCATTGCTCTCCTCACGCATGCCCTGCCATCTGCGCATCTATTGGCCACAGTATTCTGCATGCACTATAGCTACAAGAGCCACCAGCAGTCACTGTATTTTTCATAGGCTAGCTCTAGTAACAAAAAGAAATGCCTACTGTTTTAAAATACATTTAAACAAAGTGGTGATAATGATAAACTATGTAAAATGTCAACCACTGCAGTCCAGATCTTTTAAAATTTTGTGCGCTGTAATGAGTAGTGAACACAACACACTTTTACTCCACACAGAAGTGAGATGGCTATTCAGAGGAAAAGTACAACTGAGGCTTTACGAAGTTCATAATGAGTTATTGGTCTGATTTAATGCACAAAATAACTCCATACAAAGTTTTATTGAATTTTTAAGACATCCTTTATGGTTGATAAAACTTGCATGTCTGGCAGACATTTTTACAAACGGCAATAAAATTAACATATCACTGCAGGAAAAAGTGTTATAATTTTTAGTACAATGGACAAAAATGCATCTTTAGAGAGAAAATTGAAATTTTGGATAGTAATAATAATAATGATAATGATAATAATACTAATAATAATAATAATAATAATAAACCCCGTGGAGGCCCGGGAAAAGAATAGGCCTCCGGTATGTTCTGCCAGTCGTAAAAGGCGACGAAAAGAACAAACCACTAATAGGGCTAACCCCCCTTTTAGTGTGATTACTTGGTTCAGGACAGAACTAAAGAAGCCTCGGACAAGCGCCGTCATGGTCGGGGACGACGCTTGAACCCTATGCCCGCCCACAATGGTAACGACACTGCTAGCCAACTGGAAAATGATTTAAATCCGAATAGAGGTGTTTTGCAGGATATGCTTCCTGCAACCACCCTAGAAGGGAAACAAAGACAGAGGATGAGATGGTCAGATGAAGTTAATCGACACCTCATGTTCTGTTATTACCAAGCAACAAACCTAGGAACCAACACAACTGGATACAGATCACAAGTATACACAACATTTATTACCAGATACCCGGAATTAAAATTTTTAACAGAACAACGACTAGCTGATCAGATCCGTGTAATAATCAAAAATAACAGGATACCCCAGTCAGAATTAGAAAACATCAAACAACAAGTACAACAAATATTGGAACAAAATAATGTGCAATCAGAAGAAGAAGAAAACACAGTAATGGACTCAAACATCCCAGAGCAAACAAACAAAGACCAACACGCATCGATTAAACAATCAGAGGAAAACGAAATCTTAAGACAGCCACCAGAACAAGCACAAATAGAACACGAAGAGAGACACATGTTAGATATAGAAGAGAAATTTCAGCTGTCATATATAGAATACAAAGACACAAATACAGACATTAGACCATTCTTGCATAGACCGCCGAATAACCCACAAGTCGAAACAACAATAAAAACTATCAACACAATCATACACAACAAAATAAATGAAAACACAACTATGGAAGAGTTACAACTACTGGTTTATATAGGAGCACTCACTACACTAAATATACACACTAGGCAGAGATCAGAACAAATCAACACACAGAAGAAACCCACAAAACCAGCATGGCAACACAGGTTACAGATCAGAATAGAAAAACTGAGAAAAGACATCGGACAGCTAACACAATTTATAAGAAATGAAATATCAGACAAAAAACGAAAAAGGTTAGGTAAAATCTCACAACAAGAAGCAATAGAGCAATTAGATGAAAAAAAGCAGAAATTGCAAGCATTGGCCAAACGACTTAGAAGATACAAAAAAAGTGAAAATAGAAGGAAACAAAACCACACATTCAACACAAACCAAAAGAGATTTTACCAAACAATGGATAACATACACATTAAAATAGACAATCCACCAAACATAACAGACATGGAACACTTCTGGAGCAGCATATGGTCAAACCCGGTACAACATAACAGGCATGCATGGTGGATACAAGCAGAAACAGACACATACAAGATGATACCACAAATGCCTGAAGTGATAATTTTGCAACATGAAGTCACCCGAGCAATTAATTCTACACACAATTGGAAAGCCCCTGGAAATGATAAAATAGCAAATTACTGGCTAAAGAAGTTCACCTCAACACATTCACATCTAACTAAGTTATTTAACAGTTACATTGCAGACCCATACACATTCCCTGATACACTTGCACATGGAATAACCTATCTGAAACCTAAAGATAAAGCAGACACAGCAAACCCAGCTAAATATCGCCCCATAACATGCCTACCAACAATATACAAAATATTAACTTCAGTCATCACACAGAAATTAATGACACATACAACACAGAACAAAATTATAAATGAAGAACAAAAAGGCTGCTGCAAAGGAGCACGAGGATGTAAAGAGCAACTGATAATTGATACAGAGGTGACATATCAAGCTAAAACTAAACAAAGGTCCCTACACTACGCATACATTGATTACCAAAAAGCCTTTGATAGTGTACCCCACTCATGGTGACTACAGATATTGGAAATATACAAAGTAGATCCTAAATTGATACAGTTTCTAAACACAGTAATGAAAAACTGGAAAACCACACTTAATATCCAAACAAATTCAGATAACATCACATCACAGCCAATACAGATTAAGCGTGGAATATACCAAGGAGACTCATTAAGTCCTTTCTGGTTCTGTCTTGCTCTGAACCCACTATCCAACATGCTAAATAATACAAATTATGGATACAATATTACTGGAACATACCCACACAAAATCACACATTTGCTATACATGGATGATCTAAAACTACTGGCAGCAACAAATCAACAACTCAACCAATTACTAAAGATATCAGAAGTATTCAGCAATGATATAAATATGGCTTTTGGAACAGACAAATGTAAGAAAAATAGCATAGTCAAGGGCAAACACACTAAACAAGAAGATTACATATTGGATAACCACAGCGACTGCATAGAAGCGATGGAAAAAACAGATGCCTATAAATACCTAGGATACAGACAAAAAATAGGAATAGATAATACAAATATTAAAGAAGAACTAAAAGAAAAATATAGACAAAGACTAACAAAAATACTGAAAACAGAATTGACAGCAAGAAACAAGACAAAAGCAATAAATACTTATGCTATACCAGTATTGACCTACTCATTTGGAGTAGTGAAATGGAGTGACACAGACCTAGAAGCACTCAATACACTTACACGATCACAATGCCACAAATATAGAATACATCACATACATTCAGCAACAGAAAGATTCACATTAAGCAGAAAGGAAGGTGGAAGGGGATTTATAGATATAAAAAACCTACATTATGGACAGGTAGACAATTTAAGAAAATTCTTTCTAGAACGAGCAGAAACTAGCAAAATACACAAAGCAATCACTCATATAAATACATCAGCTACACCATTGCAATTTCATAACCACTTCTACAACCCTTTAGATCACATAACATCAACAGATACAAAGAAAGTAAATTGGAAAAAGAAAACACTACACGGCAAGCACCCGTATCATCTAACACAGCCACACATCGATCAAGACGCATCCAACACATGGCTAAGAAAAGGCAATATATACAGTGAGACGGAAGGATTCATGATTGCAATACAGGATCAAACAATAAACACCAGATATTACAGCAAGCATATTATTAAAGATCCCAATACCACAACAGATAAATGCAGACTTTGCAAACAACAAATAGAAACAGTAGATCACATCACAAGCGGATGTACAATACTAGCAAATACAGAATACCCCAGAAGACATGACAATGTAGCAAAAATAATACATCAACAACTTGCCATAAAACATAAACTAATAAAACAACACGTTCCCACATACAAGTATGCACCACAAAATGTACTGGAGAATGATGAATACAAATTATACTGGAACAGAACGATTATAACAGATAAAACAATACCACATAACAAACCTGACATCATACTCACCAATAAAAAGAAGAAATTAACACAACTAATTGAAATATCCATACCCAACACAACAAATATACAGAAGAAAACAGGAGAAAAAATTGAAAAATACATCCAACTGGCTGAGGAAGTCAAGGACATGTGGCATCAGGATAAAGTCAACATTATCCCAATTATACTATCAACTACAGGAGTCATACCTCACAATATTCACCAGTACATCAATGCAATACAGCTACATCCAAACATATATATACAACTACAAAAATCTGTAATTATTGATACATGTTCAATTACCCGAAAGTTCCTAAATGCAATATAACATATACCATACAGTTACAAGGAAGTCACGCTTGACCGAGGTCCGCGTCACGTTCCATTTTTAACCAGACTTAAGTCTGAGAAAAAAAAGTCAATAATAATAATAATAATGAGCATAGAAGCGATGGAAAAAACACATGCCTATAAATATCTAGGATACAGACAAAAAATAGGAATAGATAATACAAATATTAAAGAAGAACTAAAAGAAAAATATAGACAAAGACTAACAAAAATACTGAAAACAGAACTGACAGCAAGAAACAAGACAAAAGCTGTAAATACTTATGCTATACCAATATTGACCTACTCATTTGGAGTAGTGAAATGGAGTAACACAGACCTAGAAGCACTCAATACACTTACACAATCACAATGCCACAAATATAGAATACATCACATACATTCAGCAACAGAAAGATTTACATTAAGCAGAAAGGAAGGAGGAAGGCGATTTATCGACATAAAAAACCTACATTATGGACACGTAGACAATTTAAGAAAATTCTTTCTAGAACGAGCAGAAATTAGCAAAATACACAATGCAATCACTCATATAAATACATTGGCTACCACCACTGCAATTTCATAACCACTTCTACAACCCTCTAGATCACATAACATCAACAGATACGAAGAAAGTAAATTGGAAAAAGAAAACACTACATGGCAAGCACCCGTATCATCTAACACAGCCACACATCGATCAAGATGCATCCAACACATGGCTAAGAAAAGGCAATATATACAGTGAGAGGGAAGGATTCATGATTGCAATACAGGATCAAACAATAAACACCAGATATTACAGCAAGCATATTATTAAAGATCCCAATACCACAACAGATAAATGCAGACTTTGCAAACAGTAGATCACATCACAATCGGATGTACAATACTAGCAAATACAGAATACCCCAGAAGACATGACAATGTAGCAAAAATAATACATCAACAGCTTGCCTTACAACATACTTATAAAACAACATGTTCCCACATACAAGTATGCACCACAAAATGTACTGGAGAATGATGAATACAAATTATACTGGAACAGAACCATTATAACAGATAAAACAACACCTGACATCATACTCACCAATAAAAAGAAGAAATTAACACAAATAATCGAAATATCCATACCCACTACAACAAATATACAAAAGAAAACAGGAGAAAAAATTGAAAAATACATCCAACTGGCTGAGGAAGTCAAGGACATGTGGCATCAGGATAAAGTTGACATTATACCAATTATACTATCAACTACAGGAGTCATACCACACAATATCCACCAGTACATCAATGCAATACAGCTACAGCCAAACTTATATATACAACTACAGAAATCTGTAATTATTGATACCTGTTCAATCACCCGAAAGTTCCTAAATGCAATATAACATATACCGTACAGTTAAAAGGAAGTCACGCTTGATCAAGGTCCGCGTCACTTTCCATTTTTGACCAGACATAACATCTGAGAAAAGAAAGAAAGAAAGAATAATAATAATAATTCTGTGTGGCTCAATGGCCTAGTGCAAGTCTTTCTATCAGATGCCATTTCGATGACTTGCATGTCCCTAACGTACCCCAGTTGTCCAACTGTGGAAAGTGGACCTACAGTTTAATATGCAATCTAAAACGTGTTGTTTCTGTTGACTCCTCTCATCACTGAGAGATGAAGACTAGGTTAAAATGAAGATCAGGAAATCCATGGTCAGACCGAGATTAGATGCCATAATCTCTCAGTTTCCAGGCACACACCTTACCCTAGACCATCAGGCCCAGCATGTAGTAGACAGTTCCCCTGTAGGTTTCAATGAGTGAGTTTGTAAGTATCAAAATATGTGACATGTGTGGTCATACTGTATGTTTTGACTGCATTGACTTAGCAGCTTAAATTATTTACACCACCAAGTGACCTTAGTCCTTAGTACCTGCCATAAATTTCAACTTGATACTTTGATTTTTTGCTGAGAAAAAGAGGTCTCAACAGTCAGACAGACAGATGGACGGACAACAAAGTGATCCTATAAGGGTCCCAGTTTTACCAATTGCGGTACAGAATCTTAAAAAAAAAATTACTAAATACATTTGAAATAAATAAATAATTTTTACTTATTTTTTAAATTTTTATGACTTCCATGTGATTGAAGTAATAACTCAATAAACAAGTTTTTCTGATTTTTTACAGCTTTATTAATTTTGTTAACCTTCAAAATAAGCAAGATGATTCATCAAACCTATTTTATCAGAGGAAAAGTTTGGGAACCCTTGGAATAGAAGAACTGTTTATTTGAGAGACACCAAGTACTCAGTTACTGGACATAATTTGCAGCACAGTTCAAGGGGCCAGGCTGTTTGGCGCCTCCCATCTACTAGTTTCCCTTAACTCAAGAGGCGGGAATTTTCCCCCTGAGACAACCTTGCATCCCAACTTCCTCCTGGACTTAACACATTTCCCCCTCTTCTTTCATCATCATCATCATCATCATCATCATCATCATCATCATCATCATCACTCTATACTTATTTTTATCTGTCATGTGTTCTAGTTCCTTTGCCCCTCCCCACCTGCTCCCCATCTCTCCCAACTCTTTCTCTCTCTTCCGCCCCTCTCCCTGTGTGTGTGTGTGTGTGTGTGTGTGTGTGTGTGTGTGTGTGTGTGTGTTTTGGTGGTGGTGGTCCCCAATTCTTAACTGCACCATTCTTTTCTCTTTCTCTTGGATCATTTTTATTTCTCACTATGTCATCATATCTAGACAAGCTAGCATAGTGTTTCACAATATAGATAGCCTCCCTCCCCCAATTTTTCATTATTGCCTTCCTTTGACCTTAGTTGAGGTGGATTCCTCTCATCCTGGTCTTTCTTTTTAACCTTCCCCAATCAATTCCTCTCCCCTGGTAAGAAAAGAACTATTAATTGAGGAAGCTACTTTCTGAGGGTAAGTACTGGCCAGCATTCTGTCTCTCAATTTTCAAATAACTTGTGACTTTTTACAGTTCATCCCAGCAGAGCGGACATGACCCCATAGCCACAGTAACACCAATAATGACATATTTTGTTCTCCAGCACCACCAACAGGTCGACAGGTATACTGCACCTTGTTACCACACTGCCAATAACTAGTAGTACATAGTGCTTTTATGTTCCTCTGGTCTCATTGTGACGCATACAGTTTTCCAGCACTGGTGTGTTCTGCATTTACAAGCTATTGTTGTGAACTAGTGTTTTTGTATTAGAATTGTTTCAGTAGGACCGTCATGTGTCTCAACATGACGCTAACTGCAAAAGACATCATCCAAGAATACAGTCACCAGCTTCAAAGGTACTGAGGGTAGAATCAGAATTCCAATCTGCTGCAGATTTGTATGTGCTATTTGTACATATGATTAATTGTGGTACAACAGTGAGAGTCTGATATTAGATGTTTCAAGTGTTGTGGACAGGATAGCCACATCACTTAACATTCATAAATTTACAATGCTGAGAATTGTAAAACAGAAGGGAAGGAAGGAAAATGAGAACAATGGACCATCAGCAGGTCATTCTCTCTTGGAAACACTGGGCAAGAAATGAATTTACAACATGTAACCAAAATGGATGCATTCGAGCAGGATGCAGCATGCAGAAATGTGTATGCTTATTATCAGTGCAAGGAGTACACTACAGTAACCTTCTCAGAAAAGCAAAGATAATTAATGGGAACAAGCTGTCTCTTTGAAACTGCTGTCAGAAACTTAATTTATGACATGGAAAATGTTTGTCTCTGAAGATACCACTGACATATCACACAGCTGCTTGGAAATGTCAGTATCTACTGCCGTGAGGAGAACTTCATTTGAAGACATCATGTAGATTTGTGAGACATGGGCTACTGCATTTCACACTTTAACATAAGCTGTGTGGACTGCACAGCTGAAGGAACAACAAATATGCCGACAGTAAAGGGTGGCAGCATAATCATCATTCCAGAAAGAAAGGTGACTATCATGAAGAAATAATAATCACAGTTTTCTACAGCAGAATATTCCCCCAAATACAATGACAGTCATGAACCGCATGCCGTATCACTCTGTTGTGTTAGATAGAGCTCAGAGATTGCAGTGGAGGAAAGTGGATATTTTATTTTGGATACAGAGAAACATTACATAGCAGCAAATTGAACCTGGCTTCAATATCGCTGATTTACAGGAACTTGCAAAAACTATGTTAACCAAAAACCCCACACTACCAAGTTGTTGAACTAGGTATGGCAATAGGGCATAGCATAATAAGGCTTCTCTTGCTCATTTCAATCCAAATGAACTTATAAGAGCCTAGGTGAAAAGTAACATAGCATGCAATAAAATGTTTATTCTCAGTGAAATGTAAATTTTAACAAAAGGAGTCATTGAGAACAATACACCAAGGATTTAGTCTCGAGGTGAGTCATACCAATAAGGTAGCCAAGGAAACAAAGGCCTGTGAAGAACTGCTGGACACGCAGAATGAGAAGGTGGTTGTTTCTGTCAGCTCCAGCCATGTTCAGGTCTGAGGAAGAGGAGCACAATGATTCTTCCCTTATGTCATGTTGCTTACAACATAATCTTGAATATTTATAAAATATTCATTGATGTCACTGTCCAGATTGATACTGTCATTCATTTATTACTTCACTGAAGATCAGTTAATGACTACACTTCAAAAGTAGTTGTGATGGGTGAAGCATGCATAAAACTGTCAAAAGTTAGTTTAAATGCAATGTAATATACGAATGTTAATGAAAAAATGACATTTTTGTAGCAGAGAATAATCATCCCTGAATATAAAAGAAGATGTACATATTGTTACAAAAAGTCTGAAGTATTTAAAAGACTGCTAGTGGTGAGCAGTTACTGGTCAGACACAATACTAACAATACATCTTTGCTGAGCCAAACTTTGCATGGTACCACTATTCAATGTGATATCAACACTAAGTGCCAGCTATACATCAGTGTCAGGTCTCAGTGTTCTTTTAATAAATCATGATTTAGAAAATTAAATGTTGCAGGTGGAGTGTAACTATCAATGTTTCAACTTTCATGGACATGCATGCACAGGATTCAGTGCCAAATAAATGCAACTTTCAATAATCAATTTATGTCATTTGTGCAACAGTTTCCAGCACATACAACAAAAGCCACTTTTTTGTTCATGTATAGCAATAGCTGGCTGCCAAGAGCAAAACAGCTGACACCAACTGGTGAGTGGTATAGAGATGTTTGTAGTAACTACTTGCTGAGGAAGATCCAGACAGTTAATTTGCAACTCAACCCCCTATACTTAATCACCTGACATAGATCAAACAGTGCGGTGGTTACAGTAAAAGCTGTTAAAATGGTGTCATCAGGGACCTGAAAAATTCATATTTGCAACAAATGTGAATACAGATCCAAATTCTGCCACAAAATATGAAAATGCAAAATTACTTAATAAAGGCTATTTCACAGTGAACTGTATCCAGACGAACTATTTTATTAGAAATAGTTTGAAATAGCTTTATTTTCTGCATTTAATATTGAACATGTACCAAATTTTCGGTTCCTGGTATTGCACATCTGGCAAAGAACACTTGGGACGATTTTGTGCATAAGAAAGAGTTTGCAGAATACAGCAATAATGTTAGGAAAAAGATAGATTGCTACCCACCGTAAAGATGATGCCCGAGTTGCACACAAGCACAATGAAAAGACTGTTACACATTATTTAGTTTTCAGCCAAAGCCTTCCTCAGCACGGGCGCGGGGGGGGGGGGGGGGGGGGGGGGGGGGCGGACAAATAACAACCCCCTCCCCCCCCCCCTCCCCACACACACACACACAAGTAGCAAACTATCCTTTTCCTGATATTGTTGATATTCCAACTTGGATTTCACACTGTTCGTTATCATTATTGGCTATGTATCACAACTGGAAGGTACACGTATGTGTGTCATAAGAAGTAAGTTATAATTACAAGGGCTATAGCTGATTGTTGCAAACCATCTTTAACATACTTACAACTAAAAAAGAAGTAACAGAACTTGAAATTTATGTGATGTTTTATTATTTATAAATCTTCTCTTTCTCTGTATGAAGTTATTTCTGATATTTGTCAGGAGATTGGAAGTGAGTGTTTATTGAGGCAAAGATTAATATGGGGTCTGGTGCAGGAACTTCCTTATTTGAAATGCACATCAAAAAGCAGCCATTACTCACTGTTTTGTGGGACTAAGGTTCTTTTCTTAAGGTTAGTTTAGTAGCGAACATGCAGTGGAGGGGAGAGAGGCCGTGGTGGCTCACTTTTCCAATGGCTATTCAGTAGTTAGAACCTGGTGAGCATTCAGGGAACAGTTTAATATCACATCTGCAGACCATGTTCCTGACTGAAAATCAATTGTTATGTGGGTGGACACATTTATTGATACTGGTAGTGTGCAAAAAAAAAAAAAAGAAACCAGGACCGTCAAGAACCACAAGGACACCAGAAAATGTCAAAAAAGTAGGGCTGGCAATTTTCAATTTTCCCAAGAAACCTGCATGTAAACATTCAGCTGCTCTTGTAACTTCTAATCACACAGTGAGACGAATTCTTCATGAAGACTTGAAATTTCATCCATACCAACTGGCGATGGTGCACACACATAATCCACCAAATTTTGTTTCACAAAAACAATGCATTGAAGCCTTGATCAAAAATCTCCTGCCGCACAATGCCATTCTCTTCTTCAGCAATGACGCACATTTTCATTTGTTTGGATGTGTGAATGAACAAAACATGCAATACTGGAGGGGCACAAGCCCCAGAGAACTTCATAAGCAGCCCATGCATACAGAATATGTGACAATTTAGTATTTATTATCCAAAATTGGCATTGCTGGCCCACGGTTTTTCGAAGAAATCCAATGGGCAGTTTGGTCACTTCTGATAATTATGTCCAGATGACCGAGGAGTTTTTGTTCCCAAACTTGAAGAAATTGTTGTGGGGATGTCTTGATTCCAGGAAGATGGCACCGTGGCTAACATGTCACAAACATTGCTTTGCTGGAACACTTCCCCAACTGCCTCATTCCTTTGAGGGGCGATCTTCGTGGCCAGCAAGCTCGCCAGATTTAGTCCCTTGCAACTTTTTCTTATGGGCTACCTTAAATCATTGGTGTATACCAACTGTCCATAGACCATGAGTGAGCTGTGGAACAACATTTGTGCTACTACTGCCAACACAGACATGCTGGACAAACTGAAATGATACATCTAATATTCGCTCTCCAGATACACTGAGGAAATGGAGAACACCTTCAAGATATCATTTTCAAAACCTAATGAAATAAAACTTTAAATGTACCTCTACGTAAAGAATAGATAATTAAATTTATTTTTTAAAAATAAGAAAGTTCTCATGCCACACCCTGTATTTAAAAAGAAAAAAATACAAGGGACATGTACAACAAATGAACTGCTATAGATTTCAGCTTCCAGCCCAAAGGCCTTCTTCTGAAGTAACATACACACACAAAACCACAGTCTTTCACCGCTGTGGCTGGTGTTTCATGTTCCAGTTGAAGGGCACTATTGCATGAAGAGGGAGGTGTTCCTTCATGACTTGCAGTCTTAGTAAAAGATTGTAAGCATGATAGGATACAGCACAGGCTATCTTTTTTGGACCAAGTTTGGGGGTTACTTTCAGTCTCAGTGGGCTTTGTAAGGCCTACAGCACAATGGGAGAGGGCTGCCCATATAGTATGTAAATTTAGGGCCTGTGGGCAGACAGGTGTGCCCTCCAGTGTATTATTTGTGTTCTTCTCTGTACATTTTGTATCTATTGAGGTGTGGGTCTGATGTTTTGTCATTCACTAAATAAATAAATGTGTCTGCTAAACTTCTTTACCATATCTCCAAGTTTTTTATAAATCTGATCACTGTCTTACTTTTTTGAAAATTATTTCATGTTCCATGGATGCATATTGTGAGTATTGCTTGGAAGCAGAATTTATCAAATGTTACAGATACATTATATGTTGTTAGGTACAGATTTAACATTATGGCCAGATTTCTACAGCAGTAATTCATGAATAAAGTAATAATAGTAATAATAATAATAATAATAATAATAAGGTATTATGTTAAGAACAGCTACAAACTTTTACTGAATACTGGACAAATTTCCTTTCACCATACCACAAAAGCTAAGACATTGTAGTGTTAACACCTACAGAATTTTGCAGTGACAATAAGGGTTCATTACATCACAATATGGACAAGTACGACTGTATTATGTTAACAGTACTTATAGGTTTCAGCTTACAGCACACAGATCACTACTGGCACATTACAACTTATAAAGTATTATATGATGTCAAAAAATTCCTGCCTGACGTGGAAGGACTTCTATAAAAGTCAATGTTTTATACAGTTTCTGAATTGAGGCAAGTCACCAGTATCAGATTGGACATGAACCGGTAGAGAATTGCACATTTTGATGCACCAGTAATGTCCTCCTTTGTGTAGCATGCTGAGATTTTTTTCTCACTTTGTAACTCTCGTTTATTTTGTGTATCTTCCTCATGATGCATACCTTTCAATTTTTTTTTAAAGTGAAGTAAGAGAATATACTGATATGAGATAGTGAGGACTCCCACCTTTGTGAATAAATCCACCTCTGTGAATAAATTCTTGCAGAAGTGACTGAGATGGGCTATGTTAAAGACTATGACAACCCTCTTGCAAACGGTACAATCTATCCGAGCTTGAGATTGAGTACCTCTGAATATAATATCACATATCATGATATAATGGAAATAATTGTAGAAAGCCTCTTGGGTTCCCTTGTGATCGCAAACAGACCAAATCGCATGAATAGCAAATGTTGCCGAGTTCAGTCTTGTACATAGTTTTAGTTTGTGTACCGTCGAGATGAGCTTGCTATCAATATTTAGTCCCAGGTATTGGGAAGCTTCTACTCTACTCCTAAAGATTAATAGCTCATCACTTTTTTTTTGTAACATACAAGGTGTAACCAGAAAGTAAGTTCCAACTGCCAATACAGAAAAACATTTACAAATTATAAATATTTATTTTATCAATTAAAGAGTGTAAATGGCTAATTCTGAACATTGTCACCACCATCATTACGGTGTTTATTGAAACATCAGACCAACTTTGTTTGCCTGTGTCTTAGGAGTCAGCTGCCAATATCTGGAACTGTGAAGTAAAATTGTTGTCTGCACCTCTACACCCTTGTGAAAAAGAGGCCACACTGCCTCAGTTGCCTGAGACTGCAGTCATGTGTGTGTGTGTGCGTGTGTGTGTGTGTGTGTGTGTGTGCGTGTGTGTGTGTGCGCGCGCGCGCGCATTTATTTTTGACAAAAGCCTTACTGGCCGAAAGCTTTATTTATGACAGTCTTCTTGTGGTGCCTATCTGCGACTCAGCAACTCCGCTATATGGTGGGTAGCAACTTTCCTTTTCATAATATTGTTACATATCAGCAAATTGAACCTGGCATCAATATGGCTGATTTACAGGAACTTGCAAAAACTATGTTAACCAAAAACCCCACACTACCAAGTTGTTGAACTAGGTATGGCAATAGGGCATAGCATAATAAGGCTTCTCCTGCTCATTTCAATCCATATGAACTTATAAGAGCCTAGGTGAAAAGTAACATAGCATGCAATAAAATGTATATTTTGCTGTAGAAAACTGTGATTATTATTTCTTCATGATAGTCACCTTTCTTTCTGTAATGATGATTATGCTGCCACTCTTTAATGTCGGTGTATTTGTTGTTCCTTCAGCTGTGCAGTCCATACTGCTTTTGTTAAAGTGTGAAATGCATTAGCCCATGTCTCACAAATTCACATGATGTCTACAAATGAAGTTCGCCTCATGGCAGTAGATAATGACATTTCCAGGCAGCTGTGTGATATGTCAGTGGTTTGTCTTATTACACATGCAATATGCAAAGCCACCAATCATTTGGATTCACCATAATTCATTCTACCAAAAACAATTATGTGATGTCCTATCTCCTACATTGCATTTTATTCCAAAAAGTTAAGTTTCTTAGTTTCAGTATTTAACATAAAGTCTATCTTCATTTCTTTCAGATGTTTAGCCAATTCAGTTTCCTTCTGTGTGGCTCCTCCAACATTCCAGGTGGCTAATTTTATCTAATTTGAGAGCAATTTTCATTTATGCTCTTTGGCTGCATGTGTCACTGAAATACTGATGCCCATCCTGTTTTCAATGTTAGTTTGGGTATTGCAAGTAAATGATATTTGTACTACATATGGTTACTACCACCTAACTAACCTTCTACCAGAAAGAATAGGTTTTTCTGTTTTGGTTCCCCACTAAACTCAAATACTAATTTTTTCCTAGGCTGTGTCAACATGCTTAGAAATGGTTCAAACCAGATTTTGGACCTCCACAAAGTACATCAAAGACCAAAGTTGATTTATATCCATAGATTCACTTTTGCTCCAGACAAACAATTTTCTATTGCAAGCAATGTCTATAATCAATGGCTTTTCTCCTGGATACAAGTCATTCACTGGTGAGGAATGACAGATGAGTCCACCTCAGAGGCCGAGTTATCAGTGTGGCTGAATGCCATGCAGAGGACCTGGGTTCAATTTCTAGTACTAACAGTGATTTATCCTTGGTGAGAGGACCGAAATAGGGTGCACTCAGTCTCTTGACACCAACTGAGGAGCTACTTGACCGAGTAATAATGGCACCACATCTGTTAAACTCACAATAACCAGGAGTGTGGTGTGATGAGCCCCAACCCTCCATGCTGCATCCAAATGGCCCCACAGGCAGAGGATGACATGGTGGTCAGAATGGTGGTGCTTGTTATTTTTATGGTTAATAGACTGTACAGTCTGTAAATTTGTACAGGACTACATTTATTTTCTTGATTCTTCAATGAAAAAGATTATTCAGTTCTCTTATCCATTATCTGCATTCCATTTACTTACAGTGAATGATAACATTTACCTCTCATGTAACTACAATTCTTTTACCTGAAGAAGTAAAGTTGTAAAGTAACTGGCTGTACCTGCAATGGTTTGACCTCAACAGCTTGTCGGAGTTTCTGCACCAAGTCACTTGACTGCCTCACTACTGTTCCTGGTGGCTGGGACGGACATTTGTGTGTTCTCTGGCTGACCTACACTCAAAGTGAGTGAGCAAAACAAACATAAATACAACAGACAGTTGAAACAAATTATATGTTTCACATGTATTTTCACATGTATTTATATAGCAACCATTATTTAATTGTCAAGTACAATGATACATTCCTAACTATATATTTCATAGACATAGTAAGCATTTATAAATCATGATAAATTTCAGAAATAATTTACTGTAGACTTAGCTAATTAAATTTTCTCCGTGACCACGGGCTATTTCCTAATGGTAGAGATGAAGTAAATGCATTTGGCTTACATACAGATCACTAAAGTAAGAGAAACAGAATGCAACAGAAGATGCCACAAAACAAAAACAAAATGGTTAGGAAGTAAATACCATAACATTTTGTTCGCAGCCAGGGTGAACAAACTCAATGGTTCAATATTCTAATATTAATAACGTGCAATGTAAATGGTGAATCAGTCTGTCTTTTAACATGCTGCATATATGAAACCACATTTTCTCTAGCTTGTTACCTTAGACAGTCCTCCTCAGTGTACATGTCATTTTGCAAAAGAGAAATAACAAATAGCAACATACAAGCATTCAAGAATTTCACTGTACTGGTCAAACCAGTAGCATTCACCAGAGTAGGGAGGATGCAACTTCTACCTGTTCCCAAAGATGCAAATCATGTTGAAAGGGCAACATTTGAAATCGATTGAAGACATCCAAGTGAAATCACAATGGGTCCTGAACACTCTTCACCTTGCGGATTTCCAGGATTGCTTTCAAAATGGGAACAATGGTGGGGTTGGTGCTAATATGCTACAGATGACTACTTTGAACGTGATTGAGGACATTAGGACGTAAGTATAGTTTTCTGATATTTACAATAAAATTCTTAGATATTCAGGGTAGCACTTTGTATAAGAGGCAGATATGGACACAACAGAGAAAAGGGGAAGTAGATTCAAACAACAATGGAATGAAATTACAATTGAGTGTGTGTGTGTGTTCCATCAGTTTAGATTAACTTTTTTTCTTGCCCTGTGTCCTTCAATACTGCAAAATGACCTGAAAATTATCTGAAACCTAGCTGAGCATAAAAGAATGCAGATTCAAATAAATTCTACAAGGAATACAGTAATTTATAACAAATTCCAGGGGGACACCTGTTTTGTCAGTCACTTGCACAAAGTTACACGATGTCTGATGCAAACAGTCACATATTCTACCTGATGTAAAATATCTGGATATCACTATGTAATGCAGGATGGACCACTAGATGTCACAAGAGGTGGGCCTGCCAGTATGAAAGGAGGTGGGAAGTACTGTATTGTCAGTAGAGAAGTTGTAACAATAGAATGGTTTGGTCAGGAGAGCTCAGTGACTTGGAATGTGGACTAGACAGTGAATGTCACTAGAGTAACAAATCCATCAAGGACATTTCAACCCTTCTAAAGCTACCGACATCAACTTCTGTTGGTGCGGTTGCGAAATGGAAATGCGAAGCAACAATCACATCTAAACCAAGACCAGGCAGACATCACACACTGGTGGACAGATTGTCCAGCATTGCAGAGGATGGTTGTGGGAGAAAAGTCACATGAAATCAGTGGAAGGAACCACTGATGAATTCCAAAGTGTTACCAAGAGTCCAACATGCACAATAAGTGTGCATAGGGAGTTAAAAAGAATAGTGTACAATGGCTGAGAAGCTCCTCTTAAGCCACACATTTCTGTAATCAATGCTAAGTGACATTTAAGGTGGTGTAAAGAGCTTCGCCACTGGGCAGTGGAGAAGTGGAAGTGAGTGATTTGAATTACTGAATCATACAATCTGATGGATGGGTTTGGCGAATGCCTACTGTTGTGTGTATTGTCAACAGAGAAGTATGGAGGAGGTGATGTGGCAGTATGAAATGTTTTTTGTGGTTAGGGTGTTTTCCCCTCATAATGCTTAAGAAAACGCTAAATGTGGAAGCATATGAACACGTTACAGCATTGTGTACTGTATGCATAGAGGAACATTTCAGGGAAGATGATCGTTTACATCAGCATGACAATGTACCCTGTCATACAGGAGAATCTACGAGCCAATGGTTTGTGGGCAATAACATTCTTGAAATAGACTAGAGCCCCTATCTGAGTCCAATGGAACACCTCTGGGATGAGTTAGAATGTCGACCTCACTGCAGACCTCAGTGTGCCACATCACCACCTTCTCTGGTTTCAGCTCTCAAGAAAGAATGGGCTGCATTCCTCCACATACATTCAGACACCACACTGACAGTGTCCCCAGCAAGTTTAAACAGTCACAAAGGTGAAGGGTTGACCCACCCATGTTAACATCCACTAACATGTCTCAGGATACGTCTAATCAGACAATGTAACAAGTTGTCTGACAGTTGTAAAATGCTATTTATTCAAACAAATAGAGTCATTACTGGTTTTGAAACAACAGTTTCATCTTCAGACTTAGATGCACATTTTTTTAAATTTTTACATTAGCTTCTGGCTCTTTAGTCCCCCTTGTGGTGGAAGTTCCTTGTGGTGGTGTTGGTGGTGGTGGTGGTGGTGGTGGTGGTGGTGGTGCCCACCAGCAAGTAACTATGTGAGAAATGGCCTCTTTAACTGTTAACTGTACCTAATAATAAGTGAACACAACGTAAACAGTTCTTGAAGCTAAAACTGTTTTAGTTTTAGGTTACTTACGTCAAAAATCCTGTATGATTATGTTGCAGTGTTTACAGCTTCTGTTCACAAAATAATGAATATTTTGTTGAAAATTGCTATTTTGAGACCATGGCGGTGGAGAAAATACAGATTGATTCTTGCAAAGAAGAAAACAGCAGCCAGCCATTGTTAATAATGCTACTTACTCATACAAACAGTGCCATTACTGGTTTCAAACTGTTATGTTCATCGTCAGACAGCTGTTCTCATTTAGATGCACGTTTGTTAAGGTTAACATTAGCTTTCAGCTCTTTATTCTCTTCGTTGTGAAAGTTCCTGATATGGTGGTGCCCTACAGCAAAAAATCATGTGATAAATGGCCTATTTAACTGGACCCAATTACAACTGAACAAAATGTAAACAAATCTTTAAGGTAGAACTGTTTTAGGTTTCCTACATCGAAAATCTCATGTCATTATGTTGCAATGTTTACTGCTTGTGTCTGTTCAGACAATCATGCTGGCACGCGCAGGTGCACCCTAACCACCCAGGCCAAAAAGCGGTTTACACACTCTTCAGTATTTTGTGAATGCAAAATAAACAATTTTTGAAAATACAATGGAATCGGACAGAGAAAAAAAAATCTGCTCACCAAGAGGCAAAAGGAGGACATACAACTAAAGCTACCAAAATTCTCCCAGAAGAGTTGAAGAAGAAGGAAAAGGGGAGAAGGTAAAGGACTGGTGAGGTTACGAAATAAGGGAGAGTTCAGAAAAGGCGCTCAGAATCCCAAGTCAGGGGAGACTTACAGACAGTATGAGAAGGAAAGACTGATTGTAAAGGATTTCAGCAGATGAGATTTGACAACCTGAGAGATTAAAGGTGTAAAATAGGGTAATATGCAAGACAGAGATTACTGACAAAACACTGTGCATGAGTTACTAAAAGCAGAATATATGTGAGCACCTGGAAAAATAGACAGGTCAGGAAATAAAAGACATAAAAAACTAAAAGGAATGAGAAAGCAACAATTACTGAGGAGAAATGCTGAGACCGAAGAAATTAACGTAAATTAATGCCAGGTGGGTTGCAAGAACAAGGACATGCCATGCTGTGTATGTATCAGTGACGGTTCATTGCCTGGAGGTTTTTCTAGGGGGTTCTCTGGAAGGTGGTCTACAAAGTTTCAAATAATTAACATAGAAAGGCTAATAATGAATAAAAAATAATTGATGTACAAAACACACTTACTTTCAATGAATGCTTGTATGAAAAATCCATTTTACACACATTAAGAGTAGAGACTCTGTCAATGAAGTGTTCACTGAAGTCTATGATGCTGCATATGAAGTTTTTCTTGCTGGAGAGCATGCTGCTGCTGCTACTAGCCATGACTCATGTTTCACAAACAAGCTTTTATTCTCTTTGGGGTGCAGAAAGATCACTCCGCCTCAGACGATGCTGCCAGTATGGTAACAACAACTTCAGTAATTTCACTGTTTCACTAAAGGGCTTCTGCAAATTGTTTTTGAACAGGAATTTCAGAAGTGGGAGAGCATCACTGAGAGTTCTAAACTCACTCCTCATGCACTATACCTGAAGTTCTGTTCTCAGCTTATTGCACCCATCATAAAAAGGATATTTTTGCAAGACCTCTGCAGAAATGTTTGCAGAAACTGACTTGTGTACAAAACAAATTTTTTGAAATAAAATAAATTTGCAGTGGTGCCATATCTGTAAAGTCAAAGTGTTCAGCAACCTGAGCGATAATTTTATCTCAAACTTTTCTAGCAACAACAGTTCTTGGAATTTGTTTCCATGCCTCTGTCTCTTCACAGGATGCAGCAGCTGTCTGCACATCAAAATAATCTCAATGATGCTATCTAAGATATATTTTTGAAATGTTCTACCCCTTATTGTGCAGTCAGTGGGTCAATTACTCATTTTTGTGATTGGCAGTACAATAGGGCAATGTGTAACACAGTAAGCAAAAAAGAGAGAAAATTGAAATTTGGCTACCTTAATTTCAGATGGAGCCCTGTTGCTTCAGTAATTGTAGTGGTAGTGACTATCTTTTACACAGCACACAGCTTGCACAGTTCTTCATTTAAAATCCCATCTTGCATTGGAAACAGGAGGGAATTTCCTGTTCACTGTTTCAATTAAAACAGCTATTTACTGTGAATTGGTATGGGAAAAAGAATCTCACTAAGGTCGGTAAAAAAAAAAAAAATCTAATATTCATATTCTAACTCATTGCATAGGTTTAAAATCAGATTCAACTTACAGGCTTAAAAATGAACAAAACAGGCATGTTTAAATTGTTCTCAGAGGAGTCTATGCACCATCACAGCTATGAGAAATAACTTTATTTGTGTTTATCCACAATATCCACCAATGTTTCTTTGAGTGATTCTACTAGCACTTTTGGACCATGTTCAAGAAGAATGAGAAAAGTCTAAAATGTTTCTAAAGATTGATCCTCAGAGAAAATATATCTGATAACTATGACAAACTGTGAAACTGCTGAAATAATATTGTCTCATACATGATAACTGATAGAAAATCAGTGAGAGCAATTTTCTTTCTTACTTGGTCACAGTAAACATCCAGCATACAAAAAAGAAAATCATTTTGAATATGTTTACATATGCCTTTGAAAGCAGTAGCCTTTAAAGGTTATCACTAAGTACAGCATCAAATCCGGCAGTGAAATCTAGAAGTCTGCGGGAAATTCCTGGGGACACCACAATACACAATTTTAGAGAGTGTGTTATGATATTTGCAAATCTGATCATTGTGTCTTTCAACTGACTGCTTATAAGCACTATCCAGTTGCTGCACAATGTTCCATTTCCCTAAAATATTGTGCTCTAACCATGCAGTCACACATGATATGAACCACTCACTTTTTTCTTTTTCTTTTTTTTTTTTTTTTTTTTACTCCTGGGATAAACAGCATTTTCTTTTGCTAACAATGAACACAGAAAATAGTATAATTTGTTTGTGACATCACAACCATATATCAAATCTACTTTCTCAGAAATGTCTGGTCTGAAAATTCTTACAATTTTTTTACCTTTATCTTTAGTTTTCTTGGCTAACGATTTTCAGTGTCAGTCTCCTTAAGATATTGGACCAAAACTCTGCACTAAAATATCACACATACTGACTTCTTCTTTCAGACACTGCACATCTGAGAACGCTTGTCTCTGAACTCTCAACTACATATTGAATCTTCCTGCATGACAAACAGTGAAGTTGGTCACAGTAATGGTAACTTACTGCAAACAAACAAAAGAAAACTCCTTCTTGTCATTGCTGGCTTGACTCTGGTCAGTATTTCAGTTTCAGAACTATAAATAGCTCACAGGGATCAAACACACAACAGATATCATAAGTTACAGAACAATGTCGATATGAATTATATTCAAAATCTACTATTCAAGAGTCATATAGGTGGAACAACTGGGAAGGAATAGGAATGGTGTTACAGTGAGGTTCTACATCAGGAGGGAAAATGGAGGCTCTTGGTGGATACATGCTTGAGCATTGCTCCAATGCTCAGAATAGGAGACACCTGCTGCCTCTGCTCTCTTCTCCACCCCCTCATCTACAAGTTCAGCAGCTCGAATGTGGTATTCGGGGGTGCAGAACCAGATTTTGCACACATATCAAGCCAAGCACATGAAAGCTGACCACCAGTTTCAAACATCACTGTAGACGTCAGCAGGGAGGTACATAAATATTACTGAATAATAATCTGACTGAGGCAAGAGAATGGGTGATTTTAAATTTAAAATCACACACACACACACACACACACACACACACACACACACACACACTGGGAGTTACATTTTAACTGAAGACATTGAAACATCTCAAAATCTACACATTGGATCAAAAAATGTTACAATTCCAATTTGTTTGTCTCTGAGGGGGGCATCCAACGAAACCTCACTCGACCCCACTAACCCCATCCTGTGCATGGGTGGCAGCAGCCCAACTTTGGAATCTTCAATGGGTACCCTCATTTTTTTTTACTGCAGATTATGATTCTACAGCAAAATCTACACATTTTGTCTGAAGAATTTTCTTCATTTCGCCACAGATGGTGCTGTAATCGGAGGAA
Source organism: Schistocerca cancellata (assembly GCF_023864275.1). NCBI lineage: Eukaryota > Metazoa > Arthropoda > Insecta > Orthoptera > Acrididae > Schistocerca > Schistocerca cancellata. The sequence goes on from NC_064627.1 coordinate 396,344,541, forward strand.
TAGAAATGGATACACAGATGTGATTTATAACATGCTACCCAATGACACGTGGGACCCCACCTCCATCCTGTGAGAGTGGGACAGGCCAATACTTCACAAGTTCTAATTGGAAACTTCAATGTTGTATTCCTCTAACATATTGAACAGGGCCACTCTGGTCGTGGTTCGAGGTGAACGATATCCTATTTTTTCAATCAGAGTATGTGTTGAAAGATATGTGTTGTGTAAGATAGATACTGCCTACAGGAAAATCAATGAGACCTTTGGAGAAAAGTGAACCAGTTGCATGAATATCAAGAGCTCACATGGAAACCCAGTTCTAAGCAAAGAAGAGAAAGCAGAAAGGTGGAAGGAGTATATAGAGGGTCTATACAAGGGTGATGTTCTTGAGGACAATATCATGGAAATGGAAGAAAATGTAGATGAAGATGAAATAGGAGATATGATACTGCATGAAGAGTTTGACAGAACACTGAAAGACCTAAGTCGAAACAAGGCCCCGAGAGTAGACAACATTCCATTAGAACTAGTGACAGCCTTGGGAGAGCCAGGCCTAATAAAACTCTACCATTTATGAGACAGGCGAAATACCCCCAGACTTAAAGAAGAATATAATAATTCCAATACCAAAGAAAGCAGGTGTTGACAGATGTGAAAATAACTGAAGTGTCAGTTTAATAAGCCACGGCTGCAAAATACTAACACGAATTCTTTACAGACGAATGGAAAAACTGGTAGAAGCCGACCTCGGGGATGATCAGTTTGGATTCCGTAGAAATGTTGGAACACATGAGACAATACTGACCCTATGACTTATCTTAGAAAATAGATTAAGGAAAGGCAAACCTACATTTCTAGCATTTGTAGACTTAGAGAAAGCTTTTGATAATGTTGACAGGAATACTCTCTTTCAAATTCTGAAGGTGGCAGGGGTAAAATACAGGGAGCTAAAGGCTATTTACAATTTGTACAGAAACCAGATGGCAGTTATAAGAGTCGAGGGACATGAAAGGGAAGCAGTGGTTGGGAAGGGAGTGAGACAGGGTTGTAGCCTATCCCCGATGTTATTCAATCTATATATTGAGCAAGTAGTAAAGGAAACAAAAGAAAAATTCGGAGTAGGAATTAAAATCCATGGAGAAGAAATAAATACTTTGAGGTTCGTCGATGACATTGTAATTCTGTCAGAGACAGCAAAGGACCTGAAAGAGCAGCTGAACAGAATGGACAGTCTCTTGAAAGGAGGATATAAGATGAACATCAACAGAAGCAAAACGAGGATAATGGAATGTAGTCAAATTAAGTTGGGTAATGCTGAGGATATTAGATTAGGAAATGAGACACTTAAAGTAGTAAAGGAGTTTTGCTATTTGGGGAGCAAAATAACTGATGATGGTCGAAGTAGAGAGGATATAAAATGTAGACTGGCAATGGCAAGGAAAGCATTTCTGAAGAAGAGAAATTTGTTAACATCGTACGGAGTGTAGCCATGTATGGAAGTGAAACGTGGACGATAAATAGTTTAGACAAGAAGAGAATAGAAGCTTTCAAAATGTGGTGCTACAGAAGAATACTGAAGATTAGATGAGTAGATCACGTGACTAATGAGGAGGTATTGAATAGAATTGGAGAGAAGAGAAATTTGTGGCACAACTTGACTAGGAGAAGGGATCGGTTGGTGGGACATGTTCTGAGGCATCAAGGGATCACCAATTTAGTAATGGAGGGCAGTGTGGAGGGTAAAAATCATAGTGGGAGACCACAAGATGAATACACTAAACAGATTCAGAAGGATGTAGGTTGCAATAAGCACTGGGAAATGAAGAAGCTTGCACAACAGAGTAGCATCGAGAGCTGCAATAAACCAGTGTCAGGACTGAAGACCACAACAACAACAACAACGTGTTGAAACATAGTACTGTCAACTTCAATACACTTAGTGATCCACTTTTCAAAAGACCGTACACAGGACAGAAACATATCTGCGACAGTGTCACCGCCTGTTGACCCTTGCTGGTACACCTTATCTTTTGAATATTTCCACAGAAAACAAGAGGGCAATGTCAAATCCAGTGACCTAGTTGGCCAATTAATAGGCCACCACTGCCATTCCACTGAACAGTGTAAACACAGTCTAAAAACTCCCGTGCTTCAATTGCATAATGCACAGGGCAACTGTTATGCTGAAACCGCAGAAGTGCTTGAACATCCAGAGCAACATCCTGCAGTAGTACTGGTAATTCCTGTTTCAAAAACATTCAATATTTGTGTCCTTTGAATGTGCTGTCGACACAATACAGACCAATGAGTTTGTTCCCCATGATGCTACATGATATGTTAACCGACCAAGGATGCTGACGGTCAACTTGCCGTAGCCAGTGGGGACTGCCTACACTCCAGTGAGGCATGTTATCACTACCATAGTTTGTGAATACACACACATCAGAAAAAGACGAATGTGTGGGTCATTTGTATTTGGTGACATGCCAATTCACAAAACATTACCCGGTTATGGAAATCATTGCCATGAAGTTCTTGATGCAGTTACACATGGTAAGGATGATACTTATGATGCAGTACTGTGATGATACTACCTACGGACATACCGGAATCACAATTTAATTGGCAAGTGCTTATCTGTGGGTTGTTGTGCACCAATACAGGTACAGCTTCTCTTGTAAAAGATGTGCTTTGTTTCCTTTTGCTGGTCTGTACACTGCCTTCAGACATAAAGTTGTTCACAACCTTGTAAAAGAATGAATGAGAGCCAGCTTTCTCTGGAAAATGCTCGACATACAATGCGCTCTCCATAAATCAGGATCACTTCAGTTTTTTCTTCTGTGGTTGCAACATTCGTTGTCCATTTGCATGTCTGTTCTCCAAATGATGGGTAGATGTGCAAGCAAATATTGTATGTTTACAGACACTTTCTGTTCTATGTCTGCTTGATATGTGAGCTCCCGTCAATGTGTACTGCCTGTCATGATACCTCATAGTTCACAACACGGCCACAGTGTAGATACAATGGTGCTCCGAGTAGTCCTCTGTTTGATATGTCGGAGAAATACAACACTGTGAATGGGGGTTTCAATCAAAAATTATTAGATACTGTCCTGTCCTACCCTGGCAGCATAGAGGTGGCGTCCCACGTCCCTCTACATATTCAAGGGCCACCGAGTAGCATGTCATAAATTACGATTGTGTACCCATTTCTATTCCTTCATTTCACCATCCATGGCAAAATGAAGAAAATTCTGAAGACAAAAATGGTGTAGATTTTTCTGTAGAATCGTAACATGCAATACATGCAATAAGACATGGGGGGGGGGCTGTTGTGACAGTGCCACGACATTTAACAGTGCCGCCACGACAGTACGCGCAAATGGCGATAGAGGCGCTCCGCAACTCGGCTGAGCGTGGGAGCGCCACCAAGCTACGAATGGCGCCGGCCTCATGTCAAAGCACGGCAGTCGAATAAGAGATACTTAGTTGTTATTATGTAACCAGCTATTGTTTCTAAGTGAGGTGTTTGAATATCCACACAATTATTGGTGATTAAAGGTTATAATACTTTTTGGCGATGAGGATGGGATATTTTCACTGCGTTGTGGATTTGTGTGTTTGTGATGGGGCAGACATGGAACAGCTTATGCAAGCGCTCATTGTACAACAAACACAGTTGACGGCTGCTATTCAGGCATTGTCGACGTCGCTTACTCATCGTCTGTCTTCCTCTTCTCCGCCTCCATTCCCTCCTTACGACGAGGCCGCTGAAGACTGGGAGGATTATGAGAAGCGTTTGTGGCAACACTTCTTGGCTTTCGGCGTTGTCGACGCTCCTATGTGTAAGTCGTTATTTCTATCTTGGATTTCCCCACGGATCTATCAGCTGCTATCTCAGTTAGCCCCTCTGCGGGAACCTGCCTCTCTGTCCTTCCAAGAAATGTGTGACTTATTGTCTAACTATTACCGAAAAAACACCCATGTCGTTGCCGCCCACGTGGCGTTCTACCGGTGTCGTAAACAGCCCCATCAATCTTACCGGGCTTGGGCGGCGGAACTACACAGTTTGAGTAGGAAATGTCAGTTTGTCATGGACACTCATCATGAGTCTTATGCTGATTCAATGGTTAGGAATGGTATTCTACAGCTTGCTCCTGATAAAGAAGTTCGGCAATGTGCCCCTACAACTGCCAAAACCGTCGTCGTCGGAAGTTCTAAGCATCGCTCAATCCTTTGAAGTGTCTCATGCTGCTGGCGCGCAAATAGACACGTGGTGTGATGTAGGTGCTGTACAGTCAACTTTCGACACGGACAATTTGCCTGTTTCACAGGAGAACGAAGATGTGGCGGCGGTTCACTCGTGTAAAAAACATCGCGTTGGGCCGCAACGCTCACAGCGACAACAGCAACCACAGAAGCAGGTTCGTTCCGCACTTCCTTCCTGTCCACGTTGTTTCGTACAGCATGACAGGGCTGCGTGTCCAAAACGTTGGGCCACGTGTAATTCATGTAGGAAAAAAGGCCACATTGCTTCTGTGTGTCAGTCCCCTAAAGTTCCTGTCGACAAGGACGAGGCATCGGACATGGATGTTAACTGTGTGCTTTCTCAAACAAATAAGTTGTTTGTTACTGTTCGTGTTCTGGATAAAGACATTCGCATGCAAGTGGACACTGGCTCTGCAGTAACTCTCATTAATTCTCGCACGTATTTGGAGTTGGGCTCCCCTCCCTTGTCTCCAGTTACGCGAAATCTGAGAACTTATAATAAACAGAAAATTCCTATCATTGGCCAGTTTGATGCTTCCACTGCCTACAAGTCTGTTGTTAGGCCCCTCACATTTTATGTGGTGGATCATGCGGGCACTGAAAACCTGTTCGGTTATGATGCTTTTCAGTTGTTCGGGTTCTCTGTTGATGATGATGTGCACCTCATATCTGAGGATATTCCGTATCAACAGCTGGATGGATTGTGTTCTGAATTTTCGTCCGTGTTCTCTGCTGGTCTGGGTCGTGCCAAGGATTTTGAAGCCCACATTACTCTTAAACCTACAGCTCACCCTAAGTTTTCCAGGCACGCCCTATTCCGGTAGTGTTGCGTGCACCGGTCAAGGCTGAGATAGACAGGTTAACAGCTTCAGGGATTCTCCTTCCTGTTACCTCCAGTGAATGGGCATCACCAATCGTGGTGGTTTATAAAACCAAACGGGAGTCTGCGATTGTGTGGTGATTTTAAAGCCACTGTCAACGCTCAGAGCCTCATTGACACTTATCCTCTTCCCCGTCCTGAGGAGTTATTTACCAAGCTCACTGGGGGCCAGTTCTTTTCCAAACTTGACTTATCGGAGGCGTACCATCAGTTGCCGTTGGATGCTTCTTCCAAGGAATTTCTCGTCATCAACACTCCTTGTGGGTTGTATCAGTACCAGCGGTTACCATTTGGCGTTGCTAGCACACCGGCCATTTTTCAGCGGCGTTTGGAACAGCTCACGGCTTCCATTCCTGGCTGCAAAATCTATCTGGATGACATTGTTGTCACGGGGGCCTCCACTGAGGATCACCTTCGCAATTTGCGTTCACTGTTTCGGGTTTTGCATTCGGCTGGGTTGAGGTGCAATCTGGACAAGTCACAGTTCTTCCAACCCTCCATTGTGTATCTTGGTTTCCACTTGTCCCGTGAGGGTATACGTCCTCTACGTCAGCACGTTGCGGCCATTAACGCTCTACCCCGGCCATCTACGGTCAAAGAACTTCAGGCGTTTCTAGGCAAGATTGCTTATTATCACAAATTCATTCCATCCGTGGCGGCGGTAGGTCATCCTCTGCATCAGCTGTTACGAAAAAACGTCCCTTTCTGTTGTTCCGACGAGTGTGAGCAGGCTTTTGTCCCCCTGAAGGCTCATTTGCAGTCGGCGCCTTGTCTTGCCACATTCCGTCCTGGTCAGCACTTGGTTCTGGCGACTGACGCGTCACAGTATGGCCTAGGGGCTGTTCTCGCCCATCGGTATGAGGATGGGTCGGAATGACCCATCGCCTATGCTTCCAAGACCCTCAACGATGCGCAACGGCGTTACTCTCAAATCGAAAAGGAGGCGCTCGCTATCATTTATGCTCTAAAAAAGTTCAGCGTTTTTTTTTGTATGGTTCTAAGTTTCACCTCATCACCGACCACAAGCCACTGGTCTCTCTGTTCAGCCCATCAGCGTCGCTTCCGGATAAGGCAGCTCACCGCCTGCAACGTTGGGCCTTATACTTGTCTCGTTTTCACTATGAGATTCACTATCGCCCCACGGCCCAGCACGCCAACGCTGACGCATTGTCGCGATTGCTGATGGGCCCCGACCCGGTTTTCGATCGTGATGAACTACTCTGTTTCCACATTGATGAGGAAGAACGTCGTGCGGTCGAGGGTTTTCCACTTACATGTTTGCAGGTCGCGTCGGCTACTGCGCGGGACCCGGTCCTGCGTCAGGTGATCGGTTTTGTTCAACAGGGTTGGCCGGACAGGACCCAGGGCCGGGCATCGGATCCCCTTCGCAACTACCATGCCTTGCGCCTTCGTCTGTCTGTTCGTGATGGTGTTGTTCTTCTGGCCACGGATGGCGCATCTCCACGGGTCGTGGTGCCAGCCTCTCTTCGCAAAGATGTTCTCAAACTGTTGCATGAAGGCCATTGGGGTATTTCTCTGACTAAGTACCTGGCCCGCAGGCACATTTATTGGCCCGGTATTGATTCGGACATCGCCCACATGGTTGCTGCATGTGGTCAGTGTGCTCAACAACTGGCTGCACCTCGTACAATGCCCTCTCCGAGGCCTGATCTGGCGCAGCCATGGGAACGGGTGCATGCTGACTTTGCCGGCCCCTTCCTCGGTACTTATTGGCTACTGTTGATTGACGCCTTCTCGAAGTTTTCATTTGTTGTTCGATGTCCGTCGCCCACCACTGCGGCGACGACGCTGGCTTTGTCCAAAATCTTTGCGCTAGAAGGTCTTCCATCCACGATCGTCACGGACAATGGCCCTCAGTTCTCTTCACAGGCCTTCCGTGATTTTTGTACTGGACAAGGGATTCATCATGTTACAGCACCGCCCTTCCATCCGCAATCGAATGGGGAGGTCGAGCGTCTTGTCCGCACTTTCAAAAGCCAGATGAAAAAATTCCTTAGTGATTTTTCCACAGATGACACTCTGCTGCAATTTCTGAGTTCTTATCACTTCACGCCTCTGGGTGATCGCAGACCTGCTGAACTCTTGCATGGCTACCAACCGCGCACTCTACTGCACCTGCTTCACCCTCTCAGGCCTTGTGCTGTGTCCCCTAGTGCGGGAAAACACTCGGTGGGCGCCGACATGTGGGCACGAGGGTATGGATCTCGCCCTAAATGGATTCCAGGGGTGGTCAAGGCTCTTCGTGGCCGCTGGCTTTGTGAAATACGTACGGACGACGGCATGGTTGTTCGCCATTACAACCAGATGCGCCCACAAGTGGTGGCCACACTGGTGCCACCGCCCCTTCCTTCGCCTCCACCAGCCCGAGAAGCCAGTCCTGTCGCTGCTGCCGATCTACCGTATGTGTTGATGCAGCCGCCGTCGCTACTGTTTCCGAGTACGCCGGAACCGGCCCCAGTCGCGACGCCGCCTTCTCCGAGACCCATCTCGCTGGAGCACACCCCCAGGTCCACGACATCTATGGATGCTGCTCCGGAGTTTTCACCCATCATCTCGTCCAGGAGGCACGTTCCACGCACGAGCTTCCGTCCTGGACATTTTCGACCATACTCTCGTGTCTCTCCGCGGGATCTTCTTGGGGCCTCACAAGAGGCCATGGATGTCTCCGCACTGTCCATGTCTCCAAGGAAGTGAGTGTTTTTTTTTTTTTTTTAAGAGGGGAAAAGTGTTGTGACAGTGCCACGACATTTAACAGTGCCGCCACGACAGTACGCGCAAACGGCGATAGAGGCGCTCCGCAACTCGGCTGAGTGCGGGAGCACCACCTAGCTACGAACGGCGCCGGCCACATGTCACGGCACGGCAGTCGAATAGGAGATACTGAGTTGTTACCATGTAACCAGCTATTGTTTCTAAGTGAGGTGTTTGAATATCCACACAATTATTGGTGATAAAAGGTTATAACAAGGTTCCTATTGAAGATCTCAAAGTTGGCCCCTGCCACCAAAGCTTCGGGTTGGGTGGGAGCATCGAGTTTGGTATCGTTGGATGTCCCCCTTCGAGACAAACAAATTGGAATTATAACCTTCTTTTTTTACCCAATGTGTAGTTTTCAAGATATTTCAATGCCTTCATTTAAAATGAACACCCTGTAAATCATAAAGTGCTTTATACATTCTTCACTATTTTGTGAACACAAATAGTAATCATTGCAATACAATGATGCGGGATTTTCAGCGTAGGTAACTCAAAATTAAAACAGTTTTACCATCAAGATTTTCTTTTACATTATGTTCAATAATTATTAGGTACAGCTAAATACTCCATTTCTTACATTGTGTTTTGCTGTAGGGCACCATCACCCAAGGAACTTTCACCACAAGGGGTAGTAAAGAATTGAAAGCTAATGTTAACTTCAACAAATGTACATCTAAATGGGAACAGCCATCTGAAGATGAACCTGAAAATTCAAAATCAGTAACAATGCTACTTGCATGAATAAATAGCATTATTAACAGTGGTTGGTTGCTTTTTTTCTCTTTGCAAGAATCAGCCTGTTTTTTCGACACAACCACAGTCTCAAAAGCCAGTGTTACATAAAACTGGTATTTTAAAGTGTACAAGAGAATGACCTGTGTTCCTTACTTGTGATACTCAAACAAACAAGCAGTACTAGAAAGAATAACAAAGTTATTACTTAAGTGTCACATAGTTTCCTGATATCTTACCACTAAGGACATCCATATGACACTGTTGTAATTTTTTCATTTATTTTGTAAGTTATAAAAGAACCTTTTCCAAGAACTTTCAAGCTGCAAGTCTTCTAAGGCTACAGGTTTGAACACTGCAAATTTATTTGAAGATTGTTTATCTGATCTTAGAGCTTGTTTCTATAAAGATGAAGTTTGAATAAAGAGAATATTGTGTTGTATCATAACACTTTTATCTGTACCTCTACTTTAGCACATCTACTTTTACTGGTTTCAAAAGGTACGTTTCTGAAACAGAATGGGGCAGGAGAAGGAACATTTGTCTGTCATGGTATCAAATAAGACCATATACAAAACTACTTGGGCTCATTCCAATTCAAGTGGTATACTTTAGTGAAGCACTGCTGCCTGATTATTACATTGCTTTGTGTGAATATAAATCTGATCCAAATTCATTATCACAATGCCAATCATTTCAAGTTCCAATAAACATATCAGATTTACTATATACTCTATTAAAGGGATGGAAATTATCATCACTGACCTTGTATCGAAAATTTTTTCCACATGCAGTACATTTGTAAGGCATAACACCTGTGTGAATACGACGGTGTACTAAGTAAGAGACTCGCTGACGGAAGCATTTGCCTGCAAATTAAACACATACACAAAGTGAAGAGCATATTCCAAAAGATACTAATTGTTCTACACATATGCTTGCTACCACTTACCATTAGTACATATGATGGTTTGTTAGTCACACGGCACACAACACAGTTAGGTGAAGATCAAAAATTACTGTAGTTTGATCTGAAAAGAGTTTTTAACAATGTTACTCATATCTACAAAGCTACATAAGACATCAAACACAATAAGCTTTCAATTCGAGCTATTAATGGGGAACTTTTGCACTAAACATTTATTGTACTGAAACTAATGCAATAAATATTTTCCAAGCAGTAAGAAATGTTTTCAGGTTTTCATATACTGTCATTTATGTAAATAAAATCACAAAATCTACTATAATAATAAGCTGAAGTGGCCTAGTAAAATAGGACTGATCAATAACTTTGAGACACTGTCCACAAAAAAGCGCAGAGACTGTATATTTTACAAAACACACATTCTAGTACAAAATATTTTTACAAAAATAAGGTTTCCAGTCACTAGATTCCTACGATTAGAACTTCCACAATCTCTGTACAAAAGCATTTTGCTGAAAAGGAAACAACCTATGAAAGATATGAAAATTTTGTTTCATTAATTTCAGCGGCAAATGTCAGGTGTGTCCAGAAAGTAATGCAAGTTTTTTAGCCAATAGATGTATTGTAGATATCGTTACAAACATTTAATATCCTTCAAAGTAGTTCCCTTAGGCAACTAAACACTTGTTTCAGCACGTCTGCCATGCATGGTACGTGTCCTGGAAGGCTTCAATGGGGCCCTCAGCGAGGGTCCTAGTCACGCCGCCTTGGATGGCTCAACTGACCCAAAACAGATTCCTTTCAGGGTGATCTTGATCCTTGGGAAGAGAAAGAAGTTGGCCGGGGCCACGTCTGGACTGTAGGCATTGTAGTAGCATTATCAAATTATGCTTCACCTGCTCCTCACGAAAGCACAGAGTGGTGTGGCTTGAAGTGTCATGGTGGATCTCCCAGGTAGTGGCAACCTCATTTTTCATTTTTTGACAACCCTTTTTCGCAGTTTTTCCAGCACATCAACATAGTAGGTAGCATTCACAGTTTGGTTTTAAGGAACAAACTTCGTGGGCCATGCCTTTGGCATCAAAAAAATATCAACATAATTTTCACTTTGACTTGTTCATTCTTACTTTTTTCAGCTTTGGGGACCCCAAGGTGTGCCACTTGCATCTCTAGACATTTTGATTCTGGATCATACCAGAAACAACATGTTTCGTACCCAGTACTGACACTTTCTAAGAAAGAAGGTTCAGTTTCCACACATTTGAGAAGTTCAGTCATGACAGTCACCCAGTGAATCTTCTGATCTTCCGTCAAAAGCTTGGTAACCAGACTGGCATTCACCTTCCTCATATGCAATTTACCAATCACATTTCATGCAAAATGGTTTTAAGAATGTTGAGAGTTTCTGCAGTCATTTGGACACTCAACCTACAGTCAGAATTTAATAGAGCACACACACATGCCAAATTGTCATTGGTTATGCTGGTTGATGGCCATCCAGCACAGGGCTCATCGACCACCTGTTCTCAGCCTTCCTTAAAACCTTTCAGTCACCACAAAACTTGCAAATATGATAGAGCACTGTCACTGTAAGCTTACACAATCAATTGGTGGGTCTCTGCAAGAGATTTGTTCAGTTTCAAACAAAAATGTATAGCACAATATTGCTCAAGTGACAATTCCATCACATTTCATGATACAAACACTAAACGGGGTGCACAGAGACAATGACCCTGATGCTCCAAACTGCTTGGAGCAGACTGATGAAGGCATGTCTTTGGGGCTGAGAGCCCCCACACCTAACCCAACTGGTCAGAATGCTCTGTGGCCATTTTAACTACATCACAAAAAACTTGAATTACTTTCCTGAACACCTTATACATCCCACAGATTTAAGATTATCACATATCACAGTAACACATGACTGAATGCAAGGCACAACATACAGCACAGCTCCATCTGACATCCAGGAAAACTGAATTTCAATAGTGAATGACACTATACAGCTTTCACCTGTCACACTGATATAGTTTACCATTCCTCCTCTACACTCATAAGTAAGAGTCAACGTTAAGTGCCAGAGTAAACTTTGTTCACACTATAACCTATAAAATTTTATGACAAAAAAGTGTGTTGTATGCATACTGTGCATTGTGAATCAGAGTGTTGTCATGAAGAGAGTATTATTTTGTATATATCAAAGAAATGGTAGAAACTTGAGGTTGATGGTCTCGCGGATGTATCTGTGAACTATGTACAAACATAAAAGTTCAGGAATTACCAAACCCCATACCACAACTTCAGGTAAAAGACCTTGCAGACTGTAGGATCTGGACAGAACCAATGTGCCTTCATTCCCTGTCTGGCATATCATGAAGAGTTCCAAACCGTTGCCTGCACTAAGTGAATGATTAATCTATGTGAATAAACACCACATTTCAATGGTGATCCCACAGATCAGATTAACCCTTTAAGTGACATTGGTAAATGTGTATACCATTGGCCTTAAATGCTGTTTATTACTTTATTTACAACAAACAATAGATTTTACTAGTATTAATATGTTCACAATAATAATTATTTTTATGTTTCTAAGTTGGTAAGCAAGATATATTAGCAAACAAGTGAGTTATATCAGGTAGAATTTTATCACCTGTGGATTTACTGTTATGATATAAATGATGGTAAGCTAAATTCACAGCAACATTTCCTATATTATAAAATATAAAAATCAATATAGAAGTAATTTTTATGCACATTTACATCTATTTTTTCTCTGCAGCGTAAATGCATGCAAACAGATTGTCATGAATTCAGTTCTTAGTTACACCCAAATTTACTGATCAAATGTTCTGAATAACATCTTTTAATGAAGAATGAACACTGCAGATAATATTGGTTAACAAATTATCTTGAAAATGTTAACCACTGAGATAATACAAAATTATTTCTGCTGATAGTGCACATGTAGGATGATTACTGAAAGCACGCAATGTGACGAAAACAGTTCATGCACACAACTCAATACAACAAGCATATTATTTACTCATTTTTTGGTTCGTTTTTATAGTTAGAGGGATCGTGTACTGATATATCTGACTATTTCTTCTAGATCTATATAAATAACATCACGGAGGAGGCATAGTTCCATGGCAGATGTAGTTCTGCATGGCTGCATAATGAACTACTGGGAAGAGCAAGCAGAAGATTCAGAATTTGGAGGGGAGACTGATGTAAATAATTGTAGCTGCTGTTTCTAGTATGTGATGGCAGTTCAGGATCACAGTGTCAAGTGGATCAGTGGGTGAAATGTCTCGTACAGATACAGAAGATATGGTAGACTTTTTGTCTCTGCTTGAAGACGAATCTCATGAAAGCTGTGAATCTGAGTCTGCTACTGAAGTGGTTGCAAATGTGTATTTACATGCGTGGTCTAAATTTGGTATGCGTGGTCTAAATTTGGTTGTGAACCCCAGTTCTTTAGGATATGTCTTCCTCCTGAGGGCATATGTTTACTAACATAAGTTGTTCCTGTAATTTTTTTCAAACTTACCAATGAAACTACCATGTACAATTTTGTGCTCCTGATTCACTGGCATGAATATTTACTACCTCACAACTCTTGGTGGGCTTGGAAAAACATAATAAGAGTACATACTGACATGTGTTTCATTGTTATGCTGGATGAAACAGTTTGTCATTTAAAGGGTTATGCGAAATTTGACAAGATGACCAACTCACATGCTCACTATTTTGACTTGTCAGAGAACTCCTACTAGTGATGGTGATGTCATTGTTGATGGACTGGTGTCTCCTTTTGTCACACATACCTGACAATATAGTAAATTGCACATTCACCATACTGGTATTACCATATTTTGTCTTCTTATATGTCAGCTATTATCCTCTGTGTCATGTGCTGCTATGATACCATCTTTAGTTCACTAAGATAACAAGCCAGTCATCTTGATAATCTTTGTGAGAAATGTATTAAATGTCTCTTACTTTACTTTTTAGATGTTTCACTTACTGTGATCAGTACAGTATGAATACAGTGAAATGCATTGTGGCACCCTGTAAGACTAAGGTAAATCACACTGTTGATCAAATGTAACACCTGATTATAATTTTCTACAGAGCATTGCTTTTCTACCAATTTTACTTTTTAGTAAAACATCCCTGTCTTCCAGTATTATTTTCATGCCACACTATTAGCTTTCATTTGGAAAACAGAACAACTAGAAGTAGTACAGAACTTGAGGGCAAATGCAGTATCATGGCACAATGAAGACTATGCCATCTTTATCTCAGAGACAACTTCAGATAAATCTGCAGTAAACTGCTGCAGGAAGGGCACTATTTACAGAACAGCAATTTGTCAAGTATTTTTCAAGAGTTATTCCACAGATATTGTGAACAACATCAAACAGGTTTTCTGCAGTCTTGGTGGACTATCACACTTCAAATATAAAACCTAAATTCCACTGCAAAAATGTCATCAACAAACAGTAATCTCAGTAACAACTAAAATAAATTTCTTAACATTTCTACTCCACACGTACCAGATGGTACCAGAAATCGTTTATACACATCTCTCACCTTCTGCATCAAATAAACAGAGGGTAAATCTTTCTGCATAATATGTCATAAATGATATGCCATTTATGAATCTATTCTCCACTCACAACTTAGGTATTCCCAGTGGATGCTGCACTCATTCAGTAGTTATTTCAGCCTGCTCAAAGCATACAGCAGTTAGTAACACACAGCAGTTGTCAGTTTGCTTATAGGTTTGAATCTTTAGCCTAATGTCTACCAGTCAAGTTCTCTAACAATGTCATACACACTTCTGGTAACTACCAGCTACGAAAGCTAGAAGGTTTTAAAAATACTGTTCATGTTTAACAAAAACATGTTGCATTAGCAAACACACACAAACTTCTTCAAACTGACCATACAGTAAAGATTATTCTATTAATAACATTTCATATCTTACACGGGTCACTTCATTTTGCTGTAGTTCTGAAATACATTTACCCCATATCATACACGGCTTCATGTGATACAAGACCTCTGAATGTGATTAAGGACTTGTTTCAGAACGATCAAGTGAAGTCCCATTTGTCTGTTTACAATTATAAGTACACTTGGAAAACAAGACATCCATATAAGTCTCAAGTACCATAGCAGGACTAATTGCTTAGTTATATCAATGTGAGTTTGGCTTCAGTTGTTACACATGCATTGTGCATGTTCTAACCCTTTAGACAACAGACATCACGCCACTGGTAACATGGAACTGCTGAGTGATGGTATATCATGTGCAATGGTATGATAAATATCCTAATGATCAGTCAGCAAAATACTAATTAATTGTTTGCATTTAGCTTTCAATACAGCTGACAACTAACAGACTATAACCATTCTGTACATGAAGTTACACTACATCATTGTGAAAATCCAGGAAATAGCACACACTGCACAACAGTTACACACTCTTTCTGAAATACAGAACAAATTTTGAAATACAAAGGAATGTGGCAACTATTTCGTTTTGAACTGGCAAGTTCTTTCCATAATGAAATTAAGTCCAGCCTCAAAAATAAATAGATGAAGTCTGACATCTCACTATCATTGTGAATCACTCCTGCTGTTTTTATGACAAATGTATTCACAAATCATGTACACTGAAGAACCAAAGAATCTGGTACACCTGCCGAATATCCGGAAGGTTCCACGTGAGCATGCAGAAGTGCCACAACACCTGAAGTAGTGTTGTAGGGAATTGACACTATCAATCCTACAAGGCTATCCATAAATCAATAAGAGTACGACGGGGTGGAGATCTCTTCTGAACAGCACATTCCAAGGCATCCCAGATATGCTCAATAATGGTCATGTCTGGAGAGTTTGGTGACCAGCGGAAGTGTTTAAATTTAGATGAGTGTTCCTGGAGCCACTCTGTAGCAATTCTGGACATGTGGGGTGTCGCATTGTCCTACTGGAATTGCCAAAGTCTGTCAGAATGCACAATGCACATGAATGAGTGCAGGTGATCAGACAAGATACTTACATATGTGTCACCTGTCAAGAGTCATATCAGGGATCCCATATCACATGCCCCACACCTTACATAGCCTCCACCAGCTAGTGGACATGTAGGTTCCATGGATTCATGAGGTTGTTTCCATGCCCCTACATGTCCGTCCGCTTGACACAATTTGGAACGAGACTTGTCCAATCAGGCAACACATTTCCAGTCATCCACAGTCCTATGTCGGTGTTGACGGGCCCAGATGAGGTGTAAAGCTTTGTATCGTGCAGTCATCAAGGGTACACAAGCGGGCCTTCAGCTCCAAAAGCCCATATCGATGATGTTTTATTGAATGGTTCGCACTCTTGATACTTGCTGATGGCCCAGCATTGAAATCTGCAGCTATTTACAGAATGGTTGGACTTCTGTCAAATTGAACGATTCTCTTCAGTCACCATTGGTTCCATTCTTGCAGGATGTTTTCCGGCAGCAGCAATGTTGGAGATTTCATGTTTTACTGGATTCCTGATATTCACGGTACACACATGAAATGGTCACGGGGGAAAATCACCACTTCATCAGTACCTCGGAGATGCTATGCTCCACTGCATGTGTGCCATCAATAACACCATGTTCAAACTTGCTTAAATCTGATAACCTGCCTTTGTAGCAGCAGTAACCAATCTAACAACTGCACCAGACACTTGCTGTCTTATATAGGTGTTGCCGACTGCAATGCCGTATTCTATCTGTTTACTTGTGTCTGTATTAGAATATGCATGCCTATAACAGTTTTGTTGGTGCTTCAGTGTATTACATGCAGGTAATACGTGGTACATTGGTGCAGCTTGTCTGCAAAATGGGACAATGAGTTTAGCAACTCCACCTGCTGTGGGCCACTTGCTCTTGGTTGAAGCGGCTTGTAGATGTGTTGCAGCCATGGAAGAATGGCATTCAAAATAACAATAGTGACATCACAGAAACAAACAAAAGATGTTTTTAAACTGGCATTCTGGTACTCATTCTCTGATGTGTCAAAATGTATTCATGTACATTCTAATGAGATAAGACATCTGTAATCAGTTCAGGAATTGTAATATGATTGTGTTATACATATCTGATAGGAGTTATCTGATGATGCATGAAGAAGTTATAATATATTGGTATTAAAAGAAGAAATTTTCTTGGTCAGTACATAGATTGGGCAAGGATTACAATCATCCTTCAGCCTCTACCACTGAAGACACCACAAAGGGAAAAAAAGCCTGCTGAGAAGAATAAACGCATGGTTATTCGGAATTGATTAACAGGTCCAATTTGTAATTAATTCATGACAAAGGTGACCTCAGAAACTGTATCATTTATCATTTATTGATCAATTAAAGGGACAGATATACTCTACATGTTTGGCATATTGTAATCTGATCCCTCTGACAGTGCTGAGTTCCTGTGTCCATCCCTATCTTCCAAAATCAGCAATGTTGCTCCTGTTCTTACCTGCACATGCGTGTCGAAGATCCCCCTTCTTACTGGGCAGGGGTGAATGTTGAAACACTTAAATCATGTGTGATTGATTGTAATCAGGAACTGAACTAGCACATACAGTCATCTTTGATCTGTCCTAACTTGGAATGTTGCTTTGTGGCAGTACAGTGGAATAATTCATTCATTGGGCCCAGTGATGAGTTCCCACTCTGGTGACAACTTTTTGTAAGCCCATCAGGTACTGCTTTGGCACTAGTAGTGCAGGACATTGCTAACCATGAACTGCATGGTGTATGGCTTCCTGCAAACTTGACACTGCTAGTCACAGCATCCAATATGCTGTCAGCTAGCGATTGTAACAGCCTTGTAAACATCACTTTTGTGCCCTAACACTTCCAGTCAGGACTGTATAACCCCCAGGTATGAGTTCACGGTGTTCACTGTTGTCTTCATATACTCTGTTAACTCCACTGTTAACTTCTTCTATGTGTATGTATTAATTAGCATCCCCTGTTCCAAACTTGACAACTGTGTACTATGCCATTCTGTCACAGCTTCGTTACTCTGTGCCAATTCCTTTAACTTCCACATGGTGCCATTCCGCTTCAGCATATCACTGTTATCTGCAGACCCTAAAACTGTTTTTAATATCCCCCCCCCCCATACTATCAACCCCTCTTGTGCTGTTGCAAGGTAAGTGAAACTGCATCTACTGCTTGCTGCGCTTCCCCCCATAACAATATGTAGGGCATATGCAAAGTGCTATACTTGTCACACATTTCTCTGAACACACCTTTCTTCTCGCTTCTTGATGTTACTTTAAAAATGTATCCTCCAATCCCCTCACCTCATTCGTCGTCTCCCTAGCTTTAAATAACAGTCTCAGTGTCCATCATGACATTATCTTTTCACCTGGAAAATAACTCTGCACTTTACAACTGATGACTTCCACTCCACCCTCAAAGAGGAGATGGAGCATTGCCATAATTAGGATGCCCCCGATTCCATCTCTGACACACAGCAATCTGGCAACAGGAAGTTGTAATTACTCTCACTTCTTCCCTCGAAAGAGCCAACACCTCGCAACAAAGCTTGTTGAACACAGAGATAAACCACCCATGACATGAAACAATAACAACTACGGCAAAAAATGTTACTCCTTACAGCCCCTTTAACAATAAAATCTTGCTATGCAGCAATCATATGCTATCCTTCAAAAGCCATACAATACAAACATCTTAACATTACAATACAGCCTAACCTTAAATTGTACCCTCACTAACCGTAACATCATACAGAGGACATTCCTTCATATTTTCTTTGTTTCATCTCATAAGGTATCTCACGTGCCAGTGGTCCAAGATCCCTGTTCCCACCCTTCTTATAGTATGATATTTACTAGTATCATTTCTTTCATTTGGTATTGCACCTGGTACCTTGTTATAAATCTTTTCAATTAACCAATTGGGTTATACGAGCTCAATAACATCACTCACTGTCTTACCCCATAATTGGTAACTTTTGTGTACATTTTCCTTCCTCTTCCTGATGTACCACGGCCTTAGTGTTTGTCCGTTTGTCCCCTTGTACACATATCCATATTTCTTTTAGTGTCTTGGTGAAATCCTGAACTTGCTGCCCATCCTTCCCAATTTTTGGTCCTATTACGTCAAATGGTGAAGTTATCTTCCTTCCATACACTATCTCATAAGCAGATAGTGCCATGCTGGTATGAGCTTTGGAATCATATTGCTGCTACCACTAAGTATTGAAGTGTTACTGTTGATGTTTGGTTGTGTGGTAACACTCCACATACGATCTCTCACCTTAGTTCATGTATGTCAGCTTTACCTTGTTAATAATTTCTGGCGCCATTCTCAAAGTTAATTACTTCCATGGTTCTACTATGGAGTGCCATAGTGCTGTGGCATTGCACTTCTTCACCTCACTGAGATGTGTGGGTGCTGGAAGACAGCTCTATCTGTCCAAGTTACAAAATGACAAACAGTTTTGCCTCAACTCTTCTGTATTTTTCACACAATGTTTTTCTTGTACAGCTCCAGTTACAATAAAGGGTAAACAGATCTATCTTACTTTGTATCTCATGACAGATAACAACATAAGTGTATTGCTTTGACATCATCCATCATATCAATGACAGTTCTTATGATTTTTCAGCTGTTTTTCCACATTTGCATTCTCGTGCACGTCTTTTTGGTCCTTGACATCAAAGGCACCACCAAGCCTTAATGCCCAAAGAAGCCTCCACAGCAGGTGAAGAGACAAAATTGCTGTCGCACCCTGTCGATGTCCGTAGGTGGTGGCTTTCTCATCATGTCTGTACATTACATTAATAATATCTTCCACAGTGGGATGTCCCAACATTTACATTACTTATATTTTCAGTTACCACAAATATCTTTCATCGGTCTAAGAGGATAAAAGTGGAACATGTTAGTCTGGAGAATCCCATGATACACCACAGTACTTCGATCATTACAGTGGGAGTTGACAAACTAACTCAACATTCTACCACTGTACGATGCAAGCGTTCTCTTTTTCCATTGGCTTGTGGGTGCATCAGGCTAGTTCTTGGTTTCTGAACCATAGCTAGTGACATAACTGCTTCATCACGTTTGACATGAAATTAGTACCTTGGCCTGCGATTCCTGTTTCAGGGACACCAAACTACAACAACCACTTAATCACCATTCCCTACACCATTGTAGTTGCTTGTTGATAAGGAATGGCAATTGTTTCCACATATACCCAAAATGGTCAATAATCATTAAAAAAAATAACAGTTTCGCACTGAAGTCCGGTTAAAAGGTCTAAGAATATCCATTCCTGTCATTCCAAAAGTGAGGTTGCCTCTGGTAACATTTGTAGTGATAACTGCTGATGATTTGAATCCACTTGTGCACACAGTAAACAATTTTTTATGTACTGGTCTATATCTTCTTTCCTTCTTTTCCACCAGTAATGTTCCACAACCCTTCAATTCATTGGCCTCTGACCCTCATGCCCAGATAGCACTTGGCTTCCTTCAACAGCTCTCCTCTCCACTCAGAAGGTACTACCACCCGCAATTCCAACTTAGTTGACCTACATAACAGGCCACAGTGCACAACGAACTGTGGCTGTGACCCAGTGCTTGCAATAACACAACCTTCCTGCTTCGACTGCCCCTGTTCCCATGCTTCTTGCCAGCTTATGAATAACTTCATAGTTAAACACACTTACAATTAGTCTCAATGCCCAACTTGTGAGTCTGACTGAAGGGTCCTTCGTCCCATCATTCACTTCAATATTGCACGACTGGTTACCAGACTGAACTTCTTGCCTCAGAAATGGCATTGAAAATACATAATCCTGTATTTTATGCTTAGCATTTCCTTTTCTACTGTAGAATAATTCCTTCCTGAGTTATTTAACTCCCGTGATGCCTGAGCCACAGTATGCTCTTCGCCATCTATCACCTGACTTAAAACACATACCAATGCCCGACTGGAAGCATCACATCATAGTACAAACCCTTTTTAATAGTCTGGAAAAATCAGTATTGGATTTGCAATGACACATGCACCCATGTGTCCAACAGAAATTTTATGTTCCTTGCCCTTGCCCTTCCCCCCCCCCCCCTCCCCCCACCCACCCCACACCCACAAAACCTACTACACAACACTCCACCCATGTATCTGAAGCATCAAAATTTAATGGGAACACCACTTAGTAGACTTGGAGTTCCCATTTATGTTTAATGATTGTCTACTTCCCCCTGCCTGCCTACTCCATCTGTTGCTTCTATGATTCCACTGCCAATGTCCAAACACAACACACTTTTCACATTCAGGCTGATGACAGTGCCTCTGGACATGCCCTGATGTTCTGCACTTACAATACACTTCGCTATCACACACCCCTGTCACTATATCCATCTCTTCTATTTCTGTAGCCAACCTGGTAATGGCACTGAGGTTTTTCTGGTTACTTATCCAAACCAGTGCAGACATATTAGGTGGAGACCTCACAGGGGAGAATCTAGTGCCATATGCTCAGCTTCTTGGAGCATAATACTATTTGCCTCACTTTCCTCCAGCTCATACGTGTGTACATTTCCTTATTCTATCAGCAAAACTGTCCACTGCCTCATTCTGTTTCTTCACTATTCCACTTAATTGCTTGCAGAGAAACCTTGTGCTATTTGCTTCTGTATAGCATTGCCTGAGGCTCTGCTTCAACTCCTCAAACTTCTGGCAATTTTTTTTTAAATCCTCCATACATCTTACAAAAGCTTTGGCTTTTCATATTAACCTCAACTTTGCCATTTGCAATAGCTGACTATCCACCTAACCCCCAATCTCTGCTGCTGCTTCCCTGACTTTCCAAGAATGACATCGCATCCTCAGTTGACTTACCTGAAAAAAGAGTAATCAAATTAGTGCCAGCTGAATCTATTACAGGACTATCTGCCTTGGACAATACCCCCTTTCCCTCCTTAACAACAATTTGGCTATGCAACAATGCATTATTCACCTGCATTTGCTCTACTTGATTAACTAACAACTAAATTGCCTCCTGCTTGGAACCATTCAGTGGATCGGGCTCTGCCTTTGTGGAACCTTTACTCACAAATGCAAACAAAAAAACAGAACTACACAACAACTGTTTACACACTCACAGCTACAGCATCCTATTCGCACATGATGCCTAATCCTTAGCCACTTTGACTCGATACACTGCCCAGCACTATTACCATAATGGTGGCATTTATTTATTTACGCATCTAGTTCCATAGGTCATAAAACGTGTCAGTACATGAAATTACAATGTAAAATCAATAAAGATAAAAATAAAATGTTTATGAATCAAAAAAAGTCAAGCCAAAAGTTAAAGTAAATGCAATCAACAATACACTATAAGAATCAGCTTAATTTTTCAAGGAACTCCTCGACAGAATAGAAGGATTGACCTGTGAGGAAACTCTTCGGTTGTGGATTACTGCTAAGATTTTCGAATTCTTGTGGTAACTTATTGGAAATTGATGCAGCAGTAGACTGCACACCTTTCTGCACAAGAGTTTAGGACGTCTGATCCAAATGCACGTTTGATTTATGCCGAGTATTAACTGAGTGAAAGCTGCTTATTCTTGGGAATAAGCTGATATTGTTAACAAGAAATAACAGTAAAGAATAAATATATTTTGAGGCCAATGTCAAAATACCCAGACTAGTGAACAGGGGTCGTCATGTGGTTTGCGAACTTACACCACTTATTGCCCAAACCACCTGTTCCTGAGCCAAAAATATCCTTTTTGAATGGGAAGAGTTACCCCAAAATATAATATATATGATGTAAGCAAATGAAAATAGACTAATTTTCATGTTGAATGATCACTTACTTCAGTTACCATTTAAATAGTAAAAATGGCAGTATTAAGTCTTTGAACAAGATCCTGAACATGGGCTTTCCATGACAGTTTACTATCCCATCTGAACACCTAGAAATTTGAACTGTTCAGTTTCACTATCCATATGCCCATTCTGTGAAATTAAAATGTCGGATTTTGTTGAATTGTGTGTTAGAAACTGTAAAAACTGAGTCTTACTGTGATTTAGCGTTAGTTTATTTTCTATAAGCCATGAACTGCACTAATTGAAACCAAGCCAATGTTGCACACAGCATCCTTTACTAGCAAGCTTGTGTAATCAGCAAACAGAAATATATTAGAGTTACTCGTAATACTAGAGATCATATCATTTATATAAATAAGGAACAAGTGTGGCCCCAACACTGATCCCTGGGGCAACCCCCACTTGACTGTAACACACTCAGACCCCACATCACAGCCCTTCTCAACACTGTGAATAATTACCTTTTGCTGTGTGCTGCTAAAGTAGGAGGTGAACCTACTGTGAGCTACTCCCCGTATTCCGTAATGGTCCAACTTCTGGAGCAATATTTTGTGGTCAACACAATCAAACACCTTAGTTAAATCAAAAAAACATGCCTCACGTTCAAAACCTTTTTTTTTTCTAATCCATCCAGTACCGGAAAGAAAAAAGAGAATATAGCATTTTCAGTTGTTAAATGGCTTCTGAAGCTGAACTGTACATTTGATAGCAAATTATGTTATGTAAAATTATCAATTATCCTTACATGCACAGCCTTTTAAATAACTTTAGCAAACACTGATGGCATAAAATTAGGTCTAAAATTGTCTACATTATCCCTTTCTCCCTTTTTATACAGCAGCTTTACTACTGAGTACTTTAATCGTTCAGGGAACTGACCATTCATAGAACAAAAATTACAAATATGGTTAAGTACAGGACTACACTTTAATATTCTGCTAGGCACTCCCTCATATACACGAGAGTTCTTAGCTTTCAGTGATTTAATTATTGACTCAATCTCCCCCTTGTCTGTATCATAGAGGAGTATTTCAGACATCAATCTTGGAAAATCATTTGCCAAGAGAGTTATACGATTCCCTGTAGAAACTAAATTTTTATTGAATTCACAAGCTCAGAAAATGATTGTTTAATACTGCACATATATCTGATTTATCAGTAACAGAAATATTTTTACTACGAACTGACTTTATATCGTCGACCTTGTGCTGCTGGCCAAACACTTCTTTCACAACTGACCATACGGTTTTAATTTTAGCCTGTGAATTCGCTAGACTATTTGCGTACCACATACTCTTTGCCTTCCTAATGGGCTACTGTAGCTTGATTGTGACTACTGCTAATATTTTGATATAATTCCCACTTTGTTCTACATGATATCCTTATCCCACTAGTCAGCCACCCAGGCTGCCTATTACTGCTAGTACCCCGGTTAGAATGTTCTAATGGAAAGCAAATCTCAAAGAGCATGAGAGATGTGTTAAGGAAAGCATTATGTTTGTCATCTATGTTATCGATACTATAAACCTCCTGCCACTCTTGTTCCTTGACGACGTTTAAAAAACTCTCTATTGCCACTGGATTAACTTTCCTACATAGTTCATAATTAGATGTGACATCTGTTTGAGTACAAAAGCCTTTTAGTGTTACAATTTGTGCACCATGGTCTGAAAGGCCACTCACCCTTTTATTAACAGAATGCCACTCACCCTTTTATTAACAGAATGCCTATGTAGTAATGAAGAATGAATAAAAATATTGTCTATGGCTGTGCTACTGTTCCCCTGCACCCTAGATGGAAACAACACAGTCTGTATCAGATCATATGAAGTTAGGAGATCTACCAATTCCTTCTTCTTGCACAATCATATACAAAATTAATATTGAAGTCACAAAATATAACTAATTTCTGGTATTTCCTATAAAGTGAATCAAGAACCCTCTCTCGCTTAAGCAAAAATCCTCTGAAGTCAGATTTAGGGGACCTACAAACAACAAAAATTAGAAGTTTAGTTTCACTAAATTCAACTGCCCCTGCACAACATTCAGTGCAGTGCTGTGATACGTCTATGAACTCAAATGGAATACCGCTTTTTACGTAAATGGCCACTCCACAAGGAACTCCTTGAAAAACAGCCAGCTAATCTGTACCCTGGTAAATGAAGCCTCTGAATTGTCAAATTATTTAAGTGGTGCTCCGATGTACCAATAATTTCTGAGTCAACATCTATAAGCAGTTCACTAACTTTATCTCTAATACCGCTCATATTTTGATGAAATATGTTAATGACATCCTCTGAAGATGATTCCTTAGTTAGAGGGACTTCCTTTAAGCAAGTATACCTATCAACTGACTTCAATCTAAAAAAGGTGCAGCTCCAACACCAATTACTGCAGGAATTTTTCCCTGAGTGATTCCACCACCACCTACTATACTGTCACCTATAAGCTTTGCCAGCCTCCCCTTCCTATACATATTGAGATACATGCCATGCCTAGTGAAACCCATCTACTGACAGACTCAACTGGCACCACTGCAATGTGACCCATGCCCTGTGCCAACAGTGCCTTCTCCAACCCCATGTTAATGTGTCTAACAGCCGCATTAAGATTAGGCTGATCATGACTATTAATCAAATTGCATGCATATGGAGTATCATTTCAGTTGTGAGACTGGATTTGTGATTTCCTCTCAAGAGGTCACAGTTCGTAGTGATAGACGGTAAATCATTGAGTAGAACTGAAGTGATATCTGGCGTTCCGCAAGGTAGTGTCATAGGTCCTCTACTGTTCCTGATTTATATAAATGATCTAGGTGATAATCTGAGCAGCCCCCTTAGATTGTTTGCAGATGATGCTGTAATTTATTGTCTAGTAAAATCATCAGACAATCAATTACAATTACAAAATGATCCAGAGAGAATTTCTGTATGGTGCGAAAAGCGGCAATTGGCACTAAACAAAGAAAAGTGCGACCTTATTCAGGTGGGTACTAAAAGAAACCTGATAAATTTTGGGTATATGACAAATCGCACAAATATAAGGGCTGTCAATTCGACTAAATACCTAGGAATTACAATTACGAGCAACTTAAATTGGAAAGACCAGATAGATGATATTGTGGGGAAGGTGAAACAAGGACTGCGCTTTGTTGGCAGAACACTTAGAAGATGCGACAAACCCACTAAAGAGACAGCCTACATTACACTTGTCCATCCTCTGCTGGAATATTGCAGTGCAGTGTGGGACCCTTACCACGTAGGATTGTCAGAGGACATCAAAAAAGTGCAAAGAAGGGCAGTCTGTTTCATGTTACCACGCAACAGGGGTGAGAGTGTCACTGATATGATATGCGAGTTGGGGTGGCAGTCACTGAAACAAAGGCAGTTTTCTTTGTGGCAAGATCCATTTACGAAATTTCGATCACCAACTTTCTCTTCCGAAAGCGAAAATATTTTGTTGACACCCACCTACATAGGGAGAAATGATCATCAAAATAAAATAAGAGAAATCAGAGCTGGAATGGAAAGATTTAGGTGTTTCTTTTTCCCACACACCATTCGAGAGTGGAATGGTAGAGTAGTAGTATGAAAACGGTTCGATGAATCTTCTGCCAGGCACTTAAGTGTGAATTGCAGAGTAACAATGTATATGTAGATGGAGATGACGCTGAAAAAGTTGCACAAAATGCACATTAGTGCCACCTGTTTGAGTACCTATCTTCACCAGGTCACCACCTACATCATATTCCCCGTCCCCATCAAGATTCTTCCCTGCTCCACATACTATCATTATCTGATTCTCCTTCGTGAAATTCCTACATAGCTCCCCTATGCAGTCAGTCATCTAAGCCAACCCTGCACTAGACTACACAATGCTGGTGGCCTGGTACTCACTCCCAAATACTTCCTGCGATTGCTGGCCCACACCTCTACCAACAATCCACTGATATCAAGCCAGCACATGGTGCACTGTGCTCTAGTAGGTTGCACTTTGAACACCTTACTAGTTGCAAATAGTGCTGCCTGCCACTGCCAAAAAATTGTGATATATCAGCTGCTTCTAACGGCCTCACAAATGCTACCTATTGTGCTGCGGCCGAGGGAGCCATACCAAATAGTGTGTTCCAAGCAGCAAGAAATAAATCAGCTTTATTTATATTCAAACTGAATACAACCAAATAACCATTTGGACTTGAATACAAACTACTTGGTTCCAATCCAATGACAGTCGCTAACATTGTGCTATAAGACTTCTTTTGAGGTCGACATCTATGAGTAGAAGAGCTTGGGGACAGTCCTGGGGAGAAGTACTGGCCAGGTGGTAGTCATTGACAGTCGCAGGTAGATGTGGCTGCTGTGGTGAGATGTCACTCTCTGATGAACTGATGATTCAGCCGGCAGAGGAGGGAATGACAGTAAGCTGCACACAGATGGGCTGCTGGTGCAGCCGATGTTGTGCCCAGCATGGAGAACCCTAGCGAGACACTTAGTGATGCCACAGATGTGACTCGGAGTGTAGGCGTTGGTGACTGGTATGGAGAATTCAAACTAGGCACAGAGTGAAGATTCGGAAGGCGGCTCTGAGTGATGACATTGGCAGATGATACAGTGAACTTGTACAGCATGCAGAATGAAGAGTCAGATGCAGGCAGCATGTATGACAGTACAGGATAACAGAAGCTTCAATTGAGGGACTGGGGACTGCAGGCAGCACTATGACCCCCTATGTGAATTGGCTCTGGTCAGCCTGGCAGTGCCCTTTACAATTGCCTGGCAGAAAAATACTTTCATGAGATTGGTGGGCACATGATTAATACAAGGCTGATTGGTGCCCACAATGGCAACACTAATTATGGCACCTCTCGTGCCTCTAGCGGCAAAGCTGGTGCCACGTATTACCCTGGTAGCTGCAGGAGATAGGATTGACAACAGTGTGCTTATGTTTGTGATCACACTGTTTACCCTGTATCTCTACAGAGGTGTTGCTAGTGCCCTGCAGAGGCAGCAGCCCACATCTATGATGCATACTGGTGAGTCACAGGAGGACACTATACTACTGTGGAATTCTAGTGACAGTCCAGCCTTACATCCATTTCCCCTGCACACAAAAGTACGTGAAAGAAACCAGTTTATTGTCATCTCACTGTATGTTCACACTGTGAGCTGTGGTTGTGATGCGTGTGTGCAGCTGCAAATACTGGCAGTGGTCAACTCTTCTGGTACCAACTGTAGTAGTTTGGGGTGAATGGCCTCAAGGTGGCAGGGTTGGTAGCGATAAAGTGTTATGAGAATGTCAGGCATCAGTAATACAAGAAAACAGCATCAATAGTCAAACATTTTGTTCAGACCTAAGGTAAAACAAACATACAGTGTTGCTTCATGGCAAACATGAACCCCCTTTGGTGCATGGTGAAGTCAGGAAGCAGAGGACTGCAGAGGACCACTGAGGCCAGCAGGTGATGTGTGCAACCACAAATGTTATGCTGATGCCTAGAATCCGTGCAGTGCCATGTGCTATGCATGGCATGGCTGTTTGGGTCAAGATGTGCCAGAAGCACAGAGGCCCACTGTAATTCTTGTAGGGGATGTCAGCTCATAGAAGTGGAACTTGCCATTGTGAGCAAAGGCAAGCAGCGCCAGGATGCCCGCACCAATGGGAGAGGGCGAGCAGCTGCACCGCCCTCATCTCAAATGGCAACCCTCTGGGGCAGAAGTCTGCTGTCACTGGAGTGAGTTTGAAAGTGGCTCTCCAGTGGGAATGCACCAAGTCCAAGCAAGTTGACTCAGAGCCTGCAGTCGGACCAATGGTAGTGATGGTCAAACCTCATGGTGGCTGTTTGCAAAACCGTATTGGCCCTCCACCTGGTGCAGAATTCTCCTTGTAGCTGGTGCAGCCAATCTGGAACACCTTTGGCTAGAAATGAAGGGTATTTATTCTGGTTAGGTGTTCATTTGATGCGCCGATGTACCACTTCTAACCAACCAGTATAACAAGTATGTCACTCAAAGGCGTGGAAGCTTGTCAGCCAGACTCACAGTAGCCCTGTCCTTTTGCTATGTCATCAGTATTGCAATGACTGGCCCAACTTGGCCCTCAAAGTGTAAACAGACCAGTTGCCGTGACAATGTTTCAACTCCTGCTGGCTTCTAAGGCTT
Source organism: Schistocerca cancellata (assembly GCF_023864275.1). Lineage (NCBI taxonomy): Eukaryota > Metazoa > Arthropoda > Insecta > Orthoptera > Acrididae > Schistocerca > Schistocerca cancellata. Next base: position 396,373,216 of record NC_064627.1, read on the forward strand.
TTCACAAGGGCTGTGGCAGAGCTAATATTTTCTGAATAGTACCCAAAAAATAGTGGCTGTGCAACAAAATTTTAAGAAACCTTTTGAGAAAAGAGAAACAGTTGTATGCATATAAAAAGCTCTGTTGGAAAGCCAATACTAAGCAAAGAAGGGAACACTGATTGATGTAAGGACTATATAGCAGATCTTACATGAAGGACAGAAACTTGAAGACAGTATTATTGAAAGGGAAGAGAAAGTAGATGAAGATGACTGGGAACTGAAAGACTACTCAAAACATTCCTCAGAATTATTGAGATCCTTCGGAGAACAAACTGCAAAAAAAAAAAAAAAAAATATTCCACCTATATACAAGATTTACGAGACAGACAAAATACACCCAGACTTCAAGAAAAATGCAACAATCCAATTCCAAAAAAGTCAGGTGTGAATATTATCATACCATCAGCTGAATAGGTCATGTTGCAAAGTACTAATACAAATTATTTACAGAAGAATGGAAACAGGAATAAACTTGGGGAAGACTAGTTTGCGTTCTGCAGAAATGTAGTAATATGCAAGGCAATACAAACATGATTTATCTTAAAAGACAACTGAAAAAAGGCAAACCTATGTTTACATCATTTGTAGATTTAGATAAAGCTTCTGACAATGCTGACTGGAATACACTCTTTGAAATTCTTGAGGTAGTATTGATAAAATATAAAGAGTGGAATTTTACGTACAACTCCTACAGAAACCAGAAGGCAGTTATAAGAGTCAAAAGGCATGAAAATGAGGCAGTGGTTGAGAAAGGAGAAAGACAGTGTTATAGTCTATCCCTGGTGATATACAATCTATACATTGAGCAAGCTATGAAAGAAAGCAAGAAGCAATTTGGAAACGGAAGTAAAGTTCAGGGAGAAGAAATAAAAGCTTTAAGGTTTGCCAATGACATTGTAAATCTGTCTGACACAGCAAAGGACATGGAAGATCAGATGACAAAATGGAAAGTGTCTTGAATAGAGGTTATAAGATGAAAAGTAAAAAAAAGTAAAATGGCAGTGATAGAATGTAGTCAAATTCAAAGAAGGCATCACAATGGCCAAATTAGACAGATTGATTGGGTGATGAGGGAGGTTAAGGAACTAAACAGTGAAGTCATCAGATCCTCATTCAAGGCATTGAAGTTAATGACGTTAACCAGAAATTTGATGGAATTGTAATAGCATGTAGGAGTGGTAAAACTGAGGCACTGAAAGCCATACTGATGCAAGGGACAAAAAACATTTTAAAGAGAGGTGGAAGTATGTAGGTTGGTAGGTCTGCAGGTCACAGAGCAGATGAGGCTTCCCACACAGCTCATTTGCAAAACGAGGCACCTCCCTCAGGTTTGACCCCACCTACCCAATGCAGTGATAATGCAGTAACAGAATAAATAATCCCTTCTAGCCATGTGGAGAGGAAATCTGTAAAAGTTAGAGTGAAAAGGTTAAAAACACAATGAACATCAGTAGGACTGACAATAGTACAATAGGATGAAAGGAATAATACATTCAATAGGTAGGTGGGTACAGTTGAGTGTCTTCTGAGACTCAGCACGTGGCAGGTGAGTGTACCTCCCACAACCATCCAATTCCCGATCAGTTATAGTCAAAGTGCTAAAGATGTAAACAGAAACCACTATCCTCAGAGGAAGAATAAAAATGAGTTCAATTGTACTTCTGTCATCAGCAAGTATGATAGAACCATTTTAAAATTTACTAGGGGAAGAGACTTCTCCAAGTACATTTTCAATATTCTCCACAAGTAACATCAGTTTGTAGATAGAAAGGATCCTTATCGGTCTGGGAGCAAACCTGAGCAAGTTTTTGCAGTTAACTCGTTTTTGATTTCCTCTCATAAGGGCCCATGGAAGGAAAATTCTCAGTACCATGAAAACCTGGAGAATTCAGGTCTGTCTGAAGAGATTGCTGGAACCTCGTGAAAACTGGCTGATAACTTTTGTCCTTTTCACTGCACAAGGTGTCTTCCTGATGGTGCCCACTCCTATCAAGAGCTCTTCTTAGGGTGTCACACAGCCAGAACTACGTTCATCTGGCTTTATGGCCAATGTCTTGAGTCACAGTGCCTGTAAATGGACAGGCACCTATTCCTAAGATTGTGTGAGCAAGTAACAGCTCAGGCATCAATAACACATTTCCTGTGGCCTGTCAGGGACTACCATCATATGGATACCTGACAACCATCCCCTTGTAGGGTATCAGAGGGACTTGCAGTTGGAGGTCAAAGTAAGATGTAAAATAAATAAACAAAGTTGGACAAGCTGTAATTGATATCATACAAACAAGCTAAGTTGTCAATAGGGAATCTGTCCTAGAGACCAAATCTGAGAAAAGACATAATCAGAGAATAATATTGTAGCACAAGAAAGAAAAAGTATTGCACTGGTTTGGAACTCTATGTTTGCCACACACACGCTCACAAAAAGAGTTGAGAGCCCCGGGGGTGGAGGGGGGACACGAAGTAGAGAGGATATAAAATGCAGACACACAATAGAAGAAAAGTGTTTTTGGAAAAAGATAAATATTTTAGCACGTAACATGAATTTATGCACTAGGGAGTTTTTCTGAAAGTATTTTTCTAGGGCATAGCCTTGCACAGAATTTAATGTGGATGATAAAAATTACAGACAAGAAGAGAATAGAAGCTTCTGAAATGTGTGCCACAGAAGAATGCCGAAGATTAGGTGAGCAGATCACATAACTACTGAAAAAGTAATGAACTGAAGTAAGGAGAGAAGTAATTTATAGCACATCATAACTAAAAGAAAGGTTTGGTTGATAGGACCACGTCCTGAAACATCAAGGAACGGTCAGTTTAATGAGAAAAGTGCGACGGGTAAAAACGGCAGAGTGAGAACAAAATGTGACTACAGTAAGCTGATGTAGGTTGTGGTTGTTATGAAGAGATGAGGAGGCTTGTTCAGGATAGACTAGCATGGAGTGGCACATCAAACACCTCTAAGGACAACATTTAATACCTTTGTTGAGGTTGCTATGTGGCACCTCAAAGTACTCTCACTGTGATAAAGACTCACCAGAGAGCATTGTGTTAATTTCTTTCCATTCAAAATTCAGAAACATCCACAAATAGAAAGAGAAGGAAAATATCAACAAATTTATTTCACTTTACTGTCAAGTTCTGTATGCCAAATTAAACTGAAGTACTGAATACAGCACATACTCACTTTTGCTTTGCTAACTTCATAGAAAAATATAATACTACAGTACATTAATTTTCCAAGCATGAAACATTAATACCACACAACAGTGACAGCAAAATATGGAAAATTTCAACCTGAATACAAAAACAAATGCACTGTACCACATGTTTCACATGCAAATGGCTTCTCTCCCGTGTGTATTCGCTGATGGTTATGGAGTGTTGAAAGCTCCTTGAAGGCTCTGTCACATTCAGTACAAACATGTGGCTTCTCATCACTGTGGTACAGCAAATGTTTATGATATGACTGTTGGAATGTAAATGTTTTATCACATATACCACATCTGTATGGCATTTCACCTGAAGAAAAGAAAGTTATACACAGAAATTGAAATTTCAGCTGTGAACAGTTCCGCAGGACAATATGCAAAAGGACACACTAAATTTATGACTCTGCATGCAAAGTTCTATTACATTTAACAAGAATAAGAAGTAAGAAATTTGATCAAGACACCATTCCACAGCCACACTCAATGAAACTTCTTTATTCACATTGCCAGCTATACAGGGTGAGGCAGGAAGTACAGGCCATCCCAAATATATCCAAAATGAGTAAATATACCAAGATGCCATTTGCTGAATTATTGCAGACAATGTAGCATATTTTCTCATGTACACAAGTAAATCTGAACATTTATAGCTGCAAAATTATAGCATTTTTAATGGAGCCACACACTTTTCTTCCTATGGTGCTGAACAGAGTCTTTGAAGATGACTTCAGTCACATGAAATGTGGAACTTGATCACATAGAACAAGATAACAGTGCCATAAAACACTGTCCTGCTCTTTGGAGAAGAGCTCTTGCAAAGTTTTTATCTTACTGAACCATATGTAAGCATATACATAACTTAGGTACAGTTCACGTGTACACACGAGTGCTTGAGGTCCTCAATCAGTGCTCTGTTGTCGAAGCACTCAGAGGACTTGCTTGTAAAGCTATTCAGATTTTCACAACTCATACCACAACTGAAAAAGTGGATATGGACTTTGTTTGTGATGAATGTCACCAAACTGTTGGAGCAGCAGTGAGGTTGTATCCAAAACATATCCAGACTGTGCCAAGCACTCATAATCTGTCTTTGCAAACATTACAAAAAGTTCAAGTAATTGGCAGTCAAAGAATAAAATCCATCAATGAAAAATAACAATAATCACAAAGACACAGTTTGAAAGGGCGAGTGGGATGAGCCAAAGCAATGTAAAGATTTCCACTTTCCACATTTTGCTTTGTCAACAGGTTCACAATTTGTTACACTTTTCCGGATAGACTCTACAAAAACTGTGAAGTAATGTGGCGTTTCTATGCAAGATTCTGTTTATGGATGAAGCACTGCCTACAAACCATGGGGGCAAATCAATCCTCCCAACATGCACTATTGGTCAGTTGAAAAGCCATGCACTTCAGGAAAAACACAATAACCTGTACTCTGTGCCCCAGTATATATGAGGGGAAAATTGCAACAAGAGGTCCACAAGGAAAGTTTGACAGTTCTTGAATACACAAAATGCCTTATAACATGGGCCTTTGCCGCAATAAGTCCAGGTGAAATTCAAAGTGCAACCTGTCTATCTGGCATTGCTTTATAGTATTTACTAATGCTCAAGGTCCACCTATTTGAGTACTTCTATGCCAGTAACAATAACAAACACGTGAACCAAACCCACGTAACTTGTTTCTTTACATTTGGTACAGTACAGCATGACAGTGGTTTGTGGTGCCCTTATCTTGCTGCTATTGATCAAGTTTCACATGTTATGTCTTTGAAATAATCTTTGGGGGATCTTTCTAATGCCACAGAAAAAAGTGTATGGTTCCAATTAAAACTTTAAAAAAACTGTCATAATTTGTCAACTACAATTTTTAAAACTTACTTATGTGCTATCTGCGGGCCAGGAGAAGGTCCAGCAGCAGCTTATGGGCATGTTATCTAATGTGGACACTACAGTATGAACTACCAATATTGGTTCACTTATCATCTAAAAGTGGAATGGCTGAAGTTTGCCAATACGCTTTGCTACTCATGTTGCACATGTGCACAGGGCACTTTTGTCTTATCATGCCTTTCACTCTTCTGACAGTGCTATTGTAGGAAGACTATTAAAACAATAATCTTGTACGTCCCTTCACACAAGCAGAAATTTGGCAAATAATTTGAAGACTGAAAATGAAAAAATCTCCGTCAGATGGGATAACTACCAAAATAATACAAGTGTTTTGTGACCAATTAGAACCGTACAATGAGTGTCTCTTGTAAGGAAGGACCCCTGCAACATGGAAAAATGCTGATGTGGTGATTATTAGTAAAGGACAAGAGAAGAACCCAATGATACCCAAATCTTACAGACCACTTTGCTTTCTAAATGTTCTCTTCAAGATATCTGAAAAACTATCATGCAAGAAACTAAAATCATAGACTGTACATGGAATGAGGCCTCACCACTACAGGTGTAAAAGAGGAAAGTCAACTGAAGATGCAACCTACATTCACTATATGTATACTACGGCAATGATGATCAATATTACTGGCTGCCTTTCTTTGTTCAGCTTGTGGAGTTAGAGTATCCAGAGGTACTGTAAAACTGCCTAAAGAGCTATTGCCATGGGAGACATGCACCTTTCATATGCTCACGAATGGAATGACAAAGACCATATCAAAAGGCTATTCACGTGTATCCATGCGTGGTCGAGAGTTTTGAAATGTAGCATTAGAGCCCATTACAGAAATTACATGACAGCGGTAACGTAAGTGGAATGGTAGCATTTGCAAGTGACAAATTGAAGCAGTGACTCCAGAATAACTACAGATATGCAACACAGGGCTCCATGAACTTGACAGATGGTGTCAAAGTGTCACACTGTCACTACCATCTCACAAAACTATGTACTTTCTGTTGAAAGGAAAAGAGCAAGGAATCTTAAAATAAAGTTAAACAATGTAATGATTAAAAGAAGCATAGGAATGAGATGTCTTGGACGAACATCATAATTTTGCACATTACGTAGAGGAGCCAGACAGAAAAGATACAAATGTTATAAATAAAATTGAAGAGGTCAGCGGAAGAAAGTGATAACCCGCATTTTGTAAGGGTTAGTTTGATCATGTGTTTTCTAGGGTCTATCTGGACAAAGGTGCTCTCATCTCTGTCCACAAGGTTTAAACAGGGGATTGGCTTAAGGAGATGGTGCCCAAGATATTTCCATGGGAGGAGATGAAGGTGCTGGTCAAGAGAGCAGCTGAGCTCTTCAAAACCACAGGGATATCAATCTGGGTACCGAACTTCTTTACAACATTTCTTCTAAGATGCTGTTCGAGAAAGTATGGGCGCAGATCCAGTAGGTCTCAACAGATGAATGGAAGGTAATCAATTGCAAGATTGAGCAGATGGCCAAACCCTTGTGGCTGAAGTCAGCAAGAAATTCCTTATGGCAATGTGAGAACAGGACCCGAAATTGTACTAAGGGTTCTTGCAGGTTGCCATCAGGATAATCAAAGACATTGGAAGTGATCATGATGGCAAGCTGGTGGCTGCAAGTGTTGCAGATAAACCTGCAACACAGTAAAGAGGCAACTGCCACCCTGAGTCGCTTTCTCGGAACAGGACATAGACATGGCCCTGATTCAGGAATCCTATGTGTAGAAAGGACATGTTTCAGGCCCCAGAGAACTGGAGGTAAGTTGATTTATGCTAGGAATTTAAAAAACTCCGGAACATTCATTTATGTTAAAAATGGAATTTCATTCATGCAGATGGAGAACTTCTGTTACTGGGACTTAGATACCATCAGGATGAAACAATGGGAGGGAGGTAGCATGAGGGAAATTGTATTGGCCTCAAGCTTTCCTTCCCTACAAGGACAGTACTACTCCTTCCCTGGAAGTTGCTCAGAGCAGAATAAACAACTGCTCATTAGTTGTGATGCCAACATGCACAAAACAGTGTGGGGAAGCAGCGGCACCAACAACAGAGATGAGTAACGTCTTGAACATTTGATTGAGCGTAAGCTGGAGAGCCTGAATAGGGGCAGGGAATCTACATTCAGGAACATAAGATGGAAATAAGTAATTTACATAACTTTTGGGTCCATTCTAATGGGTGAGCATGTCAAACAATGGCATGTGATATTCATGCCATCCTTATCTGACTACATGTATATTAAGTTTGAGGTTGAAATGAGTATTAAACAGACCATGGCCTATAGGAATCCTAGAAGACACAGTGGGACTCTTATAGCATAAAGACTTGAACTCACACTTATCTGAATTCAGAATATTGATAAAGAAACCATTAGATTTGGAGGAAATTTCAGACACAGTGACATTTGTCATTGTGACCTCATATTTAGAAAACGGAGCAATCACCGAGAAGTTTACAAACAGGAATGTACCTCAGTGGAACAATGGCCTGGAATTGCAAAGGTATCAGGTAAGTACACTGTTCAACCTTGCAAGAAGGAAAGGACAAAGGGCAAAATATCAGGAGGTCCTTGCAAAATACAACCTTGCAATTAACCAAGCGAAATTATGATTGCAAGGAAGTGGAAGGTACAACTACTTGTGCCAAACTTCACAAGATCTTCTGCAGAATACCAACTAAGCCAAGCAGTACTCTGCAGGAGGAGGATGGTGAGTAAACAAGATCAGTGAATGATGCTGGATGTGTTCCTGAGAACTTAATGCCCACAGTGCACTCTGGCAGACAACACAGACCAAGATTCAATTCCTGAGGCACTGGTTTACAGGTTATCAAAGGGAGAACTGGAATCTGCCAGAAAATGTGTTGATTTCAAACAAATCCAGTGGGCAGTGGAAATGTTTCAACCATTCAGGCACCACACCGATGGAATCTTTTAGCTCAACTGCAACAGTGAGGAAAGAATTTCATTAGATTCCTACATAGCCTGTTTGGCATCAGCCTATCAGCAGGAATCATCCCTAATTCTTGGGGGATACAGGATTTTTCTCATCTTGAAGCTAGTAAGAATTGATGATAACGAGGTCAAAGATATGAGACCAATCAGTCTGTCCTCCTCTCTTTTTAAAGACATCAGAAAAACTGGTTAGGGAAAGGATGCTAACTAAGGTTCCTCTCCATGTAAACCAACAAGCATATCAAACTGGCAGTTCATGAAACAGCACTTCACCTACTTGTTGGGAAGGCAAAAAAAAGCACTAAACTTTCCGGAAATTGCTCTAAATACTAGATGCTGCTTTTGCCATGGATATGCAGACAAGTTAGTCTTAGTAATACTTGGCAAATTTATTAGTACTGTCAGAACTATGACACAAAGTGCATTGGACACTGTGCAAAACTGGATCTAAGGGTCATCACCAAGAAAACTGTTGTAGTAGCATTTACAAGGAAGCATATTCAGCACATGTATGAGAATCTTAAGCTTCTTGATGAAACTCTACCCATAAGTAGGTATTGAAGTATCTAGTGGTAACCCTGGTTGTGAAATTATGTGGGAAAATTGGAAAGTAAAGCACAATAATTTTATTTCAAAAAGTTTAATACATAACAAAACAAAACAAATAATCACAAACAAACTTACATCTTTTACCTACTTTCCTACATAGTCACCAATGTTCTCAACAATTTCTCCCATTGTGGTACCAGTTTCATAGAAGCCTGTTTGGCTGGAGAATAACCATCTGTGGACTGCTGATTTCACTTGTCTGCATTGTCTGACCAGGATTGTATTCATGGGACCAAACAATTCCAAAGGCGCAAATTCCGGACTTTATGGTGGATGCTGGAGCACCTTCCATCCAAATCTGGTGATTTTATCACGAACAGGAGCAGCAACATGGGGGCAAGCATTATCATGAAGAAATTTGAAATCATCAGCATTAGTGTTGTGGCATTTGTCATGAAGAGCATGAGTCAGCTTAACCACAGTGTTCATGTAGGCTGCAGCATTCATATTGGTCCCATGTTTACTGAAGTCCACCAATACCACACCATGCATATTCAGAACACTGTCACAAGCACCTTCCTAGCAAACTGAGTCACTTTGAATAATTTTAGAACTGGGGTACCAGCATGTTTCCACTCCACAGAGGCCTGCTTGGTTTCAGGCATGTAGTGGTATGCCCGCAACTCATCACCAGTGACAATTTCTTTCAGAAACTCATGTCCTTCTATGGTATAATGCATTCAAGTGATTCAAGCTTGTCATCATTCACTGGCCTTCGGTCATATGTAAGCACCCAGCGAGCATTAACTTTACGACATTTTAACATGTCATGAACAATATCGTACACCACATCATAGGAAATGTTGGCTGCAATAAATTTCGCAGTTGCAAATACCAGTTGTTCAAAATTGCTGCCTCAATGGCACCAACATTCTGCAGGGTTGCAGCTGTTACCAGCTGCCCAGAGAATGGAGAATCACTAAGGTTCGCACAGTACTCTTGGAAGAATGCACATCACCTGGAGACATTGCTATAATCCATACAGTCGCCCCCATACACACCACGCATGTTTCTGCGAATTTTACTCGGTTTATGCCCTTTGGCCCACAAATATCAAACTACACTTTGCTGCTCTTCACAAGCTGAAAGCAGTAACATGCGCACCATGTTTGTTTAGCAGTTCAGGCATCTCTTGCTAGAGCTGCACATGAAAACAAAATACCCTCTGTAGTGCAAACTTCAGACTATATAGTTGGAAATTTCAACATTCAGCTGCAATACCAGGGAAGCAAAAATTATTGTGTTACTTTCCAATCCTCCCTTGTATCATGGACCCCTTAAATAAAGAAGTATGTTTCCAGGCGAATTATAAGCACCAGAATGGTCTGTGTGAAAAAGCAGGGTCTAAACCCCAAGAGTATGTACAGTATATACTTCATTGTAACAAGATAAATGATTATTTATGGGGCAAACAATGCAACAAAAGGTGACTACTAAGGAGTTTGGCAAGGTGTCGTGACTTGACTGCTTAGCCATAAAAGGCAGAATTAGCAACACACCTGCTGCTTGGATGGACACAATGCTGGACATGCCTCATTACCCCTGTGGGTTCAAATGGAGGCAGCGGCAGGGGCATACAGGCTATTGTAAATAACTGGATACCTTTAAGTGGCTCCTAGAAAGTCAGTAATGCAATACAATAACAAATATTCTTCCTGAAATGTTCAATAATATTGTGCAATAAAACTGTAGTTCAGAATGTTGGACGTTTGACAATTGCTATCTACTTTGTTGCAAGCAGAAAAAAAAGGTGACTGAAAAATTGGTTCAAGGAGCAACAATGGTCACTCACGAAAGCTTGGCAACAGAATTGAGGATGAATAAATAATTATCATCATAACTTCTTCTGTGTTGCTGGTCCAACCTTTGGTACAGTACTGGAAATGATTCTCCTTCATACATCGGTCTTCCAGTACACAGGCACTTGCCCAGGTCTTCCCCTCCATCCCTGGCCCCCTGGATAAATTTCTGTGGACGCTCATCTCAATCATCAAAAAACACAATGAGAGAGACAGTTCCATAAAGTCAGCACTTGTCTATTATGTAACGATGTATTGTTACAGTCAATTCCTTCAAAAACTTGAAATTTACAAGTACAGTTTCATCTTACAGTATTTGAGACAGTTAAGAGAACTTGTCATACAATAATATTTGCACTAAAAGGATTATATTTGAGTAAGTAATGTATACACAGAGCTAAACATCTGTATATACTTTTATTCATAAGTTTTTATCAATTAAATTTTTTAGAAAACACCTTCCTTCATAGCCATTCCCTATATTTACTGAGCAACAAATTATACAGTTCATCAATCTTAACACTTCCTTTTGTACTCATCTGCCCTAACATCCCACGACGACTTATACCAGTGGTCATCAAACTGCGGCTCACAGGCTGAATGTGGCCTGATTAAATGTCTGTGGGGCCCGTGGTTCTCAACTGTACATTATTATGATATATGGCTGAAAATCATGGGTTGCACAGACACTTAATCGGGCTGCATTCAACCTGCAGGCCACAATTTGATGACCACTGATTTACACATTTTGATGCACCCTAATAATAATTATTTTCTTTCATCTTTTCACCTTTCATCTTGTCATTTTCACACAACAACAATAAACTAAACCAAATGTAACATAACCTCCCTGGTCTCTTTAGCACACAAGAGACTGTCAAAAGATATTTTCAATATAGCTCACAGAGGACAAAATATTCCCATGCGGCACAATAATTCTAGGCAGGACAATATATTTACAAAGTTTTTGATCTTCTCAATATTACTGAATAACCTCTCAACCTCATTCCTAGATGGTCAATATTATTGTGCATCAGGAAATATTGAGCAACATACTGCCCATCTAGGGGCTACTTTAGGATATCCTGAATCCCACACCAGTACAGGCAATGTGGTAAATGCAGGAATGGGCAGGGAAATGCTGGTTGACTATGCAATAACTTACAGCTGCTTCAATAAGCCTTTCCAGGTAACAAACGAAAGGAGGAAGCTGTGGAAGAATGCACCATGACATCATGCAGTAAACATTGTCTGATTTACTGATGGATCAAAAATAGATAAAAGCACTGGGGGCTGGGTACACTGGTACAGTTTACACTAGAGAGCACAATCTCCCTGGGGAAGCTGGCCATGATATTTCAGGCAAAAATATCTGCTCTCAAGGTTGCCCCTGTAATGAGATCAAAGATCATTGTAAAATACTACAAAGCTCTTGTGAGACTAGAAAAAAGCAACTGGGTACACCTGCTGTGGGTCCCTGGTCACTCAGGAATCAGTGGCAATGATAGAGCTTACAAGGGTGCCAGTAGAAATGCAGCAACTCCATTTATTGAACCAGAACCTATGTTAACCATCACTAAGGTGACGGTAAAATTAAAACTATGAAACTGGATCAGAAAGGATGTAGAATATTGTACTAGGAATCAAAAATAAAAATATGGCAAGCTAATGACACCAGCCATGTTTTAAAAGTTCTGTAATCCTGGGCTTGAACAAGAGACAGACTAAACTCATGGAAGAACTAATGACAGGCCATGGGAAGCGTACAAAACATTTACATGCAATGGTATAGGATACAGAGAAAGAAGCTCCTATGTGTAGGATATGTGGTGAGGGTGATGAAACTGTGCCACACAAAATCTTCCAATGCAAAGCTTTAGAGATTAAAAAAAAGACAGAATATTTGGGTTATCAAGTCCTTAAGAAACTGTGTCTAATAAAGAACTAGTAAAAGGCATCCTACTATTCTTTAAGGGTGCTGGTCAGATGTACTAGAACCACAGGAATTGAAACCACACAATAAACCCTATTTGCGTGTGGGCAATAATTTGCTAGGACTTCTCATTTTTACCTCCCTGTTCAAATCAAATAAATCATGCAAAATGCTACTACAACTGTATCACTATAACACTTTAACTGTCATCACTGCCATGTGTTAGCAGCAAAGTTTCTTTCTTGATAACAAACGAAAACTGAATGCTGCTGGTAATGTGAATAAAGAAGTCTCATTGAGTGTAGCTCTGGAAGGATGTCATAATGGCTGCAGAACCATGAACCATGAATAAAGAAAAGTTTTGGAACAACATAGGAGCAATCTTAGTCAGTCAAAACTTTTTCTGCTATGAGCAAAATCATCCAAACACATAATGAAGTGCCTGTTGTTAATCAATGAAAATGTGAAGTGTTTATCATGCCAGATTTTGATCATGAAACAAACAGCAACTAATAATATGACAATATGCATTGTTTTAAAAGAGTAAGTTTCAGTTATTAATTAAATCTTGATTTTCATATTTTCAAAATCTAATGTCAGATCAACTGTGACACTCCTCTTTAGAAATTCATATACTATCAACATTATGACACTCTTATGTCACACATTGACTGAAGACAATGTTAGGAAAAAGTTTTGGCGGCAGTCACACTTATTATATTTTACAATTTCACAACAAACAAAAAAACTCAAGCTTATAGGCTAAAAGACTGGTCTCTCTGCTTATGAGGCCGCATTTTAACTGTACTAGAAACTCAGTATTTGCTTAGACATGACAAAGCAAAAGGAAGAAATAAATCTTGGTCATTGTACTGCTGAAGGAAGAGTCTCGTCTAAGCCTGAAGATATTTAGAGAAATTACCAAAAATTTTGATTAGAACATACAAAAGCAACAACTTACCTGTATGAAGTCTTTTATGCTTTTTAAGAAAATATTTTGTTGTGAATAGCTTGCTACATACATCACAAGCCCACTGTTTTCCATCATGTGTCTTCATATGCTGTGTCAGATGATTTTCCTGATAACAACAAAATAAAAAAATATGTTAAATTGTAGTCAGTTTTCATTTCTTTCATAAATGTGAATGTGTATGTGCAAAAATAGCAAAAAAATATAGTAAAGTATGTTTGCTTTCAAACTGAGTATGTAATAAGCTATGAAAATCGAAGAATACCAAGAAAACAAGAGAAGACTTCAGGAGTTTCTTCAGATTTTTGTACACAACAGGGTTGTGTAAATAAAAAGAAGCTAGTAAATTGGAAATAAAATTGATTATTATTATGACAGTACTTATTCACAACATAGCCAAAGAGAAAGGGAAAATCAACAGGATACAAAGATAATGAACATAGTAATTTCAATACCTGGATGAAAGGAAGTAACTGTCATTCCCTTGATTACAAAGAAAGGTTTTAAAACAAACATAATTTTCAAGGTAATTTAAAATAGCAAAATAAATAACAAGCAAGAAGATAACTGAAGTTCCTAATGAAACCCTCTCATTTAAAGATATATATCCTCACTTTAGTGTCAGATCAACACACAGCTATCGTACATCTACTCCCGAAACCTAAGCATCTCATATTGTTTCTATGCATTTCCATTCCATACAATCTATAACAAAATCTTCAGTTGAATTCTAAATATTATTTTCTATTTATAAAATACCCCCTGTTTCTCCAGGAGGGAGAAATTGGATCCTGAAAGTTACTTTCTTTTATGTCTTTCCTTATGCCTTGCAATATACAAGTACATTTGAATGTGTGGTGCTGCTGTCAGTACATATCACGTTACCTCATCCACAACATGTAGAAATTCATTTTCTGATTGTACTCAATGAACTTAGATGACTTTCCTAATGTGCTATATAGACACAAAATACATAGATAAAAAATTGGCAAGGTTAGAGTACGACTCGTGCACTAAGGATTCCTTACAATCTTAGTTATGTTTATAGACTGTTAACTGATTCCAAAAATCAAAGATTTTTTATGATTTTTGTCCGTTATCGAGATTGATAATGGCAAGATATCGGTCCCAGGGATTCCAAGTCTTTCAAGAATGTTTTAATTTCCAGTTCAAAATTGGCTAACAAATGACACAAAAACATCTTTCAGTGATATTATTACAATATGACATTTTTGGATTTTTCTCTTACTTGTACTGTTAAACTTTTCTTCTTGCCAAATTTCATGAATCTAAAGTAGCCTATAGGTTTTGATGAATGAGTTTGCTAGCATCAAAATATGTGACATATATGGCATATCTTCTGATTGTATTGAATTAGAAGCTTCTCTCTCTCTCTCTCTCTCTCTCTTTACATCACCGAGGGACTGTAGAGGTCATTATGTGACATAAATTTCAACATTTCAACTTGACATGTGTACCTGTTCCTGACAAAGAAGGGTTTCAAACAGTCCGGCAGACAGACAAAGTGATCCTATAAGTGTTCCGCTTTTACCAATTGAGGTACAGAACCCTAAAAATTTAATCTTTTTCATTTACTTGTGAACATTCTGAATTCTGTAGTACTAAGGAATTTAGACCTACTGTTAAAGAACTTCTTACATCAGTTCACCAACAGCAGGTTTCAAGACTAATAGGATTACATTACCATGTGATACTATAAACTTTCTGGAGAAGGAACATGATACAAACAAGCACTCTTTTCTCAATGGTTTCTAACATAGAGTAATTTGTCACTAGTTGAAATATAAGCAGCAAATATGAGGTAAATGAACATATGATTGCTCATGTTTTATGCCACATTACCCTTTACAATTCCTATTAAAAAATTCCACTTCCAATTTTGATGTATTTTGAAGTTCCAATTAACATAATAACAGCTGCCGTCCACATTACAATATTCTGTAAAACATACATAAACATTAAATATTGTTGTTGTTGTGGTCTTCAGTCCTGAGACTGGTTTGATGCAACTCTCCATGCTACTCTATCCTGAGCAAGCTTCATCTCCCAGTACCTACTGCAGCCTACATCCTTCTGAATCTACTTAGTGTATTCATCTCTTGGTCTCCCTCTACGACTTTTACCCTCCACGCTGCCCTCCAATACTAAATTGGTGATCCCTTGAGCCTCAGAACATGTCCTACCAACCGATTCCTTCTTCTAGTCAAGATGTGTACACAAACTCCTCTTCTCCCCAATTCTATTCAATACCTCCTCATTAGTTATGTGATCTACCAATCTAATCTTCAGCATTCTTCTGTAGCACCACATTTCAAAAGCTTCTATTCTCTTCTTGTCCAAAGTACTTATCGTCCATGTTTCACTTCCATACATGGCTACACTCCATACAAATACTTTCAGAAACGACTTCCTGACACTTAAATCAATACACGGTGTTAACAAATTTCTCTTTTTCAGAAACGCATTCCTTGCCATTGCCAGTCTACATTTTATATCCTCTCTACTTCGACCATTATCAGTTATTCTGCTCCCCAAATAGCAACATTCCTTTACTACTTTAAGTGTCTCATTTCCTAATCTAATTCCCTCAGCATCACCCGACTTTTTGACTACATTCCATTATCCTTGTTTTGCTTTTGTTGATGTTCATCTTATACCCTCCTTTCAAGACACTGTCCATTCGGTTCAACTGCTCTTCCAAGTCCTTTGTTGTCTCTGACAGAATTACAATGTCATCGGCGAACCTCAAAGTTTTTATTTCTTCTCCATGGAATTTAATGCCTACTCCGAACTTTTCTTTTGTTTCCTTTACTGCTTGCTCAATATACAGATTGAATAGCATCGGGGAGATGCTACAACCCTGTCTCACTCCCTTCCCAACCACTGCTTCTCTTTCATGTCCCTCGACTCTTGTAACTGCCATCTGCTTTCTATACAAACTGTAAATAGCCTTTCGCTCCCTGTATTTTACCCCTGCCACCTTCAGAACTTGAAAGAGAGTATTCCAGTCAACATTGTCAAAAGCTTTCTCTAAGTCTACAAATGCTAGAAATGTAGGTTTGCCTTTCCTTAATCTTTCTTCTAAGATAAGTCATAGGGTCAGTATTGCCTCACGTGTTCCAACATTTCAGTGGAATCCAAACTGATCTTCCCCGAGGTCAGCTTCTACCAGTTTTTCCATTCATCTGTAAAGATTCGCATTAGTATTTTGCAGCTGTGACTTATTAAACTGATAGTTCAGTAATTTTCACATCTGTCAACACCTGCTTTCTTTGGGATTGGAATTATTATATTCTTCTTGAAGTCTGAGGGAATTTCGCCTGTCTCATACATCTTGCTCACAAGATGGTAGAGTTTTGTCCCTAGGCTGTCAGTAGTTCTGATGGAATGGTGTCTATTCCCGGGGCCTTGTTTCGACTCAGGTCTTTCAGTGCTCTGTTATACTCTTTACACAGTATCATATCTCCCATTTCATCTTCATCTACTTCCTCTTCCATTTCCATTATATTGTCCTCAAGTACATCGCCCTTGTATAGACCCTCTATATACTCCTTCCACCTTTCTGCTTTCCTCTCTTTGCTTAGAACTGGGTTTCCATCTGAGCTCTTGATATTAGTAAAGCAACTTCCCCCTCTTGTCCGAATGTTTTGCCAGTAAATTTCAACATTTAGACCGTTTTGCCAGTAAATTTCAACATTTAATCACACTTACAAATAATCTTGTGGAGAAAGGTTAGGTGGCCTTAGTGGCCAGGCACAAATACAATCACAAGGGAAACATTAAGGCACAATAGGGCTACCATTAGCCACCAGGAATGTGTGAAAATTCCATGCTAGCACAAAGTATTTCACTCCTTGTTGCCACAGGAACACCTTCCAACTAAAGTTTTTGTAGGCCAAGCCACAACTATCAAGAATCAATACAGCACCTTTTTGCACCAGCTATGTGTATTTCTTTTGCATTAAAGTTGCCAAAATGGCAATCATTCAGAGTTTAAAACAGTGGTATCTTGGAAACCATTCAGAAAAAAATAGTCTATATGTTTATGTGATATTTCCCCTCCAAAATGACTCAGATTATCGATTTGTAATATATATCTGTTAACGCTCAAAAACCACATATATGACACTGAAAGAATATTATGTATCAACACAAGTTTCCATCGGTGAAATCATTTCACTGACATTCTTCTGGATATGTTGTCTAATTAATGTATAAAATACTTGAACACTAAATGCAAAACTGAGTATGGCCAATTTTGTAATCTCTCACATTACATTGTTGGGTTTTATTGTGTCAATGATGTCTGCCGTAGCTAAGATGAAGAGTAAGGGGCTCGGTGGGTCACCTTGCAACACTCCAACTGTTTGCTGTATTAGGCTGGGCTTATCTATACCATCATGTATTTTCACCCAGTTGTTAGTGAGAAGATCTCTAATGATTGGCAACAGGTAACGTCTTGGACCTAAGGTGGGTTTCAGTTTCTTCATTAGAATGGATCTATTGATTGTATCGAACGCCTTGGTGTAGTCTATGAATATTGCATGGAGCTATCCCCCTCGGTTTGCTAAGGCCATTTCTATATTGGTTTGGAGACAGTGTACAGTTCGTGTCATTGATCTTCCATGTCTGAAACCAAACTGTGAATTGGGGAGTTTCCCATTGATGATATCTCTAACATTAACATCGCAATTTACTGTCCAATCAATATCTGCGCGCGCGCCCACACACACACACACACACACACAAAAAAAAAAAAACATTAATTGCAAATAACAGCTTGCCTGCAATATCACTGAACGGGTACAGCAATTCTTTCTAAGGAGATACACGTCTGCATCAACATAAATGATTACAGGGTAAGCACATACATAGAAGTCAGAATGCCAACTCAGATGTAACATTTGGGTTGAAAATGCTTGTTGGGTGTGTAAAATACTTCCCTGCCTGTGACTTATTTTCCAAACCAGAATCCTAGGGACCATTCTGACCATCAGTTGAACAATATATAGAAAAGAAGGTTTGAAGTGGACAGGAAGGTCTTTTGGCAGGGTCAATCTGTGGGAGAAGGAAGTAGTCCTAATCTTTGCACTGCAAAAAACTCCGTCCACAGGTCGTGGTTGGCCCATCAGTGCTGTACAACCACCGTATGCTCCTCTGTCAATGGCATCATTGGATGCTGCATGGAGGGGCATAGGGTCAGCACACCGGTCTCCCAGCCGCTGCCAGTTTTTGTGATATAAGAGCCGCTACTACTTAGTTGAGTAGCTCCTCAACTAGCATCACGAGGTTGAGTGCACCCTTTTACAGCCCTCCCACCAAAGCAAAATCCTTAGCAGTCACTGGAATCAAACCCATGTCTTCGGCATTGCAATCAGTGGTCGGCAAGAAAAAGTTTTGTAGGGTTTCAAATTATATGTGAAGTTGGTTGGAAGTCACTATGTGGTTTCATTCTTAAATACTGGATGAATAAAGTCTGGATGTTTCCACAGCATCAGTTACGTAGCCTCAAGACAAAGACATAATTTCTATCTGTAATACTTGTTTATTGTGTTAAACTTTTAACATAAGACTATACCTCTTAATGAATAGGTAACGACAGCATTTTAAAATTCTTTAATCAATCAACCATGCAAAATACTGAAAACCAAATTTTTGTTGCTCCTGGAAGCCATTAGACAGTCGACTTGCAACTGGTACTAGGTTCCCAGATGGCGATTTACAATGAGAAGGCTATAGACACAGTCAACTGATTTGGCTCACGTTTGGCAGGTCACTTGTGTACAACCTAAAATGAAACTCTTCAGGAATTTTGACTTTCAATTTTTGAGAAAATTGACCCCAAAAGTTCTTGACACAAAATCAACTCGGAACTAACGGGACTGAGAGAGAATTGAAAATTGAGCACCAAGCCTTTTCATCAAAATACATGGTCCAATCAGATTAATGTGACCACCATTTACGTTCTGTGTCAACACACAATAACCACTCACAGGTGCAAGGGGGTAGCACTAGCAGTGGCAGGCATATAAAGTGTGTCGGGGCAATGCAGAGAACTGTGCAATCGTCGTTGAAATGTGGGAACAGAGCAATTTGTCTGACATTCAAAAGGCCATGATCATTGACTTTCAGGCCAGGGGTGGAAGCATTTCTAAAACATTTAAGTTTGTAAACTGTTTGCGTGCCACCGTGGTTAAAGTAGGCCATGCTTTGCAAAATGATGTTATCCGAAATTGGCATTGAGGCAACTGTCGTGCAGCAAGAGCCATAGATGACAGGGGTGAATGATAGCCACAGACAGTGAGTACTGGCTAACATATGGGCAATTATTGAGCAACTGACCACCCTGATGAACCAAGAGGTTACCAATAGTGTCTCCTCAATGATCAATCAGCTAATGTTGCTGCATATGGGCCTATGCAGCAGGTGTCTCGGTCATGCACCCATGCTGTTCATCGGTGATGAAGGCTGGAATTTGCATGCCAACATCACAACTGGATGTCCAATGAGTGGCAACAAGTGGCCTTTTCAGGTGAACCACATTTTATGCTATACAGGTGTGAAATATCTGAAAGCAACCACCCTGCAACAATCATCGGAAAAGTCCAGGGCAGGAGAGAGATGTTATGGTCTGGGCAATGTGTTTGTTTTGTCATTCGCAGGGTGATCTCATAATTCTGGAATGTATAATGGATCAACACAGGTATGCATCTATCCTTGGGGATCATGTCCACTCCTAGATCCAATGTGTTTTCCTCAGCAAGATTGCACCCTCCAGCAGGACAACACAATGTGTCACACACGTGTGTTCTCCTGGCTACCAAACTGCCGGGATTTAAACCCTGCATTGGGCTGTTTGCACCTTGGATCCCCAACTGAGAAACTTTGCACAGCTGACCACGGGACTGGATTCTTGACTGTCTTTCTGTATGTCTAGCAGCAGCAGCAGCAGCAGTCTGCTCTGCAAAAGGTGGTTATTCAACGTTTTGACAGACAGTCACTTTAATGTGACTGGGCAGTGTACATGGGCTCCAGAAAAGAATATTTTCCTATAAGTTGAGGAAAGGAATTTTTTAGGTGCCGCTTATGTACTCGTAAGAACTGTGCCATTAAATGGAAGTGCCACTGGCGTAGCAACCAAGGCACCTGGTTAGGGAGGAGAGAACCTGTGTTTGATCCCCAGTTGCATTCTACAGTCTGTTTTTCTTTAACCTCCCCACACAAAAGTTGGTAGGAATAGGAGGGTTAATAAGATAAGTAAATCAATGAAGAATAACAACAAGATGAGCAAATAAATTACTCAAATGACTTGGATTAGTAAAGAATTAAAATTTTAAGCCTTGTTGTATGAACACAATTCTGAGAAAGATTGCTGCGAAGATGAGCATTCTAAACATATTAACACACAAGGGAGAAAAAAATAATCCTTCTCCACTTGGCACTGTACATAAAATAACACATTCGTATATGGTCCAATGTTCCATCACAATGACTGGAAAATTGTTCTCAAACTTTTTCCTGTGCTTATAAGAAACTAATGATTAATTTGGCCCTTGGGATACAGAAGAAGTCAATCGTTTAACCAACTTGTTAAGGGGATGTTTACTTCACTTGCATCAAATCTGGGAAATACAAAAATTCAATTTACAAAACATATCTTGAGAACATTTTACAACCATATGTTGCTGGTGACAGGTTTTGTTGATATCGGACTCCTGGGATGGACCAACTAAAACAGTCATGTGCGACTTCCACAGCAAAAATAATACCACCAAACAACCGTGTGATGTTTATTCTTATTACCATATTAAAAACTTGATATCAATGCTTCAAAATTACAGTCTGCTTCTTGAAACCCAACAGGAATAACACAACCAACCAGATGCAATAAATTTCACAGCACTATTCATGATCAATTTTCAGCACTGAGTTTTCTGACAATGTTATCGTATGTGTAGTATGCATCAAAATTAATTCCCGCCAGAAATATTTTACAATTTAAAGAAAGTTTGTATTCATCTGAATCTTCAGAACGAACAACATAGTTGTGCAAATATTATATTCATTAGATGTTCTTGATGTTATTAGTATTTTGCTTCAAGTGTTTATCCAACAAGTACCATCCATTAAATCACTGTTCAAAAGGAATTGAGAACAGGTACGATATTTAGTGAAACAAACATTGTAAATCAACCAGGATAAAATTTTAATTCTTTACTAACTCAAGTCATTTGAGAAATTTATTTGCCTACCTTGTAATTATTTTCTATCAATTTACTTACCTTAGTAATCCTTCTATGCCTACCAGTTGTGAAACGGAAAAAAAATTCAAATAAAAGGAAAACTGCAGAATGCAACTGAGAATTAGACACTGGTTCTTTACTCTAATATGTCTTGGTCGATATACCATTGGCGGTTTCCTTGAACAGCGTTTACCTTATGGGTATATATAAGCAGCAGTTAAAAAAGTTTCTTTACTTGACTTAGGAAAATATGCTTTTGCAGATCCCATTTATGTTTATGAAATACACTTAATCATCTATCGATACCATCGATACTTACTCGATTGTGAGTCATGAAATTTAGGGGTAGTTTTTCCAAAAATGGGTGGCTGCTGAGCCAAAATATCTGAGGGTCTTTCATTTTGGGTTGCAAACAAGGGACCTGCCAAATATGAGCCGAATCAGTTGGTTGTGTCTGAGGCCTTCCCTTGTTAGTGATATAGATGCTGTTCCTGGTATATAACAATGGCTTTCTACATAGTGTTATTCATAGCAAAAAAAAATTTTTGTTGATGACAGCAACATTCTAGTCACTGGGGAAAAAATGCTCTTTCCAAAGAAATCAAATGATGCCTGCAAAGCTGTTTACAATATGCAATAAATTTGCAGTGAACAAATTGCCATGAAATTCAGTTCGAAGAAGGAAAATGATACTATAAAAATTTAGGTAGCAGTCTACCTCTAAAGACAGCATAACCGACACTGAATTTCTGGGAATGAATATTGATTCTCAACTGAAATGGTATGAACACACAAAAGACACCTGCAAACAGTGTGTTATCCACATCTTGTGGCCATAGAGTCATGTCATCAATGTGTAAAAGCCAGTGCCTTCCAGTTACCTACTAATCGCACCTGCATTCAATTCTTGGCTATGGAATAATTTTATGGGGAACAATTGCACACAATACGAATACAGTTTCAAACTACATTAATGGGACATTGTAACACAATCAAAAATAGTAATGAGACTCATTGTAAGGATTTAAACTACACCATACAAATGCATTTTCCGATCAGTTACACACAGGAACAATAATTTTCATAATTACTGCACAAACATCTTTATTCATGACAATGGAATAAGAGCTAAACTGAACTCATATCTACCTAGAAAGACTAAACAAAAAAACTCAAAACAGCTTTTTTCTATTATGGAAGAAAATTGGACAATAAAAAGGAGATTATTAAATGAACTTATTTCCAGTGAAGGATTACTTCTCGATAACACAGAGTTGGAGTGATTTCATTTCATAACACACTTTTGCACTATGACATCTTCCCTCCTTGCCCCCTCCCCCTTTCAGGAAACCTTACACCAAAGCACAGCAATGGATAAAGCTGTCATGCTCTCTCTGAGCTAAACATCTCACCCATTATGTAGGGATGCTGTGTCAGTTTTTCATGAAAACAAACTTGAAGCCGCGGTACACACAGTGGAAAATCCATGTCATTGTCAGCAGAGGAAACAAGAAAAGAGCAATAGAGTAGCATGTGCAGTGGTTGGTGCTGTGAAATGAACAACCAGTGTTGCATTATGAATATAAAACCAAGGCAGTATCATACAATAGTGATAAATGGAGGAACTTTGCACTACTTTAAACATACTGGCCTTGTATTCAAACACATGGAAGCTCTAATCACCACTGGCCACCCTAGTTTCCTAATACCAGAAAGATTCTTATCATAAGAACACAAACAATTAATTACCTGCCTCATCCTTGTCAACCTAGCGTTTTTAACTAGGCCTATGTAAATTCCTATGTACATATATTAGGTGTTATTTTTCCCCTGTTCACTAATTGTAACACTGTGTGTATGTGTGTAAAGTACAGGTTTTGTGTACCATTACACTGTCTACAAAATATTTATGTGACAGACTGTAAAATAACCTGCGATTTCAAACTAGTACTGTGGCATACCTTCTTAAAAGATTTGTCACATGTACTGCAAGTGTAACTTCGATCATCTTTGGCACGTTGCTCACGCTGACTGAATGACTCCAGTCTTCCTGCAAACATCAACACCATTACTTTTCATGCAAATTATTGTCGTTTATGAAGAATTGTGCTGCACAATCTGTATTACCTGCTGGGAAACCATTGTGAGCTACCCGAACATGCACCATTAGACTCCCTTTCATTCTGAATGATTTAGGACACAGAAGGCAAGGATAGTTTTTCATATCGCCAACGTCTGCATTATCAGATTCTAAAACTGAATCACTGCTTCTGGGGCTCAGATCTGAATGAATCAATTGCTTATGCATTTCCAGAATGGTATCTTCAGTAAATGAGAACTGACAAATCTCGCAAACTGCAGAGCTATTAGTACAGTGTCCTGAAGATCCAAATTGATTCGCTATTCCGTTGGACGGGCGTTTCTCTGTGGTGGACTCGTTGTCAGTTACTTTGGTTATCGGTATCGCAATTTCGTCAGCACACACTCTTTTACCTTCTGAGGGTAGCAAGTTGTAAATATTTTGCTGGAAGCTTTGAGTGACCGTCGGAGACGTTTCTGACTCTCTCAACTCTTTAATACTCGCTTCGTTATTTCTGATTATCGCACAACTGCTTCCTTCTTGCGTGTTTTCAGACGTACTCCCAACTTCTGCATCATCAACAGCACTCCTACTATCGTCGACGGCTGTACACACTTCACGAACACAGTCACCGTGTTCAAATGTCAAATTGTGTATATTACATGTGGTCCGTGAACTCTCTTCCTCTTTGTGCTGTCTGCTATCTTCGTGAACTGGTGAAGATACACGAAAGTCGGCAAATGAATCGCAAATGATTAATGGTTTCTTTAAATTTAAGGATAAAGGCCCAGCGACTTTGGATGATGATAATACAGATTGCTCTTCTGTTGAGGCAGATGACTGAACTCCTTTTATATGTTGCCCACGAAGTATGGAATGGCTAAATAGATGTATTGTAAATTTATCGAGCCCTCTCAAAACATCATTGCAGACAGGGCAGAGGAACTCTCTCGTCGAAGCATATAAAAGACCATGACACAAAGAATCGACGTTAATGAAGCCCGGCTGAGTACAAATGGGACATGCAAGAAGCGATGACTCCATGTCTGGAACATTCACATGGCTCGTCTGCAAACAAACACCTTAAAAACAGCAATTTCTACATCTACAATTACATGTCACAAAACATTGAAAACAAGGTTGGCTATCGTAGTTTCCAAAGCCATTAGGAAAGTGGTAAACAAAACACTATTTACCACAGATGAAACGTTTTATTTATTTATTTGATCTGGCTTATACACCGTTTAGACATTCAACTGTAATGTAAGATATCTTGTATACATAATAATGGCTTTTCTTGGTATAATTAATCTGTAGTGTCCGTTTCAGGGTAACGTCGATTAAATCACAGTTGACGGAACGGGACGTCAAAACATTCCACAATGCACTTCAAATGCCGGCTCTACAAAAGGGCTGTCAACGGCACGGAAATTCAAAGTTTCTCGGACTGAATGTTTTGACACTGCTATTGATGGAGGGAATTGCATCGTCATAACCGATTTTCGTCACACTCACTCATGTTATGATAGTTGTGCTTTCGAATCTTGCTAGTATTTATTTCATTATTCTGCTTTGTTTTCGCAACAAACTGCAAATATTCCATGACGACTTGGGTGTCAGAATCAGAATTTTTATTGTCCCATAACATACAGACTTAAATCACAAGATTTAATGTACAGGGGACTCGTCAATACCGCAATTACAATTTTATGTATACTACAGAAACAATAATTATTAACTTATAATTTACAGAGACTGTGTGTCGTCCAACTACAGCAGTATTATTGTAAAAAGAGAGTATATTTATTAAATTCATTTATGAGGCATAAAACTTCTAAGTTTAATTAACAAAATATTTCAGCCACTTGATTCCTTGCTCAGACTGTCATATAATCATAAAGAAATTCTTCTAAGGAATAATAGCATTTCTGTACTAACAATTGTCATAGTTTTGCTTTACTTGCCCCATCTCCATGAGAGGATTTGTTTCTTTTTTGAATATTGTAAATTTTCATGCGCATGTCTTCTGGCGTTTGTACAAACAGCTTTAATCTATGAGTGGGAAGCATGAAATTCTCCTTGTTCCTAGTATTGTATTGATGTTTAAAGTTACCCTCTATGAATACCAGATGTAACGGTATTAAATGAGCGTTAAGATAGTGTCCATAAGGAACATTTCTTGTGAATGAGCCTTAATTTTTTTTGTTTGGTTGGTATGACATCTGTCAAAGATATTTAGTATACATCAAGTCATGGAACAAACAACATCATATGTCATCATCGTGTTAACAATGTCGAATTTTGTACCAGAAAGTGGTGATTTGCGGAAAGCATTAATTTTTTGTTTTCATTCAAAAAGTGCTGCAGATTCGCATCGAATGCCTGTCGAGGGATATGGTGATCATGCTCTATCAGAAGCAACATGGAAAAAATGGTTTCAACGGTTCAGAAATAATGATTTTGATGTAAGAAATGAAGAACGTGGAAGACCGCCAAAAAAGTTCGAAGACGCCGAATTGCAAGAAATATTGGATGAAGATGATACTTCGAATCACAAGCAAATGTTGTTGCACAACAAACAATTTCTGGCGGTTTGAAAGCTATGGGAAAGTTCCCAAAGTGTGGAAAATGGGTGCCACATGAATTGAATGAAAGACAGATGGAAAACTGAAAAGCCATTTGTCAAATTTTGGTTCAAAGACATGAAAGAAAATCAATTTTGCATCGAATTGTTACTGGCAATGAAAAATGGATTTATTTTAAGAATCCAAAACGGGAAAAATCGTGGGTTAATCCGGGACGACCATCAACATTGACTGCAAAACCAGATCGATTCGACAAGAAGACAATGCTCTGTGCTTGGTGGGATCAGAAAGGCGTGGTGTATCATGAGCTTCTAAAACCCAGTGAGACTATGAATACTAATGGCTACAGACAACAAATGATCAATTTGAACTATGCATTGATCGAAAAAAGACCAGGATGGGCCAGAAGACATGGCAAAGTAATTTTCTTACATGACAATGCAACTGCACACAAAGCAAAACTGGTTCAGGACACAATCAAAACACTTGGCTGGGAAATGATACCCCACCCGCCGTATTCACCAGACTTGACCCCTTCCGACAACCATTTGTTTTCATCAATGGGACACGCATTGGCTGAGGAACACTTTGATTCCTACGAAGAAATCAAAAATTGGGTGTCTGATTGGTTTGCTTCAAAATACGAACATTTCTGTTGGTGTGGTGTCCACAAATTGCCAGAAATGTGGGCAAGATGTATATAAAGCAATGGTCAGTAATTTGAATAAAATGTTTTTACTTTTCAATTAAAAATTAGTGTTTCATTTTCACACAAAAACGTCCATTTCATACCGGTACACCTAGTAACTTAGGTTTACTGTATACAAAAATTATCAGTTCATAAATGTACATACATGGAGCATTTAATATTTTTAAATTTGTGAACAGTGGGAAACAGGATATTTTCGGTTTTGCATTAGACATATTTCTAACAACTGAGTTCTGTGATTTTAAGATTCTAGACATTTTGCTTGTGCCTCCCCAAAAAATAATGCCATACCTTGTAATTGATTCAAAGTAGCTGTGGTGAACTTTTTTTCTTGTCTCCGTGCTAGTTGAATATGACAGAATCTCCATTACAAATGTCAGGCTGTTTAATTTACTTGCTAAATACTTTATGTGTGATGACCAGGAAAGATTTTGGTCCAAATGCATGCCAAAAATTTTAACGCCGTCCGCTTCTCTCAGTTCTCAGCTTCTAAAACTAATGTGTTACCTTGGAGTTTTTAGTTTTAAACTGCAAAAAGTATGTTTACCCAATATTCAATTTCAGCCCATTTAGTTGGAAACAATTTTCCAAATTATCTGCCAGATTTGTGAGAGTTGAGGGAATTTTATCAAGGTCTTTGCTTTCAACAAGGGCAGATGTATCATCAACGAATAAAATTGAGTGGAATTTATGTTCAGGGGTAGATCATTCATATAAAGTTAAAACAAAATTGGACCCAGAATTGAGCCTTGTGGGACGCCTTGCGAAATAACCGCCCATTCAGAGTAGAACTTTCCCTTACTTCATGAAATAACTACCGTTCGTTTTCTGTTTGTGAGTTATGACCTATGCCACTCTATAACACAAACCCCAATTCCGTATCTTTCCATTTTATACAGGAGCAAGTGATGGCTTAGGCAATCTGATTCTTTCATGAGGTCACAGAATAAACTTGCAACTTTTCTCAACTTGTTTAAAGCGGAACTGATTTTTTTCACATACTCATTAATGGCCTCTGTTTTACTCTTGCCTTTTCAAAAGCCAATTATCTTTGATTTCTCTATAAATTTTTAATTTGTGTTACCACCACTTTTCCAACTATTTTTGAAAAAATCGGGAGTATAGAATTTGCGCAGTAGTACCCCATATCTTCTCTTGAGCCTTTTTTAAACAAAGGTTTTACCTCTGCATACTTTACAACATCTGGAAAGTGGGCCTCTTCGAGTGATTTATTAATTATTGAGCAAAGAGGGTGAGCTATTATCCTGGCAGCTGCTTTAATGACATTGGCAGGTATGCCATCCCACCCAGCAGAATTTTTGATTTTTAGCTGTAATATAGTTTTCTCTACACCTTGACTGAGATTTTCTCGAATTTGTTAAAGTATTCTTCCGCCTTGTCTTAAATGTACTTTTTCCACATAAGAATGTACATTTACATCTGATTTAGATACATTTATAAAAAAAAAGTGTTCAATTGTTCTGACATCTGAGCCGGGTTTGTTACAATTTTACTACCCACCTTAATTTTGAAAATATCTATGCTGTCAGTTCTAATCCCCAGTTCTGATTTTATGATGGACCATACTGACTTATTAGCATAACAAAGTAAGACATAGTAAAGAGATGTTCTTTACAGGAAATGCTCAATATGTCCACCATCATTCCTCAACAATAGCTGTAGTCGAGTAATAATGTTGTGAAAGTACTGTAAAGCATGTCCGGAGTTATGGTGAGGCATTGGCATCGGATGTTGTCTTTCAGCATCTCTAGAGATGTCGGTCGATCATGATACACTTGCGACTTCAGGTTACCCCAAAGCCAATAATCGGGTCTGGGGACCTGGGAGGCCAAGCATGACGAAAGTGGCGGCTGAGCACACGATCATCACCAAACGACGTGCGCAAGAGATCTTTCACGCGTCTAGCAATACTTTGTTTTTTTTTATTCTAATAAAACCCCATGTCATTCCAAGCATGTGTGTCAATTTTTAGCTCTCTATCTACATTATTATGTGGTTTTTTTTAAGTTTTCAAATTTATAGTGACTTTTTGATCACCCAGTATTTCAGTTCCTTGTACAGTTTCTTTTCCTTCACTGGATAT
This sequence comes from Schistocerca cancellata, assembly GCF_023864275.1. NCBI lineage: Eukaryota > Metazoa > Arthropoda > Insecta > Orthoptera > Acrididae > Schistocerca > Schistocerca cancellata. The sequence goes on from NC_064627.1 coordinate 396,402,404, forward strand.
TTTTATTCCTGCAGTGATCCAACTTAGCTTATTAGTCACTTTTGTTTGGCACACTCAAAGTGGAAATATTTCATTAAACACAGGAGAAAGTACTCCAAAAACATGTTAAAATGTACAGAGATTGCAATCTCATCTTGGACTTTCCACTGCACCTCTTCTAATTTAGAGAAGAACAATTTTAAGTTTTCAACAGTAAAATGTCTCTTGCTGTAAGTTATTCTAATACTTTATGCATTTGTATTAGTCATTTCAATAAACTAAATGGAGTGGTCTGAAAGTCCTAAACCTACACACAGCTTCCTTGCATCATCGAATTTATAATTTATTAGAATATTGTCCATACAGATTTGTGTATTGACATTTTTTCTTTTGAATTCCATGAAGTATGACTAGAACCCAAATTTTTGGATTAGGTCCATAAACTGTACTGAGTCACTGGTTTCATTTGATAAATTTATAAAATCAGTGGCTATTAAAACACTTTTCCTTTTGTCGTTACTGACTTTCTGTAAAAAAACCCATTAACTTTGGGAAAAATCATTTGGTTACTGCAACATCAGGAATTCTGTATATTGATATAATGAGAATATTTTGTTTCTCTAATTCAACTGAGCATCTTTCAAATATACTTTTTTCATTTAGAAAATTGAAATCACTTTCACTTTTTATTCTAAAGACTTATTTACAAGTATGCACGAGCCTCAATGGGCACTATTTGTTCTACAGGAACTTGAAGCTACACTGAAATCGTTTAGCTTATTTAAAATTGTGGCACAATCTTTTGTAAGCCAATGTTCATTTAAACGAATAATTTTAATACTTTCTGCAGTTCATCAATTTTATTCATTCCATGATTGTGTGTACCTAATCCCCGTTATGTTCAAGTGCATTAAGAAAGTGGCGGTACTTCTGTCTAAAGTCTCAAAATTAACATTCCTTGTAAGATTTCTACACTGACTCTTTCCCAGTTTCTTATTTATACTAGAGTGTATATTTGGTTCTACTTAATGTGATGGTTTCCTCCTCCTTGTGCCTGATGTTAAAAAATCTTTCAGGTGAGATGGAGGCACTATGTTTCTCCTGTCTGTTTCACTACACATTTCACTTCGAGCTGTTTCCTCTTCTTCTGTTTCTGGGGATGTTTTATCTGCTGGTTCTGGCCTTGTACTGCTGTTGTTCCTATGGTTTGGGACACTTCACTGCACTTTTTATGATTACGATTTGCACTTTGTGAAACTATTTGGATTAACTGGGGTAAAGGAATGGCAACTGAGTTGGATGTGCCATGAGCATTTCTCAAGATTTCTACAATTTTTTTAACAAATGAAACTTTGTCCCCCTCCCATTAAGGTGCAAACCATGTCTGGTATAAAATTCTCGGTCCATATCCCCAGTGTCAAGAAAGAATGTGTTTTGGAAGACTTGGCACATTTTATAATACTGCCTATTGGTTTCCTCAATCTCACACAGGAGAAACTTTGGAGGTCGAATCTGTGTGGTATTCTCAACACAATTGTTTTTGTTTCTCTATTAGCATCAGTGTTTTTGTAAACGACTATGTGGCTTGTTTGGGTTCATTTTTATACATGTCGTTTGAGCCTGCAATTAACACTGTGTATTGTTCGTTACTTGTATTGGAGTAGTTCTTTATGATTTCACACATGGATGAAATTGGTTTGACGGAACTGGTGGCGTTTACACAATGTTCATATCGTAAAATTTTGGCGATTCCTCTCCCACGACTGTCGAAATATACAGAGATATCACTGTTATTCTTCTGTTCTTCAGTTGCATTTGTCTGGCTAATTGTAGGTGGAATAAGGTCAGGTATAGTGACTGTATTTCGTGATGTGAGAGAGTTCTTGTTATTAATTCCATTTTTAGTAACATTTGGAGTGTGCAAACATGGTGTCAGTATTTCGCATCTATTATTTAGCTGTACACAAAGGTTTGTTGGTTTCGGCCTAGGACAGTAAGCGCTTTTACACTCAATGAACTGTGACTGTTTATCACTTGTTGACTCCACAGAAAGCTGAGCAAGGTACCTTAACGCGTCTTCGAACATCTTGACGTAATTTTTTGCATCCCTTATTCCCCTGAGGAGTGACTCAGTCACAGAAAGTTCCATACCTTTGTTGTGCATTTATATTGCCGATTCGCGACCGTTACATTTTAATCCGCACTCACACGTTTTATCTTCGTTAATTCGCGCGAAACATCGCCTTCGGCTGTAAGAGAGCCCTGATATCTGAAAACAAAAATGCTTTACATTTTACAATAATATGTAGTGTTTCAGAGGTAATAGACGTACATTAAGAACTGATAGGTCATTCCGTAATGAAAACATCACAAAGAATATAGATTGTTTCTTTCTGAATGGTTTACTAGATACTGCTGTTTCATACTCGCGGGGTTTGCCATAAAACTGTAGTTGGAAGGTGTTCCTGTGACTGACACCTACGCTGTGTATAAACAGATGAAGCAATTTTCGTTAAATAATACTTTATTAACAAGGATTTTGAAATTTCATATTTATGGTACGTCAATTTCGGGACTCAAATATCCATGTCTCATAGCAGTCCAATGCAATTCCCAAAAAATCCTGAGAAAATCGACTTTGAAATTCTCCGAGCGTCTTCCATATGTCAATATATCGTTCAATTCGGCAGGAATCTTGGCTCCCTTGTAAGTTGCGCATGGGATGTCTTGCAACACGAACATGTTGTATGCCCGGTCCGCTGTAACGTTTGCAAATCGCAAATAGTAGTTGTTTACGCCATGTAATTGTGTATTGTTTACTCAATGTCTTCGTGTTGTAGTGTTTTGTGTTGTGTGCTAGCGCTTTCAGCCGCATATTAATCACGATAATGTCAGCTGTATTTCCCAGGTAATGCACAGTTTCGAGTTCGACAAGGCAACAAGAAATGTTCAGTCAAGTTCATTAGAAGTGCATGACTGGATCGTGGAATTAATCGGACTCATATAAGATCTAGTTCACACTTTACTATCACACGGAACTCTATTGCAATTGCGTGAAGGTCTTAAACCTTGTGTTGATGGAAAGGATTCTGCTCAAACATGGAGGGAAAGCTGAATTGTTCAATGTGATGCCTAGGCGAGTACTGTAATAATTTCAAACGTTGACATAGAACAGGAAAATGTACGCATGTCTTATCTGCTTCCAGAGGTTGAGAACTGTTATTTAAAAGAAGTTTCAACGAAGTATGTAAAAGTGAAACAAAACCGTAGCGAACGTTGTTCTAGCCAACGTACATTGAAGCGACAGAAGTGAATAGATACCTCCTACTATGGTGTCGGACCTTCTTTTTCCCTTTGTAGTGCAGGAATTCGACATGACATGGACTCAAAAAGTAGTTGGAAGTCCCTTGCAGAAATATTTAGTCATACTGCCTCTATAGCCGGCCATAGCTGCGAAAATGTTTCTGATGCAGGCTTTGTTGGACGAACAGACCTCTCGAATAGGTCCCATAAATGTTCGATGGGATTCAAATCAGGCGATCTGGGTAGCCAAATCATTCACTCAAATTGATCAGAATGTTCTTCAAACAAGTTGCGAATAAATTTGGCCTGGTGACATGACACATTGTCTTTCATAAAAATTCCATTGTTGTTTGGTAACATGAAGTCCATGAATGGCTGCAAATGGTCTCCATGTAAGCCACCACCAGCTTGCCCAGTGCCTTGTTGACAACTTGGGACCATGGCTATGTGGGGTCCGCGCCACATTCGAACCCTACTATCAGTTCTTACCAATTGAAATCGGCATTGATCTGATCAAGCCACGGTTTCCCATCGTCTAAGGTCCAATCGACATGGTCACAAGCCAAGGAGAGGCGTTGCAGGCGACCTGATACTCTTAGCAAAGGGTCGGTCGTTTGCTGCCATAGCCCATTAACGCCAAATTTCGCCATGCTTTCCTAATGGATATGTTTGTCGTACGTCGCACATTAATTTCTGTAATTATTTCACCCAGCACTGCTTGTCTGCTAGCGCTGACAAATCTATGCAAACGCTGCTGCTCTCAGTCGTTAAGTGAAGGTCATCGGCCACTGTTTTGTCTGTGGTGAGAGTTATAGGCTGAAATTTGGTATTCTCAGCACACTCTTGACACTGTGGATCTCGGAATATTGAATTATCTAATTGTCTGTGGATATAAGATGCATGTTACTTACAGTGCGGAAAGAGGAAAATGACATCTAAACCCAAAGGCGGCTCGTGATGTATACATTCCGAGTGTTCACGAATTTTTAGATTGAGATAAATTTGAGAATATGAAATTAATAGCATCTGCTGTATAACAGTTATGTTGATCAAAAATTTATACAACTACAGGGACTGCCAATAATAACAACAGCAGTAATCATAATAAGATGCATAATTTATCTGACAAAAGAAAGGATTGTTCATATGGATTTTTGTTGTTTTTTACATAATTAGGTAGAGTTTAGGGCGATAAAAAATAGTAAGAGTTCGCAACTCTCTGTTTCGCATTTTTGTATAAATGAGACTTTTCGTGCTTGTCCATTGTTTCAGTCGCTTGTAGAAGATCCCTGACACATGTATTAGTTCACGAATTCACTTCCGGACTGAAAATCAGATATTCCTGCACTGCACCCGTAAAACAGCTTTTGCTAACTGTACACTTCCTTATTAAATGATTGTTTGCAGTCACACTTATTTGATTTCGTCACTCTCTCAATCAAAGGACCTGTTCGCGGAGTCCCTAGTTCCTTTGAGGCTAACTTTTGCTGGTAATTTTTTTTTCTGCTCCTTCCGCAGTGGAGTGTGCGCTGATATGAAACTTCCTGGTAGATTAAAACTGTGTTCCGCACCGAGACTCGAACTCGTGACCTTACGTTTTTGTGGGTAATTGCTCTACCGACTAAGCTACCCAAGCACCACTCACTACCTATCTACACAGCATTACTTTTCTGTTAGCATTTAAAATTGACTCAACGTAGCTCGCGTTTACACTGCACAGGAAGTCGATTCCCATACAATGAACAACTGATTCCAATCAGAAACTACCGTTTGTGGAAATGATTAAACTGAAGTAGTAGTGTCTACCTACACGGTCACTTGACTGGAATCGATAAGGACCTGAAGAACACCGCCGTCGATCCCACATTTAAGTGAATGTCAGAGAAACCAGTGATACAGCTTTTCATGAATTTTCATATGTATAATGTGGGCCTACAGCACACATAAACCTGACTCACCATAAGATCAACAGATTTCAGAAGCATAAATAAATGTTACAATCTTACAATAGACAGTGATGTGCTTCAGGCCCTTATGATTCTCAGCACCTCTAGTGGATTACTGTATGACAAAATTCATAACTTAATTTACCATACTATAAGTCATTCAGAAATCCACAAAAATAGGTTTATTGTCAGTACAACTTTAACATTTACTGACGTCCGATGTACCGTTACTACATAGTGAGTAAATTAGCATATCTGAGGAGTGTACAATCATCTAGCAGGAAACAACTGAGCCAACAGGGATAAAAGTCTGCCGCAGTGTGCTACCACCTGGTGACACTGATGTAAACTTCTCGTTAAGCGGCAAGGGCTAGACGTGCACAGGGTGATACGTGCATATTGTTTATCAAATCGGTACGTATTTGGCCTATATATAAGGCAATTATATCACACGAGTGGCGCATGCGTAAAAGCTCCTTAAAACGCGCACAACTGAAGGTGTGCTCACGACCCCCTTACACAGCAGCCGCCACTATATAAGCCGAACAGGTCAAAAACTACAGCAGAAGCATTCGAGACAGCAGCGCAGCACGCCACGCCAACCAATGCGCAGGCAACTCTTGAGTCACAACATGCAGAGGCGAATTTCACGCCGCACGCGCGGCAGCTAGCCGCCAAAACGAAACAAAGAGACATGTTTATTTCTCAAGCAGGAAAATCTTTTCGGGCAAAGATCTCGATATTGCTAAAAGGCAAAGAGTAAAACCTTTGCCTAACGATAATTTTAGCAGCTAAAGATACCCAATAACTCAGTTCTTTCCCATGAACTGCATATACATATCACCAAAGGAAAATCCATCTATTGCGATCTAATGTACCGTATATACGAGAAATGCCCAGACTTTTTGTAGATATATACTTAAGACTCCAAATTAAGAGAGGAAGAAAATGTATAATGTGCCTTTCTCTGCCCAAAAATACATGTCAAAAATGTTTCATTTGCTGAAGACAACTTAATTTTTTTCTGTGGAAGCTGTAGACATACTAGAAGCCTGAAAATATGTCAACCCCCCCCCCATTCGTGTTTCCAAGATCCTCAGTTTATCCGATTCTAAGTCACTTTTACAATCTCTGAGGCATAAGGTGGGGAATTGTGAACCAGCAATCTCATCTTGGCAATCATTTGGCAGTGCATTCAGTGTAAAATCCAAAGATAGACGATAGAATTCGAAGTCGATATTCTTGCTAAAGAACCCACAAGAAATCCAGAACTTTCATCGACCTCAAACTTTCGTCCTCTGAAATGTACCGTTTGTCCACTCAGAATGCCTTTAACAAGAGCAAGAGGATTGGACCGTATCTCAACTATTAAGGGAAGTAGTATGCTGTGTTCAGGTTCTTATGCCACATAGACCCTGTTTCTATGATGTTCACCTACCCAGGTGGCTGTTGTCTACTGTTTGCTGTATGAGATTCAACCACATATGTTTTCGAATGCACGTCCATTGCAATGGCGTTACTCCAACCCTGCTCTGTGACTGTAATAACACCACATCACATCCTCTTTGCACAATAAACCGTTTTACAAAAATTGTTGTCTGAAAGTAGTTTTTCCCACAAGTACCACCATTCTACTTTCTTTGAATAATGCTACATGTACCAAAGAGATTTTCAATTTTTTACATGCTGCCAAGATATCTCTGTAATAATAACACATCACTGGGAACTACATTAACTGTTATGTTAATATGTACTTTATACCTGTTTCAGTTTAAGCTCTTTTTTCGTTTTATCTACTAACTCGTGTTGCTGCATAAAATTGTTACACACCATCTTCAACACCTTTTTTAAATTTATACGTTTACGTTTATTTGTATTTTGCGCCATTACAGAACTCTTAATCGTTAATGTTGTTATGTATCACTGTCACTGTTATGTCATCAGTTTATGGTTTGTACTAGATGTCTCTTATTTACCTTTTAGGTGGCTAAATTGCCGTTAGCTGTGAACACTCTTATACAGATGTATTACCTAAAATTTTGCCCATTATGTTTAATTCAAATATGATGTACTTCTTTTGTTCAGTAAATCTTTAGATATTATGTGTTAATTGGAAATGTGATACGTGCTATAACCCGTATAAATTAATGTGTATTATGGTGTTCTGAGTTAATGCCACTAATGAAAGTTAGGAAAAGCAATATCGTTGGCAGTGAGTAAAGACTGGTGTCTCTGGACGTCAGTGTGATCTAAGAGCAGAGCACACAAGAGACTTACTTGGTTGTGAACTGCAAGAGTGAACACACACATGTGGCGTGCACTGTCTAGCTTATATGAGTTGTAATTGTTAATAATGAGGTATCAAGAGCATAACAAGTGTGGGCAGACATAAGAGGCTACAATAACATCAATATCCTGCTCCATAATTGATCATTACAAATCAAAATGTGCCCGCAATATTATATGTAGCAATGCGAGCATTCTAGATGACAATGAAGATGATGGCCTAACATCTGCAATGAACTGTAAGGTTGTTTTATTCTCGTTCGCTTTAGAAACTTTGTGAGGCATTGCCCAGTGATATTCTCAGTGAACATTATTACAGTAATATGTGTTGTATGTAAAAAACTGTAGGTACCTGGTCCTGTTAGTATTCTAAAAAAAATGGTTCAAATGGCTCTGAGCACTATGGGACTCAACATCTTAGGTCATAAGTCCCCTAGAACTTAGAACTATTTAAACCTAACTAACCTAAGGACATCACACACACCCATGCCCGAGGCAGGATTCGAACCTGCGACTGTAGCAGCCTCGCGGTTCTGGACTGCAGCGCCAGAACCGCATGGCCACTGCGTCTGGCTGTTAGTATTCTCAGTCATTGTCATCTAGTTAGGGTTCCAATCATATTCAGTCATCAAAACCTGAATGTCTTTCTTTAAATAGTTAAAACAAAAGTCATGAAAGACTATCATTGTCAGTCTTGTTTATTTGCTAAAAAATAATTGAAAGTTTTTAATAATGAAGCCTCAATAAGTTAACAGGTTTGTCCAAGAATATGTAGAGGCAAAGTCATTTTTGATAACTGATTGAAGACAAAGAAAAGTAACTTAAAGTAATTCTGGCAATTTCAGATCAAAGAAAAGAATAAATTAAGTTCAGATATTTTATAACTGTGTCTACTGTAATAAGAGTATTGTGTTGCTGCTGTTTGTATTTTGACGTTTGCAATTGTCTAAAACCAACAACTGCTTATTTGATCCAGTAAATGTTCATAGTAATGACATTCTACTCAAAGTATGTAGCTTACAATATCCAGGAAACTGAGGATACATAAATAACTGCCATAACAAAAGAGCTAGCTCCAACCGGCCACATTTTCTTCGAAGGTGATCATAATAATGCGCCTTTTGCTCAATATGCGAAGGATTGCACCATAACTTAAGAGTGAGATTGGAAATTAAAAGAACTTTTTAAATGTCGTCAGTGTACGCTCAAGTAGATTAATGTTAAAACTGTAAAGTCTCAGAAGGATCAAACGAATATGTTAGGCAAAATATACGATCTTAAGAAAAACAGTAAGTAGCGCTTTAAAAATAAAACTAAAAAGCAAAAAATTGCTTAGAATACGCAAATGAATGTCACAATTAAAAGTTGCAGGTCTCAACTTTATCTGAGCAATATTTTGGTTGAAATGGACGTTTTCATGAAAAATTGAAGCTGCTAGATACTATACTCAGAAGGCTGAAAATTCGTACGTAGCCTCAGTTTCACGTGAAACGTTAATTTTATGACATCAATAAGCTACCTCCATTAGTTTGGAATGAAAAGGTTCTTAATCATCTTCTGTATTCGTAATAGGAAGTTCCAATTACAGCACTCGATTACATTCATGAAATAATACAGCTGTACCAAACTTAAAGACTGTATTGTAAATAACAATGGATACAAGAAATCTTAAGGAGGCAGTTTAGAGTCACGTTCTACAGCCCGTTACGTTCCAAAATTTCTAGAGAGCAAAGTTTAAATGCAGTGGAACTAAATCTTTTTCAGTAACTAAAGCAAACTTAACTCTATTTATACAAACATTAAGAATATTGTAAATTTTTAAACGACAGAGCTATTCATTAATGCATGTCTGAGAAAGGGGTCATTGAGATGCTGCTACCTGTGCCTAGTAACTGAGTGAGATGGCGCAGTGGTTAGCACACTGGACTCGCATTTGGGAAGACGACGGTTCGAACTTGCATCAGGCCACCCAGATTTAGGTAGTCCGCGATTTTCTTAAATTGCTCCAGGTAAATGCTGGGATGGTTTCTTTGAAAGGCATGGCCGATTTCCTTCTCCATCCTTGTCACAAAACGAGCTTGTGCTCCATCTCTAATGACCTCGACGCCAACGGTACTTTAAACTCAATCTTCCTTATCTCCTGTACAAAGGACAGCTGATAACAGATGTCATCGTTTGATGGTCCACTGTGTCCCTATACAGTCAGAGAGGTAGTAGTTACTGTACTTCTCACTGAGATGTCGAAGTGTCGGACGCGACGCGTACGTCACGAACTCGCTCCCTCGCTCAGCTTAGCAGGCAATATGCGTTTCTAAACCTGTTAGCTCGAAGCTGGGCGTGCACATACTAACCAGAATTGCATCTTCTGGGATTTGCTATTATGAAGTCTTACTGATTAACAATACTACAACAAAAATTAATTTAGTATCAATACTCGATACAAATGGTATTACGGCTTACTCTCTTCTGCTTAACAGTCCTCGTTTCATGCAAGAAGTGGTCATTTTGGCATGATTTTAATTTTATTGTACTCCAGTACAGCTGTAACAAATCATAAGTAGGCCTATGGACTTCCGGGGAATGGTCTTGCAGCAGTGGATGCACCGGGACTTTTACACGCAGTGTCTGAAGGACGCACTCAACTGTCCTCCAGACGACGACCTGCTTCTCACGCGAGTCAGAGGAATAAAGGCGCGACTACTCAATATCAGGCGTCAACAAATGAAAGGCGTCGTCGTGAGCAGCCAGACACACGGCGCCACTGAAGATGAACCTGCCACACTGCACCACCTGCATAGAGAGAGGGAGAGGGCACAAAACAGAACTGTAAGGGAGCTTAGCGACGCAGCTGACCGCAAGATAACAACTAGGAGGGACATGATGCGTCACATAGAAGAGCACTTCTCTGAACTCTTCAAGGGCGAGGTACCACATAACGCAGAAACAGCAAAAATATTAGAAGAAACGCGCAGACGGCTGAACGACACGGATCGCGCTTTGCTGACAGAGGCCGTGTCAGAGGATGATGTCAGAGCCGTCCTCAAAACCTGCGCCAACGGCAAAGCTCCAGGAGCGCACGGATTACCGTCAGAATTCTACGCCACCTGCTGGGACAAAGTAGGTGAAATAATAACTGAAATTGTCAACGAAATTCTGGACGGGAAGGAGATACCACCTCCGTTCCTGGAAGGGACCATCACTCTGATACCGAAAACTAAGGCGCCAAAAACGTTAACAGACTTCCGCCCAATTACCCTCCTAAATGCGGACTACAAGCTAGTAGCAAAATGCGTCGCGGAAAATATGAAGCTCGCCCTCAAGAAAGCCATCAGCCCGTGGCAGACATGTGCAGTGTTAGGCAGAAACATCTTCGACGCCGTCTGCACGTACAGAGACGTTATAGCACACGGCGCATTCAACAGAGCGACTGCAGCGATCATTTCTGTAGACTTCCAAAAGGCCTTCGACAGGATCGGTCACCGGTACCTACTGAAGACTTTGAGGAGACTAGGTTTTGGCCCCAAATTCGCTCAAGTCATCGAAAACATGTTGACAAATGTCACGTCACGAGTAACTGTAAACGGCTGGATAACTGCGCCGATAAAATTGGGGAAATCTGTGAGGCAAGGGTGCCCACTGTCGATGGCACTATTCACAGTAGCCCTCGACCCAGTCCTCAGGAAGCTCGCCGCCACCATCAACGGCTACAAGTTACAGGACGTTAAAGTAACGTGTATGGCATATGCCGATGACTTGAGCATTTTTGTGGACGGAAAGGAGGATATTGACAGTGTCCTCCCAATAATTGAATCCTTTGGAAAGGCATCTGGGGCGAAAACCAACCCTAACAAAACAGTGCTGCTCCCTATAGGGAACGGGATATTGAGAGAAGCCAGACCATGGTACCAGGTGACCGACAAATATAAGGTGCTAGGTGTTCAGCTGCAGGCGTGCCCACTCAAAATGGCCGCAGAAAACTGACGGAACATCTTGAACACCACCAGAGGGCTTGTCAGGACACACGCCAACAGAAACCTAACGTTGGATCAGAAATCGCAGCTGATCAACGAAACGATCCTGGCGAAGGCTTGGTACATGGCACAAGTCATAAACGTACCAATAGAAATAGGGAAGTCTATAAGAAGCGCTGTGTACTACCTGCTGTGGAGGCGGGAAATTTTCAAAGTGTCGCAAGCCACCAGCACTCTCCCTGGAGAAGAAGGGGGGCTGGGCCTGATAGATGTCACGACAAAATGCGCGGCACTGTTGCTCCATCGAGCTCTACAAATGGAGGACAGAAGTGTAGACTGTACCACGTTGTCTCTACTGAAGGAACACAGACCCGATTCCGGGGAAGCGCCGGCAGACGTCAGTAGAATGCCCTTCAAGATGCGCTACTTGAAGCAAATAATAATGGACAGTAGCTACATCACATCCACCCTAGCAGTGAAGGTGGTGAGAACTGCAGCGAAAATCTATCGCGCACTGAGAGGCAAACAAGGCAGAAGCAGAACAGAGACGAATCTTCCAGGCCACGACTGGCCACAAGTCTGGAAGAATCTCTCCGAGAAAGCCATACCTCCAGAAGCTAGAGACACGTGGTACAAAGTCGTACACAACAAGATACCCACGAACGAGCGTCTAGCGCGCATCGGCATGCGCGAGTCGCCGCACTGCGAAGCGTGCAACGAGATCGACACCGTGGAACACCGCTTCACATGTCCGACAAGTCAGGCGATATGGGAGACGTGCAGGAAAATGGTGGCACTCATGAACAGGGCGGCCCACCGAACTATAGAAGCCACAGCCCTCACGATCCCGGCTGCAAAATGTTTCCCAAGACCCAAACGCGTCGCGACCATGTGGACGTTCGCGGTGACAGCGCACGCCATAATCGCGAAAAACGGACGGAGTGCAGTTCCTCACCGATCTCTGGGAGGAACACAAGCGAGCCAAGCGGAAAAACAACTACCGGCAGACGTTCCAAAACTACCTACAGATAGCGGTGGACGCCGCCTTCAAGGACGCCCTCCGTTCCCACACGCCGCGACCGCCTCCGACGTCTCCGCCGCAGCCGCCGGCGCCGGCGCCGCCGCCGCCGCCACACCACGCCCCCCCCCCCCCCCCTAGTCCTCCATGCCTCCGTCGTCGCTGATTCAGAGAACCTCCAACGCCCCCAAAGTGTTGTGTGTTAAAAGTGAGTGCGGTGTAAAATTTGTGCAGTGCAATCACAGTGTCCGCAACGCAAAAAAAGTATATACACTCCTGGAAATTGAAATAAGAACACCGTGAATTCATTGTCCCAGGAAGGGGAAACTTTATTGACACATTCCTGGGGTCAGATACAACACATGATCACACTGACAGAACCACAGGCACATAGACACAGGCAACAGAGCATGCACAATGTCGGCACTAGTACAGTGTATATCCACCTTTCGCAGCAATGCAGGCTGCTATTCTCCCATGGAGACGATCGTAGAGATGCTGGATGTAGTCCTGTGGAACGGCTTCCCATGCCATTTCCACCTGGCGCCTCAGTTGGACCAGCGTTCGTGCTGGACGTGCAGACCGCGTGAGACGACGCTTCATCCAGTCCCAAACATGCTCAATGGGGGACAGATCCGGAGATCTTGCTGGCCAGGGTAGTTGACTTACACCTTCTAGAGCACGTTGGGTGGCACGGGATACATGCGGACGTGCATTGTCCTGTTGGAACAGCAAGTTCCCTTGCCGGTCTAGGAATGGTAGAACGATGGGTTCGATGACGGTTTGGATGTACCGTGCACTATTCAGTGTCCCCTCGACGATCACCAGTGGTGTACGGCCAGTGTAGGAGATCGCTCCCCACACCATGATGCCGGGGGTTGGCCCTGTGTGCCTCGGTCGTATGCAGTCCTGATTGTGGCGCTCACCTGCACGGCGCCAAACACGCATACGACCATCATTGGCACCAAGGCAGAAGCGACTCTCATCGCTGAAGACGACACGTCTCCATTCGTCCCTCCATTCACGCCTGTCGCGACACCACTGGAGACGGGCTGCACGATGTTGGGGCGTGAGCGGAAGACGGCCTAACGGTGTGCGGGACCGTAGCCCAGCTTCATGGAGACGGTTGCGAATGGTCCTCGCCGATACCCCAGGAGCAACAGTGTCCCTAATTTGCTGGGAAGTGGCGGTGCGGTCCCCTACGGCACTGCGTAGGATCCTACGGTCTTGGCGTGCATCCGTGCGTCGCTGCGGTCCGGTCCCAGGTCGACGGGCACGTGCACCTTCCGCCGACCACTGGCGACAACATCGATGTACTGTGGAGACCTCACGCCCCACGTGTTGAGCAATTCGGCGGTACGTCCACCTGGCCTCCCGTATGCCCACTATACGCCCTCGCTCAAAGTCCGTCAACTGCACATACGGTTCACGTCCACGCTGTCGCGGCATGCTACCAGTGTTAAAGACTGCGATGGAGCTCCGTATGCCACGGCAAACTGGCTGACACTGACGGCGGCGGTGCACAAATGCTGCGCAGCTAGCGCCATTCGACGGCCAACACCGCGGTTCCTGGTGTGTCCGCTGTGCCGTGCGTGTGATCATTGCTTGTACAGCCCTCTCGCAGTGTCCGGAGCAAGTATGGTGGGTCTGACACACCGGTGTCAATGTGTTCTTTTTTCCATTTCCAGGAGTGTATATTATTAGATGAGTGCTACGGCTACACATATAGCGCATACCCAGGTAGCGTTCATACAAATGTGCGAAACATCACTCGCTACGCCGAAAATGACTATGTGAGTACACTAACAAAAGAAACATCTCTCTGCAATTCCTATCTAATCATGTTAAGCTTGCCTAGAATATGTTTGTCCACTTATAGAGTTTTTCTTTAATTATGTCTCAAATGTGTTCCATATCGCCCTCTCACTCTATTTCTCTCTCTCTCTCTCTCTCGCTCTCTTCCCCTCAACCACCATCTCGTGGACACCTCGCTATATATATATATATATATTTGTCATTGTCCTTTGTCTCCTAGATGTAAGCCTTAGCCAATAAGACAACTCTACAAATAGTTACATGCCACATAATGGCACCAGACCAATAACTACCTAAAGTCAAGAACTTAGAAGTTTTTGAATCAACAACCCATAAAATTAACAAAAATGCAAACAAAACTGAAAAAAATGAAATATTTCTGCTCCTCTGACTTACAAATCAGTGCAACAGTGTAAATCAACCTGCAAACGTACAACATATAACGAAACAGACATTTGCAACAAAGTTACATATCAGAAAAGAAAAGAAAAAGGCTCGATAACTAACAGAAATAGAAATTGAACGTACCTTCGAATCACATCACTGTATTTGTTATTTTGTAAATAAAAGTTTATTACGTTAAAAAAAAAGTTCCCATCAGATCATCGAAGTTAAGCGCTGTCGGGCGTAGCCGGCACGTGGATGGGTGACCATCCAGGTCGCCATGCACTGTTGCCATTTTGTGGAGTGCACTCAGCCTCGTGATGCCAATTGAGGAGCTACTCGACCGTATAGTAGAGGCTCCGGTCAAAGAAAACCATCAAACGACCAGGAGAGTGGTGTGCTGACCACACGCCCCTCCTATCCGCATGCTCACTGAGGATGACACGCCGGTGGGATGGTCCCAATGGCCACTTGTGGCCTGAAGACGGAGTGCTATGAACTTCCGATCAATGTAGGACTAATACCAGTAAGACTCCATAATAGCGGATTCCAGTAGAAAATACAATTATCGTTTTTACATACACTTGTACTTACTAGTTAACAGGTGTAGAAACGTAGTTTGCTGAGTCTAGCGAGCGAGCGAGCTCAGGCCTACCTTCGTGTCGTAGGCGCCCCGGCCTGTCTTTTTCGTAGGCCTCGCCCACGTGCATTGTGCCTCTGATGGCGTCAAAGCTGGGTAGACCTGAATGCTCAAATGGTTCAAATGGCTCTGAGCACTATGGGACTTAACATCTGAGGTCGTCAGTCCCCTAGAGCTTAGAACTTCTTAAACCTAACTAACCTAAGGACATCACACACATCCATGCCCGAGGCAGGATTCGAACCTGCGACCGTAGCAGTCACGCGGTTCCAGACTGAAGCGCCTAGAACCGCTCGGCCACACCGACCGACAGATTTGAATGCGTTTTCGGTAAAAGTACAAAGTGAACTCGCGACGATTGTACACCGTCCTGGATCCCTTAGATTTCACGGAAGTAACTGATTGTGTGCCGCCCGTAATGCTGACAAAACTGCGTAGAAAGTGGCGAGACCATTTTCCATTTTTAAGCAATTAGCTTCTGATGATTAGAAACCAGGATGACAGACCAATTTACTTGAAACTTTCTGTAAAGATCGCCTCCGAACTGTTAATAGCGCTGTTTCCGATAGGGATATTAATTACAGTACTAAGATTTATACTTTTTTGCATATAAACTTATACAGGAACATCAATCATTTAAAACTCAAAACCTTTTTTTTTATAGTCATAGTCATAGTTCCAGGTTCCACTGAGTAAATACCAAGTAGGAGCATTTTCTTTCATTGGGCACAAAGAGCAATGTGAGCCTGCAAACTGGAAATTATGGTCAGTATGGCCTCCATCACTTTCTTGCTGACAGCAAAAATAGTTTTCAGGCTCTTGTAGACGGCAAAGGTAGGTGGAACGCACGCATAGACAATTTAAGTCTCTTCATAGCGACATAATGTAGTAACGACCGTTTGATTATTACCCGCCGCCCCACATACGGGAAACTGAAATGTGAAGGTGATCGGTACAAAATAGGGAATTCGATAGGCACTAACAGGATGAAATATGCCGAAACCAGAGCGGAAACAGTGTTAAGATTTGCTTGCGGAGTGTGGAAACTAAATTGTGAATGTTGACCACAGTAACCTTGAACTTGACGGAAGGAGTAAGAAGAAAACATTATATCGCAGCTAACACCGACGCTGTGGTTAGAAGAGGACGGCGCATACGGGCGGAGCTGCATGGACCTGCAGGTTACCTGCAAGCTACTGTGCGCGCTCACCAGCAGTGCCTGGGCCCCCCTCGGAGCTTCTGCATTAGGCAGAAGCCACCGCCATCGTCACCGCCATAGCTGATGCTACTGCCTGCATACGTCGCAACGCGTCGCATCACGTTTGCTGGTAGGCCGCACCGACATCGCCCGTCGAGGTCAATTAAATTAAGTCAAGAATATTTAAAGTGTTTGTTAATTGCCTCTAACAGTCAATTAAAATCGAAGCTACTGATAAAGAAGACGTGAAAGTTAAGATGGAACCAGTCTCTGAAAATGAAGAAATTAGAAACTGAAATTAATGAGGATGATCCTGTCAAAGTAATAAATCCAAAATCTGGAAGTGATTTGACAAATGTAGAATCGGAGGTAAATTTCAATGTTACTACGAAGTTAGAACAACCTTATGATGGTGATGAAACTGAAGTTGAAGTCAAAAAAGAAAAAAGTAGAATCAACTGACTTATCAAATAATGAAACTGAGTTCAATATTTCTAAAATTCAGCCAAGTCAGAATGCTGTAAACTCCTTTAAAACCAGGTGAAACGTCATGGGCCAAGGTAGGGGCACCAAACTGGATGTAATTACTGTTATCTAAACGTGAAATACATCGTTAAGAACTGAACAATAAGATGAAATCCAGTAGTAAACAGTTAAGCAGTAAGATTGAATCTAATAATAAAGAATTAAGGGATGAAATGAACTCAAAACTGAATAGCTTAAATTATAAAACTGATTCTAGCCACCTTGACCTGCAAGTCAAAGCAGGACAACAGCTAACTAAATTGCATAGTATTTTAAAACCGAAATTGGCGAAGTTTGTAAAGATTTCAAAGATGCAGATGATCTTGTGGAAGGGAGGTTTTCACAAAGAATAGGCAATGAATCCAAACTTTGCTCTAATCGGTTTGAGGAAGTAGCTAATAAAGTAAATGCTTATCGGATATTAACAATATAAAATCTGACTGTGTGAAATTATGTGAGGCTGTTGATAAAAACTTTTCTCACAGAGTGGAGGCTGCAGAACTACAAGCAGAAGAACTAAATACTAGCATTACTAACAAAGAAAATAGAGTAACCTCTGGCAGCTCTTGTGATACTACTGTACAGCATGTTGCTTCAGCTAACACAGGTTTAATCGGATGTCATCAATTTTCACACTTTTATCCAGACAAACAAAGTCAGCCATTAGCGTTCTGGAATGAGTTTGAGGATATTTTACCAAGCACATGGTCAGAAGGTGAGAAAATTTCTACAATAAGAATTCATTTGTCATGAGATACTTTGCGATGGTGAGCTGACGTAATGATTAAATGTACAACTCTTTCTGCATTTAAGACTGTATTTCTCAATGATTACTGGTCACACAATAAATAAAACGATGTTTTGAGAGAATTTTGGAGTGGTAAAAATTTTACTCCAGGTCGTGGATCAGTTATAGTGTTTTCTAGAAAGTGAGTTTAATGGCTTTCACATCTGACAAAAAAGATGAAACCAGAAATGATGATATTGGGACTAGAAAGTAAGCTGCCTTGGTATTGGCAAGAAATAATCATTCTCATACCTAAAGATAATGTGGATAAGTTCCCTGAGTATCTGGAGAGAATGGAAAGAATAGCTGTTGCTGAGGAGCAGGGCAGAATAATAATAGGTCCTTTAACAGTAGGAACGTGAATGTTAGAAGTATGGAAGTTCAGAATACACGATCTAATTCTTGTGGTCAAGGCCGTGGGAGAGGAAGAGGAGGTAGACAGCCACCGTGCTTTCGCAATAATTAATGTGACGAAGGTAGAAATATAAATAATGTGCCACTGAGACATGACAGAGAGCATAATGCTGCCGGATCTGATCCTGAATCGAATGAACACAGTAGGTCGCACGTGGGAAACTACGTCCCGCCTATGAGGAACCCGGCACTCAACAGGTGGAAACAGTGACACAGCCAGTAACAAAAACACAGACCACAGTCAGTCAGCGCATGCAACACGATAACAGGGATGATGAAATAGGAACATACGGTACCAGTGATGTGCTATATAACTCTCACCCTGACAGCATTTTCGACACATTAGAAAAATGGGAATAAAAGGAGAAAGATAACGCTACAGATAATAGAGGAGAACAAACTGACTGGTTTGAATCCGATGAAGAAAAAGATGAAGTAAAGGCTTACATCTTCGATAATAACGGCACATTGAATGTTAAAGTTTTGGTGAAGAAAGTAGAGTCAGTTTTGCAAGATTTTGAGGAAGAGGAGTTGTTAGAGGAAGGGGTCAGCAATGATGATGAGGTCAGGGAATCTATTAGCTGTATTAACTTGTCATAACTGTAAAAACAGTCAACAGTATTATAGACAGCAATGTTGCGCATGGACACAGTCGCTCAGAGGTAGAGAGTAGTTTACCTGAAGTGCAGCAAACGAAAGTAGAGCAAGTCGTCAAGTTCTTTGATTTAAAATTGAGGGAGATGTTGGAAAAGACAGCTGTGGATGGAGAGGTTGATGACCCCACGAATCTAAGTGTAAATGTACTTGCAACTGAACAAAATTACTTGGAGACAGACTGAAAAGGTTTATTAGAAGACATTCGTCAGGAACATGTTCAGACTGGAATAACTCATCCTATTATAAAAATTAACGTCTCAATAATAACTGTGTGTTGTCTTCTTGATAGTGGCAGCGAAGCAAGAGCATTGTCCTAAGTATTCTTTGATTCACTTCACCTGGTAAAAGAATCACGTAAATGTACACCCTTTTTGTATGAAGGAGTGTAGTAAAGTAAGTCGTTTAAGAATAATAGGTGCTACTGGAAAAGTTTCTAGATCTGTACAGCATGAAGCTGTAGTGGCGATTTCTGCCACCGAATGTATCAGGATGACCAAATGTAGCGGGAAGCAGTAGAAGGCACCGAATTGAGACTCGTCCAAGCTTTTCAAGTGATTTATTTGTTTCCACCACAGTGCCCCATTCACCTCGGTCTGCATCACAGGTCCCACAATGCTGAGGCTACCGCCCCAGCGACCCAGTGCAACGCGCAGTTGTGCGTCGGCCTTGTAGGACCGTATTGTCAGGACTGCGCTGACAGCTGGCTCAGCAGTCTTCTTCCTCATTGTCTCAGCGCTGCTTTGCTGGGAGCTGCTAAGTGGCCCACTGCTTCCTTCCTCACTGGCATAACTGAGATCACAGCGATCACAAAAGCCTGCGATCCAGCATCTAAATCTTTGGCCCTCACCTCGGGATGCATCCGGCATGACGGAAGCCAGGACAACTGCCTGCGGTAGCGAGCCATGGAGTGGCCCGCCGCTGGCCGGCTGGCTACGGATCCCACGTCGGCCTCAGAAGGTCGAACCAGCGACCTGCTGTGGACTGGAGCACTGGTGCTCCATCTGCTGCTGTGTGTAGCTGGTGGTGTGACACGCCTCACCATCCAGGAGAGCTGCCACACTTAAATGAATCTCGTTAGAAAATGGCATCTATTTATGCTCGGCTGTGCGCCTCTGTGTTGCCAAGCGTGCCTCTTCATGTCACGTACTCATAACACTTAGGTTGGCCAGTGGCCCCCTTCTACCAGTGATTTGCGCCACGAAAACTGCTGTGTCTGCCCTCTCTGGCAGTTCTACGCCCCTATCCTAAACGGTGGTGCCACTACAAAGCTTTGATGCCAGTTGGTATAGGTAACACAATAATAGATCATCCTTGCTTAATTGTGTTGAAAGAATGACTTTGACCAAAGCCTAGTGTTAATTTCACATTTTGGAGTGACTACAGGGCCTTTCATTGTAAATTATGCGGGCGGTTATAATGAGGCATGAGAACTGTCTATTAGAGTAAATGAGGAATAAGGATTAGATGCAGGAAGATACTGAATTCAGATATAATGTGCAAGATATTCATGCAGAGGCTACGGTACAGTCAATAGATCAAATTCCTGATAAACAAAGGACAGGATTAAGGGAAGTAGTAAACACAATGTATTCTCAAATACGCCTGGTGACGTTAAATGGTATGAATGTCAATTGAATGTACAGCCTGGGCAGGTTTTTTCCAAGAAACCTTATCTGATACATGTTATGACAAAGGAATCTGTTAAGAAAGAAGTTGAGCATATGTTGGCATGGGGTGTCATTGAGCAAGCAATTAGTGAATATAATAATCTTCTTGTTGTTGTGCCTAAACATGACAGATGCATCACATTAGTAAATGAACACATGCTGGCTAAATGAAATTGTGATACGACACAGTGAACATAGTGACACCCTCGAAAAATGGACGAACTGATACAAATGTTCCGAGGAGCTATGTATATTACATCAATGGACATAACATGTGGATACTGTAATTTTCCCCTGGAAAAAGAATCACGTAAATGTACACCCTTTTTGTATGAAGGAGTGTAGTATGAATATTAAATAGTCCCATTTGGACTAAATATTTCTGTGTGTGTCTTTGTAAGAGGGCTCACATACTGGGGCAGGAACTGCTACATCAGGTGACTATTTATGTAGCTGATATACTGTTGGCAACTCCCACATGACAAGAACATATCGGTCTACCAGGCACAGTGCTAGAAGCTATGCAAAAAGGAAGTTAGAGAAGACTGAGCGTGAGTAAAATTCTTGAGCCAAGAAATTAGCAGGGAATGTATGTTACCGAAACCTTCCAAATTATCAGTCACTGAAAAATTTGAAGCGCAAAGGAATAAAAAGCAGCTGAGGTCAATGTTCGGTTTATTCAGATTCAACAGCCATTCTGTAAAAGATCAGTTGTTTAATGCACCTTGCCTGCTCCAGTTGTTGAGGAAGGATACCCAATGAGTTTGGGCTGAAGAGCACCAGTCTGCCATAGAAGAATTAAAAATAAACTGTTTGATGGTTAGTCCACTGTTACACCATCCATATTTTTCAAAACCCTTTTGCATGTCAGTTGACACGAGTGGTTTCGAGATTACAGGAAAGGTGTTTCAGATGGAAACAATAGGCGACAAATAGATACATAAATTAATTGCATTAGCGAGTTGTTTACTGCAATCTGCAATGCGAATTTATGGAATTTCGGAATTAGAGGCATTCCTATCGTGTTTTGTAAGCAAAAGTTTGAGCATTATTTGTTAAGTCACAAGGTGATAACATATAGTAATCACAAGGCACTTACGTTTTTAAGAGCTTGCAATTTGAGACAACCAAGACTAACAAGGTGGACTATGTACCTTCAGTAATTCAACCTTGATATTAAAAACATACAAGGGAAGGACAATCTAGTAGCAGGGAAGCTTTCCAGAAGTGCTGAGCTACGCAGGAAATCAGAAATTCCGTTGGCAGATAAGAATGAGGTGTGCATGTTGGCCATACTTGAAGCCAAGGATGAAAGTGTCATGAAGAAAGTATGTAAAAATTTAAGAAGGGAGCAAAATGATGATGATCAGTTGACGCTAGTCAAAAGCCATGTAGGTGTCCCTAAGTACGCAAAATCAGCGCACTACTATTGCTTCCATAAAGGAATTTTATTCTGAAGAAGGAAGTTAGATTCTGCAGAAGATATGTTTTCCATCCAAACATATAGATCTGTTGACAGATTACGATCATTTACTATATGGCCATAATGGAGTCAATAGAAGCTTGTCTCGAAACCTGGCAGAAAATTCAATGAAATTTTGATACTATGTGAAGTATGCTATTGGAAAGACACAGGCAATTCGCAATAGCAATGGAGATACAATCGAAGACAGTGCTTCCAAAGCAGAGTTACGAAACACAGTCTACCGAAATGCCTTCACAAAAGAATATGAATTAAATATTCCAGAACTCGAATCAAGAACAGCTGCCAACATGAGTAACGTAGAAGTAAATATCATCAGAGTAGTGAAGCAACTTAAATAACTTAATATAAGCAAGTCTTCTGGTCCAGATTGTATACCAATTAGGTTCCTTTCAGAGTATGCTGACACATTAGATCCATACTTAACAATCATATACAACCGTTCACTCGACGAAAGATCCGTACCCAAAGACTGGAAAGTTGCACAGGTCACACCAATATTCAAGAAAGGTAGTAGGAGTAATCCACTAAATTACAGGCCCATATCATTAACGTCGATATGTAGCAGGATTTTGGAACATATATTGTGTTCGAACATTATGAATTACCTGGAAGAAAACGGTCTATTGACTCACAGTCAACATGGATTTAGAAGACATCGTTCTTGTGAAACACAACTAGCTCTTTATTTGCATGAAGTGTTGAGTGGTATTGACAAGGGATTTCAGATTGATTCCGTATTTCTGGATTTCCGGAAGGCCTTTGACACCGTACAACACAAGCGGATTATGGAATATCGTCTCAGGTATGTGACTAGATTTGTGATTTTCTGTCAGAGAGGTCACAGTTCGTAGTAATTGACGGAAAGTCATCGAGTAAAACAGAAATTATTTCTGGGGTTCCCCAAGGTCGTGTTATAGGCCCTTTGCTGTTCCTTATCTACATAAATGATTTGGGAGACAATATGAGCAGCCGTCTTAGGTTGTTTGCAGATGAGGCTGTCGTTTATCGACTAATAAAGTCATCAGAAGATCAAAACAAATTGCAAAACGATCTAGAAAAGATATCTGAATGGTGCGAAAACAGGCAGTTGACTCTAAATAACGAAAAGTGTGAGGTCATCCACATGAGTGCTAAAAGGAATCCGTTAAACTTCGGTTACACGATAAATCGGTCAAATATAAAGGCTCTAAATTCAACTAAATACCTAGGAATTACAATTGTGAACAACTTAAATTGGATGGAATACATAGAAAATGTTGTGGGGAAGGCAAACCAAAGACTGCGTTTTATTGGCAGGACGTTTAGAAAATATAACAGATCTACTAAGGAGACTGCCTACACAACGCTTGTCCGTCCTTTTTTAGAATACTGCTGAGCAGTGTGGCCTCCTTACCAGGTAGGATTGACGGAGTACATCGAAAAAGTTCAAAGAAGGGCAACAAGTTTTGCATTATCGCGAAATATGGGAGAGAGTGTCACGGAAATGACACAGAATTTGGACTGAACATCATTTAAACAAAGGCGTTTTTCGTTGCGACGGAATCTTCTCACGGAATTCCAATCACCAGCTTTCTCCTCCAAATGCGAAAATATTTTATTGACACCGACCTACATAGGGAGAAACGATCACCACGATAAAATAAGGGAAATCAGAGTTCGTACGCAAATATATAGGCGTTCGTTCTTTCCGCGCGCTACACGAGATTGGAATAATAGAGAATTGCGAAGGTGATTCGATGAACCCTCTGCCAGCCACTTAAATGTGATTTGCAGAGTATCCATGTAGATG
Source organism: Schistocerca cancellata (assembly GCF_023864275.1). Classification (NCBI taxonomy): domain Eukaryota; kingdom Metazoa; phylum Arthropoda; class Insecta; order Orthoptera; family Acrididae; genus Schistocerca; species Schistocerca cancellata. The sequence goes on from NC_064627.1 coordinate 396,426,269, forward strand.
TATACTGCTAAATTAAGTGAGGAGGTGATTTTCGACAAAATGTGCAGTAGAGTAGCAAGGAGACTAGCATCCTACATTGTACATCAGATGGTACATGCAGTAAATAGCATAGTACAAGGAGATATGCACAACGTAGAACCAAGTGAACCCCTGAAATTATGTGGAGCCGATCTTTTTGGCCCCCTCCCGATATCTAAAGGAGGATGTACCCATATTTTTGTGGCGATTGACAGTTTTAGCAAGTATGTCTGACTATATCCAAGAAAGAGTGCTAATGCTAATAGATAAGGTTGAAGAGGATTATTTTATAAAGACAGTCAAGCCTAACAGTCTCTTATCGGATAATGGTCCGCAATTTGTATCTGAAAAATTTAAGCATGTCTATAACAAGCCAGAATTCGCCATATAAGTATCTCGCCATATTTTCCGCCGGAAAGTATGAGCGAGATTGTTATGCGCGAGTTAAACAGATTGTGTAGAACTTATTGTGCCAGGAAGGATTCATCTTGGGCCAATCACATCAAAAACTTTGAAGAAATCATCAACAACCTTAAACATGATGCAACAGGATTTGCACCTTTGATTTTCCAGTCCTATCTCACAAGGGGACCCTCCATAATGTAAATCAAGGATTTTGATGCCCTTGAAATATGTTTTAAAGGCACTTACCCTTAGTACCTCTATAGATGAAAAGAAAGCACAGGCTACACAAACATACGTAAAAGAGTCTTGGACAGAAAACGACGGAGTGACGCAAAATCTGCCCCCATTGGTGAACTAGTGTTAGTCGAAACAAAAGAAAAAAACTAAGAAATTATTAGCGGAAACAAAGAAGTTTATACATGTTTATCAAGGACCATTCTTAATAATAGGTAACCTGATGTAAACGAATACCGATTGTAATACCCAAAAAGTAAGAGAGAACTAGGTCTACGAAACATTGTAGGTCTGAGGCCTTTCAAAACTGACAGTAATTAGATTCTGCAGGGAGTCTTCCACTCTTCGGCAAACACGCAGTTTGGCGTAGCCTACTGTCCACTCAGCGTTTCTGAAAAGTGTTGAACACAGCAGCAGCTGTAGGACTCAGAAATGTTTTATCTCTCTGGTACTGCCTTCAAACAAGCAGCTAACACTCGAAAAGTGGTGGGCATTCTGTTTAGAGTTACAGAGATTTTTATTTCGGCTTCCAGACATCGTCATTTTGGCGTGTAAAATCGGATATTGCAGCTGATATCGGTTTCGGGATCTATTTCCCGCAAAAGTTCGCGAAATGTCTCAGGGAGGACGGCCGGATGAAGACTGGGAGGTTTCACAAGTTCGTCCCAATCTTTTCCGAGTCAGTATTCAAATGTGCCGGTGTTCCTCAGAATAAAACCTATAATTACAGCGCAAGTTGTTTAAATATTCTTTCATCATCAGCAAGAGTTTCTCTCTCTCTCATTCTCTTTCTGTCTCCCCCTTTGAGCAATGGTACATACAATTCCTGTGACATCTTCAAGATATGAATTTGACAATATTCCGCACATTTCTTGAACACTAGATTTAAGAACTCCTGAAACAGTTCATATTCAACGGCAGGGGGTATCCGTGTACCACCAAGAATGAAAGTGTGGCAGGGATAAAGAAGAGGTATTTACAGTGGGACAGGAAGTGCTTGCATGCAGCCCTGCGGTTGCCTGTGGCCGGTGGGTGACATTGTAACTACGCTGTTCCTTCTGCTGTCGGAATAGAAGAAAGGTACCGCTATTGCTCGACATTGTCTAAATTGTTTAAACACCAGCGTGAATTTCGAGATTTATTGCGTTTTCAGAAATAAATAAACAATATGCTTTTTGTATGTCGTGAGGTCCTTCCAGTCCAGCAGCTAGACACAGACTGAGCGAATTTCTCGCCATTTTTTCCCCAGGCCGCCATCTTGGAGGGGGAGGCGTGAGGATCAACAGCGCCCTTTGGTGGTTATGTTGTAGACTTGGTCAATTGGACTCCAGACCTCAAGGTGAACACACTGGATGGAGCTGCTGCTTAGTGCATGATCAATGACAACTTAAATTGTTTCAATAAACAATATACTGCACTCTATACAAAATAGACTTACTTCTGCCCTATCTGGTAGCCCAGCACAGACTGAGTTCTTTTCCTGTCATTTAGATGGGGGTAAGGTGGGGAGGGTAGGGGAGAAGGGAGGGGATTGAAGTTAGGGTAGTGGAGGTAGTCCAATTGACCAATTTTCCTGCCAAAATTTGAACTTCCAACCATGATGTCAGTGTGGCATTGCCACATCTATGGCCGCCATCATGGATCCACCATCTTGAATAAATTTGGCAACAATAGAGAGTGGGGTGACGCCAATGTTACCCAGCTACTAATATTCCCTGCCAGTTAGTATGGACAGAGGTCATTCTTGACAGTCAGTATAAGATAATAATTGGATCCTTTTACCGATCTCGAATCTCAGATTATATAATTGCTGAAACGTTCAAAGAAACCTTGAGTCTAATTTTAAACACATACACGAGCCATACAATTCTAGTAGGTGGTGACTTCAATTTACCCTCGATATGTTGGCGAAAATACATGTTTGAATCTGGAGGTACGCATAAAACATCATCTGGAATTGTGCAAAACGCATTCTCTGTTAATTATTTCTAGCAGTTAGTTCATGTGCCAACTGGAATTGTAAACAGTTGTGTAAACACACCTGACCTCTTAGCAACAAATAGTCCTGAGCTGATAACGAGCATCAAAACAAATACAGGGATTAGTGAACACAGTGTTGTTGTAGCGAGACTAAATATTGTAACTCCCAGATCCTCCAAAAATGAAAGAAAAAAGTGAATAAAAATTCACTTGACACGTTCTGAAAGACACTCTCTACTGCTAACAACTTAACAATACAACGATACGTTCATACCACATATGGCTTGAATTCAAAGAAAAAGTATTGACAGCAATTGAGAGATTTATACCAAATAAATTAACAAACGATGGAGCTACTACCCCTTGGTACACCAAACGGGTCATAACAGTGAAAGAAGCATGCTAAATTTAAACGAACGCAAAATTTCCAAGATTGGCAATCTTCTACAGAAGCTCGAAATTTAGAGTGGACTCCAATGCGGGATGCTTATAATAGTTTCCACAACGAAACCTTCTCTCGAAACCTGGAGGAAAATCCAAAGAGCTTCTGGTCTTATGTAAAGTATGTCTTCCCTGCACGATAACGATGGACATACACTACTGGCCATTAAAATTGCTATACCACGAAGATGACGTGCTACAGACGCGAAATTTAACCGACAGGAAGAAGATGCTGTGATATGCAAATGATTAGCTTTTCAGAGCATTCATACAAGGTTGGTGCCGGTGGCGACACCTACAACGTGCTGACATGAGGAAAGTTTCCAACCGATTTCTTATACACAAACAGCAACTGACAGGTGAAACGTTGTTGTGATGCCTCGTGTAAGGAGGAGAAATGCGTACCATCACGTTTCCGACTTTGATAAAGGTGGGATTGTAGCCTATCGCGATTGCGGTTTATCGTATCGCGACATTGCTGCTCGCTTTGGTCGAGATCCAATGACTGTTAGCAGAATATGGAATCGGTGGGTTCAGGAGGGTAATACGGAACGCCATGCTGGATCCCAACGGCCTCGTATCACTCACTAGCAGTCGAGATGACAGGCATTTTATCCGCATGGCTGTAACGGATCGTGCAGCCACGACTCGATACCTGAGTCAACAGATGGGGACGTTTGCAAGACAACAGCCATCTGCACGAACAGTTCGACAAGGTTTGCAGCAGTATGGACTATCAGCTCGGAGACCATGGCTGCGGTTACCCTTGACGCTGCATCACAGACAGGAGCGCCTGCGATAGTGTACTCAATGACGAACCTGGGTGCACGAATGGCAAAACGACATTTTTTCGGATGAATCCAGGTTCTGTTTACAGCATCACGATGGTCGCATCCGTGTTTGGCGACATCGCGGTGAACGCACATTGGAAGCGTGTATTCGTCATCGCCATACTGGCGTATCACCCGGCGTGATGGTATGGGGTGCCATTGGTTACGCGTCTCGGTCACCTCTTGCTCGCATTGACGGCACTTTTACATTTCAGATGTATTACGACCCGTGGCTGTACCCTTCATTCGATCCCTGCGAAACCCTACATTTCAGCAGAATAATGCACGACCGCATGTTGCAGGTCCTGTATGGGCCTTTCTGGATACAGAAAATGTTCGACTGCTGCCCTGGCCAGCCCATTCTCCAGATCTCTCACGAATTGTAAACGTCTGGTCAATGGTGGCCGAGCAACTGGCTCGTCACAATACGCCAGTCGCTACTCTTGTTGAACTGTGGTATCGTGTTAAAGCTGATGGGAAGCTGTACCTGCACACGCCATCCAAACTTTGTTTGACTCAATGCCCAAGCGTATCAAGGCCGTTATTACGGCCAGAGTTGGTTGTTCTGGGTACTGATTCCTCAGGATCTATGCACCAAAACTGCATGAAAATGTAATCACATGTCAGTTCTAGTGTAATATATTTGTCCAATGAATATCCGTTTATCACCTGCATTTCTTTTTGGTGTAGCAATTTTAATGGCCAGTAGTGTACTATCGATGACAGTGCTGCTAAAGCATAGTTACTAAACACTGCCTTCCGAAATTTCTCCACCAAAGAAAACGAAGTAAATATTCCAAAATTCCAATCAAGAACAGCTGCCAACATGAGTAACTTAGGAGTAGATATCATTGTAGTAGCGAAGCAACTTCAATTACTTAATGAAAGCAAGTTTCCGGTCCGGACTGAATACCAATTAGATTCCTTCCAGAGTATGCTGACGCATTAGCTCTATACTTAACAATCATATAAAACGGTCCGCTCAACGAAAGATGCGTACCCACAGACTGGAAAGTTGCACAGGTCACACCAATATTCAAGAAAGGTAGTAGAAGTAATCCATTAAATTACAGGCCCATATCATTAACGTCGATATGCAGAAGGATTTGGGAACATATATTGTGTTCGAACGTTATGAATAACCTCGAAGAAAACGATCTATTGACACACAGTCAACATGGATTTAGAAGACATCGTTCTTGTGAAGCACAACTAGCTCTTCATTTGCATGATGTGTTGAGTGGTATTGACAAGAGATTTCAAAATAATTCGTATGTCTAGATTTCCAGAAGGCTTTCGACACTGTACGGCACAAGCGGATTGTAGTGAAACTGCGTGCTTATGGAATATGGTTTCAGTTATGTGACTGGATTCGTGATTTCCTATCAGAGAGGTCACAGTTCGTATAATTGACGGCAAGTCATCGAGTAAAACAAAAGTGATTTCTGGCGTTCCCCAAGGTAGTGTTATAGGTCCTTTGCTGTTCCTTATCTATATAAACAATTTATGTGACAATCTGAGCAGCCGTCTCAGGTAGTTTACAGATAATGTTGCCGTTTATCGTCGAGTAAAGTCATCAGAAGATCAAAACAAATTGCAAAAATATTTAGAATATGGTGCAAAATGTGGCCATTGAACATAAATAATGAAATGTGTGAGGTCATCCACATGAGTGCTAAAAGGAGTCCGTTAAACTTCGGTTACACGATAAAACAGTCAAATCTAAATTCCGAAAATTCAACTAAATGCCTATGAATTACAATTACGAACAACTTAATTTGGGAGGAACACATGGAAAATGTTGTGGGGAAAGCAAACCAAAGATTGCGTTTTATTGGCAGGACTCTTAGAAGATGCAACATAGCTACTAAAGAGACTGCCTACACCTACACTTCCCCATCCTCTTCCGGAATACTGCTGCACTGTGTGGGACCCTTACCAGATAGGATTAACAGAGTACATCGAGAAAGTTCAAAAAAGAGCAGCACGTTTTGTATTATCGAGAAATAGGGGAGAGAGTGTTACTGACTTGATACAAAGTTTGGATTGGATATCATTGAAAGAAAGGCTTTCTTGTTGCGACGGAACCTTCTCACTAAATGTCAATCACCAACTTTCTCCTGCGAATGCGAAAATATTTTTGACGCCGTCTGACATAGGGAGAAACTATCATCATAATAAAATAAGGGAAATCAGAGCTTGCACGGGAAGATATAGGTGTTCGTTTTTTCTGCATGCTGTTCGAGATTAGAATAAAAGAAAATTATTGTGAAGGTGGTTCGATGAAGCAGCTGCCATGTTAAGTGTGATTTGCAGAGTATCCATGTAGATGTAGACATTACTCTATCTCAGTTTGCTTGTTACTTCATCATATTTCAGTCATGAACTTCGCAATTTTTTTATAAACTTAGCTATAATGCTCTGAAAGTCAAGATATGTTTTTAAAATAGTTTACAATTTACTTCATAACGTTAGATGTTGCTTTACTTAGAAAATCAACCCCTTTGTAAGCTCTATCTTCACATGACTCAGTTGGCATACGGAGTAGTATGCTAAAGAAGTTATTTGTTCAACGGCACATACTTTCCTTTGTTACACATGTAATTAAATAGATGTTCTCATTATAATATGCCAATACTCTATAATCTACAACGTGCATTCATTTTGCTGTATTGTTGTCTGTATATGTCAATATTTATCTGTTGACTGACCATTTGCCTCAAGCAAGATTACACGTTTCTCAACGCTTTTTACAAGATGTGAGAGAATTAAACACCAATTATAGACCATTTAACCTTATATGTCAGCCTACTGACTTCATTATTACTATTTTACCTATTTTCAGTTTACCATATACACTCCTGGAAATTGAAATAAGAACACCGTGAATTCATTGTCCCAGGAAGGGGAAACTTTATTGACACATTCCTGGGGTCAGATACATCACATGATCACACTGACAGAACCACAGGCACATAGACACAGGCAACAGAGCATGCACAATGTCGGCACTAGTACAGTGTATATCCATCTTTCGCAGCAATGCAGGCTGCTATTCTCCCATGGAGACGATCGTAGAGATGCTGGATGTAGTCCTGTGGAACGGCTTGCCATGCCATTTCCACCTGGCGCCTCAGTTGGACCAGCGTTCGTGCTGGACGTGCAGACCGCGTGAGACGACGCTTCATCCAGTCCCAAACATGCTCAATGGGGGACAGATCCGGAGATCTTGCTGGCCAGGGTAGTTGACTTACACCTTCTAGAGCACGTTGGGTGGCACGGGATACATGCGGACGTGCATTGTCCTGTTGGAACAGCAAGTTCCCTTGCCGGTCTAGGAATGGTAGAACGATGGGTTCGATGACGGTTTGGATGTACCGTGCACTATTCAGTGTCCCCTCGACGATCACCAGTGGTGTACGGCCAGTGTAGGAGATCGCTCCCCACACCATGATGCCGGGTGTTTGCCCTGTGTGCCTCGGTCGTATGCAGTCCTGATTGTGGCGCTCACCTGCACTGTGCCAAACACGCATACGACCATCATTGGCACCAAGGCAGAAGCGACTCTCATCGCTGAAGACGACACGTCTCCGTTCGTCCCTCCATTCACGCCTGTCGCGACACCACTGGAGGCGGGCTGCACGATGTTGGGGCGTGAACGGAAGACGGCCTAACGGTGTGCGGGACCATAGCCCAGCTTCATGGAGACGGTTGCGAATGGTCCTCGCCGATACCCCAGGAGCAACAGTGTCCCTAATTTGCTGGGAAGTGGCGGTGCGGTCCCCTACGGCACTGCGTAGGATCCTACGGTCTTGGCGTGCATCCGTGCGTCGCTGCGGTCCGGTCCCAGGTCGACGGGCACGTGCACCTTCCACCGACCACTGGCGACAACATCGTTGTACTGTGGAGACCTCACGCCCCACGTGTCGAGCAATTCGGCGGTACGTCCACCCGGCCTCCCGCATGCCCACTATACGCCCTCGCTCAAAGTCCGTCAACTGCACATACGGTTCACGTCCACGCTGTCGCGGCATGCTACCAGTGTTAAAGACTGCGATGGAGCTCCGTATGCCACGGCAAACTGGCTGACACTGACGGCGGCGGTGCACAAATGCTGCGCAGCTAGCGCCATTCGACGGCCAACACCGCGGTTCCTGGTGTGTCCGCTGTGCCGTGCGTGTGATCATTGCTTGTACAGCCCTCCCGGAGTGTCCGGAGCAAGTATGGTGGGTCTGACACACCGGTGTCAATGTGTTCTTTTTTCCATTTCCAGGAGTGTATTTCCCTTTCCAACATATTTCAACGCTTTTTTCTCCCTTTTTCTTCGTCAGCCTATTGGCCTTATTATTTGCACATATTTTTGGTGTGATCCTCATATCACTTTCAGACATCTCCTCTAATTAATATCAAGTGCTTTGGCTTGTCTCTGCTGGCACCATATTGTTACTCTCTCTTACCTACAGACAACCTTAATTTCAACATGAAAATTATTAATTTATGCACTGTTTATTCTTTCAGATTGTAGGAACTGTCAGCTTCAATTACTTCTCTTAACGCAAAGTATCTTAATTTTGTTCTTACTAATCCTTTTTGTGAATCTTATTTATTATTTATTAATTTAGCCGTTTTTTTCTATCGTTTTTGCTCGTAAGATACCTATTGTTATTTTAACATTTAGAATTTATTTTTGCAAACTACCTCTCATATTCTCTTATAAGTTGTCATTTAGTTATAGCCATTTTCAGGAATCACTCGCACTTACTATGAAGATATTACAAACCCTTAGCATATGTACAACAAGAGGACATATATTTCTTACTTATTGTAGACAGAACAATAGAAGAGAATGGAACTTGACAGTGGAATAAGGGACTTTAAGGCTATAATTTTTTATTTTCCTCAATTTTCGAAGCACATTATCGTCTAAGCACATATGGGTAAATTAGAACAATTACATATCTAAAAGTTCATGACATATTTCGAATCACACAATAGATCGTGAAAAAAAACAGCAAACAGAATTCGAAGCACGGTCCTACAGACGAGAAAAATAGCTAGAAGTTTCGAAGAATTTTCGATGTCCAACAACTGATGATCTGGAGATGCTCTAAAGTCACAATGTGGACAACCTCCTGCCTGTCTGAACAAAGACTCTCAGACGTCATGGAACTTTCTGTAGATACATTGCCCCTGCCTTGTTCGAACCAATCTGTAGAGGCTCCTATGTCCTGCACAAAGGATGTCTTGTGACTCTCTGATGTCATGGAACTTTCTGTGAATGGAGAATGCTGATTGGTTCTTACTGAATTTACCCGCCGAATTGCTGCTGCCGGAGTGGGAGCACTGTCCACCACTTTCTGCAGATGGACGACAAATTACGAGACTCTCAGCGGCAAACTACTTTGTTTGAAAAAAAAAAAAAAACATACAGCGGACATGTTGCACTGACAGTTGAACCCTGAAAAAGTGAAGTACAGAAACTATCGTCAAAGGCACTTCCTCAATTACACTGCTCTGCTACTGTCGGAGATAACTTGAATTTTTTGGTGTGAAACCGATCTCCAACCAGTCTAAATCACCACAAACAATTGTACCCCCATATTGTATCGATGTAGTAAACACAGTTCGTATCCTACACCATACAAAATCATCGGTTTTGCATCCTGGCTAGAACTACCGATCACCAGACACTCATACATATACTGCAAACACAGACAGATCCCAAAAACACATAAGCATGTGAACCATATATACTCGCAGAATTAGATGCTTCCCGAGAGGTAGGTTGATCATCCATCGTAGCCAACTGTCACTTGTCAACTGCACCCAACCCACACTAGCCTGATTCGCTATCTGAGTGCTCTCTCCGAACTGATGTACAATGGCTGGGCTGGATCCCCCAGCACAAAGGCGTCCGTTGATGGTACTGTTGTGGATCCGGCCTGCTTTCTGCCGTAGTTTTCTGCAACGAGTTGCGATCATTTCCAGACTCTGGGATTACAAGAACATATGTTTTTTTACATGGTTTGCCACAATATCATACCATTACGCGATAGTTCACGATATCAAGCACATAGCAATACGCTACTGATCGCTTGTACAGTATAATTCTGAAGATAAATGAGTGGAAAGTAATTCTCTAGAAACCTGAAACTTTAGCGAGGCCGTTATGTGGAGTGTACTGCAAAGTACTAAGTAATTTGAAGCTTACGTCGTCTGTGAAGATCTTGACGTGAAAACAAGGAAATAGAGGAAACTGGTAGTTTCCACTCGTTTTTTTTAAACATATACCGATTTTAATGATATAACAGATTCCAAATCATCCTTGTACTTTACAAAGTCAACTAAGGTTTTAATTTTATAATCGTATGTGATCCTCATGTCTAGAGAACAGCAAATGTCTCTTTCACATGTTTTTCACGATCTAGATGCACACAACACACGTAACAATCGATGTTCTCTCAACCAAATAAACACAGGAAATGTGTAGAATGCCAGCACAAGCAGTCAAGCAATCAATTTACATGGGAGGTAATATCTGTCCAGTGCAAACACTCGCCCATATTGAACCTTATCAAATTTTCAAGAACACACACTACATGCGATCAAGAAGGCTACCCAACACATACTGAGTATTAGTTCGATATTCACTCTCCTAGACGGCGACACGGTTAGGTCAGCTGCATTCTTGTACCCCATCCCGTACAGTTCGGACGCCTCAACGACGGCTCTCGCTGTAAACTGGAATTGTCAGGTCGTTCCGGCCACCAGCTGCCTCCACCATGTGCTGCTGCACACCAGGCGGAATCGTCCTAGGAAAACAGCCACATAATCAGTTTAATTACAATTAAGTATTACGATTGCAGCCTCAATTTATTGACATTCGACAATGAATGTAGTATCGGAAATATCCTCTCCATGATGGCTGTGGATCTAGAAATGTCAAAATCTGTACCATTCTTATGACTGGACATAATTATCCACTTAAAATCTTTCATTTCCCTAACAGCTATCGATATGCTGAAATGGAGTTTTCCGCGTTAATCTCAAACCTTCCTTACAACAGGGCATAGTAACTTTCTTTGCGCATGTTGGAACATTGACCACAGTAAGTTTACATCCCGAAAGATGCTGTCTTTATATTCCTGGTGATCACAGCGAACCTATCACACATCCCTATGATGTATAATACTTCACCAATGACTGAATGCTGGTGATACCAAACAGTATACAGCGACAATTCGGGTGAGATACACATGGCTCATTTGTTTTTCTTGCAAGTGGTACCACTGTGTGTTAGGAAGAGAGACGTAATCGCCTTATAAGCTACCAGGTATTAAAACCATGATCACAATTGCTGTGTTACTATCACCCTGCATAAAAAACTGTCTTGCTTCTATGGATGCACACTAGTATCACTATCGATACCCATGTTAAAAACTATGTAAGCTTTGTAAAGTGAGGTATAGTATTGCTTCCAAATGAAGTGGTCTTCGACACAAATACTGCGATATGAATATTGACAGTGATCGTTGGGGTGTGAATTAACAGACCAAAAGCACGGGTGCATGTCGCTGGTGGTGTAAGCTCGTAATAAAATCACCCTTCTCAATAAATTTAGAAAGTGAGTTGGCTAAGGAAGGTGGTATTAAACCAATATTTGGAACTCCTTCATGCTGTCGCTAGATATTTCTCACTCTAACAAACAGTATTTGTAACACGATCTATCTCGTTGCTATGTCAGATGTTGTGTGATACATCCACTGAGTTATAACCAAGGGAGCATGATGGTTGACTGAAAATGACCACTTACAGTTGATGGCATGCTGTGTGATAAATCGCTTAAAAAACTGCAACACTAGAGAGAGATCATAAGGAATGTACAAAATTATATAACCAATATACTGGCTTTTTCAGATCTATATTGTTTGCTTTCTGGTAGATATGTTGTCTACAATTTGGAATCAAGTCTCTCCATTCATTCTAACATCATCCAATAGAGAACTCAAGAAGATTTTACCTCATCTCTCCCTTCTGATATATCGAGAAGCAAATATTGTCTGCGTGTTGACACTGACTGTATGTGTTGATTCCAAAGATACATTTCCTGTACTGTAGGAGGACCATATCTCACAGACTATCAGTCAATACAACAGAGATGGTCCCGGTGTTGTTGTTTGATACATTGTTTTCCCCACAGTAACACATCCAAGCAGTGTATGACTACAGCATTGTACAACACCTTATATTTTGTTTTTCCATGATGACTTTGAGGTCTCCGTCAGGTTCTAAACTGACATTAACATCTTTCGATCCATTGGCTATCTCAGAAAACTGGACATCACGTGATGTAAATTATACTGCTACTCCCACAACAAATGTAATATTATTGAAATAAAAGACAGAGGCATTGTTTTAAACTGACAAAAATGTGAAAGACATAACAAAATATGGAAACCCCAAGAGTTTTGCGGTATTGTGGACCGTTTTCAAGCAGATATCTGAAGGTGATTGATGACCTCTACATTTAAACTCAACTTTCACACGAGGTTCAAATGGCTCTGAGCACTATGGGACTTAACAGCTGAGGTCATCAGTACCCTAGAACTTAGAACTACTTAATCCTATCTAACCTAAGGACATCACACACATCCATAGCCGAGGCAAGATTCGAACCTGCGACCTTAGCGGTCACGCGATTCCAGACTGAAGCACCGAGAACCGCTCGGCCACACAGGCCGACTCAACTTTCATAGTGCCAGGCTAACAGATGTCTCAGTGTTCCATTTCGATTTATTCCTCACATTGTAGTCATATGTGTGATCAATTTTCTGGTGCTGTCCATCCCTAGAAGGTGTTGCTCCCACAAACTGTGTCTCCAGCTCAAACAAGTGATGTCACTCAATCACTATGTGATAATCAACAGTGTACCAGTGAGTAGTAGGGCAACAGGGGTATCTGCACACACTATAGGTTGCCTACATCAGGGGAAAGTATACATTCAGAGGCAAACCAATTGTTCACCTTTGACTGACAGATCTTCAATCTATTGTTCTGCTAAGAGTGTTATGACCCCCTGGGGATAATCCATCCTTTTGATTGATTGGTCCTTAACCTATCATTCAGGTTAGTAGTTTTCCAAGAAACCCCCATTTATCCACCTCTTCCCTCTCTCCTATCCTCCTCTGGGAATTCCTCTCGCCAATACAAGCACACTTGTGATATCAATTTGGTTGGCTAATTAATTAAATAGATCAATTAATTAACCCCTCTTCCTCTGGGAAACCCGCACATCTTCCTTCTCCCCTCTCACACTTGGAAATTGGTGGGAAAAAGCCTCAACTGAATGGCCATTTGATGTGAAATCGACTACAGTGTACGGAATATTGTTTAAACAATTTAGACAAAGCATGGAGTGTTGTTTATTTAAACAATTTGAGGGATTCAATGTGGTGTTTGGAATATATTGATTTAGTTAAAGAATGTTGTCTTTGCACTAGGTGTTGGTAATATACTTCATTTATAAGCAATTTTAGAATGTAGGGGAGACATGATGTCATGATAGTATGGGCGGAAGCGACATAAAACCTATAAAATTACGAAAAATGACGGAAAATACGTATAAATTGAGGAAAATACACCGAAATGTGGGGAAATTGAGGGAGTATTTGCATGTCTCCTGGTTGGTGGAGGACAATTCTTGTACATGGGAACGAGCATGCAATAGCAAGAGGGAAAAGATGACGTAGAAGCACTGGGAACCACAGATGCAGTAATTTATTTCTGTCAGCAACAACAAGATGACTGGAATAGAATGTTTCACATGCTTGACCACTGAATGTAGAGTAATAAAGCGGTTACTGCATCGATCATTTCAGCCGTAAATAGAAATATTAAAAAAGGTAGGAAGATTTTTCTGTTTAGCTAAAGTGACAAAAAGCAGATTTCATAGTACCTGACGGCTCAATACAAAAGTTTTGTCTCAAGTACAGATAGTGTTGAGGATCAATGGACAAAGTTCAAAACCACTGTACAATATGCGTTAGATGAGTATGTGCCAAGCAAGATCGTTGTTGTTGTCTTCAGTCCTGAGACTGGCTTGATGCAGCTCTCCATGCTACTCTATCCTGAGCAAGCTTCTTCATCTCCCAGTACTTACCGCAATCTACATCCTTCTGAATCTGTTTAGTGTATTCATCTCTTGGTCTCCCCCTACGATTTTTACCCTCCACGCTGCCCTTCAATGCTAAATTTGTGATCCTTTGATGCCTCAGAACATGTCCTACCAGCCGATCAATTCTTCTTGTCAAGTTGTGCCACAAATTCCTCTTCTCCCCAATTCTATTCAATACCTCATCATTAGTTACGTGATCTACCCATCTAATCTTCAGCATTCTTCTGTAGCACCACATTTCAAAAGCTTCTATTCTCTTCTTGTCCAAACTATTTACCGTCCATGTTTCACTTCCATACATAGCTACACTCCAAACAAATACTTTCAGAAATGACTTCCTGACACTTAAATCTATACTCGATGTAAACAAATTTCTCTTCTTCAGGAACGCTTTCCTTGCCATTGCCAGTCTACATTTTATATCCTCTCTACTTCGACCATCATCAGTTATTTTGCTCCCCAAATAGCAGAACTCCTTTACTACTTTAAGTGCGTCATTTCCTAATCTAATTCCCTCAGCATCACCCGACTTAATTCAACTACATTCCATTATCCTCGTTTTGCTTTTGTTGATGTTCATCTTATATCCTCCTTTCAAGACACTGTCCATTCCGCTCAATTGCTTTTCCAAGTCCTTTTCTGTCTCTGACAGAATTACAATGTCATTGGCGAACCTCAACATTTTTACTTCTTCTCCATGGATTTTAATACCTACACCGAATTTTTCATTTGTTTCCTTCACTGCTTGCTCAATATAGAGATTGAATAACATCGGGGATAGGCTACAGCCCTGTCTCACTCCCTCCCCAACCACTGCTTTTCTTTCACGTCCCTCGACTCTTATAACTGCCATCTGGTTTCTGTACAAATTGTAAATAGCCTTTCGCTCCTTGTATTTTACCCCTGCCATCTTTAGAATTTGAAAGAGAGTATTCCAGTCAACATTGTCGAAAGCTTTCTCTAAGTCTACAAATGCTAGAAACGTAGGTTTGCCTTTCCTTAATCTATTTTCTAAGATAAGGCGTAGGGTCAATATTGCCTCACATGTTCCAACATTTCTGGGGAATCCAAACTGATCTTCCCCGAGGTCGGCTTCTACTAGTTTTTCCGTTCGTCTGTAAAGAATTCGCGTTAGTATTTTGCAGCTGTGACTTATTAAACTGATAGTTCGGTAATTTTCACATCTGTCAACACCTGCTTTCTTTGGGATTGGAATTATTATATTCTTCTTGAAGTCTGAGGGTATTTCACCTGTCTCATACATCTTTCTCACCAGGTGGTAGAGTTTTGTCAGGACTGGCTCTCCCAAGGCTGTCAGTAGTTCCAATGGAATGTTGTCTACTCCGAGGGCCTTGTTTCGACTGAGGTCCTTCAGTGCTCTGTCAAACTCTTCACGCAGTATCGTATCTCCCATTTCATCTTCATCTACATCCTCTTCCATTTCCATAATATTGTCCTCAAGTACATCGCCCTTGTATAGACCCTCTATATACTCCTTCCACCTTTCTGCTTTCCCTTCTTTGCTTAGAACTGGGTTTCCATCTGAGCTCTTGATATTCATAGAAGTGGCTCTCTTTTCTCCAAAGGTCTCTTTAATTTTGCTGTTGGCAGTATCTATCTTACCCCTAGTGAGATAAGCCTCTACATCCTTACATTTGTCCTCTAGCCATCTCTGCTTAGCCATTTTGCACTTCCTGTCAATCTAATTTTTGAGACGTTTGTATTCCTTTTTGCCTGCTTCATTTACTGCATTTTTATATTTTCTCCTTTCATCAATTAAATTCAATATTTCTTTTGTTACCCAATGATTTCTACTAGTCCTTGTCTTTTTACCTACTTGATCCTCTGCCGCCTTCACTACTTCATCCCTCAGAGCTACCCATTCTTCTTCTACTGTATTTCTTTCCACAATTTGTGACAATTGTTCCCTTATGCTCTCCCTGAAACTCTGTGTAACCTCTGGTTTAATCAGTTTGTCCAGGTCCCATCTTCTTAAATTCCCACCTTCTTGCAGTTTCTTCAGTTTTAATCTACAGTTCATAACCAATAGATTGTGGTCAGAGTCCACATCTGCCCCTGGAAATGTCTTACAATTTAAAACCTGGTTCCTAAATCTCTGTCTTACCATTATATAATCTATCTGATACCTTCTAGTATCTCCAGGATTCTTCCATGTATACAACCTTCTTTTATGATTCTTGAACCAAGTGTTAGCTATAATTAAGTTATAGTCTGTGCAAAATTCTACCAGACGGCTTCCTCTTTCATTTCTCTCCCCCAATCCATATTCACCCACTATGTTTCCTTGTCTCCCTTTTCCTACTCTCGAACTCCAGTCACCCATGACTATTAAATTTTCGTCTCCCTTCACTATCTGAATAATTTCTTTTATCTGATCATATATTTCATCAGTTTCTCCACCATCTGCAGACCCAGTTGGCATATAAACTTGTACTACTGTAGTAGGCATGGGCTTCGTGTCTATCTTGGCCACAATAATGCGTTCACTATGTTGTTTGTAGTAGCTTACCCGCACTCCAATTTTTTTATTCATTATTAAATCTACTCCTTCATTACCCCTATTTGATATTGTATTTATAACCCTGTATTCACCTGACCAAAAGTCGTGTTCCTCCTGCCACCAAACTTCACTAATTCCCACTATATCTAACTTTAACCTATCCACTTCTGTTTTTAAATTTTCTAACCTATCTGCCCGATTAGGGGATCTGACATTCCACGCTCCGATCCGTAGAACGCCAGTTTTCTTTCTCCTGATAACGACGTCCTCTTGAGTAGTCCCCGCCCGGAGATCCGAATGGGGGACTATTTTACCTCTGGAATATTTTACCCAAGAGGACGCCATCATCATTTAACCATACAGTAAAGCTGCATGCCCTCGGGAAAAATTACGGCTGTAGTTTCCCCTTGCTTTCAGCCGTTCGCAGTACCAACACAGCAAGGCTGTTTTGGTTAGTGTTACAAGACCAGATCAGTCAATCATCCAGACTGTTGCCCCTGCAACTACTGAAAAGGCTGCTGCCCCTCTTCAGGAACCACACGTTTGTCTGACCTCTCAACAGATACCCCTCCATTGTGGTTGCACCTACGGTACGGGGTACGGCCATCTGTATCGCTGAGGCACGCAAGCCTCCCCACCAACGGCAAGGTCCATGGTTCATGGGGGTAGGAGCAAGAACGTAAGAGATGGAAAAGAGCCACCGTGGTACAACAACCGAGTTAGAAAACTGCTGCGGAAGCAAAGGGAACCTCACAACAAACATAAACTTAGCCAAAGCCTTGCAGACAAACAAAAATTACGCGAAACGAAATGTAGTGTGAGGAGGGCTATGCGAGAGGCGTTCAATGAATTCGAAAGTAAAGTTCTATGTACTGATTTGGCAGAAAATCCTAAGAAATTTTGGTCTTATGTCAAAGCGGTAGGTGGTTCAAAACAAAATGTCCAGACACCCTGTGACCAAAATGCCACTGAAACAGAGGATGACAGACTAAAGGCCGAAATACTAAATGTCTTTTTCCAAAGCTGTTTCACAGAGGAAGACTGCACTGTAGTTCCTTCTCTAGATTGTCGCACAGATGACAAAATGGTAGACATCGAAATAGACGACAGAGGGATAGAGAAACAATTAAAATCGCTCAAAAGAGGAAAGGCCGCTGGACCTGATGGGATACCAGTTCGATTTTACACAGAGTACGTGAAGGAACTTGCCACCCCTTCTTGCAGCGGTGTACCGTAGGTCTCTAGAAGAGCGTAGCGTTCCAAAGGATTGGGAAAGGGCACAGGTCATTCCAGTTTTCAAGAAGGGACGTCGAACAGATGTGCAGAACTGTAGACCTATATCTCTAACGTTGATCAGCTGTAGAATTTTGGAACACGTATTGTGTTCGAGTATAATGACTTTTCTGGACACTAGAAATCTATTCTGTAGTAATCAGCATGGGTTTCGAAACAGACGGTCGTGTGAAACCCAGCTCGCGCTATTCGTCCACGAGACTCAGAGGGCCATAGACACGGGTTCACAGGTGCCGTGTTTCTTGACTTCCGCAAAGCGTTCGATACAGTTCCCCACAGTCGTTTAATGAACAAAGTAAGAGCATATGGACTATCAGACCAATTGTGTGATTGGATTGAAGAGTTCCTAGATAACAGAACGCAGCATGTCATTCTCAATGGAGAGAAGTCTTCCGAAGTAAGAATGATTTCAGGTGTGCCACCGGGGAGTGTCGTAGGACCGTTGCTATTCACAATATACATAAATGACCTTGTGGATGACATCGAAGTTCACTGAGGCTTTTTGCGGATGATGCTGTGGTATATCGAGAGGTTGTAACAATGGAAAATTGTACTGAAATGCAGGAGGATCTGCAGCGAATTGACGCAAGGTGCAGGGAATGGCAATTGAATCTCAATGTAGACAAGTGTAATGTGCTGCGAATACATAGAAAGAAAGATCCCTTATCATTTAGCTACAATATAGCAGGTCAGCAACTGGAAGCAGTTAATGCCATAAATTATCTGGGAGTACGCATTAGGAGTGATTTAAAATGGAATGATCGTATAAAGTTGATCGTCGGTAAATCAGATGCCAGACCGAGATTCATTGGAAGAATCCTAAGGAAATGCAATCCGAAAACAAAGGAAGTAGGTTACAGTACGCTTGTTCGCCCACTGCTTGAATACTGCTCAGCAGTGTGGGATCCGTACCAGATAAGGTTGATAGAAGAGATAGAGAAGATCCAACGGAGAGCAGCGCGCTTCGTTACAGGATCATTTAGTAATTGCGAAAGCGTTACGGAGATGATAGATAAACTCCAGTGGAAGACTGCAGGAGAGACGCTCAGTAGCTCGGTACGGGCTTTTGTTGAAGTTTCGAGAACATACCTTCGCCGAAGAGTCAAGCAGTATATTGCTTCCTCCTACGTATATCTCGCGAAGAGACCATGAGGATAAAATCAGAGAGATTAGAGCCCACACAGAGGCATACCGCCAATCCTTCTTTCCACGAACAATACGAGAGTGGAATAGAAGGGAGAACCGATAGAGGTACTCAAGGTACCCTCCGCCACACATCGTCAGGTGGCTTGCGGAGTATGGATGTAGATGTAGATGTAGATATATGTCGGATCACAAGCCCAGGTGGGACCTCAAAGTTATTGGCAACCACCTTATAGATTTTTATAAGTGTCCTTAGTTAAAGAGCGTCGTATTACCAGCAGCTGTGGGCCTGCAATATACAACTAGAGATTGGATCGCATATTTAACGGTTTGCAGGACTGTTTGGGTATTTTAAACCCTAACAAACAATATTTACAATGTGCTTCTTTGTACTCTCCATCAATAACAACCTTGTGGTTCAGCTAACAAACAGTTGCTGTATGTTTTTTTTTTAACAACATTCTACTGTATGTCTGTTGAGGTAATAGTGATACATGCAGGTTGCAGCTGTCTTTGAAGATTTCCCAGAAAAGAGAGCAATCTGCCTCTGAAGTGACATGATCCGCATTAAAGGACTATAGAATGTAGATGGAGTGATCAATTGAGAGGGAGAGAGAGATATGTTGCTGCAGGCATTTAACAATTTTTTCCATTGTTCTCTCGGGGTGTATAAGTTTTGTGGTATAACCTGCAATCCAATCATGTATGTTCTATGTATGAGCACTATCTGCGATCGTTAACAGCAAACCTCTCCAAACCAGTCATCAGAAAATTTCCAACTCATGTGTGATGAAACATGTTAATTGGAAGTAAACCGGTTCCAGTACCCTCCTCTAGACGAATGAAGATGTATGTGAAGTAGTCCATTTTTCTGCCCATCTTGGATGTAAATCGAATCTTCAGTTTCATATAGGTATGAAGCGACTGAATGCATGCAAGTGGATCATTGGGGAGAGAGCAAGTCTTAGAATTTTTTCGTAGGTTGATGTATAAGATGCACGAATATCCTCATATAAAATCAAACAGCACAGGGGTATGTCAGCAATATGACCATATACATATGGAAAACTATGGAATCAATGCGGAAAATTATATAAAATCGGCGAAACTCAAGGAAAACCTTATGTAATCACGAAAAATTGATTTGAAATAGGTAAAAATTGAGGGAAATACCATGAAAGATGTAAAATCACGAAAACTTAGTAAAATCACGGAAATTGGCTGTGAGTACATAAAATTAGAGACAAATACAATGAAAAGGGCACTGAGAAAAATCGATAAACCTGTGTGCTCTGGAGGAGGAGAGTAGTCTGATGCTACATGTGGACAGACGAGGGATCTAGAGAAGTGGCATCAAGGTAAAATGGCAATGTTATCCTGCATATGAGCAATACAGTGTAACATCAGGCTGTGACTTCTGTGTACAGGAGAAAGATTGCCAGGGGCAGCGTAAACTGTAGTAAGGGTGTTACACCTCCTCTGGCTACCGATAGTGACATTTACTTCCTCGTAAGATGTCACTGTGTCTTCGTACGCATTTTTGGATGTCGACTATCATTTTACAGGGCTGTTGGGAGCATATGATAATTTCCTAACCACACTCGGGCTTGAGCTTCGCAAACAGCAGGCATCATACACGTCTGGAAACCTGTCTATTGTTTCTGTTACAAGGAATCGATTTTTTTGGCGTGGAAGGTAGTAGTTTTATCACTTTACAGTTTGTCGTCGGAGCTGATCTTAGAGAAACTTGCAGGGAAAGTACGTCATGTGCTGGGAATATATTTCTTACGTCGGAATATTAACAGCATAGCATTCCTCACGACTAATAGGTTGGAAGCTGCACTGCTCTATCATTGTAGCGTGTTTTAAGAACAAAACTATTTAGCCTTAGGAATGTATGTGTTTATGCCCATGATCATTTCTTCCTTAGCAATGTCTTCTTGATACTACAACAATACTTTAGAATTAATAGCGCACGTAAAATGCTTCAAACTGCATCCATCTGGAACTCCATTGTGCATAAAAACCACAGGTTTCTTCTTCTAAACCGCCTGCTATATGATAACTATATTTTCATATCTACAATACACCACATGCGCACATCTGGAGAAATCTTGTGCAGTTGAATGGGTGCCATGAGTAAGACTGGTGTGGAACAGCAGTTACGGACTTGGCTCACTCTGTTCCTTCATGAGACGTGGAATGTAGCGATCTACTTCTGGCCAGCTGCAGATTAAATCTGTGACAGTGTTGCAGGAAGGGTTGATCAAGCACAGTGCAGTGAGAGCTTTCAATTTGTAACTTTATCTCATAAATGCGAGAATGCCATGCGACTCCCATCCATTTAGGGAAAGATGGGCAGTCGTAATCTTAAATTACATACTATTACCAAAGTGCTGGAAATATGTGGAGCAGTATAGGATGATGTCTGGTATACTTTGCTATATATGAATGGATGTACTGAACAGGCATCTATCTACATTCGCAACTGTACACGCAAAGTAGTGGAGATTTGGTTTAGCGATGATACAGAAACTGGGAAGCATACTGCCATGTCATTGTTTGGCATTGAAATTACGGAAAAAAGCTAGTAAAATTGCTAAATTTGATCGCACTATCAACTGTGATGCTTATTACAGTACCTCAACGGTGTCTTTTCCATCCCATCCGTCCACTGGTATACTGTTGATTACCACCTAATGATTGACTGACATCACTTGTTTGAGATGAAGAGAGAGTCTTGGTAGAGGGGCAACACCCTCTGGGGATGACCTGCACTAAAACAGTGACTACATACATGACTAAAATATGGAGGATCAATCAAAATGGGACACCCAGACATCCATTCCCACCTCATTGTGAAAGATAACTTTAAAAGTAGAGGTCATCAATTACCCTCGGACAGCTGTTTGGAAACTTCAAGTTTCCATATGTCATGATATCTTCCGCATTTTTTTGTCAATGAGAGACACCGCCCTGTCTTTTATCTAAATCATCCTGTGTCCCAGCAATAGTATAATTTACACTGTGTGATGTCCAGTTTCCTGTGAGAGCCAACAGATCGAAATGTGTTAGTATTGGTTCAGCGCATGACACAGGCCTCGAAGTCGCGGTGGAAAAACAAAATGATGGCAGTGTATGTAGCTGTAGTTATACACTGCTTGGACGTGTTACAGCAGAAAAAAGCAGTGTAGCAAACAACACAGGGACCCTCTCTTGCGACTGATGGTCTGTGGGATATTGTCCTCCTAGAGTACAAGTGATGAAACTTTACACTGGTCTGTGGAAGTGACTTCGATCACTGTCCACCTGCTCCAGTGAACCAGTACCTGTATATCTGATAGGATCGCCACATACACTCGATGCCAACACACAGATGGTATTTTATTTTAGACACATCTGAAGAGAGGGACGCATTAATATGTTATCAAGTTCTCTATCGGATGAAGTAAGCAGACTGATTATAGTTCGTAGTTTATCTCTGTTGGATAGTACAAAATAACAATGACAGAGCTGATGTTTGAGCGACAGACTCGATTGCACCCTGAGGGGCGGAGATCTCCTTCAGACTGTGAGACTGCAGCACCTGTATGTAGTTTGGAGACGCATTGCAATGCGGTAGCAAAATCCTCATCCATCTTCCAGTTCCTGTATGATGTTTGATCTTCCTAATCTTCCCGGTAAGAGACAACACTGTAACTGTTCCTATTGTCTTTTCTACTATCTCGTATTGCAGGAGAAAACTTCGTTTGGCGCTGGCCTTTCACATTATTCACGGTTTGCAGAGCTATGACAACATGTTCCCATTTCTACCGAGTGGTCAAAACACAGTCCTGTCTCATTAACTCAGCCCACCCTGTTTCTCCACGGATTGCAGAAAGTGGTAGATATAGCGCTTTCCGACTTCTGATCAGTTCCAACTTAAATTGGAATGATCACAAGCACAAAGCTGTAAGGAGGGCAGGCCAGAGACTGAGGAACAGCTATAAGACGCAGAGGGACTGTCTAAAATACTGCACTGACGTTTTGCTGTAGCAAAAAAGGTCACTAGTTTCGAGATATGCGTGTGACACGAATATGATTCACCAGTGGCTGTAATCATTAATTACATCCCCTTAAGATCTAACGCAAGTACGTCGTTGAATGGATAGACTTCATTCCAAATCACAGACAGCGTTTCTACCAGAAAGCGTAACACTATAAGTGACTCATGTGTGTCCCTGTAGAGCCGAGACCCTATGACAGTAACATAGCCGTCGTGATTGTGTTTTTAATAGGACAGTCCACACGCGAATTGTATGCTCCGGCGGCAGAATCCTTCTGTGGTTAGTTTCAAATGTCGGGTCTCAACAGAGATCCTCGTGAAGAACATCGTCTTCCCCCCAGGGATTCCCATTTGAGCTACGTGGTGAATGTAATCCGACTGCTGAAAAATAAAAGTTACTGGTCATGCAAAGTGACCCTCATCATCAATTTAATTAATTAGTATATCAATTTGATATCAATGATGTGCCGCCAGGCGGCTGGAAACGATGGCTAGGGTACAGCAGATATGATTCTTGACATGGAACGGTAAACAGGCGTTTTTATCGTTGTGGCGATATCTTTTAGCGATATTTCAATCTCTCACCTACATAGGGAGAGACGACCATCGTAATAAAATCAGATGTATCATCGAATTCATGAAGTGAAATGTAGTATAAACCTGATTTTTAAGACTTCTCTGTGTTTTAAGAGACTTCGTATGTGGCGAGGCATTTTGTTATTTTAAGGGAATTCGAAAGTGAGGTGTCCTCTGATAGAGGTAGATCTTAGCATTCCATCATGAGCAAAAAATAAATTAAATATTCTAGTCCTTTGATGCATGACACAACAGAAAAGAAAATATTTTTTCCTACCTGATGAGAAAATACTTAGAGGAAATGTAGCCTATGCCATACTGTTACAGGATTTTCACAAAGAGTAATGATACTTTAGCGATTTGAGAACGCGTGTATGCCTCGATTTTTTTCTGTCTTCGAAAATAGCTCGTATAAAATGGAGAATTCTACATTTCACGCGAGAAATTCGAGGTGTATGGTCAACACAATCGCTACCTCGGATTGGGCAAAGTAAATTTTTTAAACAGGTGGGTTTATGTAGGGGTGGAATTGTTTAGAACTACTGTTTGCGTCCAAGCTGCAGCTACTTGTTTCACAGTGAACCGCAGATGGCTGCAAGGGCGGACACGAGGGTTTGGCGAGCAGAAGCGGACGTATGTGTTGCATGAGAGAAGATTCAATATGGGCGTGTGTTTGTGCTGGACATATTGATAACATCCGAATTCCTATCATTCCAACCAACTTTGAATGCCCTCCTTGGCTTGGTGTGGTACACTCTGGCATACATGCACCTCCAAGACTGCGACTGTGACCGCAGCGGTAGTTTTCAGCGACCTGTGAGTGTTGGCGCCAGAAGCTTGCTTCGTGTGGACATTGGGACATCAGCACGTGGGATGTACAAGTGTTTGACCGATCTCCGACATCTAGCCATGACAGCTACTGCTGCGGACTGAATCATGGTTTCTGCTTCTCAGTACATTGCAGTGAACTGTGTGTTGCAGTAGTATTTGCTGTTGTCTCTATCCTATCACGCAGTAGACCCTTCCTTCTTTCAAATGTATTGGGGAGAACCAAGTTAGGAATTCTATAGCGCTTTAAAAAAATAGTTGCAATGCCAAATTCCCCATTGATAGTGATCTCTGACATGTAGCCATGACAACTTTTTATTACGGACTGGATCATGGTTTAAGTGTGTCGTGCTTAGTGCTTCTCAATAAATCTCAGTGGACTCTGTCTCGTAGTCATATTTGCTGTTGTCTCTATCCCTTCATGCAGCAGTCTTTCCTCCTCCTGAATGTAGTGTACTTTTAAAAACTCAATCGCAACGCCAAATTCCCGTTTGATCAATTTATTGTTTCTGATAGTTGTATTGCCAGCATGCATGCATTCCGTATGGACAGGCATGGCCTGCACAGGTGTGGGTCTTTCTCCTGGCCGGTGCTAATTGGGGCTACACTGTAGTCAGCAGACGGGGCGTGACTCGTGAATGCAAGTTTGTGTGATCAGTAGGATTTTTTTCACCAGATGTGTTTAGTGGAAATATTGTCGTGGAGGAAGGTGTTTGTGCTTTCAAATATTGGTGCATATAAAACATCTGATATATATAATGCTATGATCTATTTGGGTGGAACTTTCATTACTTGATTTGCATAATGTTTATGTGTGATACTCAAAGCTGAAAATATGTTTAATACAAAGAAGGATCATTGTAAGGTGGTGGTGAGTGTTGTAAGCAATCTATGTGACTCTTGTAAATTTTTAAAGAATTAATTTGATAGATAGTGCAAATGGATTATTTCACTCTGTTTTTGATACCGAAATTGTATCAGCTTACCCTTTGTCTGCAGGGTTAGCCAATAGGAACATTGTATTCTGAGGAGAGATGAAAATGTCCGTCTGCATGTTTTGGGACGTTGGTTCACACAAACAGGAGTTTTCCTCTTGAGCAAGGCGGAGACAGGAAGCGAGTCTGGAATTCCCTGATCTACAGAGCGCCAACTCTTGATGCTTTGTCCGGGGGGCCACGAAATCAAAGGTGGCAGAATATGGTCCATGGTCGACGGTAGTTAGTTATGTGATCTGTAATTAGGAGACTGGGTAGTTTTAAGCTTCGTTGCGGTGATGTAACGATAGACACATGTACAGGAACACTGAACGGTTGCTACCATGTCACACTTCATTCCATTCATGAGCTGTTGATCCCTTCTTGCAGGGTTTAACTGTCAGTGTAATATGTATGTATGTTCCTCGATCTGTACAAAATAGTAATTGGTCCATCTGTGGAAAGTGGCGGTGGGTTTCAAAATATGTAAATAACTTTTAGATATGTAAAAGCTCTCATTTTCCTGTCTACACTGAGACACCAGTATGCTTTGAAAAGAGAGGAAAATAAAAAATAAAAGCCATAATATCCCTGACTCTGGCAACAAAAATAATCTATGCCAGTCAGAGTTTCCACGCCCAGTCAGAATAAAAAAAGTAACGTGGTTTGCACCAAATGTATACCCGTACTTTCCCTGATGTAGGCATCCCACAGTGTGTGCTGATACCGCTGATACCCTACTATTCCAGTGGACAGATGGGATGGAAAAGACAATGTCATTGTGGGACAATGTACTATAATGAGTATCACAGTTGATAATGCAATCAATTTTAGTAGTTTTTGCAGCTATCCTGCAATTTTGAAACTGACCAATGACATGGCAGCGTGCTTCCAAATTTCTGTCTCAGCTGCATCATCTAGTTAGTGGACACATGTCTGGACCTAACACATAGTAAAATCCACCTTCGAAGCTTATCCCAGATGTAGCGTTCTGTGTTCTGCACCAATCTTACTCACAGTACCCATCCAAGGGCACAAGATATTTCTACTTGCGCTTATGTCAACAAGGTAATGCCCCTTGTTGGTATAAAGTAGATATGAGAATGTTTTGACGATGTAACAGACGGTTTAGAAGAAACGTGTGGTTTTATGGATGATTGAGCTCCAGACAGACAGAGTTTGAAGCATTTCTGCACTTAAAACGCGCTATAATGTTAAAGCCAGGTGGTATCCGATCTATTGTTGTTGTGGTCTTCAGTCCTGAGACTGGTTTGTTGCAGCTCTCCATGCTACTCTATCCTGTGCAAACTTCTTCATCTCCCAGTACTTACTGCAACCTACATCCTTCTGAATCTGCTTAGTGTATTCATCTCTTGGTCTCCCTCTACGATTTTTACCCTCCACGCTGCCCTTCAATGATAAATTTGTGATCCGTTGATGCCTCAGAACATGACCTACCAACCGGTCTCTTCTTCTTGTCAAATTGTGCCACAAACTCCTCTTCTCCCCAATTCTATTCAATACCTCCTCATTAGTTATGTGATCTACCCATCTAATCTTCAGCATTCATCTGTGGCACCACATTTCGAAAGTTTCTATTCTCTTCTTGTCCAAACTATTTATCGTCCATTTTTCACTTCCATACATGGCTACACTCCATACAATACTTTCAAAAACGACTTCCTGACACTTAAATCTATACTCGATGTTAACAAATTTCTCTTCTCCAGAAACGCTTTCCTTGCCATTGCCAGTCTACATTTTATATCCTCTCTACTTCGACCATCATCAGTTATTTTGCTCCCCAAATAACAAAATTCCTTTACTACTTTAAGTGTCTCATTTCCTAATCTAATTCCCTCAGAATCACCCGACTTAATTCGACAACATTCCATTATCCTTGTCTTGCTTTTGTTGATGTTCATCTTATATCCTCCTTTCAAGACACTATCCATTCTGTTCAACTGCTCTTCCAAGTCCTTTGCTGTCTCTGACAGAATTACAATGTTATCGGCGAACCTCAACATTTTTATTTCTTCTCCATGGATTTTAATACCTACACCGAATTTTTCTTTTGTTTCCTTCACTGTTTGCTCAATATACAGATTGAATAACATCGGGGAGAGGCTACAACCCTGTCTCACTCCCTTCCCAACCACTGCTTCCCTTTCATGTCCCTCGACTCTTATAACTGCCATCTGGTTTCTGTACAAATTGTAAATAGCCTTTCGCTCTCTGTATTTTACCCCTGCCACCTTTAGAATTTGAAAGAGAGTATTGGAATGCAACGCTGGCAATATTCCAGTGCAAGAAATGTATTTCCAGCGCATGACATATATTCTCCCTGCAGGTTTTTCAACAATAAACTATGGTGACAAACTGTAAAGTAATAAAACTACTACCTTGCACACCAAAGGAAACATCGATTATTTGTGAAACACACTAGACAGAATTCCAGCGGTGTATATGACGTCTGCTGTTTACGAAGTTCGAGCCTGATTACGGCTCGAAAGTTATGATATGTTCACAAACATCAGGCCCATAAAATAATTGCTGGGAGCCGAAAATGCGTACGAAGAAACAGTGACGTCTTATGAGGAAATAAACACCACGATCAGTAGCCAGTGGAGATGTAACAGTCTTGTCGCAGTGCACCACTGACCCTGGTAATCTTCCTCTTGCACACAGACGTCATGGTCCGATGATAGGTTGCATTCTCATGCGAGGGATAAAATTGTCATTTTGCCTTCATGCCACCTCCGCAGAATGCCTCTTCTCTTCACTGTTTTAAGTATTTATATGTAGCACCCGTCTACTCTCCTTCCCCAGAATATGCAATTTTATTGATTTTGCTCAGCACTCATTTCGTGTTATTTTTCTCGTATTTTATGTATTCTCACTCAGTTTCCATAATTTTAATAGGCTTTCGCGATTTTACAAAATTCATGGTATTCCCCTCAATTTTTCTTGTTAAACTAGGTTTTCCTCAAGTTTTATCGATTTTATGACACTTTTCGTATTTTTTCTACAGTTTTCCATATGTATATGGTCATATTGTTGACATACCCATGTGTTGTTCGATTTTCTACGAGAATATTTGCGCATCTTATACACCACCCTGCTAAAAATCCTAGGACTTGCCCTCTCCCTGATGATACGCATGCATACATTTTGGATAGGACGAACACGAAAAGTATAGTAACTGTCACTTCATACCTATATGAAACTGAAGACTCTATTTACACACAATGTGCTGCAGGGAGATGGAGTACATCGCATAAATCTTCGTTCGCCTGGAGGAGGGTACCCAAACAGGTTTTCCTTCAATGGACCTGTTCCATCACACATGAGTTGGAAGTTCTCTGATGACTGTGGTATTGAGAGGTTTGCTGTTAACGATCGCAAGCAGATAGTGCCCTAAGTCACACAATACATGCAGTTGCATAAGAGTCGAACACAGTTTGTACCACGCGACTGATATGCGCCGAGAGAACAACGGAAAAAATGGTCAAATGCGCGATAAATGGCCTGCAGTAACATCTCTCTCTCTCTAGAATACATCATCAGTCTACCATTAAATCATACCTCATGACAACCCCTTTTCAACCGATCACTAAATCCACTTTCTATCATCTTTAACGCAGATGCATGTGAATTTATTGGCAGATGGTTCTCTTTTCCAGGAAAGCATCAAAGACTGCAGTTAACTTGCATGTATCACTATTACTTCAAGAAACATACAATAGAACGTTGTTGAAAAAAAAAACAAAAAAAACATACAGCAACAGTTTGTGGGGTATTTGTTAGCTGGCTCTGCAAGGTTGTGATTGGTGGAGAATACGGAGAAGCATATTCTAAATATTGTTTGAGTTTAAAACAGCTAAACAGTCTTGCACAGGATCAAACACACGATCCATTCTGCAGTTGTATATTGCAGTCCCACAGCTGGTAATACCACGTGCTTCAGCTAAGGACACTTTATAATAATCTGTAAGGCGGTTGCTGATAACTCTGAGGTCACACATTAGCTTGTGATCCAACATATGTAAATTTATTACTCTACATTTGGTGGTCAAGCATGTGAAACATTCTATTCCAATCATTTTGTTGCTGCTGACAGAAACAACAGTTCCCCTGCACCAAGCAGAAGACATGCAAGTACTCCCTCGATTTCTCCCGCATTTTTATGTACTTCCTCAATTTCTACGTAATTTCCATCATTTTTCTAAATTTTATCGATTTTATGTCTCCTCTGTCCATGCCATGATGACATCACTTCTCATCACGTATTCTAAAATTGCTTCTAAATATAGCACAGTTGTCAACACCTGTCGCAAATTCACTATTTTTATGGTCAGACGGTATAATACAGCACTGTACTCAGATGCATCTAGTCACCTCCAACAACATATTCTATAGTTGCCGTGCGTTTACTCAATTTTCTGTATGTATGTGTCTGTGCATGTGTTACAGACGGCTCCCAAAACCCAGAGTTGACTCGAGATAGTTTTCGAGTGTGGATCTGCCATGTGTTATGCCCAGACTGATA
This sequence comes from Schistocerca cancellata, assembly GCF_023864275.1. NCBI lineage: Eukaryota > Metazoa > Arthropoda > Insecta > Orthoptera > Acrididae > Schistocerca > Schistocerca cancellata. Next base: position 396,456,280 of record NC_064627.1, read on the forward strand.
TTCGGATATGGATTCACTGTACACCAAATCTGGGATAATGTTGGAAGGTGTATCTGCCACGCATTGTATCTGGAGTGATGTCCAGATGTGGATCAACCGAACGGTATGTCCGGTATGGTGTTCGTAAGTGGATATGCCATGCTTTACATGTGGAGATCTGCCCTATGCCTGACGACGTATCCACAAGGAGGAAGATACAGATGATACAGGAATTGGGAAGCATGCAGCCTTGTCATTGGTCAGTGCTGAAATTACAGAAAAACTGGAAAAATTGCTAAAGTTGACTGCACTATTAACTGTGATGCTTATTGCGGTGCATTAGCCCATATTGGCAGTGTCTTTTCTATCCCATCTGTGCACTGGTATGCTGTTGATTGCCACTTAATGATTGACTGACAGCACTTGTTTGAGATGGAGAGAGAGTTTGGTGGGAGCTACATCTTCCAGGCATGGCCAGTATTAAAACAATGATCACATGCATGACTGCAATATGAGGAATCAATTGAAATGGAATGCCGAGATATCTGCTATATCTGCTGCCCTGTCACTGTGAAAGATGAGTTTAAATGTAGAGGTCATCAGTCACCTTCAGATAGCTGTTTAGAAACCTCCACAATGATGCAAAACTATTCCAATTTCCATATTTTCTGGTTTCTTTCACATTTTTGTCAATTACAAACACCGCCTCTATCTTTTATTTCAATCTTCCTGCGTGTGTTGTGAGAGCAGCCACTAGATTGAAATGTGTTAAGGTCAGTTTAGAATCTGGCACTGACATCAGAGTCGTGGCGGAAAAGCAAATTGTATGGTGGTGTACAATGCTGTAACCATACAGTGCTTGGATATGTTACAGTACAAAAAACAATATATCAGACAACAACACAGGGACCATCTCTTGCGACTGGTAGTGTGTGAAATATGGTCTTCTTACAGCACAAGCGACGAAATTTTACAATCACCACATAAGGTCAATGTCAACATACAGACAGTATTTGCTTACTGATACATAAGAAGAGAGAGATGCGATAAAATCATCTCGAGTTCTCTATTGGTTGATGTTAGAATTAATGGAGAGATTTGGCTCCAAATTGCAGACAACATATCTACCAGAAAGCATAACAGTATAGATCTGAAAAAGCCAGTGTGTTGGTCATAGGATTTTGTACATTCCTTATGAGCTCAGTCTCGCATTGCAATTTTTTAAGTGATTTGTCACATAGCATACCATAAACTGTAAGTCATCATTTTCAGTCAATCATCATCCTCCCTTGCCCATAACTCAGTGGATATATCACACAACCATCGAGATAGATCGCGTTACAAATACCGTTTGTTAGTGTTAGAAATATCTTGTAGCGGCATGAGGTAGTTCCAAATATCGTTTTAAAACCACCTTCCTTAGCCGAATCGCTTTCTAAATTCAGGAGCTTACACTGTCGGCGCCATGCACCCGCGCTTTTAGTCTGTTAATTCGCACCCCAGCGATCACTGTCAATATTCACATCGCAGTATTTGTGTCGAAGACCACTTCATTTGGCAGCAAGCCCATTGTTGGAGTGTGAAGTTACTGTGGTCAGTGTTCCGATATGTGCAAAGAAAATTACTATGTCCTGTTGTAAGGAAGGTATGGATTTGATGTGGAAAACTGCAGTTTCAGTATATCGATAGCTGTAAGGGGAATGAAAGATTTTATGTGGATAATTATGCCCAGTCATAAGAATGGTACAGATTTTGATATTTCCAGAGCCATCTTGGAGGGAATATTCCCGATGCTTCATTCATTGTCGAATGTCAACAGGATTGAGGCTGCAATCGTAATACTTCATCGTTTCCCAGGACGAATCTGCCTGGTGTGCAGGAGCGCGTGGCGTAGGTAGCTTGTGGCTGGCACGACTTGACATTTCCAGCTTATGACGGGTTGGGGTACAAGACTGCAGCTGACCTAACCATGTCGCCCTCTAGGCGAGTGAATATCGAACTAATACTCGGTAACTGTTGGGCAACCTTCTCGATCGCATATGGTGTGAGTGTTCTTCTTGAAAATTTGATAAGGTTCAATATGGGCGAGTGTTTGCACTGGACAGATATTCCCTCCCACGTAAATTGACTGCTTGTGCTGGCATTCTACACATTTCCTGTGTTTATTTGGTTGAGAGAACATCGATTGTTACGTGTGTTGTGTGCATCCAGATGATTTGGAATCTGTTATATCATTAACATCGGTATTTGTTAGAAAAATACGAGTGGAGTAATGGTATGATATTCTGGCAAACCATGTAAAAACACATATGTTCTTGTAATCCCAGAGTCTGGAAATGATCGCAACTCACCATCAACGGACGCCTTTGTGCTGGAGGATCCAGCCCAGCCTTTGTACGTCATTTCGGAGATAACACTCAGATAGCGATTCAGGCTAGTGTGTGTTGGGTGCATTTGACTTGTGACAGTTGGCTATGATGGATGATCAGCCTACCTCTCGGGAAACATCTAATGCTGCGACTATATAGGGTTCACATGCTTATGTGTTTTGGGGATCTGTCTGTCTTCGCAGTATATGTATGAGTGTCAGGTGGTCGGTAGTTCTATGCAGGATGCAAAACTGATGATTTTGTATGATGCAGGATACGAACTGTGCTTACTACATCGATACAATATGGGGATACAATTGTTTGTGGTTGGAGATCGGTTTCACACCAAATAATTCAAGTTATCCCTGTGTAGCAGAGCAGTGTAATTGAGGAAGTGCCTTTGACGATAGTTTCTGTATTTCACTTTCTCAGGGTTTAACTGTCAGTGGAACATGTCCGCTGTATTTTTTGTGTGTGTGTTTTTTTTTTCCAAACAAAGTATTTTGCCGCTGAGAGTCTCGAAATTTGTCCAACTGCAGAAAGTGGTGGACATTGCTCTAAGTCCAAAAGCAGCAATTCGGCGGGTAAATTCAGTAAGAACCAATCAGCGTCCTCTGGTAGTTGTGCTGTGAACTATGTCAGTTGGATTCTGGACCTCAAGGTGAACACACAGGATGGAGCTGTCGATCAGTGACAACTCAAGCTATTTAAATAAACTAGACACCAAATGTATACAAAATAAAGATTTACATCCACCCTATCTGGCATTGCATGTAAAAGAATTTCGGGGTGGTTGTTTCCCGTGAGTCCCCTCACCTCTCACTTTCGACCTGCTTGTTGTCCATAAATTCCCTGTATCTCACCATTTTATGAAATCAAATGTTCAAAGTGATGACCTCCAACTTCGATGCATTTATTGACTCGTGCTGTAAATCCCTGCACACATCTTGATAACATGTCTGGTGTAATTGCAGCGCAAGCATCTCTATTCTTTTCATCATGTTTTCGCGAGTGGTAGGCGTTTCCTGATAAGCACTATCATTTACCCCACAAGAAAAAATCTGGCGAGGAAAGGTCAGACGATCTGGCTCGTCAATTCACAGGACCTGTCCTGCCGCTCCAGCGACCATGGTAAAGTCGATCTAATACATCGCGCACTACTAATGAATAATGTGCTGGACAACCATCATGTTGAAACTACGTGTTATGTCGAAGTTCGATGCTCAGGTCTGCAAGTAGATCTGGCAGTTCATTTACAAATAGGTTTCGATATTTGTTGCCATTCAAATTACCGTCGATAAAATGTGAACCGGTCAGTTTATCGCCACTATACCACACCAAACATTAACTGACCAAGGTCACTGATGGTTGACTTCTCGAATCTAGTGTAGGTTCTGTTCACTCCAGTAATGCATGTTATGGCGATTAAGTTCGCTGTGGTTAATGAATGTTGCCTCATCGGAGAAAAGAACTCTGGCAAAAAAAGTTTTGGTTTGTTTGCATCCACTGAAGTGCCCAGTGACAAAACATTAGACGGTTTTGGAAGTCATCGCCATGTAGTTCTTGATGCATGGATAGATGGTATGGATGAAAATTGTGGAGCTTCAGGATTTTCCAAACACTCATATGTGAAATTCCTGATTGCCTTGATATTTCTCTTGTGCTCGCATGTGGATTATGAGCCCCAGCAGCTAGGACTGCCACGTGATTGTTTTTTCCACAATCAGTAGCTGCACGGATTCTTTTTATCTGGTTCACATTGCCTTCCGCATTAAATTGTTTAATAACTCGAACAAAAGAGGACCGTGATCGTACTTGGCCAGGAAAATGCTGCGCGTAAAGCGTTGCATCGTCAAAATTTCTCCCACTTTCTCCATAAATGTACACCCTCCCAATTTTTTCTTCCACAGCATGATAATTCATAATGACAATTGCCAACTGCTAATCTCAAGAGAGAAAAGATAAGGGGCGTCGAGAAAGGCAGGGTTAGAATTTCTATGAGCGAGAAGCGGCCCGCTCGGCGTAATTCCAACTAGCGATACTAACTTCGCGTCAAACGTGACACGTAGCGAGCAAAAGTCGCGAACGCAGTCACACAAGGTAATCAAACATAAGTCGGCCAAAAGACAATCGTTATAAACGATGTATTGCTGTCTGAATGCTCAGACGGATAAAAGATACAACGTTAATACTTATAATTTCTTAAGCCCAGTCTTGTTACGAGAAAGGGCGAATTTCTCGTCCCTGCGCTACACATCGGCGGCCCTCCGAAACATTACGCCGCACACCAGCAAGGGCCGGATAAGAGGATCGATTATCGATCACGGCTGAGTGAGATATCGATTAACGTACATCATTCTAAAAATGTAAACGACGTAACAGCCGCGATATACCAAAATAAAATAAAGGTGTGAACAATGTGATTTAAGTCAATAAATTCTTTAATGTCGTTTTCTACATTTTTCCACCCGAATCTAAAAGACTCAAATTAAGCAAGCACCCCAGTTGTGAGACTTCTCGACAAACAAGAGTGATTACTCCGAATCTAATAAAAAATAGGTTCGTCAGTCAGTTAGTTTTTTAGTTAATGAGTTCATTCGTTATTAAATAGGATGTCTGGTTAGTTAGTTAGCTAGTCAGATGATTTGTTCGATAAGTAAAAGTTGTGTGGCCTCACGACCACGAAAAACACAAAACTTATCCGAATCTGCAGAAAAAATTAATATTTGGGTCAACATTTGTAAAACCCTAATTGCTCTCTCCCTATAGGGAGAGAGGGGGAGTTTTAGTTTTAGAGAATCAAAATTTATGAAGTAAATAAGAATTTTTTATTTATCCATAACCATTCTCCACAAAAAATTAGAACATGGACTTTCCTGAATTACAGCACCAACTACCAAGAATTGAAACAAATGTTTAAGACAAAATGTAAGTAGTTTTTTTATGTAGAATCTGATTCTGCAATAAAAAATGGGGGTTCCCATTTGAAATTTTGAAGTTGCCTCCCGCCCCATCCCCAAGGGGCTGGCTGGGGTGGTGGGCTAATTTTAGCACCAGCAGATGTCCCCCTCAAAATTAATCAACTTTGGATTCTACATATTTTTTCGTGTGAAGCTTATTTTTCGAGTTATCCTGGTTTGTCAACTTAAAATTTACATCCTGTATATCATAATGATAATTACTTTCCACAAAAGTTGAATAACAATACAATACAAATAGCCTAACAGTTGAAATAAAATAATAATGGCTTTAAGTTTCAAGGAATGCATCTTTTTATTAAAATGAGTTATTATCTCAGTAGACTTTCACTTGTATTTTAACCTATTTAGTGTCTTCCAACAATTTTGTGTGAGTCGATAAAGTCTCTTATAATATTATGCTAAGGTGAAGAATGCCTTCCTGAAATAATGTGTTCTTGTGTTTTTTATGTGTATGTCTTCCTTTCACCTTGTGTTGTAATCGTGTACTATGTAATTCTAGTACATTTGTGAGTCTTGTACAGTCCCATTTCTTTTCATGTACATCACATATTCTAAAATGTGTATACAAGAAGAGGCAACCTACTGTATTTTTTGCAATGATCCTCATGTTTTTCATTGATCTACATCTTCCATTACTCTTATGTAGTCCCAAATATTTTAAGCTGACATCACCATTTCTCCATAACAGTACACCACATCTAAGTATGGAGTGGGCATAACTGGAATAAACACATCTGAGTGTGTTGCTCGGGATGCAATTTTTTACCACTCTCATCACGTAAAATGCTGTCCTTATTTTTTTGTTTATTTGTGTTCCATTGAAGATGTTCTATCCAAAAGTGCAGAAATTTTATTCTATCTGTCTTTATGGAAGTTTGACTAGACATTCAAATGCAGGGAGACAACGAAATTTTTGCTCTAGACTCTAAGTACATCAACAGTTTTGTTTGTATTTGTTGTTAAACAGTTGACATAAAAACAATTTGAGATGCTATCTTTTGCCTCTTAAATGTGTTTCAATAGTGTTTCCTTAGTGCTGCTTTTACTCAATACACTAGTGTCATCTGCAAATTGGAATGTCTTTTGTGTATTAACTGTTAACACTGACTCAGTCGCATAGAGGAGGAACAGAGTAAGAACCTGAAATAATTCTTGTGGGGCACCATTTTTTACCTCTAATTTGGCCTGAGTTATATATCACAATTGAATCAGTTCTCTCCATCTTTCGTTTCCTTTCTGGAAGATATGAGTCAGTCCAGTTATTTTCTGTTCCCTAACACCTATTTTTTCCAATTTAAATGCTGTTTTTCATGACTGATTGTCACAAATACTTCTACCAAGTCTAGAAATAAAGTTGTTTCGTTTTCTATGCACTGGTTTAAATGTTATTGTTTTAAGATAGGGAAAGTTCCTTGAGGAAAGGACAAATTGCTTATATGAAACAAAGGTTCAGAAATCAGATGCCCACATCTTTTATAATAAAGCTTTTGACAATGTTGACTGGAATATTCTCTTTCAAATTCTAAAGGTGGCAGGGGTAAAATACAGGGAGCGAAAGGATATTTACAATTTGTACAGAAACCAGATGGCAGTTATAAGAGTCGAGGGACATGAAAGGGAAGCAGTGGTTGGGAAGGGAGTAAGACAGGGTTGTAGCCTCTCCCAAAATGTTATTCAATCTGTATATTGAGCAAGCAGTAAAGAAAACAAAAGATAAATTCGGAGTAGGTATTAAAATCCATGGAGAAGAAATAAAAACTTTGAGGTTTGCCGATGACATTGTAATTCTGTCAGAGACAGCAAAGGACTTGGAAGAGCAGTTGAACGTAATGGATGGGTAGATCACATAACTAATGAGGAGGTACTGAATAGGATTGGGGAGAAGAGGAGTTTGTGGCACAACTTGACCAGAAGAAGGGATCGGTTGGTAGGACATATTCTGAGGCATCAAGGAAACACCAATTTAGTATTGGAGGGCAGCGTGGAGGGTAAAAATCGTAGGGGGAGACCAAGAGATGAATACACTAAGCAGATTCAGAAGGATGTAGGTTGCAGTAGGTACTGGGAGACGAAGAAGCTTGCACAGGATAGAATAGCATGGAGAGCTGCATCAAACCAGTCTCAGGACTGAAGACCACAACAACAACAACAACGTTATCTGTATCTGTTTAATGTTTTGCTTTTAGTTTTTTATCGCTTGCTCCACTTCCTTCTCTTTTTTGGGTATAAAAACATTGCTTAACATGATTATTTGATTTTTTTTGTTCTGTATGCATTTGATGCTCTAGGAACGAACTTTTCTGTAAAAAGTCTTTCACAATATTTGTGATGTACTAATCAAATGTGTCAGCTATTTCTACAGTACTTTTAATACATATTCCTTTTTTTAAGTGGTGTTGTTAATATGATTTTCCTTTTCTGTAATTTCTTTTTCTAACACTTCCCTCATCACTTTTGTCCTGTTGGAAGCAGATCTCATGTACATATCGTCCTCTAGTCTTCTTGCTTCTATTATTACTTTTCTCAGGATCGATTTGTGAGCTTTAAAGTAACTATCACAGTCAGATGTGGAGCCACTTTTTTTATACATCGTGTAGGTATCGTTTTCAGGCACAAGATCTTCTCCACTACTCTATAGAGCCACTTTCCTTGTACCAAGTGAGCCAGCTGAAAGTCTAGAGGATATACACACATCAAAAACAGTCTTGCATCACCACAGTTACCAGAACTCCTGAAGATAGACGTTGACTTTGGATACTGTCTCTCAGACACAGTCCCTTTGACTGTTCAGAGATGTCACTAAACCCGCCCAAATATGTAAATAACCATGCATGAGCAGCGCCTATTAGAAGGAGGGGGTCTGACAGTTGATCAGTTCCAGTCATTCCACCAGGAAGGAGGTACATGACTTGTGTTGTCTGTAGTTCAACCATGCGTAGACGGTCAATACCGCGGTTCTATCGCGTTCGCATTGTTACTTTGTCCCATGAAGGGCTCTCAACAAGGGAAGTGTCCAGGCGTCTCGGAGTGAACCAAAACGATGTTGTTCGCACATTGAGGAGATGCAGAGAGACAGGAAAAGTCGATACATGCCTCGCTCAGGCCACCCAAGGGCTACTACTGCAGTGGATGACTGCTACCTACGGATTATGGCTCGGAGGAACCCCGACAGCAACGCCACCATGTTGAATAATGCTTTTTGTGCAGCCACAGGACGTCGTGTTACGACTCAAACTGTGCGCAATAGGCAGCATGATGCGCAACTTCACTCCCAACATCCATGGCGAGGTCCATCTTAGCAACCACGACACCATGCAGCGTGGTACAGATGGGACCAATAACATGCCGAATGGACCGCTAAGGATTGGCATCATGTTCTCTTCACCAATGAGTGTCGCATATGACTTCAACCATACAATCGTCAGAGACGTATTTAGAGGCAACCTGGTCAGTCTGAATGCCTTAGACACACTGTCTAGCAAGCGCAGCAAGGTGGAGGATGCCCACTGTTTTGGGGTGGCATTGTGTGGGGCCGATGTACGCCGCTGGTGGACATGGAAGGCGCCGTAATGGCTGTACGATACGTGAATGACATCCTCTGACGGATAGTGCAACCATATTGGCAGTGTATTAGTGAGGCATTCGTCTTCATGGACGACAATTCGCGATTCCATTGAGCACATCTAGTGAATGACTTCCTTCAGGATAATGACATCGTTTGACTAGAGTGACCAGTATGTTCTCCAGACATGAACCCTATCCAACATGCGTGGGGTAGATTGAAAATGGCTGTTTATGGATGATGTGACCCACCAACCACTCTGAGGTATCTACGCCTAATCGCCATTGAGGAGTGGGTCTATCTGGACCAATAGTGCCTTGATGTACTTGTGGATAGTATGCCATGGCGAATACAGGCAGGCATCAATGCAAGAGGACCTGCTACTAGGTATTAGAGGTACTGGTGTGTACAGCAATCTGGTCCACCACCTCTGAAGGTCTCGCTGTATAGTGGTACAACATGCAATGTGTGGTGTTCATTAGCAATAAAAAGGGCAGAAATGATGTTCATATTGATCTCTCTTCCAATTTCCGATACAGGTTCCAGAACTCTCGGAACTGAGGTGATGCAAAACTTTTTTTGATGTGTGTATTGTTGATTTTTTCCACTGTGTACAAACTCTAGGGACTCGTCGATGAGAGAATGTGGAACAAAAAAGGTGTAATAAACTTGTGTTCGGATATGCATACTTTCCATGTTAGAGACCATTTATTCAATCATACATTGTTACAGAGATTGCGGTCTAACACACGCTGTACAATGCAACCACAGTCACTGTATGCATTGAAAATGGTTTATATGTGCCTCATCGCATGTGTGTGCAGGCCATAACATGTTCTGTCTCACACGTTCACATTGGCCAGGCTGGATCAGAACAATGTCGAAGGAAGCATGAACAAAATGCTTCAGTGTCTCTACATGTGGAATGGAATACATGATACTTTTGAAATGGCCTCATAACCAGAAATCGCGAGTTCTGGTGAGCGAGTAGGCCATGCAAATGAACCAAATCGTCTGATCCATCGACCAGGGAAGACACGACTGAGATGCATCCAGACATTAACGCTGAAGTGGACTAGAGCACCATCATAGCAGCCCCACAGCTCTTCGAATCATCAAGGCACTTCTTCCAGGAGGGGAGGCAAAGTCATCCGCAACAAACGCCGATAGTCCTGGCCTGTTAGGCGACGTGGAAGGAAGACTGGCCTCAAAATATGGTCTCCAATTATCCCGGCTCACACATTCCAGCTGCAAATGATGCTGAAGCTTCACTATCACCATACCATGGAGGTTCTGGATACTATCCCACAGATGACTGTTATGAAAATTGGAGATACTATTGCATGTAAAGGTGGCCTCATCTGTGAATAGAATGGAGAACCATGGTTGTTGGTGAAGAAACCAGCGACAAAACTGCTCCCAATGTGGAAAGTCTGTTGCTAGTAAGCTCTGAACATGCTGCAAGTGATAAGGGTAGTAACAATTGTCATGGAGAATGTTCCACACGGTCGTCTGCCTTAACCTGTATTGGTGGGCTAACTGCCTAGTACTGAAACGACGGTCGCCTTCCATAGTGTTAATCACATTTCAAATACGCCCTTCATCGTTTCCTGCTTCCTGAAACGTCCCTATCTCAGACAAACGGCGAAAAGCTGTTGCAAATGTTGAATGCTGTTGCTGTTGTTGATGAGGATAGGTCTCCTGTAAAATCTTGCTGCCCGACGCCCATTGCCATTTGCCTTTCCATAAGTAAACACTATGTCGACAAGCTCGCGATTCGAATACGGAACCATTGTGTACAACGCTGTAACACATCCACTACCAGGTGTATCAGCAAAAAAAGTGAATCAGACACACCATTACCAATTACTACGGCAGGAGAGGGCGCTAGGGCACGATGTATGAGGAACAGTATCACCCTCGAGGAAGAAACCATGCATACTGTAACTGTGGCTGCATGGTTCAGCGTGTTGTTAGACTGCTGTCTTTGTAACAAAGTATGAATGAATGAATGTAATAAAGTATGAAGCATGGAAAGCACGCATTTTCTGACATAAGTTCATTATACCTTATCGATCAATCACTAGAGTTTGTACACCATGGATAAAATTACCTTGCATTTTGCATTTGTTGTTTAATTTGTTACTGCTTTGTACTGAATGACAATAAAATAATGAAAAAGTGACTGTGTTATTTTACAAACATGGTGACAGTGACTGTGTATTCTATACTTACGTGTACATATATACTCTGCAAACCACTGTCTAGTGCATGGCAGAGGGTACTTTGGATGGTGCCTCATGTTAGGGTTTCTTCACATACCATACACATATGAATAATGGCTTGAACGCCTCATTGTGTTATATCTTCACATTCCTTACAGGAGAAATAAGCAGAGGTCTGAAGAATATACTGGTTTCAGGAATTTCGTAAGTAGGATTTTGTTCTGTAATTAACGTTTGGCTTCAAGAGTCTTCTTTTTTAGGGTATTCAACATTTCCATAACGCTCTTCCCTAAATAACAGAAACCTGTGATCATTCTTGCACTCCTTCTTTGTATGTATTCAATATCCCTTATTTTTATGTTTGGTGTGGGGTCTACACATTTGAGCAATATTTTAAGATGGGATCCATAAATGATTTGTGAGCAGTTTCCTAGTATCATGCCAATGACAAGGCATAACTCACTTATATAAAGTCGTATAGCATGAACGACTGGGAAATCCCAAAAGACAAGTCCAGCTGCCTAATTGGAAATGTGTTGCCTTTCATTTACATCTGCGATCTCCTATACTTTGTGAAGTATGAGACCTATGTGCATAAGAGTATCTGTTAAGTGTAGGTGACTGTAATGGGCAAATGTGTGTAGTGTCATGATAACGATGGAGATGATTAGAGGAGAGAGTGGGGGAAACCTGGTGCCAGCACATAGCCCACATTACGTCTACATCTACATACACACTCCGCAAGCCACCATACAGTGCGTGGCGGAGGGTGACCTGTACCACTACTAGCCATTTCCTTTTCTGTTTCATTCGCAAATAGAACGAGGGAAATACAACTATCTGTAAGCCTCCATATGAGCCATAATTCCTCATATTTTATCTTCGTCGTCCTCACGCACAGTGTATGTCGGCGGCAATAGAATCGTTCGGCAGTCAGTTTCAAATGCCGATTCACTAAATTTTCTTAATAGTGCTCTTCGGGAAGAACCTCGTCTTCCCTCCAGCAATTTCCATGACAACTCCCGAATCATCTCCATAACGCTTACGTGTTCTTCCAGCCTACTGGTAACAAATCTAGCAGCCCACCTCCGAACTTCTTCAATATCTTCCTTCAGTCTGGCGTGGTACAGATCCCAAACTCTCGAGCAGTACTCAAGAGTAGGTCGCACTAGCGTCCTATAAGTGGTCTCCTTTACAGTTGAACCAAACTTTCCTAAAAACCTCCCAGTAAACTGAAGTCGACCATTCGCCTTCTCTACCACAATTCTCACCAGCTCATTCCATTTCGTATCGCTTTGCAGCATTATGACCAGATATTTAAACGAAGTGACTGCATCAACCAGCATATTACTAATGTTGTATCTGAACACTACAGGTTTGTTTCCCGTTCTTATCTGCATAAAAATCACATTTTTCTACAGTTAGAGCTAGCTACCATTCATCAGACCAATTGGAAATTTTGTATAGGTCATCACGTATCATCCTCCAGCCACTCAACTACGATACCTTACTGTATACCAGAGCACCATCAGAAAACGATCACTGATTGTTGCCCACCCTGTCCTCCAAATCAGTTACGTGTATAGAGTACAACAAAGATCGTATCACACTTCCTCTGGGACACTCCTGACGATACATACATTTAGTTACAGAGGCATGAGCATTTTATGTGGTGAAGTGATGAATTTCCTTGTGTGATCTTAAGCTGTAGGTACTCAATATAGTAGTTATGTAAAATAAAACCTAACAGGTCTTACGATTCCATACATATATATTTTATTGTCCTACAAGGTACAAAGCATGTTGTTATAAACATCAATCAGAGTGAACTATCTGCTGGTTCAGAGAGGTTAGTTGAGCTACCTCAGGGCAGCAATATTTTTCCAGGCAGCTCCATGGAGCTAGGTTCCCACAAAAAAAAATGAACTACATCCTAATTCAGTGAGCCTCAATTTCATGATTTCGATCATATCTAAAACTGTGGTCAGCCCACCGCTCTCCTGGCCGTGTGTCAGTTTCTGAGACTGGAGCCGCTACTTCTCAATCAAGTAGCTCCTAAGTTTGCTTCACAAGTGCTGAGTGCACCCCGCTGGCCGACAGCACTCTGCAGACCGGATGGTCATCCATCCAAGTGCTAGCCCAGCCTGACAGCACTTAACTTCGGTGTTCCGACGGGAACTGGTGTTACCACTGTAGCAAGGCTGTTACCACGATTATCTCTGGAGATGTCAAATGAATGAATTCAGTTGGTAGGTGAGTAATAATGAGAACATGTTACGGGATTATTACTGGACATAAATCTGGTTACAACTCAGGATACACTGCCCTCTTGGGATCATGATTAGGTGCTTTGTAGAACAGCCAGTGTTTAGTAATGTTAACATCTGATCCCCAAACCATTAGAAGGTTTTTTCCTTTCATTCTTATATTGTGGTGATTTAACTAACAGTTGATATGTATGTGAACTAGTTGTTGAATTGCTGTATGTGATGTATGTCGTTTTCTGGGTATGTCTTATCTCCTTTCATAATTCAGTTTTTTATTAATATGTCTGTACAAAAGAAAAATGAAAGTGGAACAGAGTGAAAGAGGCGAATATTGGAGACAGAAGAAACAAGGAATTATAGAAAGTTCTTGAAGACATCATGAAAAGCTAAAAATAACATATATAATTAGCAGATTACCAAATAACCAACTCCAGTAGTCCAGTAGATATACGTATTGGTCGCCCAGTTCCATTTTTCATTGAGATTATATATATATATATATATATATATATATATATATATATATATATATATATATATATACGTATATATACATATATACTACACGTGTGTCCAGGTTCTTCTACTAAAGCTCAGGATCTATTTCAACATGGAGGTGCCACATGAGCAGAATATTTAACAAGGATCATCATTGTGGGTACATCTCCTTCTCACTTGAATAGGGTCCCAAATATAGAAAAAGATGTGCTTCTCAGCTCCTATCGTATAGGCTGCTCTGCATGACACCATTTGTGTGGGAATAGTATTGTCTCACCTTATTGATCTGCCTTGCAGAGTAGCCTACAAATTTGTGCTACATAATAATTTGCAAGCCCATGATGTGTATTCTGCCCTGCATGACAGATATGTACTGCTGGAGTAGTTTCAGCTAGGCTTATCGACCTACTTTGCAAGGCAACCTACACATCAGGGGGAAGAAATGGTTTTCCAGCCCTTAAACTGTAGGCTCTCTGACTAACAGGCATGTTATGACAATAGTATCAGCCTGCTTTATTGACTTGTTTTACAAGGGTTATATGTGTGGGTAAGCATGGCAGGGGAAAGTTAGAGATGGATAGAGGGGAGGATGGATAGAGAGAGGGAGCAGAAAGGCATTGATAGGGAGAGAGAAATGGTTCAAATGGCTCTGAGCACTATGGGACTTAACATCTGAGGTCATCAGTCCCCTAGAACTTAGAACTACTTAAACCTAAGGACATCACACACATCCATGCCCGAGGCAGGATTCGAACCCGCGACCGTAGCGGTTGCGCGGTTCCAGACTGAAGCGCCTAGAACTGCTCGGCCACACTGTCCGGCCGGGAGAGAGATGGCCAGGAGGAAATGGACAGAATAATTGGGCAGGAGGAGATGGAAACTAAGGGAGAGGGGGAGGAGGACACAAATAAAGAGAGATAGAGGGAGAAAGGGATAGATAGGGAGAGGCAGGAGAATGAGACAGACATAGCGAAGGGAAGGTGGAGATGAATAGATAGATGTGGTGGAGGAGGAGGAGTAGATTGATAAAGATGGGAAGAAACTGGATTTGGACAGAGAGAGGGGCAGGAGGAGATAGGCAGAGAGAGTGGGGCAGGAGTAGATAGGGAGAGGGAGGGGGCAGGAGGACATGGAGAGATGGGGAGGAGGAGGTGGGCAGGGAGGTGCAAGGAATGAGTGAGAGAGACAGTGGTAGGAGGAGATGGGCAGTGAGGGGCCAGGAAGGAGATGTTTCAGAGGGGGTGAGGAGGCATTAAGTGGAGGGTGGAGAAAGTTATTGACAGAGAGATGGGAGAAGGAGATGATCAGAAAGAGGGGAAGGAGAAGATGGGTAGAACTGTGGAAAGAATGTGATGGGAAACTGTGGGTGGAGGAGATTGATGCAATATAAGTCTT
Organism: Schistocerca cancellata; assembly: GCF_023864275.1. Taxonomy (NCBI): domain Eukaryota; kingdom Metazoa; phylum Arthropoda; class Insecta; order Orthoptera; family Acrididae; genus Schistocerca; species Schistocerca cancellata. Next base: position 396,471,556 of record NC_064627.1, read on the forward strand.
GAACATGTACACATGTGAAGCCATGTTGAAAAGGCTAGTTATTGATATAATTAAAATATCAGAGTCTCTGGACCAACTAACTTACTGTTGTGTTGAGCTGTTCATAAAACTTCAAAAGTATGACATTATTCCTGTAGATTAAAGAATGCCTATGTCAGTATTATAGTGAGTCCCATGGATCAAAGTATTTATCTCACGATTTCTGTGTATGCAGATGGCCAACAACACTCAAATAACAGTCATGATCTCTCATAAACTGCTGGTTCTTTCTGTATGCAAATTGTGTTTATGATATGATTATTGACCTGGGTTGAAAAGAGTGGAGAGGTAGAAGAGCTGATAACATACAAAACCGAAAATCACTAAAATATGGCTTAATAAATGTCAACAAAATGCTGCAATTACGATTAACAAATCATTCTGTTTCATCAGTGGATTACTGGAAAATGTAGTGACTTGGAATATTTACAAAATATTTTCAAAGTTACACCATATTTGTTAACATAATTGAGGCCTGTTTAATATACTACATCTTCTGTTTTTTGTTTTTGTTTGTTTCTCCAATGTTCCAGACTACACACTTTGAACGTGGACTTCTTTTCCTATTGTAGTTGCACATGAAAGCAGTTTTTAAAGTAAGTTGTTTTACAAGTTTAAGTATTATAATTTATTTCCTTTGATAACATAAATATTGACGCAGGAAAACCTGAGTAGTACAGTCGTCGTAGCATAATGGTTATGATACTAGACTGTTGCATAGAGTGTGGAGAGTTCAATACTCCCCTTAACTGTAACATTTTAATTTCTACATTCGGTTCGAGTACATTCTAGAAGTATCCACAAATGGCAAGAATCATTGTACTGGAAGGTTCTGTAGGTGTATATATACCGTATATGTTCCGGTCAGAGGCAGTTCGCTTCGCGCTGTTGTATGTGCAAGTGCTGAATGAACCTTCGTTAAGTAAAGTTAGTCTTCGTCGTTCATCTACTTACACCTTCTTCTACGTGACATTATTCTGGTGGAGTCGCCGGGTATTGGGACTTGTGATACCGCACATTATCGACAACGCAGTGGCTCCCATCAGGCCACGACAGAGCCGCCGTTTACGTGGCGAGAAACCCGAGTTCCAGCTATATGCAACAGATCGCAATTTATCGAGACAGAAGAAGAAGAAGAAGAAGGAGATAACAGCAACTGTGAGCCACCACATGAGACATCCTTCCGGGTTCTCTGGTGACGATGGCCAAGATACAGACAAGTGGCTGAAGGTATATGAGCGTATAGCCAAATTTATCAATGGGATGACACTGTGTGTTTGGCTAACGCATTTTTCTACTTGGAGGGCACTGCCAGGCAATGATATGAGAACAACGAGGAGAAGTTCATAAGCTGGGAAGCATTCCAGGCGGAACTGCGCAAGTATTTTGGCGACACACAACGACAGAAGTGCAAGGCTGAAGATAAATTAAAGTGCAGGGCACAGCGTCCAGGAGAAACTACAGCATCCTACATTCAAGACGTCTTGGAGCCGTACAAAATAGTGGATCCTAGAATGGAGGAGGAAGACAAGGTCATACATCTCGTGAAGGGTTTTGCTGCGGACATGTATCAAGCCCTACTCCTGAAGGAAATTGCGACAGCAGACGACTTGATAAAATGGTGTCAGTCTATCGAGACAATGCATCAAAAAAGAATTACATGCAAGAAGTTTGAACGGATTCCAAACGTCGTATCGATGTCTGTGATGGAGGAAGAAACTGATTTCACGAGTGTTCTTCGTCAGATAGTGAGAGAGGAAATTCAGAAGGCACTTGGATTGCATGGCGAGCAAAAAACCGAGACGCTTCAAGAGGTCACAAGGGAGGAAGTGGAACAGACATTGAACCCAGTCTCTTGTCCTTCATTTACCTTTAGAATGGTAAAAAAGCGGAGACCCAGGCGGAGTTATGTTCCTACAATGCCACATGAGAACCTGTTTGGGCACCAAGGAAGACTGACGTCTGGAGGACCCGGAATAACCAACCAGAATGTTTACACTGCGGACGAACAGGACATGTGGTGCGCTATTGTCGAGAAAGGCGGCGGATATTTGATGACGCCAGCGCCAGAAGACAGCAGACCTATCTTAGGCGACGCCAACTCCGGGACGACGAAGATGAACAAGAAGATGTGGTTTAAGGACGACGTAGGTCACCATGGCCGCAAGCTAGCGACTGGAGAGGACGCTCCCCAACATGGCGATCAAGGTCTCCATCGCCGTTTAGAAGCTCCAGCCAATCATCTAGCTGCCGCAACCTGGAAAACTAAAGGGTGTGACCTTCGTTGGAGGTGAGACCGCCGAAGAGAAAAATCCTCCACTACGAAAATGATGGGAAACTACGTCGATATTCTCATGGATGGCCGACCAGCCCAAGCTCTTGTGGACTCTGGAGCACCATATTCAGCCATTTCGGATAAGTACTGTCGCCAGTTGCAGAAAACCGTATTCGTCGACAACAAAACATCTCTGCTGAAGGTGGCTAATGGGAAATATGTAAAACCTAAAGGAAGATATGTCATTCATGTGGGTATAAGTGGCTATACACAGCCCTTACAATTCATTGTCTTACAAGAGAGTAGTCATGACGTCATTCTCGGATGGGACTTTTTGAAAGCTTCTCAGGAAATTATAGATTGTGGTCGCTCCAAGATTATGCTAGGTGAGATGAGATACTGTGAATAGGAAGATGCGTATCCGAGTGTGTGGAGACTATGTGTGCTGGATGAAGTGATCATTCCTGCAGTCAGCGCTCGAAAGATAACTGTCATGTGTCATGCCATTCATCAACCCATGGATCTTGTAATGGAATGTAAGAGAAGCGTACCACTGAAGAATAACTTGGTCATCCCAGCCTCTTTCGTTTCGTTTATGAACGGATTCAGTGAATTGTGGATAGTTAACTGTCACCAAGAACTGCAGATCCTTCCTAGATGCATGTACACAGCAAACGCTGAGCCATTTATTGCAGAAGAGATGAGCGTCACAGAAACCTCCCATGCCGAGTGTGTGAGTGAAATTAGCACTACCACTAAGAGACAAGATCTTCTAGCTCGACTATCACCAGATCTCACTAAGGAACAACAGAAAAAGCTACTTGCCATTCTTCAATAGTTCTCTGAATGCTTCAATCCACAGGTGAGGAGTAAATAAGACAAATCAACGGTGAAGCACTGAATTAGCACTGGAGGCCATCAACCCATAAGCCAGAGAGCATACTGTGTATCAGCAACAGAGCGTCGAATAATTCGCGACGAGGTAGAGAAAATGATGAAGAATGACATCATTCAGCCATCGCAGAGCCAATGGTCGTCACCAGTGGTTCTTGTCAGGAAGAAGGATGGCAGTTGGCGCTTTTGTGCTGCTTACAAGAATCTTAATAAGGTAACTAAAAAGGATGTTTACCCTCTTCCACGAATTGACGATTGTCTGAAGGGGGCTAAGTTTTTCTCAGCCATGGACTAGTACTCAGGATACAGGACAATCGAAGTAGATGAGGCTGATCGTGAGAAAACTGCATTCATCATCCCTGAGGGTCTGTATGAGTTTAAGGTAATGCCATGGGATGGATGATGGATAATCTTCTAGGTCACCTGAAGTGGACGATGTTTCTTTGTTATTTAGATGACATTCTCAGAGACATTTGATGAACACATAAAGAGACTGAGGGACGTTCTTAAGTGTCTCCAACAACCCAGACTGAAACTTAATCCAAGAAAGTGTCTCTTTGGAGCAAAATAAATCAAAATACTTAGACACCTTGTGTCAAATGAAGGTGTACGGCCAGACCCAGAAAAGGTGAGATCTATAACGGAATTTCCTATTCCTAAAAGTATTAGAGATGTGAGAAGCTTCCTCGGATTATGTTCTTATTACCATCGTTTCATCAAAGACTTTTGTATCAAAGATAGGCCACTCCAAGAGTTGTTAAAAGCCAATGCTAAATTTTTCTAGAGTGGAGCTCAACAAGATTCTTTCAATGTGCTGCGAAAAGCTCTGACGGCTGACCCTGTACTTGGTCTCTATGATGAGAGAGCACCTACAGAACTACACACAGATGCCAGTGGGTATGGGATTGGTGCTGTTCTGGTGCACATTTCGGATGGAAAAGGAAAGGTTATAGCCTATTCTTCTAGGACACTTACAAAATCAGAGAAACTACACAACTGCAGAAAGAGAATGTCTTGCTGTGATCTGGGCCATGTGCAAATTTCGACAATATCTCTATGGAAGGGCATTCACAGTTGTTACAGACCATTCACTTTGTTGGCTGACAGGTCTTAAGGATCCAACAGGACGACTCGCCAGGTGGGCACTACGTCTTCAAGAGTATGACATTACCATAGGATACAAAAGTGGAAGAAAACACCAAGATGCCGACTGTCTCTCAAGAAACCCTGTGCAAGACCATTAAGACTTTGAAACAGATAGTGACTGTCACTCTGCACACCAGGATCTCTCTGCTTAATAGAAGGACGCCAAGATATTTCAAATTATGCTTGCCTTAAATCAGTCAGAGGATGTGAAAGGACAATTTAAGGTAGTTAATTGATAACTTTGCAAGAAAAACTTTGATCCGTTTGGAAAGAGGTGGTTACCAGTGATTCCTAAACACATACACTTAGATGTTCTACAGAAATTCCATGACACACCTGAGATCGTACATTTAGGATTTATTAAGACATACGATAGCATCCGCTAGAGATTTTTTTGGCCAGGTTTATTTAGAAGTGTCCGTCACTATGTGTCGCACTGTCGAGAGTGCCAGAGGAGAAAGGCAGTTCCTCAGAAACTACGTGGCCGACTCATACCAATTCCACCAGCTGAAACGCCTTTCCAGCGTGTTTGGATTGACTTCCTCAGACGATTTCCAACGTCTGCTAGTGGCAATAGATGGATTATTGTTTGCACTAATTATCTGACACGCTATGCCATTACAAAAGCCGTGAAAACAGCTGAAGCATTCGAGGTAGCCAAAGTCGTCATAGAAGATATTGTATTAACACACGGTGCCCCAGTGTCGTTAATTACGGATCGAGGGAAAGTTTTTCAGTCTAATCTTGTGACAGAGATAAACCGTTGGTGCAACATTACTCATCACACGATGACTGCCTACCATCCACAAACTAAATGCCTTACTGAATGCCTTAGTAAGACCTTGGCCGATATGCTATCAATGTTTGTCAATGTTGAGCAGAGCAACTGGGATGAAGTGCTACCTTTCGTGACGTTTGCCTACAACACCGCCAAACAAAACACCACAGGATTACGCCATTTTTCCTGGTGCATGAGCATGAGACGATAACGACGATGGACATTGTGTTTCTGTTACATCCTGACGACGTGGTCGACGACTAAATCAGCCAGGTGTTAACCAGAACTGAGAAAGCTCGGCAGTTAGCTCGACTCCGCTTGCTGCAGGCTCAAGAAAATGACCGCCAAAGGTATGACGCGAGCCATCGCCCTGTTGTTTACCAGCCTGGTGAACTCGTCTGGATTTTCACTCCTGTTCAGGAGGATGGTGTCTCTGAGAAGCTCCCCAGGCGCTACATTGGACCTTATAAGGTGCATGGGGGCTTAATTAAAAAGAAATAAATGCAATAATTTTAGTAGCTGTGTGACCGGTTATGCAGTCTCGTAATCGGTTGGCCCTGACTAGTATTAGCACGCAATCTGACTGCATAAAATAAAAATAAAGAATGACAAGGAATTTCCATTAACACCATTGATTAATTAAGTCCCCTGCAACTATAAAAGCTACGAAACAACAAAGCACAAGTGTACATGCTCTGTGTGTGGTAGTGTGACTCAACGTACATATATCTGGCTCAGTTCTTTCTCAATATGACAAAATATTTTAAACACCATTTACAATGAACTAATTGAAAAACCAGAAATACTATAATTGCACATAGAAACCAGAAAAACAAATCTAATAAATGAACCCAAGCCAGATGCCTTGTTGACTGTGCCTCTGAGCAAGAGGCATTGTCATTAAAGAAAACTGTAATACCTTTTTACCTCATTATATATTGACAAAAATTTTCCATTACACCAGCATCATAAATCAAAAGCCCATCTCCTTTCTCAAATACACTCTGACAATTGCAACTTCTTCCATCTATTCATTACGACCACCGAACAGCATCTACTCTCTCACCCAACAGAACAACAACTGCCCTTGACATCGCCTGAACTACTACTGCACCAGTGGAGGCGGCGGAATAATAATCTTTGGTGCAATCTCTGGCGCTTTGGTGCAATATCTAGCCACCTTTCAAGGTTGTAAGACAGTTGCCTGATGTTACTTATGAAGTTGAAGATTTCTACCCTGACACAAGATGACGGAGATCAGAGACACAGTCCATGTCCTTCGAATGAAAGGTAAATTCGAAGCTCCAGCGACAGGCAACAAGCATAAAGGAGACGAAGAACGTAGCGGCAGGGACAAGGAGGACGTAATACCGAGATGCTGTTCTCTTATGTATCCACAAATGGCAAGAAGCAGTGTACTGGAATGTTCTGTAGCTCCATATATACCGTATGTGTTCTCGCCGGAGGCAGTTTGCTCTGTGCTCTTGTATGTTCAAGTGCTGAAAAAACCTTTGTTAAGTCAAGTTAGTGTTCATCATTCATCTACTTACACTTTCTTCTATGTGACAATATAGTTGCCACATTTATAACTAAATTTTGTTTTTATAAAATATGTGTGTGAGGTGATTAGAGGTAAAACACTAATTTCAATGGTATTATTAAGTCTCATCCAAAAAAAGTCAACTGTTATACAAATACCTGCAAAACCTCTGCAATAAAGAATGATTTAGAGATATCATAACCATCAAATGCAACACCAAAAGACAGTCTTTGTCACTTACTTACTTTATATAAATGCAAAACTCTGCAAATATCACGTTTTACAACTCCTACTCTCATCAGAAACGTTATGTCAAGCAAACAACACTTATTTGATTCTAGTTTTGAATGGCATTTTCTCACGAATTTAATTTCATCTTCACTCATAATTAGTCCTAGGAAATGTTTTACACTTTCATTCCCAGCAAGCCTCACTAGAAGATATTTTCCACACAAACCTTCAAATTTTACTTAAAGTTGACATCAAAGATTAAAAGATGTATTAGACTTTTCACACAGTTAAATCTAGGTGTTCAATTTGCCAGTAAAGTATATTTTTTGTTTATTTTTGAGCTTGAACTACTTTATATCTCATGTATATATTTCCGAGGTTAATAAAAAATTATGTTTCATAAATTTTATTTATTTGTTTACCTACTTATTGGTAGATAAGAGAGTACTGTTTTGACAAATACACAGCAGAAAGGCTGGATTATTTCCTGTTTTAAAAGCACCTTATGTTAATTTTTTACCAAAATAACACATGGCTGTTTATTATTATTATTATTAAATTTAAAAAGATACTAAATTACTATTCAAAGCCACATCACCATTAGAATTACACCATTTTACTAAAGAAATTGAAATTGGATTTTGCCTCAGTGGCGTGTTACCAAAGTTACTGACATATCTTTATTTATGTTCTAATTAATTAATAATAATTAAAACATCTTTTAAGTAAAATTTATTCTCAGAATTGCAGTATGTTGACATCCTGCTTCAATAAAAATACCTTCATTGCTTCAAAACACATTTCTAAAAAAAGTGTCCATCTTACAATGAACAGGCTCAAGACGAATCCATTGCCATCATAGATGCCTGCATAGATAACTCAGAAAATCTCTATACATACAATAAATTTTAGAAAATGTGGTGTGGTCACATGAAAGAGTTCCACGGCCAATACACAACTGCTATCACATAAAAACATTCCACAACGAATTTCAAACTGCGGCATTCACACAGGTTGTCAATGTCACAACATGTCACTGACAAGGTTTCCTGGGAGAAAGTTTAGACAGCTACATTAGTGGTGGTGGTGAGGGAGGGAGGAATTAAAGTAGTCTATTTCCTTCTTTTGTGTCTTCAAAATGTTTATTTTTTTACTGTTTTTCATTGTTTTCGTGACAGACTGCAAATGTCCCTCGACAACTTTGATATTTCTGCAGGCAGTGTTCTTCCATAAGCGAGGCAAGATACCTGAACGTAAAAATGCTTTGGGTTTTACAATAACAGAACCGAGCTGACACTTAAATAGTGTATACATAGGAATACAGCAGAGTATATTTGCATTTAATGTCTCTCTATTCAAAATAAAGAGTTTCATAAAAGTTCAATCAAAATTCAATTTCAGTTGCGAGTAATTCATTACAATATCTCTAAGAACCCGATTTTCCCCAAGAATAAGGTCATCATAATAAAAGGAAGAGACTCAGTGGGAAACTAAGAAAAAATTCACCGTTTCTTCATTCCATTTTGAGCATTTCCACCATTTTTTCACCCTTTTCGCTATTTTCCACTACTTCGCATATTTCCCTTCCATTTTCCTATATTTCCTAAAACTTCACTATATTTCCATAGACTACAACCATACCCACGTTCTTTAACTCCAGTTTTAGATAAGATAGTGTTTTTTGATAATGAAGATTTACTAATTTTTAGTTAAATTTTGGTTAAATTTTATTGCAATTCTTAATTTTTGAAAAGGGAGTAATAAATTAGAAATGTACCTTAATACAGGGGACATGAATGAAAATTTTTTATCATAATTTTTTCAAACTGGATATTACACAGTAAATTTTTTGTCATGAAATTCATTTCTATTATTTTCAAGAAGTTCTTTCACTCCTTTGTATCTCAGTTTCACACATATGCCTTCGAAAAACTGAAAATCAATCCCACTTATTAATTTCAAACACCTGTCTGTTAACATAATTTTAAACTCCTTATTGAGCTCCATAAAAAATTTATTTCCATATCTAGTGTTCAAAAATTCCCATCCAGTTATATAAAACATTTTCATCCAGCTCATTGTTTTAGTGAATTAGAAGTCATTGTGTTGCTGAATTTTTCGAGTAGTGCTTCCATTTATGTTGAAAAATAATTAATAATACAATTTAAATTTATTCAGAGTCTGTCAAGCCAGATCCAGACAATACTCTTGTAATAAATTTAATTCAATATAAACACACTCAGGAAACAACAAATGGATATACACAGTTGGAGAGTCAGTATAAATTTTATGTAATAAATTTGAATTAAATACTTCAGTTATTAAAGATGAAGTTAAAACTGAAGAGTGGATTCCCATTTTTGATGATGAAGTTGAAGAATATATTGAAAAACATTAAAAGAAGATGACACTGACATAAAAATTAAAAAGAGATTGAAAAACTAAAATTAAATATAGACATTATATATTAATTCTTTAATTAGGTAATGTACATAAGGTAAATTATTTATTTTATTTTAAAAAACCATGTCTTTTTATCATCATGTGGACTTAATGCTATTTTAATTATCTCAACTGAATAAATTTCATGTTTAATGCTTATACTCATAGGTCTATATTTTTCAGGTTTATTAGATAGTCTTTATAATCTTCTAAACTTATTTTTTACAATACATTTCTTAACTCCTTATGATTTTTCAATTTAATCAACGTATCTTATTGATTTTTCTGCTACATTCATCCTTCCTTCTGCCTAAAGCTTTTTTATATATTTGTGTAATGTCAAAAATATTTTCTTTTGGATAGTTACTAGAACCAAATTTACCAAGCTACATCTCCATATCTTCAAAAAGATCTTCAGTATTGTAACTGTACATGTCATTATCTTGATAATCTTCACATTTTGGTTTCATAGCTCTATAGTGAAACACTCATCAGTTCATTAGATAAATAAAGTGGACTCATATAAATTTAAACTGAACATAATTTTGGTTTCATTCATGTGACTTGCAGCACATTTTTCATTACATTTTGTTCTTCACATAGAATTTTGTTTTGCAATACGTTTTTCACACTTATTTGCATATGAAACTATTTTTATACCCTCTATATTTCTTTTATTTAGCATTCTTTTTCCAAACACTCAGCTGCTCATTAACTTGCAGAAATCTTTTTCAAAATCAATTTTTCCTTTAGTTCTCAATCCTGTGATCAAGTCTATATATTTTTAACTAATACAATTTCTTGAATTTAAAACTCCATGTGGTTTTATTATTTTCATATCTAATAGACAAATATACACTCCTGGAAATGGAATAAAGAACACATTGACACCGGTGTGTCAGACCCACCATACTTGCTCCAGACACTGCGAGAGGGCTGTACAAGCAATGATCACACGCACGGCACAGCGGACACACCAGGAACCGCGGTGTTGGCCGACGAATGGCGCTAGCTGCGCAGCATTTGTGCACCGCCGCCGTCAGTGTCAGCCAGTTTGCCGTGGCATACGGAGCTCCATCGCAGTCTTTAACACTGGTAGCATGCCGCGACAGCGTGGACGTGAACCGTATGTGCAGTTGACGGACTTTGAGCGAGGGCGTATAGTGGGCATGCGGGAGGCCGGGTGGACGTACCGCCGAATTGCTCAACACGTGGGGCGTGAGGTCTCCACAGTACATCGATGTTATCGCCAGTGGTCGGCGGAAGGTGCACGTGCCCGTCGACCTGGGACCGGACCGCAGCGACGCACGGATGCACGCCAAGACCGTAGGATCCTACGCAGTGCCGTAGGGGACCGCACCGCCACTTCCCAGCAAATTAGGGACACTGTTGCTCGTGGGGTATCGGCGAGGACCATTCGCAACCGTCTCCATGAAGCTGGGCTACGGTCCCGCACACCGTTAGGCCGTCTTCCGCTCACGCCCCAACATCATGCAGCCCGCCTCCAGTGGTGTCGCGACAGGCGTGAATGGAGGTACGAATGGAGACGTGTCGTCTTCAGCGATGAGAGTCGCTTCTGCCTTGGTGCCAATGATGGTCGTATGCGTGTTTGGCGCCGTGCAGGTGAGCGCCACAATCAGGACTGCATACGACCGAGGCACACAGGGCCAACACCCGGCATCATGGTGTGGGGAGCGATCTCCTACACTGGCCGTACACCACTGGTGATCGTCGAGGGGACACTGAATAGTGCACGGTACATCCAAACCGTCATCGAACCCATCGTTCTACCATTCCTAGACCGGCAAGGGAACTTGCTGTTCTAACAGGACAATGCATGTCCGCATGTATCCCGTGCCACCCAACGTGCTCTAGAAGGTGTAAGTCAACTACCCTGGCCAGCAAGATCTCCAGATCTGTCCCCCATTGAGCATGTTTGGGACTGGATGAAGCGTCGTCTCACGCGGTCTGCACGTCCAGCACGAACGCTGGTCCAACTGAGGCGCCAGGTGGAAATGGCATGGCAAGCCGTTCCACAGGACTACATCCAGCATCTCTACGATCGTCTCCATGGGAGAATAGCAGCCTGCATTGCTGCGAAAGGTGGATATACACTGTACTAGTGTCGACATTGTGCATGCTCTGTTGCCTGTGTCTATGTGCCTGTGGTTCTGTCAGTGTGATCATGTGATGTATCTGACCCCAGGAATGTGTCAATAAAGTTTCCCCTTCCTGGGACAATGAATTCACGGTGTTCTTATTTCAATTTCCAGGAGTGTAGTTTGATAATTTTATAGTGAACTACATAGTTATGTTTGTCATTCAAAAGAGTCAGTATAAATTTTATTTAATAAATTTGAATTAATACTTGTTGCTTTCTTTAGTGCCAGTGGCAGCTGAAGCAGCCTTTGTGCTTTGTCCAGGCAACATTTTATTTTCAGGAGATAATGGAAAATATTTATGTTGATCAAATAAATCTTTTGGAGATTATAATTCTACTTCAAATATATATCCCTACTCAGAATTATATGAAATTTTCATCATATTAGTATTTAAATTACCTTCCAATTGAAAATTTCCATATGGTAAATACTGACTCATTGCCCAAGCATACTAACTGATTGCATCTAAATATATTAATTTTTTATTTACAGTATAATTTCTCTTCTTCCTCTTTTACAAAGCTTAATCAAAGCACATTTGTTGTTCCATAACTGTGTGCTTGAAATTTAAATTCCACTTTTTCTTTCAGATTGAATCTTACATTCACAAACAAGTAAAAACATTACTTTCAGCATGTTACCTATTTTTAAATTAATCTTTCACTGCTTTCGCAATTTCTGGTTTTGATGCATTGAACAAGATATTTGGCTGAAGCACATTTAGATTGTTCTCTAAATTTATTGTTTGTAATGTGTCTTCAAAAACTTTATCAACAAGATAATTATTAATGGTAAAAAATGGACTTTTTCAGTTCTTTAGCTTTAACATCTACAAAAATTTCATCATGAAAATTAGGTGATCTTTGCCAAAGATTTCCTCGAATATGTTCCTGAATATTACGATGTTTAATAATTAAAGCAATTAAATCGTCTTTTCTTAGTTTAGTATATCCAGTTAAATTATTCACTCTGTAATATTCATTAATTTGAACGGTCGTGAATTGTTTGATTTTTGTTTTTATTTATATAAATGTTCAGTTTACTGAATGTTCTAAAAGTTAAATTTAAATGGAATCAATCTGATTTTTAACACCAAATTTCTTATACTGACCAGTGAACTGCATTAAAACAAGAGACGCTTTCGTTCAGTTCATTTATCAACAAATATTGTAAAAGAAAACTAAACCTCTGTAATATGTAAAGGAATGATTTTCAAGAAGACGCAAATGTAGAACTTGCAAGAACTCAATGCTACCATATGATGATGGACTCAGGTCCAAATCTAATAATGATTATAAATAACCATATCAAGAAACTTTCTCCCTGGTTGCAGTATTTCCTATACAAGGTAGATTCTCTACATACACTACTCGTAGGCCAGATGAAGAATTTTATGATTATAAGCTTGCTGAAAGCATAATTGAAAAATTTTTGGTGTCCATATAGTAGTAGAAGATAAGGATTTTATCAAAAGCACTTTGGGAATTTATCTCGTTACTTTAAAATATTCTGTGAAGATATGATAATATATGTTGATTTGGTAATGCACACAGAAGCACAATATATACAAATATTTTAACTAAGTCAACAATAGAGTTCAATACACCTCTTACTGGAAAAAAATTGTTTTAGAGTTGTAGATTGAAAATAAAACTAATAAAACAAGAGATACTGTTTTAGATGATGAACCTAGACGTAAACTAGCTCCTTATATAACTGAAATATATGTCGAACATCCTGATAAAGGTAACATTCAAAGAAAAACATTACAAGAAATTATCGGTTCTAAAGGATATAAAATTAAAGGAGAAAAAGCAACATCAATGAATATTTTGAACAAAGTCAAAAGAATGGTTAAATTTAAGTACTAATTAACTTACAACTGTTTTCCATAGTTATCTGTCATCAATGGAGATTTCAACACCATTTAGATTAATAAATTTTGTATACACTCATTAGATAATTACTTCATAGATATGTATATGATTATCATCAGGACGACATACAGATAGAAGAAATGAAGCTGCAAATTCTCTCATTTGAAGTGTATTGTATGAAGTATGACTACACATTTACATATAAAAAATTATCTTTATTTACCCATCTGCTATGTGAATTGTAAAAACCAGCTGTTTAACAAATTTTTATCTCCCTTCTATCTCAAAACTTTCTCAAAAAGATATACATCTGCACCGGTATAATAATTTTTCTGATATTTGAGTTCATAAAATTTCCTTTCACTTCACCATCAAAAATTTTCTATTTGTATGTAACTGGGTTTTTAGCTGGATATCACTTTTCAATACTGTTTTCAGTTCACTAATTCTGATTTTATAACCTACTTTATATTTCGGTTTAGTATCTACAATGTTTGACACATAAGCAGTTTGGAATAAATCCTTTTCCTTTCTTGGTTACATATTTTGGTGTTATCTTCACTATTTAATGTCCTGTATTACTATGTATGTCAACCAACTTTACAACCAATTCAATCCATTTATAATTTCCTTGTAAGCCAGTTCTCTTTCACATGATTTCCTTCAATGTTCTATTGAATCATTCAACATCACATTCTTTTAATCCAGTAATTGTTGGATAACGATTTACATAATTTTTCGTTTGTTCGTGAAATTCTTTGTTGTTGAATTCTTTACCATTATCTGTTCATAGATTTCTTGGAATCCTTAACATCAGTTTGTTTCAAAAGAATCAGGTACATTTTTATCTGTCTTACCTGTAACTGAAATAGATTAAGCAAACTTTGAAAATTTATCAATACCAAGTAATAAATATTCACATTACTTATTTATTTTTGAAATTCATTTCAAGTTTCTGGAATCCTTTTCTACTCAGTAAAGTTGCCATAATCATCTCTACCAAGGAAAACATTTCTTATATTAAAAATTTTTCTAATTGTTTTATGTAATTCATTAATAACTTCTTCACATACATTTATCTCATAGATATTTACAATTTTTAACATGTTTACACTTTTTAGGTTAATATACTGTACAAACACCTTCAATCCTGTATTCCTTTTTAGTTCTTCCTGTTTGAGGGTGATATATTTCAGTAAATTTTCTACACGTCAAACACCTAATGTGGGAATCCATTTATACAGACTAAAGTATCAATAAACCTAATTTATTTCACCGGATATAACAAATTTTATATCTACTACTACAGTTTTCATTGTACCTCTTAATCTTATAGTTAAAAATTAGATTTATGTACCACTATTGATTGATTATTAATCTTTATTATGTAGCTTACTTTGTACATTTACTGTCCTATCAAAATCCCTAAATTTAAAACCATTGTTTATATTTTTTGCAACGACAAGAGTTCTTATAAGCTTAAAATCATATTCAAAATCATGCATTTGTTGCTCCCTTTAGCTGTTTCAATAATGTTACGTAATTCTTTATAAAATTGTTTAAAATATTTGATTCCAAAGACTGAACATTTTCAATTTTTGTTCTAATTCATTTTCTATTTTTTATAATGCTTCAAATTTTATTTATTCAGTATTTCGCTCATTTATTTTATTTCCAAAAATTACATTCATTAGATTCAAGGTATTATATCATTTATAACCACATGAGAACAGCTGTTGCATGAATATACATAACTGACGCATGCTACCTCATCGAAATTTTGCAGTCTCCCAACATTTTAGTAGAACCAATTTCTACCAAAAGTATTCAGGAAAACTTCCTCAAAATGAATCAGCCACAAATTTCTTATCATGTTCTTATAATAGCACATACATGTGCCAATATCTAAATTCGCTATTCCATATTCAACATTTTTTGTATATCAGGTAATTTGTCAGTTATACAGTCACCTCTGAATTTTCACTTGCTTATGAAGTAAGCCATTAGGGCACATATCTATTATATTTTTGCAATTTTTTAAGACCTGAAACCTTTTTTTCTAATGCCAGATTACGTTTTTTTTGTCACACTAACTATGCATCATTCTTCTTTTTTTTTGTTAGCTACTTTTGTTGTAGCTGCTGCTCCATATGCTAATGAACCAATTGCCCCTAATTCTGCTACTAAAACTGCAAGAAAAGCTCCATGTTTTTCTAGGCCTGACCCTTCTATTTTCTTTATAAGGTACTCAACATTTTTTTTCACAGCAGGTGTGCCTAATGTCATAAGTTAATTTCCACCATTTTTCTAGACACCACCTGAATATAGATTCAGCTGACCCTTAGGTCTCTCTTTTAGCATAAGTTATTATTAGGGATATATAACTGTACTTTATCAAGTTTGATTAATAATTGATTTAGCGTCATTTTGTCACTAGGTAGCAAACTGTAATCAGTGCTGAAGTTATTTATTCATATTGCCAAAGTGTTATAAAACCCAATCCATTATCATGAAATGCATTGCCAATATCCAAATCTTATTTTTCAATACTTTATTCCTGTACTTGCTGTTGCTTCAACTTTTTCACTGAATGAAGCATCGGAACTATGCATTCAGTCTTGTGCAGCTAGTTGAAGTTGTTTATCTACTTCATCTTAGATTCTTAATCTTCATGTCCTCTATAGACAATATCATGTTTTTTACATGTGTCATCTAATGGATTTATGCCTTGATCTCCTGTAGTTAATTTTTCATCTAATTAGGTTCCAGGACCACAAAATCTGTAGCCTGCATGATGTGTTTTAAAGGATGTTTTCTTAACCAAAGTGTTAATGGAGCCTATACCATATTTTTCACTTTTCTAAAATGAAATTATTCAGAAATGTAATCAAATATGGGACCCCTTTCGGATTATTGATATTGAAGTCACTAAATTTACTCATTAACATTGTGTTAATCGAACTTTTTTCATTATGATGATTTGTATTTCCAATCAATTCTTCACAATGAATTACCACTAATATTGCAATTAATTCACTTTCTCACCTTCTGAATAATACTCCGTACTTACTGTAATTATTTTAATTCAGGAATGTATGCATAATAAATTTCTTTTATTAAATTATTGTATTTAATACATCCACTTGATTTTATTTTATTTGGAAATTAGTAGCATTTAGTGCTTCTGAATCTAATAATATATTTCCACGTTTTGATAAATCAGTAGAATCAAATTCTTCATTCATATCATCAATAATAAAGTTTTTTGGTTAAAAGATTCATTACCCCATCTGTTCCTTCATATTCTCTTTCACCAATTATGTATCTCCATTAAGTTTTACTGGGGAATTAGCAACAAATTTAAACATACCTACTGGTCTTAATCCAAGAACATGTTGTTTGCTGTTGTTAATGCACTCAAAAATTCTTTCACTTTCAATTTTTAACCTTCTGTTCTTTATTATCTAACTTTTCTAGCCTATCATTTCATTTTCTTCTACTCTCTCTTCTTTGTATTTATTCAATATAACATTTAATTCTGTATAATTTTGTTTTTTGACTGTCATATTGTTTAATTTGTGGTACATCTCCAAATTCTTCATAATGTTGATAATAGTGATAGAGAATAATTTGCTTTTTAACTTCTCTGTTTACCTCAATAGCTATCAAAACATTTTCACCTAAACCTTCAATCATTTGTTTAACTCGTTCATTTGCGTCAATAACAGATTAATGTTTTATTATAATGTTCATATTCAGTTCTGTGTTATTTCTTCCAAAGCTTGAATACTCCTTTTAAATGAACTTTTTTCCGTTTGGTTTAGCTTTTTAAAACATTTCTTGGTCATATTTTGCAACAGTTAATTAAGATATAAAATTAAATTATTAATGTTTTTCTAACATTCATGTTTACAGTAATGTTTATGTTAACATGTTTACCAGTTCTAATTTGGAGGTATTAAATTTTCAACAGGTTTTTGTTTAGCATGATTATGTTGTTAGAAAGGCTTTGATTTTTATCTGTACTGACCATTATGCTTCCTTGTCATGTCTAAAAAACCAAACTGATCTTACTGCAACATTTGCTATGTATTTCTTGAAAATTATCAAGCTTTAAATCACCACAAACGAACTCATAGTACGTATGGCTCAAATTTGTGTCATCCACCTAAAGATATGTACGAAATTAAGATTATCTTTCACTAATTGTTTTGGTATCTTTGAATATGTTTGACTTAAATGAAAGCAATCTATTCCTTTATGTCTATCTCTAATAAAATATTCTCTACTACATCCTGATTTTTCAGCTATGGTAATATCAAATAATACCAGTAAATTACCTTGACATTCATCTGTTGGATAATTTTGTTGTAATTTTCAAGGAAAGTAACAATAGTCTTTTTTTGGTCAATCTAAACTTTCAGAATGAACAAACAAATGTTAGATTTTATTCCTGTTTGACCATCCTGGAGCTAAAAGATAATTGTCAATCATTAATGTCATTTTCCAACAACCACTTGATCCTATTATTATAAAATCGTATTGATTTAGGTAATAGTTTACCATGTTTATTTTTTTGATTTGCTCTTTGCAGTAAACAGTCTGCAACAATTTTTTATTATTTTGTAGCTTCCAAGAAAAATTGTAAAGGAAAGCATTGGTCTTCTAGTACTCACAAGAGAAACTCTCCATCACAGCTCCCTCAATGGCACACTGGATAGCCCAAGAAAACCTGAACACAGGTCAAGCTTGAAAACATGAGGAAGGTGTACTGAATTGTAAAAAAAATAAGCAAAATAGCAATAGTGAATGGTCCAAGTTCAAGATGTGCAACATTGAGTGGATTGCAAGAACTACGGCATCATGCTTGTGTCGTCACAGTGTTGGACTTCCCTCATGCCCCTTTCTTGTCACAAAATTATAAACTTCCTGTCCAGGCATTTTGACATATCTGTTCTCCTTCTGCAGTCTTGGCAATTGTCATACTATATATGTGTCATGTGGTAAGAATGTATTACTGTCGCAAGCACATGTGATGAATAGAGAGAGCAGGCAAGATGCCATATAGACTGTGAACTATGTTACAAAGGAATTCAAGAGTCAATGCTAACAAAACAGAACACAAGATTCATAACATGTGGTACTTGCATAGAACAAATAGGTGGTCTCTTTCATACTCCTCGCTGTTGCAAACGGACATTACAGCATGATAGACATGGCAATGACCAGATGGACCATTCATATATATATAGGGCACATTTGAGATTTAAGCATAGGACCTGCCCCATCACAGTAACCCCATAACCATGACGCCGTGGCTATGCACATTCCCTCAATATTCCACATTTTGAGCCCGGGCCATTCATTGTTTCTATTTTGCTTTCTTTTTCACAGTTTAGTATATCTTCTTTCTGTTTTCATGCTTGATCTGGGAGGGATGTGATGGGGAGAAACTAGAACTCCTTGAAATCAAGAAACTAGAACTCCTTGATATCAAGTATTAAAACAGTATGTGGGGGGACTTACAGGAAATAATATAAAAGAGCATGTTAAAGATCCAAGCATCTAGACAGTCCATTTGAGGAAGGGCATCCAGTTAATGAAATAGTATGAAGACTATCACATCATGGGGGGAGGGGAGGGGAGATGGTATTCCCATAATTCAGAACTGATAGAGAGATACATACGTAAGACTCAATGATTAGGAGGACCTCTCTCATTTAATTTCAATTTTCTTTAACTTCCTTAAGCTATGTTTTTTTTTAAAATTATGTATAGCACAAGGATACAAGTATGTCCACTTTCTTTAAAGTTGGCAGGAGGCAAGATTGATATTGGGAGATGACATAGCAAGAATCTTGTGTCTCGCCGTCTCTTTATAACAAACTGTAAAGGTGATGTGTATATATATGAAAACTTCACCTAGGAGAGGAAATGAACGTAGAAATATAGCAAATATTGAGGTTGAGAATCATTTCAATGTACCTTAAACTCTTGTAAAGGTACCTGCTCATGAACAGGTAGCATTTTTATACCATACTTTTAGAGTGCATTCCTCTTCATCCGTAATACTTTGGACATTTGTGTTTTGTGCCTCCACTGTATGCCATTAGATGAAGGAGCAGCTTAAATTATATTTCTTTATCTACAATAGCTTAATCACTACAACAATTTGTTTATGCTGTGAATTTTGGAGACATGTTTGGTTTTCTGTACCAATATACGGGACATAATGCATCTAATATCACTCAAACTGTCAGGTGTCTCATTCATATGACTCATTTTATAATTTGAAGTATGTCTGTGGAATTAAAAAAATTGTTTCACCTAATCATTATTTTCTTTAAGAATGACCATCAATAATAATGATGTATTGTATACTCCAGACTACTTAATGTGGGGCATAATACAATTCCATGAATACTGAGAGCCGAACATAGTTTGAGTTATATTAGATATATGATGTCCCAAGTAACGGTACTGAAAACTAAATGTTTCTCCAAAATTCGCTGCATAAACAAGTTTCTGTAGAAATTAAACTATTACAGATAAATAAATACAATTTATACTACTGTTTAACCTAATGTCATTTCATGTTAGAATCAAACAGTGACATACTAAGTGTTAAATATGAAGAGTAACGCACTCTCAAATTACATGGTGAAAATACTATCTTTTGGTGAGCAGGTCATCTCAAATGCAACCCACCAGTAAAAAAAGTTGTTAACAGGTGTTAAGTAAAAGACCTTCATAATAGCCAACCCATATTCTAAAATAAAATAATAAATAGTATATTAAACAATACTCATTCAGCCACAGCTACAAGATCTAGATGTTGGCATTGCCATGTTCAATGAGGGGGTGGGGCTGGGAGGGGGGTGGGATGACAAGCTAATATCTAGGTAGGCACGTTGACATGACACAACGATTAATGTATAAGTCTTTAAAACAGGAACTCAGAGAGAGGAAAGCATATGACGCAAAGCAGACAGGTAAAAAAGGCAATCCAGATGTTAAGTTCTAGCTGTTAAATTGAGAAAGCTGCTTTGAGAATAGAAAAGTCGTTGCAGGGTAGAAAGATACTCATGATGTTTGGGATAATGCACCTCAATGTTAATTGATTAGGTGACCCTATCATGGGAGGGCCTGTGCCATAATGGGAGTAAAAGGAGATAAAGAAACAATATTGCTGTAACAATTTAGGATTGTTCTGGAAGCATTTTTCTGCATTTATCAGTGTGTTTGACAATCTCACAATGGCGTGATGTGACAATTATTCAAAGCCTTATTCAAAGATAAGAAGAATTTAACTAGATAGTGCAGCTCCTTGAAGTTATGTACTAGTTCGCTAAATGAATGAACAAGGAAGCGCATGCTCGAGCTTCACTGTCTGCATAAGACATAGGCAAAATGAATATTAGGTAAGGAGCAACGAAGAGTTGTGCATTCCTCAACAGAACGATTTGTGGTTATGTACGTAACATCATGCATGTAAGACTTGGGTCAGTTACAACCTTACCATAACCTTGAGTAGCTGTTAAATCCTATGAAGTGTCAAAGAAAAGCACAAATTTGTGAATGTACTTAGGCACGTTCGAACGAAAATATCCTGGCTCAGTAGCTAACCATCTAGATTAAGGGGTTCCGGAACGCCCTATACTTGCAATGTTAAAATAACGCTTATAAATTACATCTTTCCTCACAAAGTATTTGAGGTAGGAAGTTGAACTTTTTACAGATTGTTTATTGGAATATGGGCTACAACTTAACACAGGGATTTTACAAAATTTTAGTTCAGTTATTAAAGATGATTTTTTTTTCAATTGTAATGAAAATTCACAACATTTTTTTGCAATTTTTTATTTATATATTCAAAAATATACAGTTTTTTGGAAAAAGGCTGTGTTAAATTATGCAGAAGGTACTGTGTAACATTTACTGAAAGTTTGAAACAAATATGTTTGGAAGATCCTTAGAAAACATGTAATTAGTATGAGAAAATAAAAGTTTTGGGAATTGGGCGACAAAGATTGGATTAACTTTTTAGTGCATTCCAGGTCCATAGGATGGATTATCTTCATCCTCTGCAAACTCCTCCTCCAGCTTCCTCTTGTTCCTCCTCCTGTTTACTCTTGCTTGTATTTCTAGACTCTTTACAGCCCTGTCTGCAGCCCAAAGGCGTTCCTTGTCTAAAGCAAGCATCGCTCGTACCATGTTAGAACCTATCTTCATTCCCATATTTCTAAATACCTTGCACCTTACAATGTTGCCATCATTGAAAGTCGCAACAGCATCATACACACCAAAGTGAAGTGTTTCTATTCCAACAAATACAGTCTTGGGGATTCTCGACCATATAACACTATTTACACTTTCATTGGGGTTTTGAGTTTTTCCGTGAATACACTTTTTCAACAGTTCAGGTGCTGCTAAGTCTCTGAAAATAGGTTTTATCACCTCCATTATTGCATGACGCAGACTATGCTTATGAGTGTACACTTCACCAGTTAGCAATCCTTTGTTATATTTACACCAGCTGTCTTCTTCTTTGGGACACAAGCTATGTTGGGGATTTTCATCGGTTGAAGAAGTATGAAAAAAAAAAGAGCCCAAACAGCCTTCTTCATTTCGTCGACACTTTGCGTATTTTGCCTAATAGCCATTCTATAATAGTTCTGTGTTTTGTCAATTACACTGTCAGTTAACCTTCCCTTCCCATCCAACCCTTTACCATCACTGAGTTTTTGTTTTTTGTACGAAGCTTTCAGTCGCCGAAGTCTTGTTCCCATTCGCTTCTGTACGTGTCCAATACACTCAAATTTCTGCACTACAACATCATCACCATAGGGCTTCAGTCCTTGAACATGTTTGAAACTTTTAGAATCACCGTCACCAAGGTAATTAACATATCGCACTTTATCACACGCCTCAGAACGCTGGAATATACTGGCAACACCAGCCACTTCCATTCCTCCACTACTGCCACTATAGTTAGCTTTGCAATTATTTTCATGTGTACCTTTATATTTTTGTGGACATCTACAATACTTTGATATTACTGCTACATCTAAAACTTTCCCTGTATACATACTGGTGGCAGATACTACACCATGAAGAGATGTGTGTCCCCGTTTATGCCAGGTACCATCGAATGCTGCAATCAAATCTCTGTTACCATTATTTTCCATTACTGCCTCTTCCACAGCGTTCTTCATAGATTCTATACAGACATCTTCTACTTTAGACCCTATTAATTTATTATAGGTCGTAAACTTTGTTGGGGGATTTGGAAGATTCATGATGCCACAGAAAATTGCACCTGCAGTAGCACCCTTACCAACTGAACGCAAGGAATAAACAAATCTAATGTTGTGTTCGTAGATTTTGCTACCATTTTCTTCAGTTGCAGTTACTGCAACACTGTTCCAAAAGGTGGTCATGTATGAACACTTATCACATTTCAGTTGTATTTCACTAGCAAGTCCTACGTGCTTTATTATGGAGAGTTCCAGACCAACTTCACTACAATGAATACATCTTACACAGTTTGAAAAAATTCCTTTGAGAACCGACATATCAAATATTTCAGTCACATCCGATTCGCCCATAAAACATTCATAGTTTTCACTCATTGAACCAAGCTTCTTCTGTGAAGTATTTTCTTTCCCACTTTGACTGCTATGGGCAGGTGTACTTGAGAGGTTAGGTTCACTCACTTGGTTATCGTCTTTATTGTTAACAGTAATAACACATACATTTGGCTTTCCAACATTTCTCCTTTTCTTAAAAGCCTTCAGAGGATTTCTAATAACTTTACTTTTACTCATTATTATACTTCAACAAAACAGAGACTCAAGAAACAGAATTAATTACGAATATTTTCGAGATAACGACAGAGTAAATAAACATGAAACAAACGACAATCACACCAGCGATATATATTGAACCATCACAGGTTAGCCACAACACATACGTTATCTCACATCACTAAAATGTACCTGATGAACACGGACGTTAATAATAACACCATTTGACAGCAGTTTAACAGCGCCACAGTGGGTCACGCCCATGTAGAACACATTTCAAAAAAAATTAAAAATAGTTGTAGTCTTCGGAATTGAATAAATTATATATCTATTAAAAGGTAATAGTCTGCAGATTCAGAAAACGCAAAAAAGTAAAAATTGAACTTTTCATGATTTTGAGCCTTTCCGGAACCCCTTAAGTGCTAGTAATGGGGAATTTTGTAGAGTTTTGATTAAAGTGCTGAATGAGATGGTTGCGATTGTAAGTGAATTTCAGTTCCTGAATATTACGCTCCAATTCCACTCCCAAGTGTGATAAAAATAATAACTAACAAAAGCTTGCATGGGACCACGACCCTTTGTTGTTCTGTATTTCCTCTTATTATTTATTGCTGCTGTGTTTTCTTCCAATTTTATGCAGTCACAAAGTGGGGAGTATTTTGGTGTTTAGCAAATAAAGAAGTTATACAAAAGTATGTGCATGGAAAAACTCAAAATCCTAAAGAAAGTTACAGCTCTCCAATAGGAAAACATGCTCCAAGACAACATTTCTTTCCACAAGTGCTGTGAAGTTGCAGTGTATGATGCTTGTTTAGTTTTTAACTGTACTATAGTCTGATTTAAAGTAGTTGTCACTTGACGTTTGCGCTGCGAAGTTGCGGCGTTGTCACGTCAAGCACTGGCTGGAGGCAGCCGCCTCAGCGCATCGCTACCCCGGCGATAGAAAATCGTTTTAAAGTCTGTATCTTCTACAAAAAGTAAGTAAACAATTTCAAACCCACATATGATGTGTATCTCTACAATGTCTCTCAATCTGTCAAATATCTATTCTTAATTTTAATTAGGACAAGAGTTAGGTTAATTTGTTTGAAACCATTTAAATTCTCGATTTCGCAAACAACTTCTAACTTATCACGCCATTACTGAAAAACTATTGGTGTCACAGCAACATATTTTTTTCCATTCATTACCAAAATAATGAACTCGGCAAAGAATCCTTAAAAGTTTTCGTACTGCATCACGTTTCCTGTATATAAATTTCTGAAAACACCATTTTTAAGCAACCCTATCAGTACTGAACTCGAAACAAGTATGACGTTTAAAATCTCTATCTCCTATAAATATTATGCAAATATTTTGAAATTTACGTACAGTATCGGTCTCAGTGGTATCTATAAGCAAATCAAATATCTTTTCTTAATTTTAATTAGGGCCGTTGTTACTATTGAAGTATGAGAAATTTTCGCGTCCGGAAGTTTTCTTCTTTAGATTGCAAATCTCGAAAACTATTACACACATTGAATAACATCTTGGTGTGTATACAAAACGGAATAGAATTAAAATTCAGTCTAAGTGACCGTAAGGAGATGACGAGAGCTGGCCAAACAGTATTTCTTAGTCTCACAACAAGAATAATAATTAATCGAAATAAACTCACACACACAATATTTAATGGCAGTAAGTACACTACACATTAATCAGACAATGCGAAAACACGGCTTAATTCAGAGTCAGAGGAACTAACCGTCTCGCTGCTCGTGTTAACAGATATAATTAAGTCTTCGACACTTTGTCGTAAGATACCTTCCTTGTTCCACGCGTCCTGTATCACTCCTTTCACGTGATGTACTACCTTCTGCCAGTCTTCCGATGTCACAATTTCAACTGCCTCTTTCAAAAGACGTTCCACTTCGGTTAATGTGAATTTCTTATTTTCTGCAGCAATATGCCGTTTAACCTGAGTCCAAATCAGCTCTATTGCGTTGAAATGTCAATGGTAAGGAGGCAATCTGAGCACTTTATGCCCGTATTTTTTTGCTACTTCATCCACAATGTAAATCGGGTTCTTTGGCTTGTGTTGCTATACAAGTTCTAATAATTCTGCCGTTGTAAAATTACTGTCGAGCTGCACCTTATGTTTCTGTAACCAGCTAACAATGTCGTTTTTCCTCGTTGCCTTTGTGGGTGCTTTGTCTTGTATTACTGAATGATACGGAGCGTTATCCATAACAATGATAGTTTTTTGTTAAGTTCTGGAGCACACAGTCTTCAAACCATTTCAAAAAGTATTGTGGTTCATGTCCTCGTGGTAGTCGGAGGTCTTATTTGAAATGAATAGCAGCAGACAATTTGGAATGAAACCTTTTGAATTTCCGGTATGTGCTACAATTATCCTTTTTCCTCTGCCGATCGGAGCTGCCATACTTCCGCTGATGGTACCGTCTGTCCAGCCTTTTTTTAAACTGTGTCCTGCATTCAGCCACGTTTCATCAAGCCAAACGATATCATCAAAATTTGTCCCCACTACTTCTCTAAGAAAGCGGCATCGCCAGGCTGCAATATCTTGGCGTTCCATTAGTAACTTTCTGCCAGAGATGGATTTATAGCGGAATCCTAACATTTTCACGACTCGTAACAAAGACGATTTACTACCCTAAACAGGTCAGCCGCTGTGAGGGTAGCATGTAGTTTTTTGAGTTTTGTATACTCCTTCCTCGAATAAAATGCGTATATTTGACGACGAATGCCATCTTCCTGAAAAAGAGTCAAGTTTTGTGACACTCTTCTCTAGTCGCCTCTTTTTCCCAGGCGTCTCCAATTTAGGTGATTCACTTGAGCCGTCTTTCGTGAATTTCTCCTTGCAGATTCCTATTACTGGTCGTTCGCTAACTTGCAGAGCAGCTGCAGTTCGCTCCACCACCTTATCCAAAGGAACGAGACGCCCTCCTGCATCCCTCTCTCCCTTAAGGAACACACGTATTCACGCGCCTCACTGCGTGTAACGACGCCATGTCCGCCACTTTTTGGAGGTTTCCGAGGAGTGTGCAGCCTCGGCCTCCCTCTCTTGCGACTGCTTTCATCAGACATCGTAAACACGCGAAGCTACAAGTCCCTCAAATCTCTCACCCGCACGTCTACAACGGCTCGCAGAGGACTGGCTGGCACAATGCTTTAGTCAGCTCAGCAGAGCGAAGTGGCAACGCAGTGGCAGCCGACAGCGCCGGCTACCATTGGTTTATCGGTGGCGGGAGCCCTGCAGCCTGTTGCCTATCAAGTGACAACTACTTTAAATCAGACTATAAATATGGCTGACTATGGACTCTACGGGGCTGGGACCTGATCTAGGAGTTTTCACAGTGTCGATATTGAAAGAAATCAATATCAGGAGAATTAATGCAGCTGACATGACTGTTGCTCAATTTGAAAATCAGGTTAACCTAAGATGACATGCAAAGAAAAGACTGCTTGAGGACGAAGAGGAGAATTCATATGGTTTGCACTGGTTCACCCGGTAACATAAGGTCTAATACACAAACTGTCAAATCTTTGATTCATGTTTCCCACAACTTACATTTTGGCAGCTTTATGTACCTTTTCCTCACAAAACACTGACATCATAGTCCTTAAATTTGGCATGCAATTAGTCAACACTATAGTGAAATAATGTGTGCAGTGAATTCTCATTTACTACAATAATAAGGCATTTACGAATGAGAAAAGCCCTACGATTGGCACATTTCTTTCACAGAAATTTGGAGAATTGTCAAAATCTAGCAAAAGAAGAAATCAGTATTCTGCTCCACAGATAATTGTAACAATGGTAAGCCGAACTTTGTACAAAAATACTGCAATTTTGTTCTGACAGAATAAATATAAAGGGGTGGGGACATTTATACTCACCTAGTTGAAAAAATTTCAATTGTTTATAACTACAAATATATAATTACAAGAGCACGAAAAAGTATGTGTGTATCCATATAAAGTTTCTTAATAACTGTGCCAAATTTAGTTACATTGCCTTGAAAACTTTGTAAGGTTTCCTTTGAAGTATTGCAACTTAGCAAAGTATTAAAAGAAAATGGGTAATAGGATTAGTTTTCTGTACTGAAGAGTCTCTTACCTGTTTTATAAACAGTCTGTAGTTGAACCTGCAATGTACTCGATGGGCAATCTTGTGTGTGTGTGTGTGTGTGTGTGTGTGTGTGTGTGTGTGTGTGTGTGTGTGTGTAGTGAAACTAAAAGAGAATCATATCCTATGAAGACCGTTAGTGTGAAAATATAATTTTTCTTACCAGAGTGCAAGTCCATGTACATGTAAGAGCTCGAAACCAAGCTAAGGTGGTTAAATATTGTTTAAAACTTAAGAGAGACTAAATTCACTGTACAGTAAGGCTTTATGAACTACAGCATTTGTTTGGGATGGAAGACATAATGGGGGTGAAAAAACTAGTTATGAGTTGATAAGTAGTTGATGCTGATTTATTTTATATGTAGGATAAGATCATCGCAACATCATCCATCTAAGGGGAGGGGCTTTGGCTTAAAGCTGTTTGTTATATTTTGCTCTTTCAATCTGATGAATGATGTCCGCAACTTTTAAAAGGAATGTTCTTTTTAGTTCAGTACACGTTTGAGACCAACCTTCTGTGAACACAATTTTGTTTTCTTTGTACATGTATTGCGCTGGAGTGAACACAGCATATCTGCAAAATGGAATGGTGATATCACAGCACACTGTGGCACTTGCTGCAGTGAGTGATTACTCCATCCACTTACATCCCACTCAGAAGATAAGCTCTAGTCCATGGAACTGCCAGGAGTTGAAGACTTTTCTGTTGCTATCTTTATGAAGAATATTTAATCACTGGTTGATAGCCCAGATATGTGAGAGACAGGCTAGGACTATATAACTTGGGATTGTAAACAGCTGTAAAAGTGCAATGTATGCATTTGTAACAGGAGTTTAATACACATATTACAAACAAGATGAGTCCAAAATTATTCAGTAGTGGCTGAACTTTGAGGTAACTTTTCAGGCTGGCCCACGCATTGCAACAGAGGAAAAGGAGTCTGAAGACAAGAACCTGGTGCATGGTACTTCTGCAAATGTTTCCAAGTGCAAGAAGGTGAAATTTATGAACTACAGCAGATGTAAAATATACTGTACGTGCAAACGGACCTTTACAGACATAGTTGCGTCACAGAGTGTAATGTCATGGACAAGTTAGTAACAGTCCTTTACTCAACAGCAGAATGACACCTCTTAAAGACTAGATCTGAGTAGGTTTAATAAGAAATTTACTGCTGACTCTCAAAAAACAAATCAAAATAGCAAAATGCATATGTACATCAGTCACTTTACTTGCACAACATCAATACAAATGTAGTAGAGTACTGCAACTTTGACCTTCAAGGGCAGACTGCAACAGTCTTTAAACCAACAGTGTGGGGAAACCATCAACCTACATCCCAGAACATTATTTAATGAAAATACACAAACAATTGATTCCAAATACCACATAATTCACTTAGCAGTCAGATACTTAGCTGTGTTGCTGTCTGATTTTTTTAAAGTTTAATTGATTTGTACACTATCATTATTTCCTGATATATGTTTGAACTTTCTAAAAACTTATAGAAATTTGTGATAGTGCACGTCCAGAAATTACTTGATGTGTGGTGCGAAGGAAAAATAAGTAGACGTGACACATACTGCATCAAATATGACTATTTTTGATGTTTCTGTCAGTGCTTGTTAAATGTAAAATATAGTATGGTATAGTGGTAACCAAGAGATATTGTCATCATTTCTACACTCATATAAATCAAGTATTTCAGATGGACAAACATTAACATGCCTTTATTGATTGTACATAAACCACTGCATGCCCTTACTGTTTATTTCACGCTACAAAACATTTACTTACAAAATGAGTTGCACAGGCAGTGAGAAAATGACTTTTATAAAAAAAACATAGGTGTCTATCAATAAGGCCTATGTCTTCTGTCATAATAGTGATCCTGTCTAGGATGCTGATAACCACCTTGAGATTGCCATCTCTCACTACGCCACGATGGATTCCTGCGATGTCCACTTCCTTCTCGAGCAGGCCAGTCATAATTACGCCTAGGTTTGTTGTACCACGGATCAACTATTGGAGGTGACATTCTTGTCTGTTGTACTTTACAATATTCTTCATCAGTTTCTGTAAATCTATTTGAGAATTCTGTCTCACACATTTCAATAAACTGTCTCTGCTCCTCTGTCAACACATCTTCTGATGAATTGCTAACACTATTATCATTATTTTCTGAATCCATGACTGCTTCCACTTGCTGTTTCTTCAACCTATGCAACTAACTTTACACTGTTGAAAACCAGAGAAGAAAAACACTGTAGATATGGAGAACTTTGTGATATTTTCGTATTGTTTTCTAGAACTACTCCACAATCTTCACCAAGATGACTTCGGTAAAATAAGGGAATCTGCAACTAAAGAAAAGAAATTTTCAAGACTTTTAAGAATCAAAGTATGACATTTATGTTGCGTAATCTGAGTTCAATGCGACAGAGATTTACATTCTTTGGATATTTTTATTGCTAGACAGTGTCTCTAATATTATCATAAAGATAATCTATAGATGAGTAAACTACAACTATGATCAATACAAGTAAGCACTATTAAAAACTGAAATTTAACTTTTGAATGTATTCAAAACAAAACTGCACATCTCATTTTGATTATGTATGCTGTATGAACACAATATAAAAACAGTTAAAATATAATAAAACCACTCAACAAAGTTTACATGATTCACACACAGATGGCGCACACAACTTCCCTCCCTTAGGTCGCCGGAACAACTGTGGCATCAGGAAGGGCATCCAGCCATGAAGTTAAATAATGAACTAAAATTTGCCATTTCTTGAAGAAATGGACCCCAAACCATATGGGATAAACAAGAGAAAACAAATAAGACAAACATACCTAAACAGCAAAAGTGGAATGCTGAATTACTTTCGTGAAATAGAAAAACTTAATTTGAGAACAGACAGAGATGACTCACCAGCTTACATTTACAAGATAAAAAAAATGATCACTTATGCAGCAGGCAGGAGCGTATAAATGGGTTTTGATTAATAAAACAGTAATGCATTGTTAGCCACCTAATGCAAAAGGAGTGCTTCATGGTTTTTGCTATTTATAGTGCTAATAACTGATGCTGCTGTGTGCATCTTTGGCATGTTCATGTAGATTATGTCACAAATCCAGATATGCAAACTCTGTTGTATATTTCGCACAATGTTTTACATGATATCTTATCTTGCTGTTTATGCTACTTCATCTTTATTTTTCACTGACTGTATCAAAATTTATGCACAGAGAAATATTATGTATTTCTGGACACTGAGTGCTGCAAGAACCTAGTTCATCCTATATTATCAGTTGTAAACTAAAGCTAAGCTTTGAAAAATTGTGACTGTAGTATACTCATTCAGCCAATAATTCCCTCCTAATTTCTGCGTATATCTACATGATTTAACGTATATAATAGAAGGAAACATTCCACGAAGGAAAAATATATTTAAAACAAAGATGATGTGACTTACCAAATGAAAGTGCTGGCAGGTCGACAGACACACAAACAAACACAAACATACACACAAAATCCAAGCTTTCGCAACCAACGGTTGCCTCGTCAGGAAAGAGGGAAGGAGAAGGAAAGACAAAAGGATATGGGTTTTAAAGGAGAGGGTAAGGAGTCATTCCAATCCCGGGAGCGGAAAGACTTACCTTAGGGGGAAAAAAGGACAGGTATACACTCGCACACACACACATATCCATCCACACATACACAGACACAAGCAGACATTTGTAAAGGCAAAGAGTTTGGGCAGACAAGCCTGAGAAAATAAAATATGTGAGCGTAATCTGGCTAGGGTGAAGGCATGCTTGCGGAGGGAATGTAAATAAAACTTAATGGGGTCGTTGTGGGGGTGTTGTGAGGGTGACATGGTATTAGAAGGTGGAAAGTTTAACATGAGGTTGAAATGAAAAAGAAAGATAGAAATATATGGGGAGAGATAAAGGTGAACTAGAAAGCAATTGGAGATCTGGTATGAAAAAAAGGCGAAAAAGTGTTGGTTAAGTTGATCTTGTATTGAACTTGGGTTGGTAGACAGCGATGTGCAAAAAGGTTAGGTGGTTGTGTTGCCGCTAAATCACGTTAAAGGACGGAGAAATTCGGGAAAATTTCGAGAAAATTTCGAAAAAAACGTATTAAAGGAGTGGTGTTGTGGTGAAAGATTACGAAAATGGGGCTAACAATTGTAGAAAAAATGACGTTAAAACCTGTGGGGAGCGGCTAAAATGACGTTAAAGGACGGAGAAATTCGAGAAAATTTCGAAAAAACGTATTAAAGGAGTGGTGTTGTGGTGAAAGATTATGAAAATGGGGCTAACAATTGTAGAAAAAATGACGTTAAAACCTGTGGGGAGCGGCTAAAATGATTACAAATGTCTGCTTGTGTCTGTGTATGTGTGGATGGATATGTGTGTGTGTGCGAGTGTATACCTGTCCTTTTTTCCCCCTAAGGTCTCCTTGTGTCTGTGTATGTGTGGATGGATATGTGTGTGTGTGCGAGTGTATACCTGTCCTTTTTTCCCCCTAAGGTAAGTCTTTCCGCTCCCGGGATTGGAATGACTCCTTACCCTCTCCTTTAAAACCCATATCCTTTTGTCTTTCCTTCTCCTTCCCTCTTTCCTGACGAGGCAACCGTTGGTTGCGAAAGCTTGGATTTTGTGTGTATGTTTGTGTTTGTTTGTGTGTCTGTCGACCTGCCAGCACTTTCATTTGATTTAACGTATAGATTTGAGAATGTTTGAGACCTTAAAAGCTGACACTCACCGTCTGCTGAGGAAATTGGCTTTGGTGGTGGAGGAGGAGAAGGAGGAGGAGAAGGAGGAGGAGGAGGAGCATGCGGGAGACATTAGCGACTTCAAGGGACAGCAGAAGCATCAGAAACAACAGTGTCTGTATGTATATTTGAGAATGAACAAGCACAGGGAGTGCAGCAAAGCCCTCCCCAAAAACTTGAGGACATGAAAACATACACTGATGAGTTATTCCACATAACCATCAAGGTTATTGCCACAAAAATGTTCAAGTTAAAATACGAACTCACCCACTGAGCAATATCACATGAAAAACTGACTAGGCATATACAACTATTATAAAAAGAAAATGTTGGTCTTAGGGAGGAAAATAAAAACAAGACAACAAGATGGTCCAGTCACTCACCAGTGTGACAGCCACTGCTCCACTCACTCAAATGGCCATCACGAATTCAAAGATTGAGACTACTGAAGCCAAAATTTGAAGCAAAATAAAGCAATGTTATGTGAACCACCAACGAAGTGAAGGCTTAAGTGGTAGTGCATGTTGTCCCAGTTACCATGCCGGAAAGTGAATTGAGTCAATGTACAAATAGAATTTCGAGGAACTACAGATAGAAAGCAATTCTTAGAAGAAAAAAAGTTAGGTTTAAAACTGGTCCACAAGAGAAGCTGACAGTAAATACAGTCAGAGCACAGTCAGTTACACAGAGAAGAATATACATTGGATTTTGATCAACAGCTGTCAAGAAATATGTTACATGTACTTAATGCTATAACTGCCATGACTATGAGCACACTGCAAAGCACTGTATGGAAAACAAACTGATATGCTCATGTTGTTGAGAATCTGACCATCTGAAAAAGGACTGTCAAAATAGCAAGTGAGCTCAAGTGTGCATTCCATATGTGAAAAGTAAGAAATTGTGTAGGATATGAGATAAAGACTGTGCAACATACCAAATGTTCTTATAGTGGGAAATTAAAAGAATGGATTATGGATTTTTAACCATTGGGTAATCTGCTAACAAGCATCACAGGAAACCATAGATGAACTACAAATACAACAAGTATCAGGTTGAATGTTGAAAAAGATGGACCACTGTCCAGAAAGATAACTATTAAACCCGAGTCCATTGTGCAAATGGATTATAAAATTACCTGTCACCTTTGTAAGAAACTTAAAACTCCATCAAAAGAAAGCAAGGTGCGGAAAGAGCCAAAATATTTTGGTCCTGCGTGCAGTGTAGAATGAGAAGAGAGACAGCATCAAAAACTGCAAACGTGACTGACCACTCAGACAAGAGCAATAATGAGATTGACAATAAAAAGGCCAATAATACGGACAATAGAGAGAAAGAGTGGGGTTTCTGGAAATGGTTAAGAAGAAAGGAAAATAAGAAAAGAAAGCATGTCTACCTTTAGACAAGGAAGACTTAAAATAGAACACAGTCTCAAACTCAGAAAAAGTTGAAAGTGTAATGAATGCAAGGTGACAGCATGATATATGTTATAGTAGCAGAGTGTGACAGCATGCAATACCTAGTAATAGTATGATTATGATTATGAAAATACACAGATCATAAGAGAACTACAGATGACAACAGGAACCACGAAGAGGATGTAAACAGTCATAGACATTACATGATAAATGGAAGGAGTCTGGTTTTACCCATGGCCTGTTTACGAAGTGTGTGAAAACGTGTATGATTAGCTAAATTGAAGAACAAGCATGTGTTAACTATAGCAATAAGAAACCTCAACATGCACATTCATTCCTGTCATATTCAGCTCAGTATCAATAACTTGCCTACAAACACAGGAAATACAGACCTCACTTGACAGTGTCTATAAGACGAAGCAGAAGACAACTCATAATGAGCATCTGCACAAGCAATAAGTGAAGACACAAGGCGAAATTGCATATGATCACAGGTTAGAATGGCCCCATAGCTAAGTGCTCACTAAATTCCTGTAGCATTCTTATACAATCAACTTGCACACAATGGCAATGGAACACAGACAAATCACTAAAATTGGCCAGATAAATTCGAGATGCACATTGCTAAGGTGATACAAGAACTTTGAAGTGCTAGAGGAGATAAACTACACATACCATATATACAGGATCCATATTCCATAAATGGGACATTACACCACATACCAGTTACGGCACAGATCATAGCATCAGGTCATCATCCTATGGCTGCCAATGTGGTGCACAGAGACAAAAATGCATCAGTGTGTGACAAACACACGGTGACAGTAAAAATAATGACAGACAGCCTTAGGAGAACTTGACATAATGAAGCAATACAACAACGTATAGAAAACTTAAAAACAGTAGCAATACTGGGTCAACATGACAGACATTTTTCATAACATATGCAAGTGTGAATTCAACATTGTGGCATACAGTAACTGATGAAAGAAGACTGTCTTCTGGACACTATACAAGAACTTGGCCTTCATGTCATGAACAGTACTCTAAACCCACCTACTTTTCAATAACTCACAGGTAAGGCAACAAATATACATATCACCCCTGCAAACTCTCAAGTCAGTGTTGGCATTGCAAAGTGCAGAGTCTGTGATGGACTTGAACCAAGTGCCCATAATTTCATTTATTTTACAATTGCAGAAGCAGATAATGACTTAGGCACTATAATACAATCTGTGCAAAGTGAATGTTTACGCAAAGCCGACAAATTGGTGCAAGCATTGCAGATAGCGCAAGACAAGGTATTTCCGACATTTGTTAGTAAGCAAAGAGGTCTAAAATTCCTTGGAGTCCCAACCTACAATCCTTAAGAATCAGAGCAAGGCAGGCAAGAATATATTTCAAGAGACAACTAGAGGAAACAGAATGACAAAAAATATAAAGAGCTATTACAGAGCTGCCAACCTTGAGAAGAGGCTGTCAGTAATCACTTGCCCTTCGCCCCCCCCCCCCCCCCCAAAAAAAAAAAAAAAAAAAAAAAAAAAAAAAAAAAAAAAAAAAAAAAAAAAAAAATTTGAAGTCTCATTTAGAAAGAAGATATACTTAATTGATCACACATTTTTATAGTCATTTTAAAATTAATCCAAATTATTTTCAATAAAGAAAACTTCATCAGCCTCAAAGTAATTCACATTTCCAATTAATGTGACCTCAGAACCTGCAGCTGATGGTCTAGCCAAAGTGCATGAAAAACTTCTGCACTGCCACTTGAGGGATTCACTGACAGGTAATGGGCATGAGCTAGCAATGACGGCTATCACTGAAACAACCAGTTTTTAGTTTTCCTCAACGGCAGTTCAACGTGACTGTTAAAACTGTTCAAAACAACTGGTTACTGCAATAGCTTTTTTTTTTATTTATTTATTTATTTAACTCGCACAATACATGGAGAAATAAGAACCTTTATGGTCAACAGGTGTAGTTGTAACTCTGAGCTTGCTCCATACAAGGTTCTCTACCTTTGGAAGTTGAACAAGGAAGGAAATCTTTTACAGAAAAATCTATTGCCTGGTAATGGCCAACGGAAATGGTGGGCAGTCACTTGAAACATGAGTCGGAGCATCAAGAAAATCCCCAAGACTGACAGAAGAAAAAATTTGGACTCAAGACAAGACATATAAACCACCTAGTTACACACAACCTAAATTTCATCATACAACCAGGCAAACTGCAAATTTTGACAGATGAAATGGATTTCTAAAGGGATTCTAATAACTGAACTTCAGGAAATAAGTAAAGTTGATCAGGAACTGACAGAATCACAAAGTTTAAAAAATGTACAAGACATACCAGGAAAAAAAGAGAAATGCAGGAATGTTCACAATGCAGAATAGGATTTGTGGTCAGTCTCAAAGTAACTGATTCTGTAATACAATTTAATCACAATCTTCCAGACTATCAACACTAACTATAAAAGTTGCAAATAAAATATACACAGTAGTAAATGTCCACAACTCAACTAATGATAAAAATAATAAGAGAGGACACTGAGAAGATTTGGATATATTTTGGGCGATTTTACATCACACAATACAGACATAAATAAAAATCACACCAAAATTTTAATTGGAGATTTTGATGCCCAGTTACGAAGGGATGAGAGACATAGCAATATAATAGGAAATTGACCAACACAAAGAACAACAAACACCAATGGCATGAGACGAGAAATTCTGCAGCAACCGTCACATGATCTCAAAGTCAACAAACTTCAAGAGGAAAGCTCAAAACTTCGAAAAATCACGACTCGAAAAACGGACTAACAATTGTATCATGCATCACAGATAAAAATTACCACAGGGAAATCTATAATGTGGAAGTTCTGAGAGAGATTCACCCTACTGACAAAAAAAATCCTATCTCAGAAAGAAGACAACCCATGATCATCAAAAGTTGACAAATTACAAAGAATATGAAGAACGAACAAGGAATATAAAAACAACAGATGATTTAGAGGAAACAGTTCCCCAACTGAGCTAGCTGAACAAGTAGCCCCAATAAACCCATGAAAGAAACACCAATAGCAGAATGATGTGTGTGATAAAACAGCATAGATAGACCCCACGCCTGGGTTAAGGTATCGGAGTTATAAAACAGAAAAATCACTCTTGGAATTGGCAAAACAAAGAAAGATAACCCAAGAAATAATAAGAAGGTTTATTCGTCAATACCAGAAAGATATAGGGCCTACTAGTAATGACAAAAACAAATAGTGACAAAACAAACTCAAGAGATTGCTACAAAATATTTAGTAGTCAACAAAAAAGATATGATCCTCAAACATTAATGTTAAAGGATAAAATAATAAGATGACCCATATCAATATAAAAAATATAGAAATTTTAGGAGAAACATTTACCAAATTACTAAATTTGGGTGGTCCCCATGAACTACTTCAAATAAAACGCAGATACCCCTACCAAACTATCAGCATACAATGTAAACTCACTCACAATCCAGGAAGTCTATGAAGTTTTTAAAGTTCTTAAAAACTACGAAGCAAGTGGAAAAGATAAACTGTTTGCAGAACTTTGGAAGTATGCAGCAGAAACAATGAAGGTATCATTACACCAATGCACAGTAAAAACCTGCAATGAAGAACAACAATCACAACACTGGACTACAGCTATGATCTATCCGTTACACAAAAACGGAGACAGGTCAAATCCAGACAGCTACTGAGCAAATTCTCTTTTGGATATTACATATAGTCATGTCAAGAATTCTATGCAATCATTCTAAATATAAGTTTGAACTGGAATTAGGAGAATACCGAGGAGGATTCAGGCCCTGGAGAAGATTCCCAGAACAGATAATCCCTGTGGAATTGGTAATGGACTACTACAAAACAAGACCAAACAACAAATCGTAACCTTTGTAGACTTTGTATCTTCAGATCTTCAATGATGAAGACACTAAGGAATTTCAGACTTACAAATGTTAAATCTAAAGTTCAGCGGAGAAATATCTGAGCCATTTACAAGTAAAGCAGAGTATAGACAGGGAAATGCTTTATTGTCATCACTTATCAGTTGTTCTCTGGAGTACATGGTGAGGGAATAGCACAAGGAAAACTTTAAAAACATAAGAGTAGGAACCAAGTTAGATCAAATAAGCTTAAATTGATTTACTGCACTAGCTAATCACAGTCAAGCAGACAGAAACCAAATGACAAGCCTATAAGATGTAGCACAAAAAAATAGGACTCTCTATACCATTTGTGAAGACTGAGAAAATGGTAGCACGTCCAGTAACAATAAAGAACATAACAGCAAATAAAAGCAAAGACAATAGTGGTAAAAATTTAAATACCTAGGAGAAATTATAACATATAGCTTGGACGAGTAACTTGCAGAGCCAGAAAAAACTAATAAAATGAACACACCTCAAAAATTAAGGTGGCCTACAGTCAATAAAAAGCCTGTCTGTCAAAACTAAATTAACATTACAAGATGGTGGTTCAACCAGA
Organism: Schistocerca cancellata; assembly: GCF_023864275.1. Classification (NCBI taxonomy): domain Eukaryota; kingdom Metazoa; phylum Arthropoda; class Insecta; order Orthoptera; family Acrididae; genus Schistocerca; species Schistocerca cancellata. The sequence continues at coordinate 396,509,612 of NC_064627.1, forward strand.
TGTGACTATGGAAGTGAAACACTTTTCAAAGCCACTCAGAGAAACAGAATCATCAAAATCCTAAAAGCAAGAGAGAAGAAAAAGCTAGATTATAGATAAAGGAAATCAGGGAGGGTATGAAAGAGCTACAATTAAACTGGGATAATTTGTCAAACAAAACAGAAAATTTAAAGAAACTGAAAAACAAAAAAGATCAGAACAAATAAAAAGGTACTGGTCAATTCGAAAAGAAGACTTATTAAAGAAGATTACCAGTAAATGATAGACCGAAGTGGTCCACAGCGGTAGAACTCTAACAAAGATTGATATATTTTTTCTCCTTCAATTTCAAGACACATAGAATCAAAATATTAAATTAAATAGGCAAATAAAAAACAACTCAATCTGTCCAATGTTCACAGGTTTACTCAAAAAGTGATAAGTGGTCGAACTGCGCAAAAAGTCACCAATATTCTCCTATTAACCCCAATTTTCTGAAACTCTGCTCAAAACTCATGTCGCAATACAGGATCATACCGTTATTTGCACCTTACAAATAGTCGAAACTAACATACAGACAAGCCTTGCACACTGCATGTGCATGCTTACCATCTAACAGGCCACACCACATGGTAACAAGTACATTACTGTCTCAGCAATGCTGTACCAGTTCTTATGCCATGCGTTGGTTGCTTATTTCTGTCGGCACTGTTACTAAAATAATGCTGATAGCTTTTCCATTTTCTATGATAATGCAATATTTCAACGCAATTGAAATTTTAAGAAAAAAATCACCCCTTTCTTTAAAAAGGTTTATTTGAAAACCAAAAATTTTAGCACTGCTGCTATGGGTCACTGATATTTCACTTTTTCCCAGTTATTAGAAGAAAAATTAAAAAGAAAAAACAAATTCCCAAAAATAGCAGTTATTCAGAACAGAAATACTCCAGAATGAGATTTTCACTCTGCAGCGGAGTGTGTGCTGATATGAAACTTCCTAGCAGATTAAAACTGTGTGCCTGACCGAGACACGAACTCGGGAACTTTGCCTTTTGAGGTACTGGCAGAAGTAAAGCTGTGAGTACCGGGCGTGAGTCGTGCTTCGGTAGCTCAGATGGTAGAGCACTTGCCCGCGAAAGGCAAAGGTCCCGAGTTCGAGTCTCGGTCGGGCACACAGTTTTAATCTGCCAGGAAGTTTCATATCAGCGCACACTCCGCTGCAGAGTGAAAATCTCATTCTGGAAACATCCCTCAGGCTGTGGCTAAGCCATGTCTCCGCAATATCCTTTCTTTCAGGAGTGCTAGTTCTGCACGGTTCGCAGGAGAGCTTCTGTAAAGTTTGGAAGGTAGGAGACGAGGTACTGGCAGAAGTAAAGCTGTGAGTACCGGGCGTGAGTCGTGCTTCGGTAGCTCAGATGGCAGAGCACTTGCCCGCGAAAGGCAAAGGTCCCGAGTTCGAGTCTCGGTCGGGCACACAGTTTTAATCTGCCAGGAAGTTTCATAACAGAAATACTGGTATTGGTTTTGATCAGTCAATTTTTCCCATCCCTAGCATGAGTCCCCAGTAGTACAGTTTCATGAAAGGGAAACCTACTGAGGATGTGATAAATTAGGCAATGCTTACTGCGAACACCTCAGATGACAAGTATTTTATACGCATAATTATTGATAAGGCTAAAGCGTTGTGAAACACATCACCAAGGGCTCCCTGTGGGGCTCTGTAGTCCAGCTTCTGGGATGTTGGCAGTGAGCTGTTACTGAACCAGCTTCAAAGTACAACAAACATTAGAGGCTGCATCACCTCTCCAACCTTTCTGCTAATTATAGTATCTGTCAACTAAATAGTATCTGCTAACTAAATAGAGGGAAAATAGTAGGGTGGTTCTTGAAGGACTAAGTAATTGGTGAACAAAAAAACAAACTAATGATAGCTGGACCCAAAATAATTTATATTGCACAAAAAAGAACATTTCCAATAGACACCGGATTATATGCATTTGCAAGTTGCAAATTCATTTGTATACTTGGCTCCTTTTCACCGGTTATTGCATATTTTAATTAAAATCTAGTGACAACGTGTATTTTCACTATATGTTTACAATATTTTAAAAATTTAGGCGGGCGGTCTCTAGCTTGATCTAGTCTCGATGTCCCACAGATTGACCGCAATCGCTAACCAAGAGGTCACTGCCTAGCGAAATCATTACAGAAGAGGATCAGGAACAGGCAGACAAGAATCAATGCTCCTGGGCCCATGCCCCCTGTTAATCAACTCCACTGTCATATTGTACACATGGCAACAATTAAATTAAACTAAGCATGCATTTAGTCGCATGTACATTGTTTCAGTTAAGCTTTCTATGTACTTGTACACAGCTGAACGTATTTATGATGTGTAGTGTGTAACATGTTGTGCACCATGCTGCTCGAAAAAAGAAAAATAGTTTTGTGGATAGCTCACTATCTTGGAACATTTACAGATGACAGAATTGTTTTACATTGCTGAGTTTGTGAGAAAAATGTTTCATGCAAAAAAAGTTTCAAATAGACCAGCATGTCAAGAAAAGTCTTTACATTGCAGGAAAGCAGAAGAAAGGACCACAACAACAACTTCTGACAACAGCAAGTTGCAGTAGCAAGGGTTATCCAAAGGTAACCGAAACGGTGGTTTAACATGGACTTATGTGAAGCATTCATTGCAAGCAATATTTCTCTTCACAAACTTACAAGCCTTACCCTCAGATGCTTCCTGCGCAAATATGGCTTAAATCAAAATATACCAGATGAATCAACATTGCATAAAAATTACATACCTACAATTTACATAAATGTTCTGGAGGAAATGCGCAATGAACTCAAGAACAGCATTATCTGGATTTCATTTGACGAAACTACAGACACTTGTGACCACTACATTGCAAAATTAATTGTTGGTGCTTTAAAAGAGAAGTCTTCTTCTTCCCATTTAGCAGCCTGCAAAGAACTTGAAAAAGTGAATCATTCTACAATTGCCAGATTTGTGAATGAGGGCATTAGAAAAATATTTCCAGGATCTTCTGCAGATGCTGCTCTCTATATGATCAAAGCAGGGAAAGCCCTCAGAGTATTTTATCCCAGTTCGAATCATGTGACGTGCTTTCCTCATGGAGTACATCACCAACCTGAAGAAGTATGTTCCACATTTATTGATTTCATCCACAAAGAAAGTGTTTCTAATGGCTCTTGCTCGCATCAAGACCTACAAAGAAAAACTACCAAATGTGCCTTTACCTCCCAAAGCAGTGGTAACTTGTTGGGGTATGTGGGCCAAAGCTGTGTTATTTTACAATGATCATTTCAAGGCCATTAGAGGGATACTAAACGACTTCGACAGAAAGCTTTTAATGATTCCAGTATTAAAAAAGACATCGCTGTGATTAGCACTCATTTTTCCCACGTACCTGAAAGTATTAAAAAGCTTGAAACTCAAGGTTTGACACTGAATGGATCTATTCAGTTAACGAATAAAATTATTCTAGTGAATTCCTAATCGCCAGAGGTATTCCCAGGAAAACTTAAAGAAAAGTTTGAAATCATTTTTAAACAATAACCTGGGCTTTTAACCCTTGCACCGAACTGATAGTTTTATTAGTGGTACAGGTGAACTTTTAACAGAAACAATAAGTGCCAACATAGTATCCAAGTTCAAATACTGACCAATTACCTCAGTTGATATAGAATGGTCCTTTTCTGCTTATATAAACGTTTTGAGTGATCAAAGACACACTCTTACTATCGAACATTTGGAACAGTACTTGGTTGTTTATGTTTACAACAGTAGAAAAACGTAAAATAAATTGTTAATGATGCTTTTGTCCAATAGAATTAATTAAAAGTTAATACTGTCAAAAAATTCATGATTGTATGTTGTTTTTTAAATAAAATATTATAGAGTTTTTGAGCATGCCTCTCTGCGTACGATATATCTCAAAGTTGGTCCTGTACATATGGATTGTTTCACTGCGACTCACTCGCATCACATCCGCTTGTTACTGACAACAACAGCAAAGAAGGAACAATTCTTGAAACACAGTATGCGTCCCCATTTTGCAAATTTTTACAAAATAATCCCTGAATGGCCCCCTTCCTAACCTCTACCAGAAAGTATTCAGCGTTCTAAATGTACCGATTTTTCGCGTGACCAGCGCTCTTCCTCGTAATTGATATGCACAGGTTTGACTTTCAGATATAATGCACAATTACAGTGTTTTTTTATTATTTGCTCTTGCATATTTTGGCACTTTTCATGCATTTTAAGCATTTTTCATGCATATTTTAAGGTTTTTATGATCCATATAATTCGGTCTAATTATCAGTATCAAGAAACCCTACAATCAGAATAAATGACCAATCTGTGAAAAGAAACATCAACAAAAAGAAAAACTTTCATGCAAATGCAGAAACTGTCTGCCACAGAGGCTTAAAATTCTCTTTCAGCCGCCTCTAAGTGCAATAAGAATATATCACAATGAAATCTTAAATCACTGTTATGGCTACAAGTTGAGCGTTTAAGGGCCAGAAAGGTAAGGACAACACAGGCTCTATGACAATCACAGGGAAGTGTATTACTGCACCTGACAGGTGCATACAGAACGACACTAACTGAGGTGCTGATGGTGACACTACGCTTACTGCCTCTAAACGCAGCCATAAAGAAAGAGAAGTGCACAGTGATGGCTCAAAAAAGGTGAATGTCTCAAAGCAAAGATGATACTGGGCACAAGAGCCACATCAAAATAGTAAATAAAGGAACACATTGATACAGAATGGTAAGAAATCTACGACAGAGCAGAAACGAACAGAAGAACTTCAGCTCCTTCCTAATATGAAAGAAAGATCCAGAATTTCCTACTTCCATTCAACCAGGGGAACTATACACTACTTCTCAGGAAATGGTCCATATCCCAGCTGCTTACCAAAAAATACTACAATGCACAACACACACTTGTGAATATGGAACAAGGAGCACCACAGACCACTTTGTCTAAGATTGTGCCATTAGACAAGATGTCACACAACAGGACAGGAACGTTCTTGGCAGTACAACAGTCTACAACATAATAATGAATGAGGCACTGTGGTACAATCTGGACTCTCAGACAGCCAAAGCATAAGCTCATGAACTGCAAACCTAAATAGCAAAGAGACAACTACAAAGAGGCAATGAGATGCACCTTGGCAGAAAATTCCTGTACAACAACCTTCCAGAAGCAGTGAGAAGATGATCCACCATCTCCCAATTCTACACCATGAGTGGCACAGCACCCCTGCGAACCCTGAGTTTTGCTTGAATGTGCCAGGGACTAACTATTCATTCAAACGAGGAACTCTAACTTGGTTCCGATATCAGGTACTGTAGTGTAATGTGGTGGTAGCATAATCTTTAATTATGAATTAAAAGTCTGTGATTTAGGAATTTAGCCTAGTTCAGCAGCCCAATAGCATGAGCACCATATGGCCAAAGGAGAGCATGTAGATTTATAAATACAGGGTGTTTCAGCACAGCAGTTACAAACTTTCAGGGGAGAGAGAGAGAGAGAGAGAGAGAGAGAGAGAGAGAGAGAGAGAATGAGTACACCTAGATAGCAGAAAATTGCATAGCAACATATGGTCGGTCAGTTGGTTGGTTTATAAGGGGGAGGGGACCAAATAGCAAGGTCATCAGTCCTATGATCTACGATGGCAGAAATCAAGGGAAGAACAACATAAACAGTCCAGTAAAGGGGAAGGGATAATGTGCTAACAAGGGGGAAAAGGGACATCAGGGCAGCACGAAGAGAAAAGAACCAGATGGGGTGAGTCGAAACAGATAGAGCAGGGATGCTCCAGAAACACTATGGGTGGTGGGGCACCAGCACTGCCACAGACCTGTCCCCACACCTACACCATGTCATTATCACAATACAACATGGACAACGCCAGGGGGACAAGACACACGAAGAGGGAAAACAAAACAGCACAACAGATAAGACAAAATGCACCTGGCTGGTGTGGAGGCAAGATCAAGGCTTCCAAAACCAATGCCCATGCTACCCGAGGGACTCAAATTCCGCAGGAAAATTCAAAGACTTATACCTGAGAGGACAAACCACTTTGTAAAGAAAACTGAGGACAGATGTAACCATGCGAGAGTCATCTGCTACCCCGAGACAAAGAAGGTGGAAGGGCATATTTCGTGTGATGGGGGGCAGTCCAGCAAAATATGGATCACTGTGAGGGGAACACCACACCTAAATACGGGAAGCAGCTCACTGCGGAATAAAAAGCCATGGATCAACTCAGTATGGCCAAGAAAAAGATGGCAGAGGATGGTAGATTTCTACCGGGATAGACAGAGGTAAGAACGCCACATTGTGGGAGTCTCCTTGATGGCTTGAAGCTTATTAGGGAGGTAGCCTCCCACGAGTCATCCCATGACTGGGCAAAAAGGGATTTGATGTAAAGCCGCAAATCTGCCCCCAGAGGGTCACAGAGAAAGGTGGAATGGTGGCCACCCACACTAGCCTCATGATCGGGAAGTTCATTATCTGGAATAGCTACGTGGCCACAAACCCAAAGGAAATCGACCGAACAAGCAGCATCACCAACATCAGCGAGAAGGTCATGCATAGCAGACACCAAGGGGTGGCGGGAAAAGCTCTGAGCAATGGACTGAAGGGCACTCGCTGAGTCTGTACATAAAAAAACTTGGGTGAGTGAGGATTGTATACTGCAGCAGAGGGACCGATAGATGGCCATGAACTCCACAGTAAACACCCCACATGTGGCAGGCAAGAGATGGAGTCCCAGCCGACATAAGACACGAATGCATAAGCCATATAATCAGCAGATTTAGAGCCATCAGTGTAAAAAACAATGTCATCCTGAAACTCCCATAAGAGTGTTCAGAACGAACAATGGAACACCACTGGAGCGATGGAGGCTTTCTGACACTGGAAGTGATCCATTTGAACGCAGGGCCGAGCAAGTAACTGGGTAGGGGATGGGGGATATGATCAGGAGAGAACATGCGAAAAGAGGATAAGTAGGGGAGATGGAAGTCACGGTGGAGAGAAGCAAGATAGAGCCTAACCAGTAAACCCACCCGAGGGCGAGTAGCAAGCGGGCGATAGCCCGAAACCATGAAAGGAATAGAATAGGAAGGAGGGGTTGGGGTGCTCAGGGGAAGAGATAATAGTGGCAGCATAGGAAACAAGGAGCTGGGACTACCAAATCGAAAGGGGACAGATCCCAGTGTCAACTGAAGACCACTGACAGGGCTAGTGCAAAATGGACCGGTGGCTAAATGGGTACCAATGGTGAATCAGGTCAAAGAGGAGCAGCATGGAAGGGCCAGCTGATCCATTAACTTGACAACCATAGTCCAAACGAGACAGAACTAATGCCCAGTATAGGAGGAGAAGGGTTGAACGATCCACACCCCAAGAGGTGTGGGCAAGGAAGTAAAGAACATTGAATTAAGGAAAACAGCCAACCTTCAGATGAAGGATGTGGTGCAACTGTTGTCAAAAAGAAGACCCAAGAAATGTGATTCAGGAACCACAGTCAGACGTTGGGTGTCGAGGTAGAGGTCCAGAACAGGATGAAACGTAGTACAGCAACAGAAATGCACCACCCTCGCAACTTAAGGGAAGAGAACTGAAAAATGTGTGAGTCTGTCCACATAGAAGCATGCTAAGTGGCACCCTGGAGTTGTCATTCCGCAGAAGCCACCGAGTGGGAGCTAGCCCAAATAAGAAATCACCCACATACAGAGCAGGGGTGGCCAACGGTCCAGCAGAGGCCCCAAGTACATTATAGCGATGAGAGAAACGACATCTAATACGGAGCCCTGTGGTATGTCATACTCCTGGCTCCGCACTAACTGTAGTACAGATACTTTAAGTGATTGGTACAATAAATACTCTTTTTTTCTGCTTACTGGCCTGTCTTTTATAACTCACTATTTTAAGGTTTTACAATCAAGGCATCAACACAGCTCTCACAGAGTCAACTGCTGTTCTGTAATTGTATTTTGTATGTACTGTAACCGAGATATCTCATTGAACTTAGTTTTCGCCTTCAACATCACTGCATATTATTATAAATTAGCACTATTTTCGAGTCTGTAACATAGGTCTGTTAATTACCATAAAGTTGATGAAACAAAAGTTTAAGATTGATAAACAATATTTTTTATTTGTTTATAAAGACATGACGCTTGCATTTTATATTTTTTTAAATTTACGTAATCGGTATCAACCACATCAGCAGTCCTATAGAAAATACATATAATTAATACACAATACAAATAAAAAAAGTTTGTAACTACATGACTGCTACAAAACATCTTGAATACAAAACATACGAACTGCATTGTTAGCTGCATCGAGTCAATTTTATCCCGTGTTTTTCTCTCATTTTAACACAAACAGTTATAAAATAGGCATTGGGTCAGAAAATGGCGCACTATCAATGGTTGGTCGCAGTAAGCACGAGTGGTGTGGGGTCTCCACTTAAAAAAATGACTGTGGCTGAAATGACATTGCCCAATATGCAGGCTAGCGAAAGTACCTCCGTATCTCCTCACGTCAAGAGCGGCGAGAGGAAGTTGACCAAGCCATTGGGAGGTGTTTAATTTACCAGATATTGTTCCCATATAGAGAAGACCAGTGTTCATGCCAGAGTGACAGTGTTCCTACATGCATCAACACAGAATCATCTGAAGGGACAGAATAGCTAAAAGATCTGGGTAGTTGGACGCGCGAACCTTGGCAAGACGGCTCAGACCACATGGCTACCCCATGTTGCAGACACAATTACTTCAATGGCTGCCAAATACAAGATCTTAGCTGCAGACTACTACGGGGTTCTGATGCTGGAGGAGCCTGTTTCATAATTTCTTCAAGGGTATCAGTAAACTCCCTGGGTTGGTCAGCTGACTCCCGGGTAAAGAATCGGTTGGTGATATGAACCGGTGCAATGGAGGCCAACCATACAAAAGTGTCACTGTTCAGTTTTGTTTTGTTTTACTTTGCTTTAAAGCGTGCAAAAAAACAACTGGGATCATACATGCCCAAATCAAAACTATAGAACACAAACACAGAGAGGAGTTAAACGACTATACGTTAGTCCCAATGGGCAGAATAAAAACTGGCACTTGGAAAAAGGGCTAAAAAAAACACCATACAGAAATGGAGGTCCAAAACTAAAAGTTAAATGGCCTTCGCCATATTGCTTCAGTGGATAAAAAGTGAAACGTGGTTGACAGCCCGTACGTCAATCGTTAAAAGGGCTGATAAATCAGACAGCAAATCTAAGCTGGAACGTAAATTGTTAAAAAAAATGGCGATTCCAGCAGGAAGTGGCAGACAGTTAAAATTTGGGCGCAGTGTGTATGATAAGTAAATGTCGAGACTTGAGCCACCACACCAGCCGAGCGTGAATCACACGTTCCATCACCTTGCAAACACAGCTGGTAAGGCAGACGGGGCAGTAGCTAGAAGGAAGGTTTTTGTCCTTACCGGGCTTAGGTATGGGTACAATGGTGGCTACACACCAGCATCCAGCAAATGTGCCCTTTGGCCAGATGCAGTTGTACATGTTAAGCAGAAAGTGCTTGTCTGCAAGAGAAAGGTGCTGCAACATCTGAATGTGGATGGTGTCAGGCCCTGAGGCGGAGGATCGGGATGAACTGAAAGCATGATCTAGCTCCCTCATAGTAATGGCGGCATTGTAGTACTCACAATTTGGAGAAGAGAAGGGTATCGCCCGAGCCGCCTCCACTCGTTTCTGAAGAGCTCGAAACTTCCGCAAAATGGCGGCCCAAGGTGTTGGAGATAGCAATAGGGTCCACGATGACAGCGTCAAGCCGGAAATTGGGGATTGGATCTTGGTTCCAGAGAGCTGTCTGAGGTTGGCCCACATGGCAGAGGAAGGTGTGGAACTGCAAAAAAAACTAGTGAATGAAATCCAGCTAGCTCTTTCGCTATCCCGAAGAACGTGATGCCACTTTGCACGCATCTCTTCATAATGAATGCAGTTTGCCAGCATAGGGTGGCACATAAAAATGCACATTGCACGTCTATGTGCGCTAATTGTGTCGTGGCATACCTCAATCCACCAAGGGACCGGGACATGACGTGGTAGAGAGGAACTGCAGGGATGGAACGTTCTGCAGCAGTAAGGATAATGTTTGTGAGATATTCGACCTGGTCATCACAACTGGGGAAATCTTGTTCCTTGAAGGTCGCCAGGGAGGAGTAAAGCTGTCAGTCAGCCCTAGGAAGCTGCCATTTAGGTGTGCACACGTATGGGATAAGAGTCAGCACACGAGAAATGGTCGCCCGAGTAGGTGCCAGAAAGAACGGACCATTCAAGACGATGGACAAGCTGGGCAGTGCAGAAGGTTAGGTCCAATTGGGAATAGGTGTATGAGGAGTCGGGAAAGAAAGTGGGTGCTCCAGTGTTAAGGCAAAAAAAGTTAAGTTGGTTAAGAATGTCAGCCAAGAGAGCACCTTTCAGACAGGTCCTGAGAGAACCCCAAAGGAGATGATGAGCATTAAAGTCACCAATTAGCAAAAATGGGGGACGTAGCTGCCCAATAAGTCAAAGAAAGTCTGCCCTGGTGTCAGCGAATGATGGAGGGACATATATAATACAGAGCGTAAAGTTCAGGTGGGGAAGGAAAAGGTGAACTGCCACAGCTTGAAGATTGGTAGTCAGCGAGATGGGTTGACTATGAATATCATCCCATATGAGCAGCATGATCAGCATGATTCCCCCATGAGAGGGAATGCTGAACTCAGGGGGAAGGTCAAAGCGAATCGGTAAGAAATTGGAAAGCTAAAAGTGGTCGTGAGGGCACAATTTCGTTTCCTGAAGGCAGAGTACAAGGGGAAGCTGCGACGCTAAAAGCAGCCATAAATCCTCTTCGTGGGACCGAACATTCCACTGGAGGAGAGTCAAGATGAGGAAGGGACGTGATGGTGTCACCTCGGCAGCTGCCGAGTGACAGCTGGGGAAGAGGCACAACTACAGGGCACAGAAGCAGGATGATTCTGCTCCATGGGGCCCACAGAAGCATCAGCTTGCTTGCGCGGTTGGTCTGTGGAGTCCAACGCTGAAAAACGGTTGTTGGTGCACACCGGCAACACGGAGGCTGGCCGGGCTAAGGTATCACGTGCCGACACCATCGAAGACGATCTTCGAGGTGGTGAAGGAGAAGACCGTTTGCTTTGGAGGACTTCTTCGAGCCATTTCCAGTTACATGAAGCCTCTGGTGTTGTTTCGCTGGAGGGACGGAGGAAGTCTTCACGGGAGTACTCCTTCGGTCCTTTCCAGCCTACCGGTTGTGTAGCTGGTGGTTTTGCCTCTGGAGGTGAGAGTTTGACAGCTTGTAGCACTGCTGGACGGGGCGGGGGAGGGGGGGGGTTATGTTGATGCCACCTTGACACTGGGCAATTTCATGACCTCTGAGCTGAACTGGAGGTTGCATGTCTGCATGGCCACATGTCCTTCATGGAGCGAGGGGTAACAAGAACAGAACTATAGGTACCAGATGGGAGAACACAGGGTTTGCGATTACCTAGTAACTTGCGAGCAACTGGATACGGCACCTTTTCCTCGAGCCGGATCTCTTGAACAGCCCGCTCATCACGATACACTGGACACTTCCGAGTGGAGATGGCATGGCCACCATTGCAGTTTATACAGCGGGAAGAAGGAGGTAGACAATCCCCTTGTGCGCATCCCTACTACCAATAACACATTTGGCTGGGTGTTGACAAGACGTTCTCGTGTTGTTAAAACGATGACACTGGTAGCAGTGCATCGGGTTCAGAATGCATGGCCGGACGGTGGTAATTTCACAGCCTGCTTTGAGCTTGGATGGAAGCACCGCCCTATCAAAGGTGAGAAAGAGAGTGTGGGTGGGCACTAAGGAGGAATCTACCTTTTTCATTACATGATGAATGGCAAGACACCCTGATCTGAGAAGTAAGACTGTATTTTGGCGTTGGTTAGACGTCAAGCAGCCTGGTGTAAATTACACCACGGGAAGAATTCAAAGTTCTGTGGGCCTCGACATGAACAGGGTAACAGTGGAGAAGCGAGGCAGCAAGCAGTTGTTGTGGTTGAGAATCAGATGTGGTCTCCAAAAGCAAAAGTGCCATTCAATAAACGAGAGCAGGATTTCACAGAGCCAGCAACTGCATCTACACCTTTTCGAATAATGAACAGATTTACCATGGCGAAATACTGACCATCTTCAGTATGTGAGACCACAAGGAACCGCAGTGCAGCGGGAAGGGTCTTTGAATCATTAGCTTCGTTGCATTTACGTTTTGTAGAAGTTGAGTGGGAAGGTGATTGACTCATAGTGAGGAAATCCCCCGTAACTGTCAGTGTCTACAATGGTGCACTCCTTCCAACTGTGGGCCCCCTTCACAAGGGGGCGCACCCGCCTTCGGTGATTGTTCACACCTCAGATCACACCTCCTGAACACCTGATGGAGGGACCAATCGGCAATTTGGGAAGGTTACAGCTCAGGCAATCACCCCTTCCTGGGCTTCGCCTGGACCAGGGGGTGCATGCGAACGCTACCTGCCGACCCAGGGCTGGGAATTACATGTTACCCAGTCACCTGTTAAGCGTCAGACAAGTGGGCGGCCTTCAGGAGTGCACAGGGAGGAAGAAGAGTAGAAGAGGCTCCTCAAATGCCGAAGCGGAGGAACGAGAGGAGAAGGGAAACAAAGAAAGGAAAAGGGTGACAATGCAGAACACTCCTCACAATACCCCAGACATGTTCCCCAAGGGAGGGGGAAAAAGTATAGCAAGAGGATAGATATGCAGCACAGAAGGGAAAAAAATGCTGCAAAGGCCAAAGAGTGGTGAGCCCCCTGGGGGTAGAGATGTCACTTTTGTGAAGGGGAAGAATGTTTGTCCTTTTACAACTTCTTAGTGGCATGGCATTTGTCATGCATGGACCCAGAGGTTTGCTGACTTGAGATGCACAAAAAATCATCTTTGACGTAATCCTTTCTAAGTTTTCGTTCTTCGGGTTGCATCACCAATGTGGGTGAAGGTTTTCTGATGTGTTGAGCAACTGTAGTGGGTATAGGTGAGGATGTCACCTTAGCACTAGGTGATTTCGCAACTGTAGCACCAAACTGGAGATTGCAGGTCTGCGTGGCCATATCTTTCATGGGTCGTGACTTACCAACAATGGTACTGTAACTACTGGATAGTGGTATGCACAGCTTTTGACTAGCTAACATTTGTGAGCAACACTGAGGGGTTCCTTTTCCTTCATCCAGATCTCTTGATCAGCTCACTCATTGAGGTACAAAGAGCATTTGCGGGATGAAGCATCATGGTTGCCTGTTCAGTTGATGCAGCAGGGAAGAGGTGGGCTATGTCCCTTATGAACATCTGTGCCCTAAGTTACACAACTGGCTGCGTTTTTGCGAGACACACGAGTACGATTATAATGCTGACATTGGTAGCAATGCATTGGGTTCGGTATGTAGGGTCTGACATGGATGACTTTATAGCCCGCCTTCATCTTCACAAGGAGCTCCACTTGATCAAAAGTTAAGGAAAGGATACAGGCAGGCATTAGTTCTGCATCGACGCTCTTCGTAAGCCAACAGACTGAAGTTACGCCCTGATCAGACAGATAATGTTGTTCAGAAAATAATTGCTGTCACTTAGGTCATCATGAGCCCTCCAATGGATGGAGGGGAGAATACCAGGGCTGCAAATGGAGAGATGACCAGCTGAATACGATCCGCAAGTCACAATGAAGTGTATGGGGGGACTGAAATTCAAGACACAAATATCAAGCTCTGAAAGCAAAGTTTCCATAACTTTACTATGGCCAGTGCACCTAGTTCCACCCCACGAAGGATTATGGGCATTGCATTCACCCAAAATGAAAAGGGTAGGGGAGCTGAGAAATCAGTGCGCACTACACATTCCGAGACACTTCACTAATGGGAAGGATACACGTTACAGATGACAAAATCCAGAGGCTTCCTCACATGAACAACCATAGCCTCCAAAGTTGTATTAAATAGCACATGTTCTCTGCAGAGCCCAGAACGAGTGTGCAAACTATGCCTGATGCTCTGTCATAGTCAGCTTGATTCTTAAAATAGCTGCGAAGGATAGGGGTTTGCACTGCTGGGAAGCAAGTTTCCTGGAGGGCAATCGAGAAACCAGGGGGAACATAGAGATGTTGTAGCTTAGTCAGATGGTGGCAAAACCACAACAATACCACTAGAGGATCAGGTTGTCGGTATGAAGCAAAGCAAGTGCTATATCGTGTGTGAGATACAGAGGTGAGCAAGTGTGCCGGAACTTACCCAAGTTCACTGCTAGTAGCGTCACGTCACTTTAACGAGTCTACACGTACTGCGCATGTATTGCACCACAATTAAGTACAAAATTAAAAGTCAAGATTTATGTTTAAAACTGTGTTAAAATAGAGTTTAGTATAATAATGTTATAAATATCAAGTCTTTATGTACCTAGACTTGATAGTTTCCATAAAAAATGCAGTTTTAAAAGAAAAATAAGTGGTGCTAAATAATAAAGCTAGAAAGCCAGAAGTTGCTCAGAATGTGCCTAAAAAGTTCATAAATAAGTGGTGCAAGTTTCAAAGCTAAAGAGTGATGAATACTGATCCGTGCTCTGCTTCCTCTGGCGCAGAGGGGGTCACGGTGCTTAGTGCGCAATCACTGGCAGCTTTCGGAGAGTGAGGACGTACTAGCGTACAGGCAGTTTGTGGTAGGTGGCCCATGTGGACGGCCACATTTCGCGAGCGTGGTTGTATCATATGGTGAGCTGTTTTGAGGGTGGAAGCCACACCTTGTTGCGGTTTGTGTTGCGACTCATCCAGAAGGGCAGTGAGGTAATGTGCCTGGAGGCATGATGTTCTGCCGTTCGTATTATTGAGTTCCCGGCTTCTTGTGGTAAGACTGCTCTTTCCTTATGCATTGTACCCCCCCCCCCCCCCCCTTAAAGAGGAAGTGGTGGTTTAAACTGTGGCCGCTGATCTGTGAAACTGTGGCCATTGGTATTCGAAGCTACCTCATGCACTCTAGACTCTTGGTTGGTAGTACGTGTCGGTTGTTTGCTATTTATTTTGCTGCCCGCAAGGTTGCACAGGTGAGATTGCCTTCTGGTAGAGCGATGCTCACTGTTTGACAGTTTCAATCTGCCTGTGGTTGCATGTGTGTGTCCACCATTAAATGGTAGATTGTCAACTTGATCTGCAAGTTTGCATCTTGCGGAATCGTGTCATGGCTTACTTGTAGTGTTTTCCGAATTTCCCTGTTGTTAATGTGCTCCGCTGAGTGACAGTTTGTTTAACGGCAAGCAACAAGGGGAGCCTTTCGACAGAGCGACGTTGAGTGTTCTATGAGCGTACAGTTGAAATTACTGTTATAACAAAATACATCGTCGCTCTGTGATTATTAAATACTGTTGGCAAGATCACTACCTTTCGACAGAGCGACGTTGAGTGTTCACAATGAGCGTACAGTTGAAACTACTGTTACAACCGAATACGTCGTTGCTCTGTGATTATTAAATACTGTTGGCCAGATTACTACTTTCCGACAGGGTGCCCTTGATATTCCTGTTGTTGTTGACGTGCACCGTTGAATGGCAATTTGTTTAACGGCAAGCCACAAGAACCACCTTTCGACAGAGCGCCATTGAGTGCTCAATCATGTACAGTTGAAAATACTGTTATTACCAAATGGTTTTTTTTTTGTATGTTGGGTCGCAGAAGGTCTGGCATTGTCAGCAAGATAACATAGTTCTAGTTTTTTATTTTATTTTATTTGTTTATTGATTTTTTTAACTTCCTTATTTTTAATGTAGGTATATGCTGGGTCGCAGCAGGTCTGGCGACTAAGTATTACAGTTGTCAGTAACACCTGCTACTTGTTGCTTCAAAGATTATCTTGTTGTACTCCTTTATCTATGTCTGTTAATATTTAAAAAGTAAAACAATTCTGGGCATTTAACAGTCTTACCCGCAGCCATCAGCTGTAGCATTCTGGGCTTGTTGCTTGATAGACTATTTTCTTCTAGTTTTACATACATACGTACTGTTTAAATCTTTTAATATATATATATTGGAATGTTTCCCTCTATTTTATATATATATATATATATATATATATATATAATAGAGGGAAACATTCCACGTGGGAAAAATATATTTAAAAAGAAAGATGATGAGACTTACCAAACAAAAGCGCTGGCAGGTCGATAGACACACAAACAAACACAAACATACACACAAAATCTAGCTTTCGCAACCAACGGTTGCCTCGTCAGGAAAGAGGGAAGGAGAAGGAAAGACAAAAGGATATGGGTTTTAAGGGAGAGGGTAAGGAGTCATTCCAATCCCGGGAGCGGAAAGACTTACCTTAGGGGGAAAAAAGGACAGGTATACACTCGCACACACACACATATCCATCCATACATACAAGACACAAGCAGACACTTGTGTCTTGTATGTATGGATGGATATGTGTGTGTGTGCGAGTGTATACCTGTCCTTTTTTCCCCCTAAGGTAAGTCTTTCCGCTCCCGGGATTGGAATGACTCCTTACCCTCTCCCTTAAAACCCATATCCTTTTGTCTTTCCTTCTCCTTCCCTCTTTCCTGACGAGGCAACCGTTGGTTGCGAAAGCTAGATTTTGTGTGTATGTTTGTGTTTGTTTGTGTGTCTATCGACCTGCCAGCGCTTTTGTTTGGTAAGTCTCATCATCTTTCTTTTTAAATATATATATATATATATATATATATATATATATATGTGTGTGTGTGTGTGTGTGTGTGTGTGTGTGTGTGTGTGTGTGTGTGTGTGTGTGTTACCATGAATGACCGAAATTGGAGAATGTCAACTTTCACCAGTGAATGTCAACAGATACCAAATACGTCGGTGAAAGATCGAATATTTCATTACATTGTTGTTCATTTGGACCCTCTCTGATGTGTGTCGACAATCACAGATATGCTCTGGTGGAGGTCCAAAACAGAAGAGTCAAAAAAACAAGTGACTGGCTCTCTCCCGCCAAATCCTTTGTTCTGCTCGGAGTAAATCAGCTTTTTCAGTCTTATGCAAGCTTTGATAACGCGAGCAACACTTTCTTAATTTTTTCCGATACCCTAATTTGTACTAAATGGATACTGCAGTAAATCGTGATCTTTTCCATGAAAAGTTAAATGTATTAATTGCAGGTAACCGAGAAGACAACTTTTTTCTCAAAAAAGGTATTCTAAAATACTTTCTGAAGTGGTTTCTGCTAAAATTAAATGCAACACACCTTTGGATTACAGATGATTAAAACGTTTTGATGCTTAAAGAGTTGCTTAAAGAGTTGCAAGTTAAATACAAAAATATTACATATTAAGTTGTAATGTTGTATTTAAATTTATGCAAACAGTGTCAAATGAAACACAGTGCACCTAAGAAAGGTATTGTTGTGAAGCCAATGGTTAGTTCTGAAGTAACTCAAGACGTCAAGTTGATCTGACAAGAGATGGCGAATATAAGTTCATAATGGTGTATCAAGATCATTTAGCTAAGTTTGTCCAGCTACGACCTTTGAAAACTAAAAGAGCTGAAGAAGTAGCACATCATGTTCTTTCAATATTTTTAACATTTGGTGCCCCAGCAATGGTAGAGAATTTAGTAATCAAGTCATATCCGAAATATGTGCTATGTGGAAAGATGTTAAAATAGTTCATGGAAAGCCTCGTCACAGTCAAACACAAGGCTCAGTTGAAAGGGCCAATCAGGATGTACAGAATATGCTAACTGCATGGATGAATGATAATGATACAAATAAATGGTCAGATGGTTTATACTTTGTTCAATTTGTCAATAACACTACATACCACAAAGAAAAACGCCAAAGTTCTTATGAAGTCACGTTTGGCATTAAAGCAAAAAGAGGCATGGCATCGTGTTTTTTGCCTGGAGAACAAATCGCAAATATTGAAACTGAAGAACAACTCGAAGAAATTGCCAATACTTCTGAAACCGAAAAAAGCTTGAAGAAACTGTTAATGCTTATAAAAAAAAATTGGAGCACTGTTCATGTCAAAAACCAATTCCAAAGAAAAATATTGAAGAGGACCTACAACCTACAATGTCTTCGCATCAAATTCTGTCTGAAAAACACAAGTTGATTTCTACAAAAAGAGCGGTCGCGAAAGAAAATCTTCTACTGCAAGCAACAAAGATGTTACGAACCTCACAAAAACAATTTCTTCCTGCTCAAATTGGTGATAATGTACGAATACAACTCCCTGATATCGACCATGGTTGTACAGATAGCCGAAATGTGTTAGCGGTTATTGTTGGAATAGAAGAGTCCGACTTCTATAAACTGGCAAATAAAAATGGTACCCACAAGCAGCTTTACACACGTAAACAGTTCATAATTTGCAAAGAAAAGTTACTTTCCATAGATGAGATTTCTTTTCAAGAAATGTCGCTGACAGAAGCAGCTGCAGCTAATTCGAGAAGCGGGGGATAAGGCTATACACACTGTCATTGCAAAAGGAAGTGTTCCACAAATAAATGCAGTTGTAAAAGCAAGTGACTCTTGTGCAATTCAAAGTGTCATAATTAAGATCTGAATCACATAAGTAATTTTTTTTATAACTATTATTTTCTTTTCTCATGTAGAATGTACAGTGTATTTTAAATTCTTGGTCATTTCTTTCAGAAAGAGAGGCGAAAAAGTTACGTCACACTTAAGACGTTTTATAGCGACTGAATTACGGAGAAGAAAACCTACATCTCCAACATGTTCAACATTCACCATTAGTACATGGTGAATGTCAACATCGCTATCTCTGTCAGAGCCTGTATTGCTCGATCCCCTCGAACTTGGCCTAGCCCTCCCACTCCCACTCCTACTTAACAATAAATCCAGACTTGAAAGGCACTAAATATTGGACTTGGAAACGTAAAAATTTGTTTTAACTTCAGTCCACTCTAAAATTAATAACTGAGAGACCATGTTAAGCTACCTCTAATAGTTTTTGAGTAATTAAGTAAAAACCAATTTTGTAACTAAAATGTACCCAACTGTAGTAGATTAAGTACGCGTAATTTTAATAGTACAGAATTTTGGTTAAAGCAGATGACAAAACTTACCAAATAATAGAGCAATACCAAATTTGAGAGTTGTAGTATTAATAACAGCCAATACAAGTTCTAGTGAAGGTATGGTTTAGAGGTAACAATCTACTGTTAGTTCCACTATAGAAATTCTAGAAGGCAAAATTTTTATTCAAGCGAGCTGAAACTTTTTTTGTGCTTTCAAACAACTTATCTGAATACATGTAAATATTAAGAAGTTTCTGCTTTAATTCATAATTATGATACTAAAGATTATTTTTCCGGGAAAGCGGTCGTTCTGAGGCTGCTGCAGTATGCAGAAGGCCTATAACAGATGTTCCCTCGGCAGTCCGCTGTGGCACCTATATAAATACAGCCCAAGAGGCAGTAGTAAGGTTCACTTCACACTTAGCCACTGTAAGATCCACGTCTGTTAAATGGTGGATCGCGCTCTGCCTTGGATGATGTCAGAGCTGGACTGTGGTACATCATGTATTTGAGGTAAAAACGGATAGTGAACTCACGAGGACTGTACACCATCCTGGATCGCTTAAAATTTGCTGAAGGAACTGTCTGTGATAATTATAAATCTGTGTGGCAAGTGGCGACTATTATTTCCACTTTTATGGTGAGCATTAATTTTCAACATTTATGATGAACATTCATTTGAGTATTTTAGTCACGACTAAAGACAATCTGGTAGGAACGTACCGTCGAGGTCGTCTCTGAACTGCTAGTTCTGCTATTTATGATAGAAAGATTTACTGTGTATCGAATGGGACGGGACATGCACGGGGGCGTATACGCAGAGTACCAGAGTACAGACAGTACAGATGGAATAAGAAGGGCAGTCAGGATATCCAGGACAGAGTGGAGAATAAATAAGGAAATTAGGGAGAGAATGGAACAACTTTTGATGCAAAGAACTGAGAATAGAGCTCTTCAATGGTGTTTGATTTGATTTTGTTTTGTTTTAGGGCGCAAAAATAACTAAGGTCATACTCACCCAGCTAAGAACATTTGAACACGAATACAAAAAAGGAGTTAAAAGCGACACATGTTAAGCCCAATCGATGAAAGGAAAGTGAGCTGAGAACAAGGACTTCCTCTTGGAGAAAGATCCACAAAATACACTGCAAAGACAATGGAGGTCCCAAACTAAAGATTAAACGCCCTTCGACATGAAACAGCCAATAACTCAGATGGCAAACATACATTACAAAATAAGTGGTTAAAAAAGGGCATTTGGTCAGGAAACTGGGAACCGTCAAAGGTTGAGGACAATGACCACAAAGTGGAGGAGGATCACCACTTAACAAATGGCGATGGCTAAAACAACAGTGCCCAACACGCTAGCTAAAATGATCGCCTCGCGCTGAGAGGAGGTCAGCCAAGCTGCTGGGAGAGGTTTAATTCCCTGGAGCTTGTCGCCATGAAGGGGAGACCAGTGGTGATGCCAAAGTGACAGAACCTGCTTACAAACGGCAACACGGAGATCGTCGGAAGGAATGGAAGACCTAGCGGCCCACAGTAGGACGACGGCAGCCTTGGCAGCAGCCTCATTTCCTGCCACACTGACATGACCAGAAACACACATGAACATCACAGTGGCCTCCTCAAGATTGAGCAAGCTTTCTTGGACCCATTGCACTAAGGGATGGACTGGGTACAGCACATACAAGCTCCGAAGAGCAGACAGAATTGGAGCAGATGACACAATCGAACAGCCTGAGTCACCGGATGTACTGCATGGCCTGATACAGGGTGAAGAGCTCTGCTGTAGATACTGAGCAGTGTTTCAGAATCCAATAGCCAAAATCGTCGATGCCAATGATGAAGGCACACACAACACCATGTTCACTGCAAGAGCCATCAGCGTACACAAAGATACTATTGCTAAGTTCCATGTGCACTTACAATGGTATACTGAATATGGAGTAGATTCCTTTGGAAGCGAACGAAGTCCAAGGTGAACACAGCCCCTGCAAAAAGCCAAGGCATTGAAAAGTTCACGGCCATTGGGAAAGTGGCAAGTAGCATGAAGTTAAGTTGCCGGAGCAATAGCCGAAAGCTAGCTCCAGGAGGTAGCAGAGAAGACAGATGCACCCCATACTGGCGTTCAACGGAGTCATCGAAGGAGGCGGCATAGGACGGGTGGTCAGGCATGGCAGACAAACTGCATGCATATCCGCTGAGGAGAACATCACCCCCAGTATGACAGCGGTAGTTCGGCAGCTTCTGCATACAGACTCTCAATTGGGCTAGTGTAAAAGGTGTCAGCAGCCAAACAGAGTCCACGATGCTCGATTGTATTTAGGCAACGTAAGATGGATGGACATGCAGATGCATAAACAAAACACACACAGTCTAGTTTTGAATGGAAAAGGGATCAGTACAAATGGAGAAGAACGGTCCGATCCGCTCCCTAGGAAGTATTGCTTAGGATATGTAGGACATAGAGGGACCGGGTGCAACAGGCAGCCAGGTTAAAACACATGGAAGGACCAAGAAAGTTTTCTATCAGGCGAGAGCCCAAGGAATTCGTAGTTTCAGCAAACAGAATAACAACAGGCACAATATGTAAAGATGATGGAAGCAACCCATTGCACTGCCAGAAATTCACACAGCTGGTTTCAACAGTGGAAAAGTGAAAGCCATTATCGATGCTCCACAAGTTAAGATGATCGAAACATCGCTTAAGACACCACTCAAGCAGCCAAGTCCATGGAGAACTGCAATAGATCCCAAAATCATCGACAAAAAGGAAGCCAGAGATGCCTAGTGGGAGACAGGCCATAATAGGGTTAATGGGTATAGAAAAGAGGATGACACTCAGGACGGAGACCTGAGGCAACCCCTTTTCCTGTGTAAAGTTGTCTGACAAGGCAGAACCCACATGAAGCTTGAAAGTTCTGTCTTTTAAAAATTTCTGATCGGGAAACGAGGCAGGTAGCCTCGGAAACCCCACGTGTAGAGAGGATGGAGGATATGAGTTCTCCAGCAGGTGTTGTAGGCTTTCTCCAAATAAAAAATAAATAATAAATAAATAAAAATAAAAAAGCATGCCCAGTCTGGTATTTCCACAGAAAGCCATTCATGACATGGGTTGACAAAGTGACAAGACGGTCAACTACAGAATGGTGTGCTTGTAATCCACATTATGCAGTGGTTAGTAAATTGTAAGACTTGAGCCATCATATCAGCCATGCTTTAATCATACGTTCCATTGCCTTGCAAACACAGCTGGTGAGAGAAACGAGGTGGTAGCTAGAAGAAAGATGTTTGTCCTTACAGTGCTGTGGTATGGGTATGACAGTGGCTCCATGCCAGCACCTGAGGAATGTACCACCTGCCCAGATGTGACTGTATTTACGAATGAGAACATGCTTGCATGCAAGAGAAAGACGCTGCAACATCTGAATGTTAACAGCGTCCAGTTCTGGGGTGGAAGATTGGGACACGATTTAGGTTCCTCACGGTAAAGGCGGCATTGTAGTAGTATTGATTCTGAGAGGTATCACCTGAGCCTCCTCCACTTGTTCCCAATGGAGGAAGGCAGGCTGATAGTCAGTGGAGATCAAAATCTCCGCAAAATAACAGACTAAGGTGTTGAAGATGACAAAGGGGTTCTCAATGACATCACCTGGTATGGTCAGGCCGGAAATTGGGAAATGGGCCTTGGTCCCAGAGAGCCTTCAAGGGTTGACCCAAAAGACGGAAGAGGGAGTACAGCTGTTAAAAGAACTACTAAATGAAATCCACCTAGCTATTCTGCCATCCCAATGAATGCATAGACACAGCACACACAACTGTCAATAATGAATACAGTTCACCATCACAGGATGACAGTTTAAAAAGACAGAGTACGCCTCCAGGTGCGAACTGTGCCGTGGCACCCTCAGTCTAGCAAGGGACCCAGACATGTTGCGGTTAAGATGAAGTGTGAGGTATGGAACATTCTGCAGTAGTAAGGATAACATTTGTATGGTACTTTACCTGTCATTACAAGTAGGAAAATGTTGTTTGCGAAAGTTGCCAGGGAGGAGTAAAGCCTCCAGTCAGACTTACAAAGCTTCCAATTGGGTTTACACATAGGTGGGGTAGACATCAGCAATTGGATAGCACACAGAGAATGGTCACACGAGTTATGTGTCATTGATAATGGACCACTCAAGATGACGGGCAAGCTGGACAGTGCAGAACGAGAGGTCCAAATGGGAGGTAGGCATGCGTGGAGTCTAAAGGAACATGAGTGCTCCAGTGTTAAGGCAGATGAGGTTGAGCTGATCGAGACGGTCAGTCAAGAGGGTAACTCTCGGACAAGTTCCGGAGGAGACCCAAAGAAGATGGTGTGCATTAGTCACTGAGCAGCAAAGAAGGTGAAAGAGCTGCCCAATAAGCTGGAGGAAGCTTGCCCTGGTGACACCAAATGACGGAGGGATATTGATGTTGCACATAGACAAAGTGAAATGAGGAAGGAAAATGTGGACTGCAACAGCCTGCAACCAAGTGTTCAGTGAGATGGTCTGACTATGACCGTCATCACGAACGAGCAGCACGGCTCCCCCACGAGATGGAATGCCGCCCTCAAGGCGAAGGTCAAAGCAGACTGGAAAGAAATGCAGGAGATCAAAGCATTCACGAAGACACAATTTTGTTTCCTGTAGTCAGAAAACAAGGGGACACTGTGATTCCAAAAGCTGCCTTAATTCCTCCTTGTTGTATCGCAAGCTGCAAACATTCCACTGGAAGGGAGACATGACAGGGAAAGGAAAGGAGGGAAAAAATTAAGGGATTTCACTTTGGCGGCTGTTCTATGAGATCTACAGAGGCATCAGCAGTCTCTCTGGTCCAGCCTACAGATTCGGTTGGTGGGGCACACCAGGGGATTGGAGGTCAGCCAGGTGAGGGTATCACGCAGTGAAACAGTGGAAGGATCTCCGAGTCAGTGAAGGAGAAGCCATTTGTCTTTGTTTGATTTCTTAGAACCTTTCTGGTTGGCAGATGAAGACTCATGTTTTTTGGCTAGAGGGACGTAAAAAGTCTCCACTAGAGTATTCCTTTCCCGCCTTCTGGTTGTGTAGCAGCTGATTTTGCCACCAGAGGTGATGCTTTGGTGGCTTGCACAGCTGGAGGAGGAGGAGGAGGAGGAGACAGGGACACTACCATGACACTGGGCAATTAGACAACTGCAGTGCTGAATTTGAGGTCACAAGTCATCGTGGCCATGTCCTCTAAGGAGCGAGGCGTAGGAAGAAAGGTACTGTAAGTGCCAGATGGTAAAACACAACTAACCAACAATGTTGCAAGTGACAAGGTAATGCACTTTTTTCCTTCACCCAGATCTCCTGTATGGCCCACTGTTGAGATACAAGGGACATTCTCGGGATGAGCCTGCATGGTCGCTATTGCAACTGATACTACGGGGAGGAAGTGGTGGGCAATTGCCCTCGTCAACATCCCTACCACAAGTAACACATCTGGCCACATTTCGACAAGACATACGATTGTGGTTGTAGCATTGACACTGGTGACAGCACACTGTGTTTCGACTGTACAGTCAGACTGTGATGACTTAAAAGCCTGCTTTATGGAAGCACTGCTCTATCAAACATGAGGAAAAGAATGATGCAACCTTAGTGCCTGCATGCAACACTTTTCATTACCTGATGGTGTGCAGTGACGTCCTGATCAGAGAAGTAAGTTTGGATTTCTCACTCGGTCAGACCAGCCTAGTGTAAATAACACCACATGAAGAATTCTGCACTCGAAGAGCCTCAAATGAAATGAAATGAAATGAGCATATGGCATTGTTGGCCAGGAGGTTACATCTAGGGAAGTTCGGCCTCCAAGTGCAAGTCTTATTTCAGTCAACGCCACATTGAGCGACTTGCGCACCGGTGATGAGAATGAGAACAACACAACACCCAATCCCCGAGCAGAGAAAATCTCCAACCCTGCCGGGAATCGAACCCGGGCCCGCTTGCATGGAAGACGAGCCCGTTACCATGCAGCTATAGCAGGCGGACCGATGGGCCTCAACATGAACAGGATAGTCATAGAGGAGCGAAACTGCGAGGAGTTGTTGGGCTTGAATATCACAATTGGTCTGCAAAAGTGAAGTGCCATTACATAAATGACAGCAGGATTTCATAGGGCCTGTATTGTGTCAACACCTTTCTGAATAAAAAAATGGATTAGTTGTAGCAAATGCTGATCTTCTGTATGTGATAACAAGAGCAAGCAAGGTGCAGCTAGGACATTCTTGGAATCTTTAGCCTCATTCCATTTACATTTAGTAGACGTAGTCTGAGATGGTGTTTGCCTCAGTACGAGAAATCCCTCCCCACCACCCCCACCATCACCCCCACCCCCGATTGCCAGTGTCTCTGATGGCACACTCCTTCCAACTGGAGGTCCCCCCTCAGAGGGCCCTGTTGACCTGGGGCAAGGAATTACAAGTTACCCAGTCACATGTTATACTCAGATGTGTGGGGCTGCATTCACGAGTGCACAAGGAAGAAGAACAAACATAGAGGAACCTCAAACACCACAGCAGAGGAAGGATGGGAGATGCAGAACAAAGAAAGAAAGAAAAAACAGTGGGAGGACTGTTCTTATGTCACACTATTGAAACTTCACAACACATCCCCAAAAATATCCCAGACATGTTCCCCAAGGGAGGGGAAAAAGAATAGCAGGAGGATAGACATAGAGCACAGAAAGGGAAAAGGTGCTGTAAAAGCTGAGGTCCCACGGTAGCCAATCACAAATTCAGCAGATGGTGGTGAATCCCCTGGAGGAGCTCTTCAATGGTATGATCATGTACAGCAAATGGAGCAAGGACAATGGCCAAAAGCAATCCTGAAATGGTCGCCACGAGGAAGGAAGAAGGAAGCATGGAGAGTGGGAGTAATTGGAATGACGAGGAAGAGAGGTCTGTAAAGAGGGAGACTGCCTTGCTCGTGAAATCTGGCAAATGGAAGCAACTGTCAAAGAGTGGAGAAGCCTTTAAACATAAGCGAGTCTCATAGCCCTACATTTCTCCCACAGGGTAGCCACAGAAGGAAATAATGTGGGACATATCTCTACATGCTGTAATAATCATTTCTTCCAGAAGAGGCTGGGGAGGGGGGTGGGCTTGCTAGCCCCTTCATTTGAGAGTTATCCGCCTTGGTGCCACCTACTCTGAAAGGGGGTTCTCTCTGCAGGCACCCCTCAGCCACAGCAACAACTACCTGGCTGAGTAACCATTGACCAGATAACACTGTCCGGAGTTCTCATGCCCCAGCCATGTTGGGCACACACTACTTGGCATACATAGGGAGTTTCCTGTGCAGACAACAATAGTGCAATCCCTGCGAGTTCA
This sequence comes from Schistocerca cancellata, assembly GCF_023864275.1. Lineage (NCBI taxonomy): Eukaryota > Metazoa > Arthropoda > Insecta > Orthoptera > Acrididae > Schistocerca > Schistocerca cancellata. The sequence goes on from NC_064627.1 coordinate 396,536,135, forward strand.
GGGAGAGACCACCAAGCAGGTACTTAACAACCCCCCCCCCCCCCAACAGAATGGTTACCGTGTTGGATTTTGGATCTATTGCTTTTGCCACAAAGAAAAGGTTAAAAGCTAGAAAGGCACAAAAGATGGATTGTATACAGCATCGGATGACTTTTCCCACACAATCCACACTTCTGTAAAATTTGGAAGAGGTGGTAGGTCAAACCTAATAATGAGAATCATATAGTGAAGGATGAAAATTTGTATACAGTGTAGGAAAAGAGTACCCAAAATCATAAATCAAATCCAAGTATGGTCAGCACCAGGAAGACCATCCAAAGGCAAGGCAGAGGGGAAAGAAGAATAGCAGAAGAATATGTTAATCTGCAAAATGCTGACCAAGGCCGTATTCAGTATTTTCTTGGCTACATCGCATATTTTTCCAACACGGCCGCATACCTCCTTCATAACTATGTCATAGTTACGAATAATAGTAGGACGGACTTGTAGAACAGGAATGGAAGTAGCACTGCAAGCATCAGGACCCTATGCTTGCTGAGTACATACTATCAAAAGATATGTGGGATTCCTGGGGAGGGGAGGCATGTTAAGGGTAAATAAATTGAACATTGGTATGGAGAGTATGCTTTTCATTGTTCAATCTGCATTCATGATCAAGGGAAAAGACACAATACACAGTCAAATTTCTTAATAAAAATAATAACTATATTTTCCTGAAATACTGCACGAAAACTTGAGCACACTCTTATACAGAAATACCAATTTCAATGATAGGATGTTTGTAGAACACTTTAAATATACAAAACAAGCTTGGCCTCATATATATACCAAGACAGGACATTAACTGCACTTAGCAATAACAGTCAAAGAACTTCTAGAATGCAATCAACAACTTAATGTATGACCTACAGAAACAGGCGAATGGTTTCAAATCTGCAAGTCTCATGTGAGGTATGAGGAGTCTCACAGATGTGTTCATACCAGTCACGACTACCATGAGAAACTACAGACTCTTCTGTCTGCATGGTTTGTTCTGTAACTGTGTATGCAATTTTCTGTTTGGAGCACAATAATATAACTGAAGAATAATGGCTTTGAGGGATGAAGTAGTGAAGGCAGCAGAGAATCAAGTAGGTAAAAAGACGAGGGCTAGTAGAAATCCTTGGGTAACAGAAGATATATTGAATTTAATTGATGAAAGGAGAAAATATAAAAATGCAGTAAGTGAAGCAGGCAAAAAGGAATACAAATGTCTCAAAAATGAGATCGACAGGAAGTGCAAAATGGCTAAGCAGGGATGGCTAGAGGACAAATGTAAGGATGTAGAGGCTTATCTCACTAGGGGTAAGATAGATACTGCCTACAGGAAAATTAAAGAGACCTTTGGAGATAAGAGAACCACTTGTATGAACATCAAGAGCTCAGATGGAAACCCAGTTCTAAGCAAAGAAGGGAAAGCAGAAAGGTGGAAGGAGTATACAGAGGGTCTATACAAGGGCGATGAACTTGAGGACAATATTATGGAAATGGAAGAGGATGTAGATGAAGATGAAATGGGAGATACGATACTGCGTGAAGAGTTTGACAGAGCACTTTAGACCTGAGTCGAAACAAGGCCCCCGGAGTAGACAACATTCCATTGGAACTACTGACGGCCTTGGGAGAGCCAGTCCTGACAAAACTCTACCATCTGGTGAGCAAGATGTATGAAACAGGCGAAATACCCTCAGACTTCAAGAAGAATATAATAATTCCAATCCCAAAGAAAGCAGGTGTTGACAAATGTGAAAATTACCGAACAGTCAGTTTAATAAGCCACAGCTGCAAAATACTAACATGAATTCTTTACAGACGAATGGAAAAACTGGTAGAAGCCGACCTCGGGGAAGATCAGTTTGGATTCCGTAGAAATGTTGGAACACGTGAGGCAATACTGACCTTACGACTTATCTTAGAAGAAAGATTCAGGAAAGGCAAACCTACGTTTCTAGCATTTGTAGACTTAGAGAAAGCTTTTGACAATGTTGACTGGAATACTCTCTTTCAAATTCTAAAGGTGGCAGGGGTAAAATACAGGGAGCGAAAGGCTATTTACAATTTGTACAGAAACCAGATGGCAGTTATAAGAGTCGAGGGACATGAAAGGGAAGCAGTGGTTAAGAAGGGAGTAAGACAGGGTTGTAGCCTCTCCCCGATGTTATTCAATCTGTATATTGAGCAAGCAGTAAAGCAAACAAAAGAAAAATTCGGAGTAGGTATTAAAATCCATGGAGAAGAAATAAAAACGTTGAGGTTCGCCGATGACATTGTAATTCTGTCAGAGACAGCAAAGGACTTGGAAGAGCAGTTGAATGGAATGGATGGTGTCTTGAAGGGAGGATATAAGATGAACATCAACAAAAGCAAAACGAGGATAATGGAATGTAGTCGAATTAAGTCGGGTGATGTTGAGGGTATTAGATTAGGAAATGAGACACTTAAAGTAGTAAAGGAGTTTCGCTATTTGGGGAGCAAAATAACTGATGATGGTCGAAGTAGAGAGGATATAAAATGTAGACTGGCAATGGCAAGGAAAGCGTTTCTGAAGAAGAGAAATTTGTTAACATCGAGTATAGATTTAAGTGTCAGGAAGTCATTTCTGAAAGTATTTGTATGGAGTGTAGCCATGTATGGAAGTGAAACATGGACGGTAAATAGTTTGGACAAGAAGAGACTAGAAGCTTTCGAAATGTGGTGTTACAGAAGAATGCTGAAGATTAGATGGGTAGATCACACAACTAATGAGGAATTATTGAATAGGATTGGGGAGAAGAGAAGTTTGTGGCACAACTTGACCAGAAGAAGGGATCGGTTGGTAGGACATGTTTTGAGGCATCAAGGGATCACCAATTTAGTATTGGAGGGCAGTGTGGAGGGTAAAAATCGTAGGGGGAGACCAAGAGATGAATACGCTAAGCAGATTCAGAAGGATGTAGGTTGCAGTAGGTACTGGGAGATGAAGAAGCTTGCACAGGATAGAGTAGCATGGAGAGCTGCATCAAACCAATCTCAGGACTGAAGACCATAACAACAACAATGGCTTCAATAATCTATGTCTATACAATATATATGAAGTACTATTGCGCATCTGTTAAATAATGATGACAAAAGTATTCACATACGACGATCTTACTCTGGAAATAATGTTTTTTCATCAATTCCTAAATCCACATCCATGTTTACTGCAAGTGTTAGAAGGTGGTTTTTGGTCTCTCTTCCTCCATCTATTTCTTCCAAACTGATTTTTCATCCAGGATATTTTCGTATGCTGTTTCATATTTTATGTTTCAATTCAGTTCAACTCAGCTTACATCAAGAAACAATACATACAGCCATACACAGAAAGTGAACTTCAACTAAAAATAAAGTTTCCATTTACTTACAGCTCTCTGATATGATATCGTCCACTATCAATGCATAAAAACCCTCACTTGAAGGAAATGACTGTCTGTTATTGGCAGTTGCTAAGGGCTCATACATCCTGTATTAGAAATATATTCACATTAATTCATCAAATATCTTACCATGCAATAATTCAAGGCAATGTTAAAAAAGGAAAATCAACATACCATCCTAAATGGTGACCATAATGAGAGCACATACAATTTTTCCATGCATAACCAGGAAACCAAGTATATTCTCTTTGCCACTGAAATAGAGAGAGAGAGAGGCATTAAGCAAAAACACATATATGAAACAGACATCTATACACTTCACACCACAAGATAAGTTATGACACCTGCTGCAAAGCAGCCGTCATGTGACTGCTACCAGACACCCATCATCTCACGACTATGTCTTGAGAGCCCCAAAATAGTATTAATTAATACTAATATTCATATTATATTTTAAAACAACAGAGCCATAAAAGCACACTAAGCCTCCGGTGAAGATAAAAAAAAATTAAAAAAAAATAGTATGATGCTGCAGGCAGGGTATAAATTATTACAATAATATAAGATGAGCTAAATATGCTCAATTTAATGATAATTTGAGTGTGTAAAAACACCAGCATAACCACATACACAGAAAACCAGAGCATGTCACACACACACACACACACACACACACACACACACACACACACACACACACACACTCTCCCTACAGGTGGCAGAGTTCATGGTTTCCTATTAATAATTGTGATTAATTTTCAGCACCAGTTAAAGCTATATGAGCAAGACACTGTAGCTGACAATGAGTCTCACTGTGCAGAGAGGGGAACAAAATCACAAAAAAGACGACAAAAAGCAAAGAATAGAGGAAAAAAGAAACAGTCACTGAACCTGGACTTGACAAGTAATTTGGCTGATGGTGACAGTGACCATGGAAATTAGGTTAAGAGCTAATCCATGGGAAGTGTTATAATTACAACCAGAGTTAAATACACGGGTGTCACCCACCATTAGCTTTACATAAGATAAGTGTGTACAATAAAACTCTCTCTCTCTTTTCTTTTTCTTTTTTTTAAAGATAGTGTACGTTAAATGGAAGTAGAGAAAAACTGGTGCATATAAGGACTTTCTAGGCAAATGGAGCGAATAATCAAAAATATGTCCACGCACGCTCCGCAAACAAAGAAAGCAAACAAGCAAACACAACTATCAATCCCTGTATCATCTGCTGAACTTTGTCCTCTCTTCTAATATAGATAAACTGACAGAAATGGAAAGTGCTATAGAATGAACACCTGGAACGAATGCTAACATTCTGTATTCCCAGCCTGTAGGATATGTTGAGTAAAATTTAACATTTATGTGAATTCATTTGCTGTACAGAAAAAAGTCATTCCTACACATGAAGAGTGGTTTGATAGTACATGATGGCAATTGGATATGTCTAAGGCTACTGTAGCTTTTGAAGTGTAGGCAGCAACACAACACGGGCTGAAGACATGCCCATACAACTTACTGACATCTTTCACACTTTGGGAAAGGTTGAAGATTGGGGCAATACACACGGAAGCATCTTATCGACAGATTGCACACATTTGGCTATAGCATCACTGCAAGCTACTGGTGAAGAGATGGCCTCAAGATGGCAGGGCGGTAAGAAGAGTAGGCATACAAAACTAATTTTTTTTTCCATGGGCAGAGCTTTTGTAGCACCACATTTTGCTCTTGTGTGATTGTCATTTTTGCAATGGCCAATTTTCGTGAACAGTGTGTGGTGAAATTCTGCTTTTTGATTGGAAAAAGTGGAAAAGAAACTCTTGAAATGTTAAAAAACAGTGTACAAGGATGATTCTATGGAAGGGGGGGAACTCTGGAAATGCTGGAATGCCAATTGATGACACACCTTGTTCTGGCCATACTTCCATGGCGTCAACACATGAAAATGTTGAAAACATTCATGAAATCATCAACAAATATTCATCACGGACCAACGAAAAAATTGTGGAGTTGTCGGACATGACTTGGAATTCAATGCAGTGAACTGTGACAGACGATTTAGGAATGAAAAGGGTGGCTGCCAAATTCATGCCATGACTACCAATGACTTCAAGTTTGCCTCGTCCTAAGACAGCTCATCTGGTTAAATCAGTCATTAAGACACAGCTGATTTAGTTTTTCGATGTGACAGAAATTGTCCATTCAGAGTTTGTGCCACAGAGTGCAACAGTTAACCAGACTTTCTACCTGAAAGTTTTGAAATGATTGTGCAGTGAAAGTGGCCTTGTTTGTGGGTGTTGGGTAACTGGTTTTTCCATCATGACAATGCCCCTGCTCACAAAGCCCTGTTTATACATCAACCAAAAATGCTATGACCATGTTGCTGAGGTGACCAAAAAAATGATAGAGGTGCTGCCAAGCATCACAAACTATGAATTTAAACAATATTTTGAGTAATGGAATAAAATGTTAGACAAGTTTATTTGTGCAAGTGGAGAGTACTTTGAAGGGGACTGAAGGTTCCTGTTTAAAATGTGAGTAAATAAGTTAAAAAAGTAAGTTTGGTTTCCTTTGGGTACACCCTCATAGGGACCCACAAGAGGCCCATAAGATTGTTTGACTAGATCTCACAATAAGGTCCACACCCCAAGACAATCATAAGCTTGTTTGACTTGATCTTATGGGCAAATGATAAAAGCTGAAATTGATGCAGAAGTTACAGCGTATCGTTACAAACCTTCAGAAACAGATTACTGGAAGCTGGGTTTAGATGTCTAGCCACCATGTGTCATTTATTGCCAACACCAAGGACTCATATGGTGTAGAGCCAGAGTCCACTGGGCCATAAGGTAGCATTCTGTGGTGTTCAGCAATGAGGCTCTATTGTGTATGTGGCAGTCAGATTGACATCAACATGTCCAAAAAAACTGATGAAAGGTCACAGGAGAAAGCTATACTCAAGATCCATACTTCACAATTCTTGGAATCAGGAAATGGGGAGCTATTGGATATGACAACAGGTCTCTTTTGGTATTGGATGAAAGCAGGCTGAATGCTTGCCATACATGGCAAGAATGGTAAAGCTGGTATCATACCCTTCATGACCACAGCACCGAATGATATGTTCCAGCAGGATAACGCATAACACCACATTACGATTCACACAGTACAAACACCTCAAGATACGTAAGAGTCCTTAACTAGTCTGCCGATCCCTTGATTTGTTGCCCATAGAGCATGTCTTGGATGCGATAGGAAGACATATACTTTTATTTCAGCCTACTTTCATCAACTGTTATTAACTGACCCAGCATGTGTTTCAGGTGTCGCAAGAAATTCTTCAAGAAAATATCTGGAGGTTATTCACTTCCAGGCAACAATGAATAAAAAGAGTGTATTTATGCTCATGGGGATCATACCTAGTACTGATGTTGAATGACATCAGTTTGAAATAGAATAATTACGTCATGAACATCTCCACAAAGTTTGATGAATATTGGGCTGATGCTTCATGCTGAAACACTTTCCATTTCCAACAATGTAAATGAAAGGAATCAATATATTAAGTTACAAAAGCACTTTTTTTTAGCACAAAGGGAAAAACACACTGATAGGTAAAGAAAGGCACAAGGCAAGTAAAACTCGCAAATATAAAAAACTGTAGATAAAACATTAAAAAAAAATTGTATACAGAGCAGTACTGCTCTGTAAACAATTTGTATTTGGATGTCTGCTTTTAAAGTCCTGTGTCATATATTCGTATTCATGAAACACACTACACGTTTTAAGTAATGACTAACGCAATATGGTGGCTTAAACCATTTTGACCCTTCATCCGTGAAGATGGTCCAAGTCCGAAACCGCAGAATTTGGGTTAAAAATAAAAACAGCTGATGGTTCAAATATGCATTTTACACATCCTCTCAGAAGATTGCTACTGTGTGTGTATCATAGAAGCTGTAGCATTCCTGGGACTCTTTTCAGTAGTCACATTTCAATAGGATAATGCTTGTCCACAAGTTGCAAGGAATTTGACCCCTTCTGTCCATTAGATCTCATTTCCTCTCTGGCTTGGCATCCAAACAACATAGCGTCCTTTGAACGTACATCAAAATTCATCAGTTTGTGACTCTCATATGGCCAACACAACTGGGTTTTGAACTTTAATAGAAGCCACCTGAATGTTATTCTTTGAGGGAACATTCAAAATCTAGTAAATTTGTTACCTTGATATACAGAGGCTTGTACTTGTAATGCACTGCAGCTGCAACAATAATTCTTGCACGTAAAACTGTTTTCTTTCTGTAGGCTAAACATTCAACTACTTCAGATCGTGTGTGTTATAAACATCTCTCATTTCTTGCTATATTGTCACTGTACGCTATAGTCATACTATTCCATATGTAGCTAATGGAATTTGTTATTTGTGTATTGGAACTGATAATAAACATATTGTTAGTGTGCTGCAATAGTAGTTTGTGGACCCAGCTTTTATTCTTAGGTCTTTTTTTCCCTGCATAGCACACTTTAATCATGATTGCAGTCTGTGATCAATTATTTCCAGTATAAAAATAAACCATAATTTGACAACAGCTTCTTAAAAAAAGGCAGACAATGGCTGAAAATGATCAGAGAACACTCTTGTCCTTCGGCTGGGAAACCAATCTTAATTGATGAAAGAATCAGTAATGATCAATGGCTGTAGGATGCAGAAAGCAATCTAAACCATTGCATTAAATACACATAAACTACATCCATGGGAAATGTTACTTCTTAATTGAAACAGTGTCATTATGATCTCTCCACTGGCAAATATTTCAAACCAGTACCACATTTGGATCAACAGGACAGGACTGTCGAGGAGGAAGTGAACATGAGACACAGATTAATAAACAAAAAATAGGGTAACATTCCATGAGTTGTATTAAATTTCAGAAGTCTGTTGTAGATATATGAGGTATCACAGCATGTCAATACCACACGGGGCAATTGTTTTGAGTACAGAGGTCGGCACCAGATGATCTGCTGTTGTCTGACAGCCAATAGTGCTGCCCAACAGCCCACCGCCCAAGTGCTACACCTCCTGACCTAAGGTACTACCGGTTGTGTGTTTAAGAGGCCGCCCAACTGCAGCTTGTCCCAATTGAGTAGCTCTAGTCTAGCAGCAGTCGAGTATAATCGTAGTTACAGTTGCAACTTTCCCTACAAGTGCAGTACAAAAGAACTGTACTCAAGACTTGACTTACATTTAATTCTGTGGATTGCAAGCCAGATGTGAATTGTGGACTGTTCAGGTGTTTAACTTGCCCCAGCATTGCCCTTGGACTTACACAGATTTCAACAAGGATTCTTTGGACTAAGTTGAATATATTACAATATTTCTCACAGTGATTGTCCTCTCATTCTTTTGATTTCTGGCTCAGAACCCCACACACCATTCCAATGGGATACATCATAATTTTGGCAATGAGACTTTCCTTGATCGCTTCAATATAGTATGGGTCAACTAAGTGAAATGGAAAGAAGATAAAGATTGCTAGTCACCTAAATCAAGGGTAATACAAACAGTACCAAAAACTGGTTTAACAGTATGCATTCCAAGTATTATAGCAGGGCAAAAGTGAGTTGCCATGAACAACTCAGTGATAGGATTATTCTCATCAAAACTGAAATTAGAGCAATTCCAACAACTATCGTTCAGATATAAATTCGGATGTCATAAAAAGGTGGTGATAAGATAAGAGAGTATATGCGGGAGTTGGCCTGTAATTCCATATACAATGGGAAAAGAAAATCTCAACCATGAGGGAATGGGATGCTGTAAGAGAAGAAGATATAGAAGAGCATAGTTACAAGAGAATGATGGCTCAGTGATAGAATAAAGCAAAAAGAAAGGCTCCTCCAGTTCAGCAACAAATTTCTGCTAGTAATGGTAAATATACTGTTTTAAAATCACAAGTGATGGAAGCATATTGAGAATACATGGTACTTACAAATGAAATAATTGAGAAGAGAAAGGAAGGACTGTAGAAAAAATCCGAAGAAAAAATCTGATGAAACAGAAAAAGAAATGCCCACTGGAAGGACAGACTGAGTACACAGAAAAGTCAAAACAGCATCACGATAATTTAAAAGGAAAGGTGTCAACATTGAGAGTGCAAATAGAATTCCACTGTTCAACACAGAGGAGAGGGTGAATGGACGGAGGAAAGGAAAGGAATTGTCTACCAGCATGATAGAGGAGGGCTTGGATGTCAATTTGGAGAACATACAGGGCCCCGTTGTAGAATTAGTGCAAAATGAAGTTTATTAGAATCAAACATAGTTGTAATTTGAGAAAAAACTTCTGAGAATGTCCACAGCAATGAGTGAGTGGGAAAGGAAGAAGTGGATGTGAATGGAAGTATATGAGATGTGATGCACCAGAAAGCTACACAGTGACGAGAAGAAGAGGAGGAGGAGATTAGTGTTTAACATCCTGTCGACAACGAGGTCATCAGAGAAGGAGCACAAGCTCAGAGTAGGGAAGGACTGGGAAGGAAATCGGCAGTGCCCTTTCAAAGTAACCATCCTGGCATTTGCCTGAAATGATTTAGGGAAATCACGGAAAACCTAAATCAGGATGGCCAGAGACGGGTGTGAACCGTCATCCTCCTGAATACAGGTCCAGTGTGCTAACTACTGTGCCACCTCACTCGGTACAATGAGAAGAAGAGAAAGGATGACTTGAGATTTGTTATATGGGGGGCATCAAGTGAAATTTGAGACTGGATTGAGGACTTTTTGGTAGGGAGAACAGAAAACACTATCTTGGATGAAAAGTCATTGTCAGATGTAAAAGTAATATTGGGTGTCCTCCAGGGAAGTGTGTTGGAACCCTTGCTATTGATGTTTTATATTAATGACCTTGCAGACAATATTAATAGTAGCTTCAGGCTTTTTGCAGATGATGCAGTTATCTATAATGATGTACTATGTGAAAGAAGCTGCATAAATATTCAGTCAGATCTTGATAAAATTTAAAAGTGGTGCAAAGATTGTTAACTTGCTTTAAATGTTCAGAAATGTAAAATTATGCACTTCAAAAAGTGAAAAAAAAAATCTTCTGACTATAAGATCAAAAAGTCACTTTTGGAACTGGCCAACTCTATATGAATACCTGGGGGTAACACTCTGTAGGGACATGAAGTGGAATGATTACATAGGTTCCATCATGGATAAAGCAGGTGATAGACTTTGGTTTATTGGTACGATACTGGGGAAATGCAATCAGTCTACAAAGGAAATTGCTAACAAATTACTTGTGTGATCCATCCTAGAATACTGCTCAAGAGTGTGGGGCCTATTCAAAATAGGATTAACAAGGTATATTGAATGTATACCGAGAAGGACAGCATGAATGTTTAATCCACGGGAAAGCGTCACAGAGACGCTGAAGGAATTTAACTGGAAGACCCTTGAAGGTGGACATAAACCATCCCTAAAAATTCTATTATGGAAGAAAGTTTCAAGAACCTGCTTTAAATGATGACCGTTAGGAATATACTACAACCCCTTACATATTGCTCACATAAGATCAGAATAATTAAAGCACACACAGAGGCATTCAAACATTCCCATACGTGAACGGAATAGGAAAAGCCCAATAATTGGTACAATGGGATGTACCCTCTGCCACGCACCTCACAGAGGTTTGCAGAGTATAGATGTAGATACTGCCATAGAGGGCAAAAATCGTAGGGAAAGGCAAATACTGGGATATATATAGAACAAATTATTGACATATTGGGTATAAGTGCTACTCTGAGATGGAACAAGTTGGCTCAAGGCAGTAAATTGTAGTGGGTCAGTCAGAAGATCTGTGGCAATAACACAGCATACTAAGTACCAAAACAAACCAGATATGGAAAGTGATACATAAGGAAAACGAGACATTTATAATAAATAGGACTACTGTCAGGTCTGGAGTGACAACTGCCTGACTTTACTACTACTTGGTGGGTACAAACACAAATCCTTGCTGTCAGTAAGAATAATTACAGCAGTACAATCCAGTTTCACTATTGCGTCTAAATATTTACATAGTCTACTTAAATCTCAGTTGTTGCTAAATACTAATATGTTACCATAAACAGTTTTATATTCACAGACACTGGATTCCCCAACTTTCAATGAAACTGCTACCTTTCAACACAACTTAGAACTTGGATTACAATACAGATCAGTCTGCCATGATAAACAAAGTTTCGAAAGGGACAATGTCACTCATTAGCTCAGTCTTGTCTACCTGTGGTTGCCTTGTGACATCTGTATGTCGGCACGTAGCATATTCACATTTCCTACCTTTTTATATAAATGTGGTAATGTCAATTGTTCTTACAATTTTTTTATAGAAGGAAATGGGCTTCAGCAACAACCACCACTATCAGTTTATTGCTTCCATTGAAGTTATTTCTGACTAATTCTTCTGGGCCAAATGACCGTCACCATTCAATTAATCAATGATTTACGTCATCCACTAGGATGGTCTTCAAATTCCCATGTCTTAACTTCCCCATTAAACACAGGCTCTACTTAACAAATGGATACTGATCAGAGCTATAAAAAAGGATTCAAGTGATAAAAAAACACTGTCTTACAATTTATAATGGCCGATAGAGATGCACCGCATTAGCTTATGAAGAACACACCTCACAATTGCATGACATTAAGTCAGAAGAGTTGAGGGGGGAGTCAACACGAAGAGCAAATTCAGGCTTCACCACATTAATACAAAAATGGTGCAAATCAAGAGGCAAAGCTATGGGTTATGTTGAGGGAAACTAGATGAACATTTGTTATATTCCAAGCCTTTTTCGTTAATATTAGTTGACCACTTTCAATCTAAAACCGGTGCAACAGTGCCAGAATCAAGCAACAAGTCTGCTATTCAACATGTAACATGGCAGCAATTTCAAAAATGATTTTCAAATTGCATGGGCCTTTTGAAATGATTGAAATGGACATTAAGCTTTAAACGAACACAGCACAACCAGGATAGTTTCAGGTATTTGTTGATGCTCTATCAGAAGTATCACATAGCGACACAAATATTCAACACCTGATGAACACTTGAATATTCATCTTTTTAAAATTAGGATGTAGGTTAAGGGCGGCTGCACAGTAACGCCTCTTGGCACCACGTACTACACAGTGTTCAGTTCAGATCGGCCCACATGATGCAAACATTGAAGTACATATAACAATTTCTTCACAAAACACGTATTACTTACTTCATTAATTCCAACACATTCAGCTTTAGCTAACGTCACAACGCGGAACTTAATACCCAATGGGTTTTCGAAAATGTGAACATCAACAAACTTTTTACCAAACCACGTCTGGTTACGAAGAACAGTCCCAGAGGGACTGTAAACATTAAATATGTGCTTCGAATGTCCTACATCAGCACCACACTGACGGCAAAGCAGTGTATCTGAAACAAAAGTCCTAGTTAAAACCTAATTTTTTTAAACCATCTAAACTGCTGACATATAATCCCTCGTTTTCCTTGAGTTACGTTAGTGTATCACAGGTATTATCATTTCTTCTTATCTTTTCCTAAAACAATGGTTTTTTTCAGCTCTTCCAGATCATGACCACTGGAAATTTTCTAAGCAAAATTTCAACTGTGAGTCAACAGAAAAGTTTCCTGTACTCCGGAAAATAAAAAGAACCAAGATCAAATTCACGTAAATAACACGGAAAATATCTTGCCTGGTTTTTCTTCGTGGAAACTGCCAACATTAGCGAGTGTCAGCACAATCAGTAAAATATCTCTCCGCATCACACTGCACTTAACCTCAACAGTAAATTCTCAATATGTTACAAAATAAACAAATACGAAACATATCGAGTTGCATGCGTCTCTCTTCGGCTCTGTTGCTTTTAAGACACGTCATTACTTGAATTATCGTAGCGTTATCAATTAGAATCATATCATTACCATAATCAACAACGAACGTTCAATTGCGGATGCATAAGAAATTAATTTACCATACTACTACACAAATAGGACATTATTATAGGCATAACGAACACAGGAACTTACAAAATATGATGTACCATCAAAAAATATACCACTGTCTACTAAAAAAATGGCTGCCTTAATGCCATGGCGCCAAATCTAAAATTCAAGAACATGAATCTGTTGCGAAGTATACCAACTGCAGCTTGTAAATTACACAACTTATCTAAATTAACTTTAGTTTTATTATTCGAAAGTGCACATATTTGTTTTTGGAATCAAAAATTCTGTTGGTAGCGAATACGATAATTGTATATACCTAATAAAAGAATTGATCCAGACGATCTGCAAACTGCGACCTGCTCGTTTTAAGTAGCACTTCAAGCATTAAAAATGACGGTTTTGGTTCCAAAAACAAACGGATGTTTTAACTACGTAATTCACAAAAGTAAAATATTGCAAACTGTTTATGAGTATGGTAAACATTAATGTCTTCAGCAATTGAACTGTTCCATTTCTTGTTACCAAATCACTTCAAGCACTTTCCAATATCATAATTGACAATTTATAAAAATATTGTCACTTTGTCAGTAAACATAACTTCTTTCTCCCCCTCTTCTGAAGAGAACGAACCAATAGGGAATGTAGGTCAGCCTTGATGACGCTGGCCAATGAGATGGCAACCTGGACGTCACGTGGGTTTGTTATCATCTGTCAGCTGTTCGACCCGGGAACCGGCCGGTAAATTTTGCAGCTGAGCTCGGCAAAGCGGCGAGTCAACACGCAGGTACCGTCTGCGTTGCAGTGGCGCTCAGCTGATCGCGATATGTTGACAGCCTGGCAGCCTGAGACATAGCGCTGCGTGGGCGCTGGCGTTACTGAACAGTGAATGAGCAAAATTAAGTGTGTAAACATCTTTTTTTCCAGTGAAGTGGCTATATATCTTCAAGATAATGCGTTAGCAGAATATCTATATCGCAAAAACTGAATACTCATGTGTAGTGACTAAACATTGTTAGAGCGCTGTTGGAGCGAATGGACGAAATGAAACGTCGTGTGGCATGTTCGTAGCGTAATATTTGATTATATGTTCATAAACTGAAGTTGCGGTGCGGGAACTTTTGTATCTATATACCTACACGAAACAGTGACGTGAAAGTGACATGAAATCCAAGTTTCTCATCTATGATCGAGGATGTATTTAGCTGGTTATTTCAACTAATGTGAAACTGGGAGAATTTCATCTTTGGTGAAACTGCAACGCTGAAGTTTCTAAGAACGCTAGAAACAGAACTTAAGCCCTCGCGACTGAGTGTGAAGTAGTGCGTCGACTTTCTGACCTCGATTGTGGTAATGGTTGGAATGTGTTACTTAGTGTTGTAATAAAGAAATGTCTACGGGAAAGCGACTTGCCAAACGTTCTATAATCGGAACGAGAGTTTGCGCCCCAAGAGATGACGGGAAGTATTATTCAGGTGTCATACAGGCAGTCAAATCTACAGGTAATGCTCCGGACGATGAGAGTTATTACACGGTACGCTTTGATGACCCTGGTCCGCAACAGAGATTTCTTGGCGAATACAGAGAGGCGGACCTCGTTGGTCCGGGCTTCAGAACAGTATCTGGTCTGACTCTGGTGGCAGGACAACGCGTGTATCTCACTTACAACGGGCGTGAAGTAAGCGGGAATGTGATAACTCACAAGCCTCGCATCGACGAGCTTCTCATCTCCATATCACCTCCGGGGCAAGAGGTAAGTTCAGACTACTACTGTACGATCTATTTTTATGTGTAATAAGTCGCAGGTAACATTTGTGAGATTACGAATTCCGTATGTGCGTGACGTTTATTTATTTGTTTTGGGATGGGGTATTAGGGTCAGTAATACAAGTTAACCATAAATATATTTTCCTTCTAATTGTTCTAAAATTCAGCGGAGCACAGGTATTCTTGTAACAATCACAGTGTTTGGAAAAAAAAGTAATGTCACCAACTGCGCATTAATTGCTGCAAGGCGGTACTCGGGTCATAAAATTTAGCAAAGTTGATATGCAATTAGAAGAGCGTATAGAAAATATTTAATATGTTCCAAGATGTAGAGTGCATGTCAGTGCTGGAACGTAGAGAGCTAAAGATGTCGAAGAAAAACTGCGAAATTAATTCTATATTAATATGCAGTCACTGGGTATATAGAGAAGTTAGTTTCATTGGAGACCTTGCTTAAAAGTGGAGTTCGTAAGTGCGAAAGAGAAGTTGCGTAGTTAGCTGGTCCTGACTGTTTCTGTGAATGATATACCGATGCATGTTACAGAACACAGAGATAATTTGTTGTCGGACAGTGCTCTTTTTGCTTAGAAGGTTGGCTTTCGAATGACATTAAGACGTCACTTCCATTTGAAGTAACAGGGAGCTCAGTTGTTCTTTGTTCCCAGCCGGCGAACTCCCCACCACACACAGCTGACAGGTCACAGCTGCGCATGCTTCGCTCGCGGCGGGGGCCAATGAGGGACCGTGTTTACAAGAGACCATCGCAAGACGTTATCTCTTCAATGCGGGCAATTCGTAGGAGCTGCTGTTAGGAACAGCTGGTACTGTGACAGATCACATACGGTGGAGTGAGTAGGAAGGACAAGGCAGTAAGAAGGCATTACGACGCATTTTGGAACACTGACCATCCGATTCCTGCCTTTTCAATGACAGTAACAACGCCTTCACAATTTAGAGTAGAAGAGTTGTGTGTTGTAATTTTATGTACTTGTGAGTGAAGCAAGAGGCATGCAGAAAGAATTGGATTTCTAAATGCCAGTACAGCAAAGAACCAAACTTATCAAGTCGTGTGTGAATTAATGTCCAGTATCACGGGAGACCATATACTCAGCGTTCTCGACAACATAGTGATACGCTGCTGACTCTCAGTGCTATATGATACACGAAGACTGGCTGCCTTTAAATTAGCGTGTTGACTAGTCGACCGCAATAATATTGCCCCTGGGAGTGACAGCGATTTGGTCGACTTATCGTGACTTAGAGTTGGTAGTATACGCATAGCTGACCTGAAAGCATTGTCACTGCGATGCGTTTTCCCTAGTCATTACTGTACTTGTGTACTGCAACGTTACCGCGTGATTCCGATAACAGTCACGTGCAGTAAGACCTTGTTTTCTTACTAAATCCTACGTCTCATTTTATAGTCTCTTTTCTGGAGCATATCTTGCCCTTTGACACACGCATACAAAGCACTGTCATATCACAGACCTTTGTCGTTTTTCATGATGCGAATATACATGAAATTCAGTATATCTTCTGTAGTCTCTCCATCGAAGTGAGCATGACATTTCTTATTTGTCACAGGCTATTGTTTTTCTTTCTTTCTTTTTTTAATTGTTATGAAAACTCGTTTCACTTGTATGAACAAATTGGTGACTTAAGGAAAACTTTAAACTGATGGATGTTTGGTGTCTTTTATATAAAATTAGGCGGGTAATCCAGTCATGTGTCCATAAAAATAACTAAATTCCTGCTTCCAGAAACATTCGACAAGGGATTAAATAAATATTGGTACAAATTACGAAAACGAAACGATGACTCAACATTTAGCGTAAATCACAGAAGACACGTTCGCGTGGTAGGTGTAATTTGCAAAGAGAAATTGTTAGATTTGCTTGAAAATATGTGGTTTGTCATTGACTGCAGTCAGTTTATCATAAGTGAACATACTGTTGAACACTTATGCTGCACAGCAATGCAAACTTTTATACAGCAACTACTCAGATGTCATCATCTATTACGTACTACTACAGCAATTCTCCAACATCAAAATAATATCTCAGTTTTAAAAATAATTATGAATTTTTTAAATGAATGTAGTCTTTGTAAAACTCCCAAACGCTGAGAGATGGCTGTATGGCCTTATGGTGAAAAGTGACAATAAATATTTTTTTTACAAAACGCTTAAGACTGTGCTGTCTGTGATAATGTTATTCGTTCTGCTACAGGTTTCTGTTCTAAACCATCATCAACGGCAGAAGAATTATCACAGATGTTTCACATGTCATACGTGCTGTGACATAAAGTCACCACTGAAAACCATAACTGCCGATAAAAATCAAAAGTTGTGACAAGATTAAAATATGACACATTCTATACGGACGGTGTTGTGCATTTTGTAAAATTTGTACATGTTGTTGACCATCGCCTAAACAAGAAATAAGTAATCACTAGTAGCCTGCGATACAGAAGAGCAAATTCAGGCGCTAAACAATAAAAGAAATGCTTCTCCTAGAGGAGATATTTTCATTTAGTATGATAACCTTGGGAAAAGGTCGTCGTTGACAGGCGAAGTATAGTAGAATTACTTATATGAATATGTGCCTTCAGCAAGATGATGAAATGAACTGAATATAACTGGAAATGGTTTTAGTAGTGCACAGCCACGTGAATACAGCTTACTGAACATTTTCTGTGACATGGGCGGCAGTGCAAAATGCCAGCAGAATATGTGGATGGAAAAGAGCAACGGGTAAAGTAAAAGTACGAAAAATGTTATGAACGCCGCCGTACCTGGACGCTGCGAAGAGGTGATGTCGGAGAAACGAAGAATGTAGGGAAATGCTGCCGACCGCTACCCAAAATAATCAGAAGTGATGAGAGATTATAGGATATACTGGACGGCTGCGGATATTCCTGTTAAACAAGTGCATATAATACGATTAATTACAACTCTTTGAAATGAAGGAAATAATAGGAATACAGTATCTACTGGCCTTGGACTCAATTACTTTGTACTATTATTTATGATGATCAGTCTCGATGGCAATTGTTTCGTTGCCTAGGAAAAATCGCCGACTCATACACGTAAACACCTGGTTTACAGTCTGTCACGATATATGCGGTATGATTAATATTTAGTCGAATCCCGTTATAGACGCATAACTGCGAAAAAATAGTTTTATCGTTATGGCTAAGTATTTTAGTTGCATTTAATCGTGTTACAATATCTTCTGAAATGAACCGAGAACTTGTCGGTAACATTCGGCCTGTCGGAAAAGGCTTAAGGCTTAGTTTGTGACTGGTGTTTACCGTCTACCTTACCTCTGAAAAACTGCCGATGCAAAAACGAGTATACCTTGATTACTGATCCATCCACCCTTGTTTAGGTTTTCAGTGGTTTTCTCAAATCATTGCTGGCGAAGCGTAAGAAGATTCAGACTGCTAGGCCATGGTAGATACTTTCCTCTATCTCGGCCCATTATTAAACTTTTAAAAATGAAGCGAATTCTGATGCTGAATTTCCGGCGTTAGTAAACAACGCGACATAACGTCGGTAGACAGATGACGTCATTAACATGCCGGAGATGGGGCCCCAAGAAACGACCAGTTGATGAAATAGCAACAAGACAGAAACATTAAAACAAACTGTTCAACTTAACCTAAACATCAGCCTACTCTATAGATCAGTCTTATCACTGCAACCGCGACAAAGCTGTGTTCCGATGCTGATGTACCTATTCAAAGCAGGACAGTGCTAACGCAAGCTTCTATACATCACTTTTATGTAGATCACCAGTTGCACTAGAACTATATATATCTAGTGTACAACAATGCGAAACATCTCTCCTTCAATGGATCATCTGATGTATACTAATGTAGGTCTAGTAAACAACACGATCCAAGTCATGGCGTGCACAAGAACTGTGCAATGTATTGTAAACAAAACGCCGGCCAGAGTGGCCGTGCAGTTCTAGGCGCTACAGTCTGGAACCGAGCGACCGCTAAGGTCGCAGGTTCGAATCCTGCCTCAGGCATGGATGTGTATGATGTACTTAGGTTAGTTAGGTTTAATTAGTTCTAAGTTCTAGGCGACTGATAACCTCAGAACTTAAGTCGCATAGTGCTCAGAGCCTTTTGTAAATAAAACACTAGACCCGTCTAGTTGTTTATTTTAAAACCGAGAAGTGTGTTTGAAATAGATCCATCGTCGAAGCACGAAAAGTCACAGTAACAACAAAAATTTGATAACAGGAAACACCTAAAGATGTCGAACAGTTACTTCGAAGAAATGTTGTGAGACTTAGTACCAATTTGTAAATTATAGATTGCAGCCATCAGTCGTCCTTCTCTAAAAAAAAAAATTAAATTAAAAAAAAAATCTGAAAAAGGACGACTGATCGCAGCAATCTATAATTTACAAGTCAATATAATAGTCGCTGAGTGCAACCGCTTTCTGAATGGAATTTAACCTGGCTTAGTACCAATATTGTCCAGCGCCAAACCCGAGGAATTTAATTATTTTGCCAATTTTGTTCCTTAATGGATTCCGCAGAAATGTTGGAACTCGTGAGGCAAACTGACCCTACGACTTATCTTAGAAAATAGATTAAGGAAAGGTAAACCTACGTTTCTAGCATTTGTAGACTTAGAGAAAGCTTTCGACAATGTTGACTGGAATACTTTCTTTTAAATTCTAAAGGTGGCAGGGGTAAAATACAGGGAGCGAAAGGCTATTTACAATTTGTACAGAAACCATAAGGCAATTTATAAGAGTCGAGGGACATGAAAGGGAAGCAGTGGTTGGGAAGGGAGTGAGACAGGATTGTAGCCTCTCCCCGATGTTATTCAATCTGTATATTGAGCAAGAAGTGAAGGAAACGAAAGAAAAATTCGGAGTAGGTATTAAAATCCATGGAGAAGAAATAAAAACATTAAGGTTCGCCGATGACATTGTAATTCTGTCAGAGACAGCAAAGGACTTGGAAGAGCAGTTGAACGGAATGGACAGTGTCTTGAAAGGAGGATATAAGATAAACATCAACAAAAGCAAAACGAGGATAATGGAATGTAGTCGAATTAAGTCGGGTGATGCTGAGGGAATTAGATTAGGAAATGAGACACTTAAAGTAGTAAAGGAGTTTTGCTATTTGGGGAGCAAAATGATGGTCGAAGTAGAGAGGATATAAAATGTAGACTGGCAATGGCAAGGAAAGCGTTTCTGAAGAAGAGAAATTTGTTAACATCGAGTACAGATTTAAGTGTCGGGAAGTCGTTTCTGAAAGTATTTGTGTGGAGTGTAGCCATGTATGGAAGTGAAACATGGACGATAAGTAGTTTGGACAAGAAGAGAATAGAAGCTTTTAAAATGTGGTGCTACAGAAGAATGCTGAAGATTAGATGGGTAGATCACGTAACTAATGAGGAGGTATTGAATAGAACTGGAGAGAAGAGAAATCTGTGGCAGAACTTGATTAGAAGAAGGGACCGGTTGGTAGGACATGATCTGAGGCATCAAGGGATCACAAATTTAGCATTGGAGGGCTGCGTGGAGGGTAAAAATCGTAGAGGGAGACCAAGAGATGAGTACACTAAGCAGATTAAAATTGTAGATTGCAATATCAGTATGAGAGTTTGCATCGGCAGCTTTTCGGCTGTGCACCCTGGGCGTGTTCTGCGTGGCACCGTTCGCTCGCGCCGGCCTTGTGTCGCAACGGCTCGGCCCGCAGTGTGTCACGGCCCGCAGCCTTGCACCGTGTTTTGCAAACGCAGCTCGCCTCGGCGGCCACATTTTCGCAACGCCCCCCTCCCCCCCGCCACCCCATTCGGCGAAAGTTCTCCTATCTCTGCACCTCTTACAGCCGTATCCGCGGCAAATATAGGCTGATTCCCATCTCTGCCGGTATGCAGAATACAAGCACACGACTGCAGATGCACATGATGGGTAATCTTTGTCGTCTTGTAAATAAAACGTTTCCACTGACTCGTGGTACAGCGCGACAAAACAAAAGTGTCTGATGAGGAATGCAGAGCTCTGCGGTGATGCACTTTCATCTACATCTAGATAGTGTCCGAAGTTCCATGTGGCTTTTCACGGATGATGCTGTAGTATACAGAGAAGTTGCAGCATTAGAAAATTGCAGCGAAATGCAGGAAGATCTGCAGCGAATAGGCACTTGGTGCACGGAATGGCAACTGACACTTAACATAGACAAATGTAATGTATTGCGAATACATAGAAAGAAGGATCCTTTATTGTATGATTATATGATAGCGGAACACTGGTAGCAGTTACTTCTGTAAAATATCTGGGAGTATGCGTGCGGAACGATTTGAAGTGGAAAGATCATATAAAATTAATTGCTGGTAAGGCGGGTGCCAGGTTGAGATTCATTGGGAGAGTCCTCGGAAAATGTAATCCACCAACAAAAGAGGTGGTGACTTCCAAAACACTCGTTCGACCTATACTTGAGTATTGCTCATGAGTGTGGGATCCGTACCAGGTCAGGTTGACAGAGGAGATAGAGAAGATCCAAAGAAGAGCGGCGCGTTTCGTCACAGGTTTATTTGGTAAGCGTGATAGCATTACGGAGATGTTTAGCAAATTCAAGTGGCAGACTCTGTCTAGGTTTCGAGAGGGTGCGTTCCTGGATGAGGTATCGGATATATTGCTTCCCCCTACTTACACCTCCCGAGGAGATCACGAATGTAAAATTAGAGAGATTCGAGTGCGCACGGAGGCTTTCCGGCAGTCGTTCTTCCCGCGAACCATACGCGATTGGAACAGGAAAGAGAGGTATTGACAGTGGCACGTAAAGTGCCCTCCGCCACACACCGTTGGGTGGCTTGGGGAGTATAAATGTAGATACTCTGCTATTCACAATAAAGTGCCTGACAGAGGGTTCAATGAACCACCTTCAAGCTGTCTCTCTACCGTTCCACTCTCGAATGGCACGCCGGGAGTAACGAGCACTTCAATTTTTCTGTGCGAAACCTGATTTCCCCTATTTTATCGTGATGATCATTTCTCCCTATGTAGGTGGGTGCCAACAGAATGTTTTCGCAATCAGGAGAAAACTGATGATTGAAATTTCAGGCGAAGATCCCGTCGCAACGAAAAACGCCTTTGTTTTAATGATTGCCACTCCAATTCAAGTATCATGTCTGTGACACTATCTCCCCTATTTCGCGATAATATAAAACGAGCTGCCCTCCTTTGTACTTTTTCGACGTCATCCGTCAGTCACACCTGATGCGGATCCCACACCGCACAACAATACTCCAGAATAGGGCGGACAAGCGTAGTGTAAGCAGTCTCTTCGGTAGACCTGTTGCACCTTCTAAGTGTTTTGCCAATGAATCGCAGTCTTTGGTTTGCTCTATCCACAATATTATCTATGTGATCGTACCAGTTTTGGTTATTTGTAATTGTAATCCCTAAGTATTTAGTTGAATTTACAGCCTTCAGATTTATATGACTTATCGCGTAATCGAAATTTAGCTGATTTCTTTTAGTACTCATATGAATAACTTCACACTTTTCCTTATTCAGGGTCTATTGCCACTTTTCACACCATACAGATATCTTATCTAAATCATTTTGCAAGTCGTTTTGATCATCTGATGACTTAACAAGACGGTAAATGACAGCATCATCTGCAAACAATCTAAGACGGCTACTCAGACTGTCTCCTATGTCGTTAATATAGATCAGGAACAATAGAGGGCCTATAACACTCCCTTGGGGAACGCCGGATATTACTTCTGTTTTACTCTGTGACTTTTCGTCTATTACTACGAACTGTGACCTTTCTGACAGGAAATCACGAATCCAGTCGCACAATTGGGGCGATACTCCGTAGGCACGCAGTTTGGTTAGAAGACGCTTGTGAGGAACGGTGTCGAAAGCTTTCTGGAAATATAAAAATATGGAATCAATTTGACATCCCCTGCCGATATCACTTATTACTTCATGAGTATAAAGAGCTTGTTGTGTTTCACAAGAAAGATATTTCCTGAAAACGTGCTGTGTGTCGATAAATCGTTTTCTTCAAGGTACTTCATAATGTTCGTTTTTGATACAGCTCGTCATGCCTCATCTTCATTCACCTTCCTCTCGGCAATACCCTCTCGGAAATACGAATTGGGGATTAATAAGAGGATTTTTTTAGCAATGGAGAAATCACAATGACCGCTTTTCAAATATAGTTTCTGTGAATACTCGTTGTGTATGTTAAGTGCAATGGTTTTCTCTACCTTTTGCATTCCGATGTAGCCCATTGCTGATTCTTCGGCCTCTAGGAACAGTTAGGGACAGTTGCCTCCGTTGGGCAAGAGCGTGTCCTAAACGTCTATCCGCGAGCGATCTTCGACTACCTTTGTCGATTATTTTTACTAAAAAATTAAAGCAGTGACGATGATCTTAATCGGGACTGAGACTCCAGACCAAGGGGGCATTACACAAATGAGAGAGAATACTGTAGTTTTTTTCTTTTATTTTTGTACTTTGCACAAATGGGAACGGAATACTGAAAGTAACCGCATATATTTTGTACTAACCTCCTCTCTGGACGAGAAGTGCGGAACAACAAGGAATAAATACGCTCTGAGCATAGTGCATCTCCTGCAGCTAAAAAATGCACCATTGTGTTTCACCTTTAGTGCCAGATAAGTAATGATACAGTACGGATAGACAAGTGATCCAAGATTGTCATTATTCACTGGCCCTTGTTGTTGCCTGTCAGCTTCTTAAGCACCCAATGAGCACTAACTTTACGAAATTTCAAAAAATTGAATTTCTCTTCGAGTGACCATTTAACCCTCCCCCCC
The DNA here is from genome assembly GCF_023864275.1 of Schistocerca cancellata. NCBI lineage: Eukaryota > Metazoa > Arthropoda > Insecta > Orthoptera > Acrididae > Schistocerca > Schistocerca cancellata. The sequence continues at coordinate 396,560,168 of NC_064627.1, forward strand.
CCAAATGCTGTCCGTCTTAAGCAAAAAGTTTGACGACAACTGCTCTAAGATAATAACAGTGGAAACTAATTCACAGGTCGCTTCTGCCTTCCCAATTTGTTGTTCATAAACGTCATAGGAACAGTATCAAAATCGATTGAATAATCTGTTGCAAGTACAAGACGCTGTAGATCGTAATTGTAGAGTAGTTGGTAGAAAGCGTTGCCTTTCGCGGAATTAGTAAGAAGAGTATTTTCCATTTACATGACCTGTAGAATACGGAAGTAATATTACTTGCTGTATCAGCTGTCTTATAGTGATGTGTAATGACCATATAAAGGCGCTGCCTTCTACTAAAGTCTACAAACGTAAAAAGCAATTGTGATGTATACGATGAATGTTTATCCCTCGATAAGCATAGCTGATAGGTATCAAACACTATAACAAGACTAAGTTTACAGGGGACTTGTAAATACAGGCCAATATCGTAGCTCATCTACGCCAATGACAAAACAAAATGAAATATCTCAAAGGGCGTTTCTTATTGTTATGGAACTGAATTTGCCAGCATGATAAGGCACTTTTTATATCACTGTTTTGAGTTAATACGTTCCGCTGCCTCCAAGAAAACGATTTTGCTCTCGTTTAAACTGGAGAAAGATATGACCGATGTCGTACGTACATTACAGATTTTATGTTATAAAAGCTGTTTTGTTGCTACTTGCGCAGGAGAATATTTAACAAACTGGCAAAACGACGGACTAAAGAGAGATAATTCTAGATGTTTACAGGGATGTGGATTCTGCGGCGTTGCCACGTTTTCAGCTCGTGCGCAGCCCGGCTGCAGGAAGAGCGACGGCTCTCTTGCCAGATGGAGCTAACAGTGTGGTGAAGGCAAAGACATTGTAAAAAAATAACTAGACTCACTGATGGCGCTGCTGTCGCGGGATAATTTGAACCTTCGGCTGGACGCCATTATAGTGGTTGTAGTCTGATGTGTTGTGTAGTACTGTTGTTTATGAAGACCCTGATTCAATGTTGTATATTTGTTGGGGCGTACATACAGTATTTTTTACTCGTAATTCTACTATCTGTACGTTCCAATCAAAAGAAGTACAATGGTGAAGAGTCGTGCAGCGATTAATTGTACAAATGACTTCTAGAAAGGAACGAATATTACATTTCACAGGTATGTGGATATTTTAAGTTGTTTTGTATGTCGGTGCACTTGCTTAATAAATGTTTTTGTAACACGGTATTAGCATAATGTCTGTGCATCTATTTGCAGGTTTCCTTTCTCAAAACCACAGCTGTTACAAAAATGGTTACACGCTGTCAGGAGGCAAGATTTCCGACCAACTGAATACCATTTTATATGTTCTGATCATTTTGAAGAAACTTGGCTGATAGGTAGTGTTGTCATGGTCTAGGTTATGTTGAAACTTGATAATTTCGTCGTGAGTTGCCAAAGCACTATGCCGTATATAACGGACTTCTCGTCATAAAATCTAAAGCAAGGTAGAGTCAGAAAATATCTATTAATATACTGGGCAAAACTTCGAGTATTTTGATGTATTTTGCGTACATCTATCGTAAATGAACTACGAAAAATGCTAGGGGTCCAGTCCATAACTTTCAGCTACGGCAGATTCCATGTAGTACGTAAGATAAATTCATAAATAGTGACTAGTTGCTGTTTGTTCGTAAATTAAAAAGTATATTGTAGTAATGTATTTAAATAAGGCATTATGTTTGTGACCTAACTCAAGGGAAGGCAGTTTATAACCAAAAGCGATGTATAAACATTCGAACTCCGCGCGTCAGTTTACCACTCTAATGGCCGCCGGCCAGCTATTCAATTTGTCCGCTCTTCACAGTCGACCACTCCTGCGGTTGTGGGGGCCTGGGTGAAGGGAACAAATTCATCTTGCAGTAGCTTTGTAACGCACAGGCGATGCCCTGCATATGGCTACTGGTCGAGTGTGGATTGTAATCTGAAGAGAAAAACGAAAATATTTGACGAAGGTAAATGAGTATTGCTCGAGAAACTTACAAATTATTTCCATGCAGGCCAATTGTAGAGACAACCTTTTTTGCTACAATGTGCAAACAGGATACCGTGAGAGTGCTGCATCCGTGGTATGGAAGTCGGGGTTCAATCTTTGTCGTCAGCTGACGGCTTGTAAACTAGGCAGCGCTGACAGCTGGCTGGAGGACGGGTGGCCTTGGCGATAGCCGAACCGGGCGCGTAGTCAAATGACGTCAGCACGCAGCCAATGGGACGATAGCAATGGAAGCGCTGGCTCGGGCAGAGGAGGGGGAGTGGCTGCGCGGTTACGTAACGCCGCTCCTGTCAAATTTCGCAGGGGGCAGAAATTAGCGTACGCTTCCACAGGTGCGCCGGCGAGAGGGCTCCGAGCGGACAGAGTGAAAGCGCGGCTACGATTTCCCCATCGCGCAGTGGAAAGTGCAAACGAGCGCCACCGCCGACTCGCTCTGCTGAGGCGGCTTTCTAAGCCCGCTTTTCGCTAACCGGCGTGTTAGGAACCACGAGCTGTGATAAGCGGTACCGATCGTCTTGTTTGTTTCTCGTTGGGAGTTTATGAGACCGTGGTCAGTTCAGCGTGGCTTCCGCGCACTGTTGATGAAGGATTTTTCTGAGTTCGAGAGGGATAGTTGGAAACTGTGACTACGGCGTAGGAAGGCTGTTTACTCCTGACACACACTGCTGCAGTTTTTCTTTTTTCGTCGGTGCTGAGGCTGTTATTCGTCAAAGCGAACTGAAGACCTGACCAAGATGGCGGCACCGTCTTGTTTACGCCCGAGAAAGAGGGAAGGGAGGCAGCCAATAACAAGCTGGCTGCTGTCAAATGCCACACGTCTACAAGGAGGCTTTCCGGCAGTCGTTCTTCCCGCGAACCATAAGCGAGTGGAACAGGAAAGGGAGGTAATGACAGTGGCACGTAAAGTGACCTCCGCCACACGCCGTTAGGTGGCTTGCGGAGTATAAATGTGGATGTAGATACGCGCCAGTGCCGTATATACCAGCACACAGGAAGAGTGGAGCAGGCAGTGAACAATTACTCAAAAGAATTAAGATACAGAGGTATTACGGAAAATGGCTGCGAGTGGACATTGATTTAAATCAATTGGGTTAAGTTGAAAATTTGTGCCGGACCGCTAATTGAACAGGGTCTCTTGCTTACTAAGCAGATTCTCTGGCCACTAAACCATCCGGACGCTGTGATCGTGGCAACTGCACGGACTCCCGTCAGACCCAAATTCTCAACTTATCCACACATTACTGATGATTTTAGTGTCCTGCCCACTGTCCTCATTACCCGTAGTGTGTGGATAAGTTGAGAATTTGCGTCTGACGGGGTGCGTGCTACGGTAGTACGCGCACTTGCGACGACCACTGTGTCCGGACTTACTGGTCAGAGCGAGCATCTGCGTAGTAAGCAGGCCACATACAGTATATACTCAACGGAAGATTTTATGCCCGTATTCAATGGAACTGCCGAGGAAACCATGTTTAATGGAGTAGGAAGGAATGAGCTCCATAAGAACGCGATTACGGCACGGACGTTGTCCCAGTCGCCTTTAATTTAGTTATCGATCTCCAACGTAAAGTCATGACAGAGAAGCAGACACAGATTTAAACCATGTAACGTTAGCATGCACCAAATATCGGACATGGCAAGCGAAATTACATCAAATCTGAGTCACCTGAAGTCTCCGTTACTGTTCTATTAAGTAGGAAAAACAAGGATTTGCCACATTATAAGAACGTATCCGAAAGGCACACACAAACGATTAGTTACATTTGTCTCGAAAGGCTCTGTATGTTTATCTCATTAATATTTACAGTGCGCAACACAATTAAAAGGATCATTCTTTTTAAACGCGGTAATTGTCTTCCATTGCGACGTAGAAGTTCGAAATTTGGCTCAAAGCTGCCTACAACCTTCCTGTGTAATGATGAAAAAGCGTGGCGTGCGGCGTTATCACGCTTGAGCTCTGCGGCGGTTCATACAGCATCGTGTCGACACACGCGAAAAAAGGCCAGAGCTCAGAAGTCCATGTGAAGTGTAGGGTGGGTTAACGTGTCACGTTGGCACCAGATTCCACCACAGTTCTGCCCAACGCCACCGTGAGCGTGTCAAGCGATGGGACGAGGACAAAACCGCGACGGCCGAAGTTGAAATCACGTAATTCTCTTATGGATGGCCACATTTAGCGTTGAAAACGACAGTTGGCAATGCATGAGCAACAGGATGATGATCTTGACAACCAGTGACACTGCTGCTCCGCCTCCCTCCATCCCCGCACGATTCGACGGTTTTCAAATGACGGTTTTCAAATTGGGCCAGCTGTACCATTGAACGTGGTCGCACCCCTTTGGAGCGCAATTTTTCCTCTGGTTTACGGGATGGACCCGCTAGGAACCGTTCTAAACCATTCCATCTAATTGAACGCTCCTCTAGTGTGATCACTTGGAGAGGGGGACGGGTGGGGAGTGTTTCTCGTTTGGGACCTTTTTATCATTTGTTAGGCCGAATTTCATAATTTTAAACATCAGCTTACGGCAACCGTTGTACACTTAAATGATACATTATAGCAACTGTAGTGACTGGTAACAGTTGGTTGAAATAATTCGAATGAGAGGTATTTATTCGTTTTTACTGCCGGAATAATGTACATTAATGGAAAAAGTAAAGGACGGTTCTTCCAGATTTGATTTTAAAGGCAGTCTTCCTAAGCGATGTACAGTGCAGCATTGTTGTACATCGTATATATGGGTCAGTTCCCGACTGTTCCTATTCCACCCTATACTGCCGTATCTCAAACAATAGGTGAAATGCTCTATATGGTTTGAACAGTGTATCTGTCGTTTAGAATATGTAGACAGTCTTGTTTTTACACGTATACAAACAGCAGAATTACGCAATGTCTGAAATCGACCGTGTGCCTCAACTTCCAGTAAACTTTTAAACACTGAAACTATAACTCGGCCAAATTTCCTAACCCGACTAAGTAATGTGATACCAAACATACCATATTAAACAACAATTAATGCTATAATGTCCCACGACACACTTAAAGACACGCCTAAGCTTCAAACCACTGCAAACTCGCCACTTGTGACAACAACTTAACGCGTGCCGACACTCTACAACTGACTCACGCAGATTGCGCGAATAACGATAAAGCTGCAAACATTGTCACATCCAGAGGAAAAAATTAGCTCGACGAAAGACGCAAAGAAAGCTAATGTAGGGGTTTAACTAAATTCCCTTTACAGACTTTGAGGAAATTCCTTACAGCAAAACTAGAAAAATATTTCTAGTAAAATGCGTACCTTAAAGAGAGTTGTGAGTATTTGTTTGTTCATCTTCGATACTGAAACAAATCTCTTCTACTGCTAGTGCTTTCTTTCCATGTTTTTGGACGAGGTAACATGGACCAAAACAAGAAAAAAATGTCCAGTAAACATGTGCTCTAAAATGTATACCTTAAGTGCTTATAGTTCTTTTATGCATTATGGAGCCCATGTTTACTAGACTTTTTTTCTTGTTTTGGTGTAAGGAACCTGTCGTCAGAGTCTGCAAAGAGAATTACGCTACGCCTTGCATATAATGGGCGCTCAGAATAAAACGGATCCACTAAAGTTTTGCATTGCAGGCTTTGCTGGAGATTTCTCCGAAACACTTCCTGTATTAAACTGTTGTTCAAACAGTTCCGCACACGTTTGCCACGAGATGTGCTTCTCATTAGCACTCGACAATGAGTAGGAGCTGCAGGCTGTTTTGCAATCAGCTGGGCACTAAACACAATAGGTCCTCGTCTCTCTTTCACACAAACGTCATGCCACAGCATGTCGGGACTGACCGTTCAATAAGTAAGGCAACACATTTTTTCGCGGCCTATTTCGCTTGAAAAAAAAATGCGAGATTTTTTGTGGGACATCGTGGAATATCCTCGCTTCAGCCCTTGCAGTTTCATGAAGTTCGTATTGGTTGTAGCGCTATAAGTAGCCTTCAAAATGGCGTCTGTAGCGGTGTTGCGTTCCAAGCAGAGATTTTCTTTAGGCGGAAACCAGAGCATCGCAGATATTTACAGTCGCTTGTAGAATGTTTACGGAGACCTGACAGCGAACAAAAGCACATTGAGTCGTTGGGCAAGGCGTCTGTCATCATCGCAGCAAGGTCGCGCAGACCTGTCATATCTCCCGCGTACCGGCCGGCCGCTCGCAGTAGTAACTTCTGCAATGCTGCAACGTGCGGACACTCTCGTTCGAGGTGATCGGCGGATCACAAACACACCTCGCTGCTTAACTGGACGTGTTTGTTGGTAGTTCTGATACACTAGTCCACCATTTGGGGTACTCGAACGTATACACGCCCAATAGGTCCCTCGCCGCTTGCGCTTTACGAGGCTGACCGTGACAATTTTTTGTCGAACATCGCCACAGGCTATGAAACATGGATTAATGATTTCGACCCGGAAACAAAACGGTAATCCATGGAGTGGTGCTGCATCGCCTCGCCTCCGAAGGTAAAATTCAAATCCACACCCTGGGGTAAAGCCATGGTGGTCTTTTGTCCTCTGAAGGGGTTATTTTGTTTGATGTCGTCCCGCAAAGTGCAAAGATCAACTCAGAAGTGCACTGTGCTGTCCTCAGGAAATTGTAGAAACGACTTCAGCGTGTTCGTTGCCACAAAAAAGCTTCCTTCTCTATGACAACGCAAGGCCTCACATGAGTCTGCACACCGGAGAGGAGCTCACAAAACTTTATTGGACTGTTCTTCCTCATCCATTCTACAGCCTGGATCTCGCGCATTCAGAATTTCATCTATCTGACACAATGAAGGATGCAATCCGCGGGAAACAGTAAGTGGACGACGAGGATGTTATTGATGCAGCCCCCCCCCCCCCCCCCCCCCGCAGTGCGGTGGCACAAGGTCGTCCCATTGAAAGGAGTTTATATTGAAAAATAGGTTTTTGTAGACAAAAGAATTGGAAATAATATGGTTTATTGGAACCCTGAATAAAACCAACCTGCTTTCGGTAAAAAGTGTGTTGCATTACTTATTGAACGTCCGTCGTACATTTAATAGGCTTAAATGTAACGTAGAACCATTATGAGTGGTGCACACTGCTGGACGATGTGAGGTGTGAAGCGGCTCACTAGCGCAGACCGAAACTAGAGCGGCGAGGCGACCGAAAGATTGTCATGCATGCCGTGTCGCCAGTAGTCGCCGCGGGGAAAGTCGACAGCCACGGCTGGCTAACCAGCAGAAGCAGCTCGCATTATCTAGACCCGCATTTCGCAACCTTTTTTTCCTTCGCTGCACTCCAAAGTACGTTTCAAACTTTCGCGACAACCCTACATGTGACTTTTCTTCTGGATACATAAAAACAAACACATAAAGTACATAAGAAACATTTATGCGTGTAGTCATGTACGTTGTCCGCCCCGGTTGCTGTGCCGGCACGATAACTCAGCGTGTTTGGTCAGAGGGTTAGCTGCACTGTGTAAAATAAATAAATAAATAAATAAAAATTAAAAAAAACTGAGTTGATGGATCAAAGACGAACTGAAACGGGTGTCTTGCGACGTCCGCCCCGAGCGGATACAACGAACGAAAACGAACAAAATGAGATAAAAAAAAGTGGTCAGCGCGAGGGAATGTCAATCCTAAGGGCCCGGGTTCGATTCCCGGCTGGGTCGGAGATTTTCTCCGCTCAGGGACTGGGTGTTATGTTGTCCTAATCATTATCATTTCATCCCCATCGACGCGCAAGTCGCCGAAGTGGTGTCAGATCGGAAGACTTGCACCCGGCAAACGGTCTACCCGACGGGAGGCCCTAGTCGTACGACATTTTATTTATGGAACGATTTCTTGCAAATCGGGCTACATGGCGATAAATTTTTTACGTTCTACATGCTTAATCTGCGGATGATTAGAAGACATAAAAAAGATCGCGTCACACAAACGTGTTGAGAAACACTGAGTTCTAGACGACCACAGGTTGTTTGGCGTGCTGCATTACTTCACCACATCACTGGCAACCTGTAATGAGTAACACATTGACTACAGCATAATAAATGTTGCCAGGAGAAGATCGTGCATTACTACTACTACTATTCCTCACACAGGATACTAGTTATTGTTGCGTTTACTCATCTCTGGCCCATCCCATTGGTGCAAAATTTTCTCTCTTTGGTGTCCTGAATAAATACCAATATACTGGTATCTTATCGCGCCCTTGCTTACATCCGTCTTTCTGTGATCGTAGGCGCCGTGAGCCGTTTGATATGCCCTGCTCGATAAAGGCCTCCCTTATACTATCCTGTGTCCTGAATTAAATGTATCCATGTTGGTCCTGCATGTTTTATAATGTCCTCTACCCACTTACCATTAGATCATTATCAAGGTTTTCGTTTATTTATTGAAATTCAGCAAAGGACTTTGTTGATTCAGTTGCCATCCATTCGCCTGGCTACATTTCCTGCCCAAATAGATTTCACTTTCATTACGGAGATAATTACGTCTTCCACCAAAGTGTGTTCTCTGATCGATTTGTTCGCCTTTCTGTCTTTATTAGTACTTCAGAACATAAACGTATCCATTGCTCGCTGACCATCCTCTGTTTTTAACAGTATCATTAAAATCCCATTTTTAATTGCCGTAAGTAAAAACTGATAAAACACATTATCAACTTTCCTTTTTGAAAAATTGGATGTTTGCCTTTAGCTATTGGCAAAAATTAGGTTATCAAAGTTGCTGACAGCTGTATCAAGTTACCTCATTAAACTACAACTTGCATCTTCACACAGATTGTAACATGAACTAAAAGATTGCGTAATGTATCGTAGCTGCTCTTGATACCCCATTTGTTTCTACAGCTGTGTATATTTGCCTACGTAGTACCGTCTTTGATGACTAAAAGCGAAAGTGATTCATAATATACAAAGTTCGGGTGTTTCCATTCTTAATTTTATTACTGTTTCAATAAGAGGTGAAAAAGAATCCTGCAACCGCAGCGTGTCGCTTTATTTAATTAAAAACTGTGCGACTCTGTTTCAAGAGCGGTGACATGCTGCACTGAAGTTTTATACTGTCTGCTGATCTTTGCGGGTATAGGCAACAGTATGGTTTCCTATGAGGAGTTAGACTGCAGTAGATGAAGAGAATGACAGAAATTAGGTCTTGGATTTCATTTATTCTGAATACTGGAAGTAGAGGAATTGAGTTTTTAACTAGAGATTCACATTAACGCGTGTAGTGAGAATTATTAGTTCATTTCATTATATTAGATGGGGAAGGTTTAACGTCGGTGAATGATTCATATAAAAAAATCTAGTATTTTGGTCGTTAATAGTTTTTCCATAATTTTAAGAGCAGTTTTAGTTTATATTGTATTTTTTATTACGAGGGGCGTTAAATAATTAGAAGAAATTAATGTAGAAGTGCAACAGTTTGTAAGAGTTGGCCGGCCGGGGTGGCCGTGCGGTTCTGGGCGCTACAGTCTGGAGCCGAGCGACCGCTACGGTCGCAGGTTCGAATCCTGCCTCGGGCATGGATGTGTGTGATGTCCTTAGGTTAGTTAGGTTTAAGTAGTTCTAATTTCTAGGTGACTAATGACCTCAGATGTTAAGTCCCATAGTGCTCAGAGCCATTTGAACTTTTTTTTTTTTAATAATGCGCTTAGGGCTCGAAACTAGTCATTAATAAAGAAAATTAATAATGCATTTTCGACATTTTTTGCAAATTTAATTTGGTAAACAGTCGCTCACTTCATGCCATCCAGAACCCTGGAAATTAGTGAATAATGTGGTTCCGGTATCTCAGACCGCATAATTGAAGTGGATCTGTAGTCATGGGTGTGTAATGTCTCTCAGAGTGTTTAATATACCTCAGGACAAAGCAAGCAGTTTGCTTGACTCCCAGCTATGTGTGATAGCCGCCTCCAGTCCTGCAGCGTGTGCCCAGCAACAAGACGCCAGCTCGGCTATTCGGGAGTTGGTGTGTGTACGCCGGCTGCACGTGTGCTGCGAGGCAGCGGGACCTTGACGGTCGACCTACACGGTGCGCAGTCGACTGCTCCATCGGCCCAGCCCTCCTGCCAGCTGTACATGTCTGCGTACTCTGCAAATACGAGTCAATATCTCCGTGATGCTACTGGTCCACGCACAGACAATTGGCTCGCAACTCACACTGATTGGTTGATGCACTCGAAGTACAGGTACGGCCTCGTTCGTTGTTAGTGGGATTGCTGTACCGAGTACTTGAGCGATGGCTAAATCATTGTTAGCCCACTGCCACACTGCTTTGGGAGTACGCGTCATCCTGCTAAAAGCAGTCATTACACGCGAATATGGCTGAGTGCAACACCAAGTCCGCACATCAGTGAACAGGCGTTTATCTGCAATTATCGTGAGATATAGTCTGTGTCAAGAAAATTCCTATGCAGTATAACGCTTTCGTCATCTGTGTACGCTTATCGCACCCGACACTGAGGATCGACGGACTTCGTCGAAATTACTTTTCTCGATTAGCGTTATGGGTCACCACCGGGCTGTATCATTTTAATATTGACCACTAGCACAATTTGTAGTTATACAAAAATGGCTCTGAGCACTATGGAACTTAACATCTATGGTCATCAGTCCCCTAGAACTTAGAACTACTTAAACCTAACTAACCTAAGGACAGCACACAACACCCAGTCATCACGAGGCAGAGAAAATCCCTGACCCCGCCGGGAATCGAACCCGGGCGCGGGAAACGAGAACGCTACCGCACGACCACGAGCTGCGGACAATGTAGTTATACAAAATCCGTACCTAATTAACTGTGAGACGATAGATACAGACATTTCGACAGATTATACGCAAACCGAACTAGATAAAAACAGCTTTCATCATCGCGTCAGAATGTCGAGCTTTATCGGGAATTTTGTCAGTAGAACGCGTAGGGTAACTAGCGCCCAGGATAAACTTGACTTTGCGCCCCCCTCCCCCTTTTTATGCCTACATTACTCCATTTATTTTTAATCCTCATCGCTGATTTGCCTAGACCAGTACCATTGAAGTGAAAGGTGCACGTTACAATAATTATGTTTGATGTGATACAATGCAAATCACGGATCAAAACATCTAGTGACATTGTTTGCAAGAATAACGCTACTCCTTTTTGTTTATTCATTGTTGATCAGTGCAACTAGGAACGAAAATATGCGCCTTATACTTTCTTTTAGCTCACTTGTCACAACGCGAGTGGCTTCTGTCTAGTAGTCAGAAAAAGGAAACAAGCGTCTTCGTATCAGGGAAAGGTAGGTGGTAAAGAGCTGTTGCTCAACACTGTCTAATCCGAATCTCCTCGTCATTTTCTTTTATAAATCTACCCTCAGTTACTGTTTTATCCCCCCTTCCCCAATTCCCTCCCTTCCATGTCTTCTTCTCTCCCCCCCCCCCCCCCCGCCGCCCCACGTACTTCATGCTCCTCTTCGCCTGTTCTTTTGACCTCCCTCATCGTGTGTCGCCCGTCACAAAACTACGCCCAGAGCACGCACCGCGGCTAGATGTGGGTACTAAAAGGGAAACCGAAAGAAGTGCGTAAGTAAGAAATACGAAGTGTAAAAGAATGCAAGCATGAAAGTGGAACAAACTGCGTGAATCAGTTTCAGAAAGTGATCCTCACAGCAAACAGGTGGTCATATACACGGTCCAGTCAAATTAATGTGACTACTGCCTATGTTAAGGCCTGGCCACACACAATCCGGCCTGCCGCTAAGACGGACGGCACAGCGGGAGGCCGGGCCAGTCTGCGGCCAGGGACGCCACACAGGCAATGGCCGGCCGCAGCGACTCTTGATGCGTCAGCTGTTAACACTGTGGAAAAGGCCGAACCCATTATTAAGCATGCGTGCGTAGCGCAATTGTATTGGCGTTAGACGATTTGGAAGCTTCACGCGGGACACGTTATCTTTGTGCGAGTTATTATTATTTTTTTTTTTTAAGTGCAGAAATGAGTAGCTCGCACTAGCGATACGAAATCGCACCAAGAAGAGGAGATGTTGGGTGCACGACATTAATAGCAAGAGAGAAAGCTTAGGAGAGTACCATCATCTGTGTATTGATCTAGAGTCTGACGAAGATAGGTTCTTCAAATATTTTCCTATGTCGCGAGAATGTTTCGAGGAACTGCATCGCCTGATAAAAAAGGTAGCACCGAGAAGTGCACAACGAACTGGAGAAAGCCAGTTGATACAAGGCACAGACTAGCCATTTGTTTGAGGTAAGTTTTACCATGTTTTGCCTCTTTGTGCTTCAAACAGAAGTCATATAATTTATTCCATTTCAGTTTTGCTGTATGATATGAAAGATTCGGCGGAAGAAAGTGCTCCCCCACAACGTAGTTACGAGTGGAGTGATAAATTTATCTGCAGTGTTTACGAATACAGCTAGCGATAGTAACATCTAGTTCCGTATGTCCCGCTAGAGAGAACTTTGTACTTAATAGATTGTTTTGTTTCATTGTATTCATAACATTGTCATTGAATTTAAACAAACATATATTTGGTCGTTAACTCATCTATTCGTTCTATCGGCATAATTTATTTAAATCCTTTCCAGATACTTGACTACAGGTGACAGTCACCAGACCATAGCATAGCTTTTTCTTTTCGGTTAGGACGTTCAACAGTCTCAGAAATTGTGAAACAAGTGTGCCAGGCAATATGGACTGTTCTACAACCCAAGTATTTACCTACTCCTACAACAGAGATGTGGAAGAAATCTGAAGAAGGATTTCTAGAACTCTGGGGGTTTCTGAACTGCCTTGGAAGCATAGACGGAAAGCAAATCAGTTAAAATGCCCGAAGGATAGTGGATCCCAGTTCTTCTGTTACAAACAATTCTTTTCGCTGGTTCTCCTGGCGATCGTTGATCCATACAACGAGTTTACAGTAGTTGATATTGGAAATTATGGACGTCACAGTGACAACACTATTTCTGAGAATTCAGCTTTCTATCAAGAGTATATCTAGGGCAAAAGTATTCTACCTCCAAATCAGGATCGCGTGTATCGTACAAAAAGTTGTATGGTATCACCTCCTCTATAAGTCTTTCTGTGTCTATGATGCATACACTACGAGCTGCAAGACGAAAACCGCCTCACGCCGCTGCTTCCAGTGTGACCACAGAGCGGTTGAGTGCGCCAACGGAGGCAAGCAGCCGCTCCGGCTTGCGGCGAGTCTGTAACCCGGCGGCGGCCGCGTGCCGGTGCGTCAGAGCCGCACTCTGTGACCGCCACCGTACAATAACGAGAGATTCAACAGTGCGGCCTGCCCGCTGCTGTTCAAGGCCGCAGGCCGGACGGCCAGGCCGCATTCTGTCTGGCCGGGCCTTTAGACATCAACGTGCAATAACCACTCACAGATGTCAAGTGGCAGCACTAACAGTGGAAGGTATACAAAGTGTGTTGGGGGACGCGGAACACAGTGTAGTCGTTGTCGTAAAGCGGAAACGGAGCCATTTTTTTATTTAATCAAATTTTTATGTTGTTTACAAACTGCAATACCTTCTAAGCCTTTCACGGTAATTAAGGCCATATAAGCATAGCTTAAGTCCAAAGTTTTTGTTAATCATGCCATTTGCATTCTGGTGGAGATATTTCCAAAGCAACTTTCATACCCTAACAAATATTTCTTTAAATCTAACCGAAAAGTGAAATACCAATTTTCATAACTTCAGCTTTAATTTTTTTAAGGTAACGAAATATTTGCTTAAAACTGTTCATCCCCTATTGCACTCCCTTACGGGTCGAATTTCCAGAAACACTGAAACACGTTTTTTTTATTATTTTTAACCGAGAAGTCAAATACCAGTTGTCATAGATATTGCATTAAAATCATTTATTAGTTCTTCAGTAATTATTTATTTTCAAAAAACTTTCACCTACTATTTCAGCCCTATATTTTCTAACTGAGAAACCATATACTAGTTTTCGTAGTTCTAGCTTCAAAATTTCCTTAACAGCGAAATTCTATCAAAAAGCCTTTCATCCCTGTTCCACTGCCTAAGGAGTGGAATTTCGGACAATCCCTTCTTAAACGATGCCTACAATATAAGATTCACACCCTCTCCAAACTTCAACTTTCTATCCTTAGCCATTTGGACTGAGCGATGATGAGTGAGTGAATCAGTTTGACTTTATTTCATCCCCCTTACAGCGTTGCATTTCCAAACACAGTAAACACGTATGTTTTCGTCTTTAACGGAGAAGCCAAACACCAGTGTGCGAATATTTAGCTTTAAAAATGCTTTCGGAATGAAATATTTTCATAAAGCGTTTCATCCTCTATTTCAGCCTCTTTCGGTTTGAATTTCCAAAAACAGTGTGACATGTTTATGTTTTATTTCTAACAGATTAGTCAAATACAAATTTTCGTAGATTTAGCTCCAAAGATGCTTGCACAGTGAAATATTCCCATAAAAACTTTCATGCCCCATTTCACCCCCATAGGAGTTTAATTTCAAAAAAATAGTGAAACGCATATTTTTAAATTTTCACAAACATAGCTTTGAAAATGATTTCGTAATAAAATATTTTCATAAAAAATAGCATTCCTTATTTCACCTCCTTAGAAGTTCAATTTTCAAAAACACTGAAACACCTAATTTTTTATTTGTAACCGAGAAGTCAAATAACAGTGTTCGTAGATGTAGCTTTAAAAATACTTTAGCAGTTCTTTAATAATATATTTTCGAAAAACGCTTACTCTCGCTATGTCAACTCCATAGGGTCAAATTTTCAAAAATGCTGAAACACGTATTTCTTTTCATCTGACCGAGAAACCAAATACCGATTTCATAGATCTAGCTTCAAAATTGCCTTAACAGCGACATTAAAAAAGAAAAAAAAAACACCTTATCCCCCGTTTCATTCCCTTAGGGGTGGAGTTTCGAAAAATCCGTTCTTAAGCGACGCCTACAATATAAGATCCACATCTTCTCCACATTTTAAGTTTCTGTCCTTAGCGGTTTGGGCTGGGCGGTGATGAATCAGTCAAGGGATTGACTTTTATATACGGATATATGAAACGAACGGAACTATCTACGCCCCATTTTTCAGTTAGTGAATCCGGGTTTACCCGGACACATGTATAGAACGCACCCTCTTCTTACCCCCGCCCTGCCACAACGCCCTGAAAACTAGGACAAATCCGGGTCGTATGGGGGCCTTAAACGTACCGAAAGATGAGAAAAGAATGAACCTGTATTTTTTAGACTTTGTCCATTACAATCTGAATACGATCGAGTTATTACTCGACTGATTGCTACCCGCGCGCAGTTGTGTAATACTCTCTCGCAGCCTTTCGGAATATTTAGTTACGTTGTAAAGAATTGAGGAATTTCTCGTAACGTGCCATAACGCATACAGAAACCTCTGTAAAAAGTACGGCACAGAGACGAAACAGTGGTAAAGAAAGTGCCGGTCCGCCGCCTATACGCTGGCTCCGGAGACGGGCAGGCCGCATGAGTTGGCAAATTGCCTTTCCGCTGCTACGTCGGCGTAAACAGCTGCCTGCTCGCCGTCACAATGGCGCTCATTAGCACACACAGGCGTCCAGCTTTTAATTATGCTGCAGGCGCTGCGCTGCTTCCTATCATCTCCCTCTCTCCTTCTAATGGCTGCTTTGCTTCCTCTCTCTTCAGCCCGTTTAAAGGCATGTTAACCCGCAAACAAAGTCCACGCTACGTTAACGGACAAGTGTCTCTCTTCTGAGGAATGCTTTTCCTCCCTGAGAAAATGCAGCTTACTTTCGGTGCATTACAGTTAAATGTGTAATGAGAAGTTTCACCAGTGTTCGTAACGCTTATTTGAGAGATACTGCGGGACTTGGTATTCAAACGTGGAAACTGATATGGGTTTTGTTAAAAGTTCTCAGTGCATCTCCCGCGGGACTACACTAAACTCTCGCTAATCCGGCCTCTCAGTAATGCTACCTCTAGTCACTCAAGCAGAAATGGCAAGCACAACAATTAATTATCGCGTGCAATAATGTTGAACAGTGCTATACTTATTCGAATTTGTGCTTTCTTTCGAGTTTAGTATCATTGTTTCTAAAAGGGAAAACCTTACAGTAGTGCTTAAGCACAAACTCAAAATTTCAGTTAAGTCGAGGTTCTTCGTTAGAATCCATTGCTGCTGAGTATAGTGTTGCACGAGGAACTATTTGACACCTAAAAGAGAAAAGGTGTTATTCGGCAATATGCAGCCCAAACGGAGAGCGAGATGGGAAAACGCGAAGTTACGCAAAAGAGTGAGAATGATAAACTGGTCGTAGCCGTTTATAGTATGAAGAGAATGTTGCTAATTGGCTGAATGAGGAAAAGTTTGAGATAGGCCAAACATTAACTGACGAAGAAATAATCAAAAGCGTGCATGAAAGTAACGTTCAAATGGTTCAAATGGCTCTGAGCACTATGGGACTTAACATCTATGGTCATCAGTCCCCTAGAACTTAGAACTACTTAAACCTAACTAACCTAAGGACAGCACACAACACCCAGCCATCACGAGGCAGAGAAAATCCCTGACCCCGCCGGGAATCGAACCCGGGAACCTGGGTGTGGGAAGCGAGAACGCTACCGCACGACCACGAGATGCGGGCATGAAAGTAACGACGAAAGTGATGAAGAGGACATAGAGAGAGCACGACGATTTCTCACACTGGTGGTCCTGTAGCTATAGACATTTTCCTGGAGTAAATATGCAACAACCATGTACATGCAGTACCGATGTCAATGCTTGTAAAGCTGATGTGTGGTACAGCATGCCGCCGTCGCCTAAAAGCATTGCGACAGCTAAAAATTCAGGACATGTCTCTTAGTGAGATGCACTACTGTATATACTGATCAGCCAGAACATTACGACCACCAACCTGTTATCGATATAAATCTATCCAGGCGAAGGCAACGACACCTGGCTAGGAATGACTGCTAGCCATGCACGCGCACGGAGCATGCAGTATCATAAGCGTGCCGTCCTTGTGTAGAATAGGGAAGATGCGCGATCTATCTGAGTTTCACCGATGGCAGATTATGATGATCCGGAGCTTCGACAAGAGCATTTCTGAAACTGAACGACTTGTCTGGTGTTAGAGGATTGCTTTGGTGAGTATCTTCAACATGTGGCAAAACCATGATACAAAAGTCAGGTGAATGTGGAGGTCGTGACAGGCATTTATTATCATTGTTCCCGCTACAACTGATCCATCGAATTTAAGAATTGACGAACATTGAGAGATAAGTGGAGCGGAACACCATCGAAATCCGCGCGGTCGTTCTCTGGCTGCGGCGTGATCCAGTTTCGGAGCATTCCCTTGTATATCTGTCCCGTACTGATGTACTCGGTCCAGGAAAATTAGCAGTATTCTTTATAACGTACTGTACGCATTAAGTTTCGGTGAGTCACGAATGTTAATGCGAGGATTCTTTGTGCTCCAGTTTCGTATATTGGCTCTGTTCATTGTAGCATAAAAGAAGGTGCTCCATTATCAGAGACAATTTTCTCACGAAAACAATGCTCTTCCATACGCTTCGAAGTATTGTAGCAAACGGAAAGCGACTGCCTCTGTTCTTCAACGTCAGAGCCAGTAGCAATTCCAAGCGGAAATCTAGCTGTTCTAGGCGCTACAGTCTGGAACCGCGCGACCGCTACGCTCGCAGGTTCGAATCCTGCCTCGGGCATGGATGTGTGTGATGTCATTAGGTTAGTTAGGTTTGAGTAGTTCTAAGTTCTGGGGGACTGATGACTTCAGAAGTTAAGTCCCATAGTGCATAGAGCCATTTGAACCAAGCGGAAATGTTTCTTCTTGATTAGTTTTCCGTGAGAACTTCCAAACGTTCAGTTCTGATTTGTCCTCTCGATTTGCTCGTAGACTTCTTTCTGTTGATCATGTAGCAAACTACTGCACGCAACCAACATTTTCTTCTGTGACTGTCGGCCGCCACGTTTATTTTCCTTTACAAAGGCATCCTGTGATTTCAAAGGATGTTACGCTCTTGTAATAGACTCAACAAATGACATTCAAGGAAAGAAGAAAGAGCATACTCACTAAATTAATAAATTAAATAATAGAAGTTAGTGCAGGAAAATAGAGAGAAAAAAATGGCTCGGACAGAACTGTCACGGGCATGACAGTAAATAGCGTGACTGACTACAATTCGTAGCTGTTAGTATTCAGACCTAACGTTAGCGTTAACTGCTAAGCTGCCCTTTCGTCCTGTATGAAGCAGTAAAACCTGAAATGGAACACAGCGCTCTTCTTCGTTTTGTCTCATTAGCTCGTGGCCAATATTTTAGGCTAATTTAAAGTGGAACTTTACCATCAATGACCTCCCGTCAATTGCCAGCACTTGAGTAATTGGCCTATGTTATCGAATTGTCTATGTAGCACGTCTTTTAAAATGCCAGTCTTGCTAAGAGGCGGGAAGTAGTTGCAGGGTTCGGTTTTCAATCAGGATGAGACGTCGATGTTCTCATGTTCCCGTATAGTTTGGTGCACAGTTGCATCTCCGAACATTCAGTATCATCATTTGTATTTGTTGTTTATGCACCGAAGTTCGTAGGTAGTTCGACATCGATAAGCAAGAGCGCTAGTTGATATGGGTTGGTAATTTGATTCGGATGTGGCACACATTTGAAATCTTGCACCCATGTTCTCTGAAAGCCAATTTTCAACACGGCTGTGGCTCCCTAACAAAGTGAACCGTAAATATTATGACAATGTCTGAGAGACTAAGCGAAGGTGGACTTATCATGAAGTGAAATAGGTGTTCTCACCTGCTTGTCGGCTATCTATGTCATCATGGATCTGCAGCCGCGACTAATGACTTTCCCCGAGAGTGGGTCGTGCCATATATTAAAGACTTCGCGACTGGTTTGAAGAACGTTCTGATGAAATTAAACGAAATACCAGTTAACATATTATAAGGTTATGAAACGAGCATTTGTTTATCGCGTCCTGTATTGCAATTCACACATTTATTGTCGTATGAGTCTATTGTTTTGCATTCTAACCTTCTGTGCCGCAAAATTTAGGAGGCTGTTCAGGGATATTTTCATAGTGTTTTGGTCTAGGGGACCCGTAATCTCCACAGTGGCTCGTTAGAGTAATTTCGTTTTGTCTTATATATTACCCCCTCGTATCAGTATCGCACTGAAAATATTTGCACAACGGTGCAAATCGGAGAATCTGCCGGGGTGCATCTCTTTGATAGGTTTACTGAATGTGGTGGAAAAGCGGTACGACGACGCTACGCTCAGCTGTTCCTGCAGCAACTCCAACCACATCACAGAAGTGTTGCATCTGTAAATAGGCGCCCCCAGCAGACGGATCCTATCGTGTTACCAAAATATTCAAAAAATATTCGTAAACAACCTCCGAAATTTTTATGGGTTGAGTTGTGGTTCAGCCTGTATAGTGTGGCAACCGGTTCAGTATGAGGGTTACGCACTCTACATATCTACTCCCCAACCGCAATCTGGTGTTTGGTGGAGGGTATTTTGAGTATCACTTTCACTTCCCCCTTTTCCTGTTCCAGTCGCAGATGGTGCGCAGGAAGAAAGAGCTGTGAGCTCGAAACTAATTTTATCTTCATGGACCGTAACGATACACGTATTCCAGTCATCAGGCACAACGACATTGCTAAACAAGGACACGTAGATCCATGTGAAGTAACGGTTTCCTTACATCTTATTTGCGTAAAAATTTTACCGAATTTTTTATAGCGTCCTGTTCAAATCAGTGTAACACTAATCCGAACGAACTCACAAAAACTGCACTGTTAAAAGAACAATGCATATACAGTCATCCGAATATGACCGTGTTACACAATTTTATCGAACAAAAGAAGCGCAATTATTTCAGAAGCTTTGGAAAAAGTCTGATAAGACGTAAGCTAGGTGGAATTATTACTGTTTGACTAGAGATTGGTAATGAAGTGTTTGAGTCTAAGTAGATCGTATTTAGTTTTGGTTTGTTTCTTTAAAGTAGATGAGCGATACTGGTGATTGATATTTATTTTCTATATTGCAGAGCATATGTAGGAATTCTAGTGGCCGTCGTTGACCCATCCGGATATCCACGCGCGTTATCACGCCGCTTCCGGGATTCGGGGAGTCGTTCCGGACCTGGTCGAATCCGCCCAACAGATTAACGACGAGGATTTGTGTGCCGGTCAGCCAGGCTATGAACTGAAGACGGTTCCCCACATCCTACTAGGCGAATACCGGGCTGGTAGCCAAGTCCTGCCTCAGTCGCACGATTCGCAAATATTTCGAAAAGCGTACTCGCAATTTTACGAGGCTAACACTAGACGCAAACAGATACAGTAAGCAAATTCTGTCGCAGAAGGGCAGGGGAGGGGGTGGGGGTAGGAAAAACAACCGGCCACCCTCTACCACTAACGTTGCCATATCCAGAATAACAAGACGACCACCTGAAGATACGGAATAAGGCCAGGCAAATTTTGATTATTTTTCGGCTGGTCCCGGCGGAGGTTTGACTCCTCCCTCGAGCATGGGTGTATGTGTTTGCCCTTAGGATGATTTAGGTTAAGTAGTGTGTAAACTTAGGGACTGATGACCTTAGCAGTTAAGTCCCATAAGATTTCACACACATTTTTGATTATTTTTAATGCTTGTCAACGCGACCTCTAGCGATGAGAGACCTGAATATACCACGTTTCGTGTATTCTTAGCACTGGACATTGTTGCCGTGTTAGATGGTTTATTATAAACGTTGTAATTATCAAAATCTCAGCAAATTACTATCGCTCTTTTACCCATTACACACTGTTTTTTACCTATTTCTCCTTCAGCATGGCCGCAATTCACCACCGAACATGGTTTCATCAACCTGGTGCCCCTTACGTCTCGTAATACTTCATAAGTGGAATTAGAATTTCGAAACTTTCGCCTAGGACAAATGTTGAGGTGGCCTTTTCTGACCTAATCGAGATCGTAAATTTGTCATTATTCGCATGCGCTGCCTGTTTTGCACGTAGTGTACACTATCATTTGTCGTGACGTAGGGCAGTACTCGTGGACAGCCTACAGTTGCAATTATTCAGTCGGGGAAATCGCGGCGTTTGCGGGTGGTTAGGCGGCGGCTGTGTCGCGGTCTCGCGCAGCCGCTGAGGGGTGACGGACGCGGAAGTCGAACACGTGGCCCTGAGCGCCGGCAAGGCCGCCCGGTGCGCATGCGCTGCACCAACCTGCAGCCGGCAGCCGGCGATAAAACGCACGTCACGGCCGGCGCTGGCGCTGTCTTACTTTACTGCCAAAACTGACCACCCCCAACGCGCTTCAGAGAAACGCCGCGCCGCGCTGCGGTCGGAAGTCGTCACTGTCATACTACAATGCGTGCTCGGAGTAAGCTAATTAAACGGTTTCATGCCCATCACATTGGACGCCATTGGTCGTTAATGAAACAACTTTGCTTAAATCTGTTTCTCTATCAGTAAGCGAATTTTTAACAGCCGAACAGATACGTGTGCGCTTAGTAGTTGCTGCAGCGATATTATCGCAATCAACTCTTTTTTTTATGTCATTTGCAACAGAATGTCGAACAAACCCAGCTAAACGGGCAGATCTTTAGTCTTGTCAAGAGACAGCGAATGTAAGGAGAGGACTTAATGCTTTTTCTTTGTTTTTCCCCAGAGTGCTGTCTCTAACACAAAGGCGTTTTTCACTGCGTCAGAACCTTCTCATGAAATTTCAATCATAAACTCCTCAGAGTCTGAAAATATTTTGTTGGCGCCCACCTACATAGGGAGAAATAATCATAATAATAACATAAGAAATATCAGAGCTCGGACGTAAAGATTTAAGTGCCCGTTTTTCTCGCTAGCTGTTAGATTGGATAAAACAATTATGGGTCTTGGACGCCTCATTACAAACAACTAAATCAGCGAAATTTGCCGATATTTCCAGCGACTTGGTGCGATCGGTGAACCGCACTGAAGAGCACCGCAACAGGTAGGTCGAAAAGTCGGCAGTTTAGTTATTTTGGTAGTTTATAACCACGCTGCCCAATACCCATAATTGTTTTATCAAAAATATATATATATATATATATATATATATATATATACACAGAAGTAGCTTAAAGGTGGTTCATGAACGCTCTGCCAGACGCTTAATTGTGAGTTGCAGAATTCTCACAGCTCGCCTATTAATTCAGCATCATGTCCAAACGGCTCGTTCCATACTTAACACTGCCCCTAAATACGTGGTAATTTAAGGCATTGATGTATACGGATTAGTGTTACAGCCATCACTTCCCATTCCAGTGAAAATGAGCTTTAAATGTCGTTAATCACAGCTTTGATATTGCGTTGTTGCAGTAAAGAAGCAATTGCACTTTGTTTTTAGGTGTTAAAAATAAAGTAAATGAGGCGAAGATGGTGTAGAACTGTAATTTGAGGAGCATGCCGTCCACTAACTTCTGTGACTGTTCCGCATCAGTACCTTACAGGAACAGTCAGCTTTAGCGGCCACACCCCTGATACTGCTGTGGCGATGCACTTCCGTGCGTGGGTGGCTGGCTGGCGTCTATCGCATTGCTGATCTTTCGCCGTGGACCGATGTGGGCGGCTTGGGCCACGTCTTCACTCTTCCACCTCCACAAATCCTTCGTAATTGCCGTTCCATAACACGGAACGTAGCTGCTTAGTTATGATCTTCATTTGTTCTATGCGTATTGATCATGTATACCATCCATTGTTAATTGCTGCTAAGTTCTTCCGAGGCTGTATTTCCAATGATTCTCTTCTAGGATTTTAAGTCATGCTACTCTGTTTCTATAAACGTATACTACTTTCTTCCAACACTGAACGGCATATTCCATTCCTTGTATTCCTTCCTCATTTTCTAACAAGGGAACCTCCCCATCGCACCCCACTCAGATTTAGTTATAAGTTGGCACAGTGGATAGGCCTCGAAAAACTGAACACAGATCAATCGAGAAAACAGGAAGAAGTTGTGTGGAACTATGAAAAAAATAAGCAAAATATACAAACTGAGTAGTCCATGCGCAAGATAGGAAACATCAAGGATAGTATGAGCTCAGGAGGGCCGTGGTCCCGTGGTTAGCGTGAGCAGCTGCGGAACGAGAGGTCCTTGGTTCAAGTCTTCCCTCGAATGAAAAGTTTATTTTCGCAAAGTTATGATCTGTCCGTTCGTTGATTGGGGTCTCTGTTCACTGTAATAAGTTTAGTGTCTGTTTTTTGCGACCGCACCGTAAAACCGTGCGATTAGTAGACGAAAGGACGTGCCTCTCCAATGGGAACCGAAAACATTTCATCGCAAGGTCATAGGTCAACCGATTCCTCCACAGGAAAACACGTCTGATATATTCTATACGACACTGGTGACGGCATGTGAGTCACATGACAGGAATATGTTGTCGACCTACCTAAAAAGTGATGAATACATAAGAGTTTGTCACATGAACTGCAACAAATGAATGCAACAGTTTCACAGTCGCACAGTTTTCCCTGTGCTGTGTCAAAACATACGTTTTGTTTCGATGTATGTTTAGGTGTAGCGTCCCCATACTACGGCGCAGTTACCTCGTATCGGACGGACGGACGGACGGACAGATAATAATTGTCTGAAAATAAAAAATTTAACTTTTCACTCGAGGGAATATTTGAACCAAGGAGCTCTCGTTCCGCAGCTGCTCACGCTAACCACGGGACCACGGCGCCGCTGTGCTGATATTATCCTTGAAGTTGCCTATCTTGCGCATCGACTTCTCAGTTTGTATATTTTGCTTATTTTTTTCATAGTTCCACACAACTTCTTCCTGTTTTGTCGATTGATCTGTATTCAGTTTTTCAAGGCCAATCCACTGTGCCAACTTATAACTAAATCTGAGGGGGGTGCGATGGGGAGGTTCCCTTGTAAGCAACCTGCAGACTATCTTTTCTGAAACTGGTATCGCCTGTACAACCTTTGGTTTCCCCAGATGTTGGAATGAATGCTTTTCGTAATACAGCACCACTTGACTTCCTGATAGTCTGTGGCAATGTTTTTATTGCATAACATCTTAAACACATTATCATAGCCAGGACACACTTAAGGCGAATGTTTGCAGGGAACGGGAAACCCAGTCCGGAAACTCTGACCTCGTCAGCTCTCTCTTAGTTCCTAATGTCCCCCGTCCCACTTTGTGGTGTTAATAGATTTCTTCGTCCTGGGAACTCCCCTTCTTGAGGCGCTCAACAATGATGGAGCTTGGAGGGACCTCGTAGATATTTTGTGGCGTCTTGTTTCTCACTGCGGATTCCAAATAGGAGACTATTGACACAAGTTCGCCATGGGGAGAGGAGTTTAACTCTGGGGATGGTAGCGCCCCTTGTCAGGGGTGGGAGGCAGTGGGACGGAGAGGAGGGGAGACTTGAATATTTTGTGGCAGAATTTAGCATGTGATGATTTTGGAGTGTGAAATCCTGGAAGCCAGTTGGGTATGAAGAGAATACGTTGCTCTCTAGCAATGACGCGAGGATTGGAGAAGATGGGATGGTTTCAGAACACGGGAACTCATTTCTTACGGGCTGGACTGAGTGTTTCCGGCAATTCCCGAGACGAATGTGAGTCAGAATCTTATTGCTACAGGGTCCCCTACCAAGCCTGTACATCCAGCATACCTATAGTACTCCATAATAACTCTTTCAAATCCTGAAGGTGGCAGGGGTAAAATACAGGGAGCGAAAGGCTATTTACAATTTGTACAGAAACCAGATGGCAGTTACAAGAGTCGAGGGACATGAAAGGTTATCAGTGATTGGGAAGCGAGTGAAACAGGGTTGTGGCCTCTCCCCGATGTTATTCAATCTGTATATTGAGCAAGCAGTTAAGGAAACAAAAGAAAAATTTGGTGTAGGAATTAAAATCCACGGAGAAGAAATAAAAACTTTAAAGTTCGCCGATGACATTGTAAATCTGTCAGAGACAGCAAAGGACCTGGAAGAGCAGCTGAACGGAATGGACATGGTCTTGAAAGGAGGATATGAGATGAACATCAACAAAAGAAAACGAGAATAATGGAATTAGGTCGAATTAAATCGGGTGATGCTGCGGGAATTAGATTAGGAAATGAGACACTTAAACTAGTAAAGGAGTTTTGCTATTTGGAGAGCAACATGACTGATAATGGTCGAAGTAGAGAGGATATTGAATGTAGACTGGCAATGGCAAGGAAACGATTTCTGAAGAAGAGAAATTTGTTAACATCGAGTATAGATTAAAGTGTGAGGAAGTCGTTTCTGAAAGTATTTGTATGGAGTGTAGCCATGTATGGAAGTAAAACATGGACGATAAATAGTTTAGACAAGAAGAGAACAGAAGCTTTCGAAATGTGGTGCTACAGAAGAATGCTGAAGATTAGATGGATAGATCACATAACTAAGGAGGAGGTATTGAATAGAATTGGAGAGAAGAGAAATTTGTGGCACAACTTGACTAGAAGAAGGGATCGGTTGGTAGGGCATATTCTGAGGCATCAAGGGATCACCAATTTAGTATTGGAGGGCAGCGTGGAGGGTAAAAATCGTAGAGGGAGACCAAGAGATGAGTACACTAAACAGCCGGCCGGGGTGGCCGTGCGTTTCTAGGCGAAACAGTCTGGAACCGCGCGACCGCTACGGTCGCAGGTTCGAATCCTGTCTCGGGCATGGATGTGTGTGATGTTCTTAGGTTAGTTAGGTTTAAGTAGTTCTAAGTTCTAGGGGACTGATGACCTCCGAAGTTGAGTCCCATAGTGCACAGAGCCAGTACACTAAACAGATTCAGAAGGATGTAGGTTGCAGTAGGTACTGGGAGATGAAGAAGCTTGCACAGGATAGAGTAGCATGGAGAGCTGCATCAAACCAGTCTCAAGACTGAAGACCACTACAACAATATGGTACACACACGTTAGGCAGCTGGTATGAGGCGACAGGCATCTTTTTGGTGGCACCGCCTCCGTCTAAATGTGTGGAAGCAATAACCTCGTAGTGAAACTGTTGCTGGTGCTGACACGATTCCTCTTTTGATATCCAACCGTAACTCCCGACCCCGAGTCATGAGCGGCCATTTTGGAGGTCACCATGTGCGGCCGTCCAGAACTGCGTTCTCCTCTCTAGTCCACTGTGTCACAGCTGAAGTGTGTGTGCATTTATCTGTCTATCTGTGGAACCCTTCTATATGGGTGCCACGGATGCTGCAGAGTGTGCTTTTGCGATAGCAGCTGTGCGGTGGTGATAACCTTGGCGATAGGTGGCGAGATAAGGGCACGTTGGCGAAGGTCGGCGTGACTGCCATGTTTACAGTTAGCCAAGGCTGCCGTGGTTCCGTGCCCACTAGCGCCGTCTGCCGACATTCCCAACTTCTTGCGGCCGAGCTTGTAACTGCTAATTATAGAACACTAGACCTCACCTCTGCACGTCCTGCCCACTGTCTAGATTCAGATGTGCGTAGCGCTTACCTTCGAAGACACGCTGGAGTCACTGCTCATCACTGAAAATACATCACTAGAAATGAGGCAGCAGTTCATGAACATGCGATCAATACATTATCGAAATTAACTAATGTATGGGCAATTGTCGATCACTGCCACATACTCGTGACCTTACTCATTGGATTCCAGTGGGTTCTGTCGACTGACGCGGGTCACTCATTGTTGGAACGATAACTGGAGTGAGCACTAAGTAAGTAACGTTCCGTCGTTCTGTCCCTGACGGGCCAATGGAGTCCGCCGCACTGTCGTATCATCCTCTGCCAGTGGCTTCAACAGATGCAGAATAGATGGGCATGT
The DNA here is from genome assembly GCF_023864275.1 of Schistocerca cancellata. Lineage (NCBI taxonomy): Eukaryota > Metazoa > Arthropoda > Insecta > Orthoptera > Acrididae > Schistocerca > Schistocerca cancellata. The sequence continues at coordinate 396,587,030 of NC_064627.1, forward strand.
AGTCAGCACATTGCCCTCCCAGTCGTTGTCGGGTTTCTTGACTCTGGAACCGCTACTAATCGATCGAGCAGCTACTTTGTTGGCCTCAAGAGGACGCATTTCAGTCCTCACAGTGAGGAACAATACTGGAAGAACCGGGAATCGAACCGGGGTCCTCCGCATGGTAATCAGCTGCGATAACTACTGAGCGACGGAAGCGGACTGAGCAAAAATTTTCAGTCTGAACACTTAATGGCAGCTTTGCAGGAGCCCTATATACGTTCCTCGCTCAAGTGATGTGCACGGAACAGAATAATCCCTCCCGGGAGCAGAAACACAATTTTACACAGATTGGAGGAAGAAATGATTGCTCTTTTACTCAACAATAGTACGCGTGTAATGCGTAATTGCAACCGTCCGTGAATCATCGGCATACGACAAACATTCTTGCACACACACACACACACACACACACACACACACACACACACACAAAAAGAGATATGGACGCCGTTTACAATTTGACCACTCTTAAGGTCCATTATCTCGAAGAACTTCGGTATGTGCGTCATCTGGAGCGTACGTGTGCAACGAGAGCAGATATGGCTCTGTAATCGCTCAGTAGCGCCAGTGGCGCAGCCATTGTGTACGTAGTGCGGCGAGCTGCAGTTACCAGATGTGACTCTTCGTGACGCAAACACCGCTCACTGTACGTCATGAAAACTTTCGCGACTGACTGTTTCTTTTCTTCTGTATTTTTTCACAAGCGAAACGTTGTTGTGAATGCCGATAGCGGGGGTAAGTTGCTTCCACGGACAAAAAAAGTACACCGCATAAATACTCGTACGAGCACCTTTATTTCTTTTTGCCTTTTCTCTTTTAGTACACCAACCGCAAACAATGTCGTAATCTAGGTTATTGTCGTCTGAAGCAGTAGTGGTCTTTAGGGTGAAAATTGTTTTGACGGAGATCTTCACGATTTTCTACCAAGTGCAAGCATATTTGTCTCTACATAAATCAGCACCAGTATCGTCAAATATATATAAATAACATCATATGAACGAATCATGTTGTCATTAGCAGTAATGAGTGCTAATGACAACATGACACGTGCATATGATGTTATTTATATGTATTTGACGATACTGGTACTGATTTTGCACTTAACATTTGACGATGCCACTATGGCTGCCGGACATTAGGACTTTGTTTTTATAAACCAGATCTGATGATGGTCATTATAGACCGAAACCGGTAATCCGTTAACACACAGTTTGTGACCATAGACGTAAATTAAAGGAAACTTATTGTACAGGGTGTCCGAAAAGTCTTTCCCTGATTACATAAATTGATAACTCAGGCTAGAAGTAAGATACAAATATGAAACTAGTGTCTAATTGTTTACAAACTATCAAAGTTTTTTTTCACACATCAGTAAACTTCCACATGAGTCATAGAGTACACCAGAGGCAGTCCAAAGGTGAATGTTTGGTACGCGCTATTGCACGATCGAATTATCGGGCCATTCTTCTACGCTGAGGCTATCATCACATCTGCAGTGTATCTAGACATGTTGCAACTGTATGCTGTTCCTCAGCTGCTTCAGTATCACTCCGATGTCTTGTTTCAGCAAGACGGTGCACCGCCTCATTGGGGTTTGGACGTCCGTGCCCATCTCGATATGACCTTTCCTGGGCGATGGATTGGTCGTGATGGGCCAACGGTTTGGCCTCCACGCTCTCCTGACATAACCCCATTAGACTTCTTTTTATGTGGTTATGTCAAGGACAAGGTCTACCGAACACGTGTACCAGATCTTGAAACCCTGCGGCAACGGATAACCACAGTCGTTGAATCGATCCCTCCAGTGATGTTGGCTAATGTGTGGACGGAAACTGAATATCGCCTAGAAGTATTACGTGCTACCCAGGGTGCTCATGTGGAAGTTTACTGATGTGTGAAAAAAACTTTGATAGTTTGTAAACAATTACACCAGTTTCATATTTGTATGTTACTTCTAGCCTGAGTTATCAATTTATATAATCAGGGAAAGACTATTCGGACACCCTGTATATACGGGTCACTGTTTTATTCGCGACAATGTCGCAGCTTGTGAGACTGCTTGTAGACACCGTGAATAGTCCGCTGCGAGATACCAACATATCCAGCAACTTCACACACCATATGGCCATGTGCACGGCCAAAGACGGTTGCCCGTTTTTGACACACTGTCACGTGTTTACATTGAACCATGTTTACCTACAATGTCAGCTTGAAATATAAATGACTGACAGCTAATTCCGTGTTCTCGCGTAGAGGCAGTAAGTGCGGTTGAGCACGTGACTCGATTGCTGCGACATCTGTAAAGGCTAAACGATTCATCAGTGCGTGCGCACTGGGGTGATTAGTTTTCTGTGCGGTGAGCTTAGCAGGTATGCTGAATATAACCGTTTTCTGATGCCTGCGTATGTATGTCTCTTTGCATCAAACATCTAGAGATGATAGATCACGTCAAGGAAAACAAGTTTTGTTAGAAACAGTTAGCTGATGCCGCCCAGCGACGCTGGGCGCCCTTTAATAAGCAGGTGTGCTGCATACCCCAGTAGATTGAGAGAGTGATTCTAAAAAAGAAAACCTTATGAATGAGTGTGTCTAAGCGGAGAAAAATATTTTTTAGAAGCGAATCTGGAACTAGTTTTGCTGGGCCTGTCCCTTTTCATACGGAACAGATGACTGGATTATAAGTTTGACGTCGTTAGCCTGCTGTAATCTGAGGCCTTGCTGTACTGAAATGCTATTAGATTTTTAAGATTCCAAATGGTAACACTAAGCGAATACTCGGCCATTTAATGACCAGGAAAGCTTTAGCCCAGGTAGACCTTGATGACGTTGCTGGCTTACTTATGAGCTATGATCATGACAGACCCCCACCAAAAAAAATTTTTTTTTTGAAAATCAGTTTGTTTTTTGAGTCTTAGCTGCCAAAAGTGACACCATTGAACTAATACATCTAAGCTTAACTAATGCTCTTGTGCAGTAAGAATTAATGGTTTGCAAGATTTATTAACGTGCTAGTAAATCAAATCATTCACTAAAAAAGTGGAATATTCCAAGTTTTAATGTAGTGTGTTGGCAAGACTCCGAGTGGCGAAGGGGCGGTGTAGATGAGAACAGATCTGCTTGGTTTCGCGTTACTTTTGTAGGAGTGTGACCAGGAGGGAGATGGTTAACAATCGAACGCGACGTGATAACTTTCAAGGAAAAAAGGGCTACCTAAGAGGTTGTTCGAGGGCACAGATCCACTTGAATCTCTGTCGCTAGAAGAACTTTACAGGCAGGAATATTTTGAAATCATTGATATGGCTGTCCAAGAGCACAGTTATCGAATGCTTGACCAACATGGCACGAAAAAACAGGTCTCATTGGAAGAAGTGTCGTTGTAGAGGAAAATCACGTGATGACGTAGCTCGATACCCGGAAATCGATGTTCAGCCTTTGCAAACAGAACTTGAATCCTGTCATCTACGGAACAACGCAGAATGCCTAAAGACACAAAAGATGTTTTGATTTATATGAAAAAAGAAGTTCGAGAATTAGTCGCTAATGTTGAAGCTTTGGTGAAGACATACGCTAGTGTGCCCAGCTTCAAGCTGCGAAGCACAACCCCGTTTTCCTGCTCTAGGACGACTGGAGAACTATCTGCGTTTAACAATGACGTAACACAGGCTCAGTCACGTAGCAGTCTGCAATCTGCACAAGTTGCTTATGGATGAAGTAGACTTAAGAAATGTCGCTACGATATTTCTTATATTTGGATCACTATGGGATGAACTGAGTAAGATCATTTTCCCTTGTGCTCTTGAGATTGTATAAGTTATCGTTTCTGACTTTCTAAGTACTTACATTTTTATTCATACTTTTCATAGTTTCGCGTTTGTGTTTTTAAATGTATTTTCAATGTTTGAAAAAAAAAAACTAAGTAAAATCGTGTATGTAATACTCTATTTAGATTTGGAATAAAAATTATGCAGAATTTAGTTTGAAAAATTATTTAATTTGTAATAGTTTCCACGATTGTTTAGGCCATAGTAATCGTACAAGTGCTGTCGAGAAATGTAATTTGTATGCTGGGTAATCGCAAAATACGTTTTAATCCGGGCGTAAATTGGCATGCTTTAGGGGTTTTAACTGCCATTGAAACATATGGTCTGAGACACCCAGAACTCTCCAGAAAGTGGTTTTAGGTTCTAATTTTTTCAACTTGTTTCAAGGGGGTCTCTCGTTTAGACACCCTTGTGATCTACACTCTGTCAATTGAATTGTCTCCCCCACCCCCTCCCCCAATTATTTACTGCAGGTGACGCCCGTGGGTATGACGTGAAACTGGCGATAGCAATGGGCGTTTTCCACAGGGTGAGTCCGCTCACAGATGGCAAGCATGACGCCAAGGTGCGGGACGCGGCGCAGGTTTAGCGAGTGAGCGGCCTTTTGATGACTCAACGGCTAGCTGCCAGTTTGTGGGGCCGGCTATTTTGAGCTGGCGAGCCTTCACCTTGCTCTCACCCTCATACATGGCGCTGGCCTACTCTCCGTTACACGGGCAGCTGCCGTCTTATTCGAGGCTGTCAACTCGTGGCTTTAAGAACCACTTGTATTGCGACTAACTCTCTTAGTGTCGAGTTGAATAAGATGTGGAAGCAGATTAGGTTGCAGCACGTCCTCGTAACGCACTCATACAGGTACCAATCTATGAACATTTGCTGTTTGTTTGTGTTGAACATGCACACAAACTGTCTGGTTGAGTTATCTTGGAGATTGATGAACGCATAAAAATGGTCTTCATAAATTATCACTGCGTTAGAGATATTCTCCCTTTAGATGCGTATAACCTCTGTTGATAGCTTTTAGAGCACCAGATATGCTGTAAAATTCGTCATTAATTGTGTTCTCTGTGATACAGCATAATAAATAAGGAAGACTGACTTATTTAATATAGGGTTTTCTTCAGCGAGAATTACACACGTAATGCACAAAATTTAGTGTGTTCCGTAAGAAAGAAGAAAGTTTCTACTTACATCAGAGAATAATTATAGTATTCTTTTAGCACTATGAAACTTCTTAATTCTAAATACTGTGAAGGTTTTCCACAACAGCCGCATATATTGAACTTCCAACTAGTTGGCGCACCACCTCACAACCTTAACGAAGTCTGAAATTACGTCATTTATCGATATGGAGTCAGTGAACAGGTCGCGCTGCACCAGCTTCTGCCTTCCTCGTTGCCGGACTTGACACCTCTTGACTTCTGGAAGTTTATCCATGACAATTTTTACAGTACGTCAGCCGTCTACAGATGTCGAGTTCGGAAGATGAATCTACATCCCAGCTGAGAAATTTGATTTGAACATTACGCAGTGGCTTCGGCAAGAAATTCACATCGTAAATCTGCTAATTTACCAGTATGTTACTGAACTTGAGAAACCTATGGGGTAAAAACGTTTACTTGCTAAAAGATTAGACTCCTGGATACTCTCTAAAGCAACGATAGCTAATATTTCAGTGGAATGGTTGCAAAAAATATTCGACAAGAGCTCTAGCTCTGAAGGCTAAGGTAGTCGATAAAACACCATTTGACCTTCATTGCCATGTGAACGTTCATAATGTGTACATTGGTCAGTGTATAATATATACTGACACATTAAAAAAAAGACCTTTGTTTTCAGGAAACTTCTTGCTGTAAACATTGACACGTATTATCATATGTTCCTGTTGTCAAGGAATCGCCGATGCCATCAAGAAAAAAATACCTGCATACTTTAAAAAAGCAATCATAGTGACTTCAGTAGGTAAAAACACTTAGTTGTATGTTAATCTTACAGCTAAGTACTGCTCCATTTACTTCGTCAGATGTCAGATACTGCGACCCGATTTCTGGAACAGTTTGGGCAGTGTTAGCGGTGTTAAGGCCGCGTGGAAAACAGTAACGCAACGACGGCTGCGTTCTACCGGCTAACTGACGGCAGGCGCCTGTCACCGACGTGGCAGCCTACTTCGATGGCTGCCATTTTTGCAACTCGGTCAAGGAGAATATTGTAACTTACTCCGGAAAGCTGTTGAGCCAGTTCTCATTAATTATCGCTTAGTCGACGCCGACTGCGGTATGAACCTGATAAGATCCGATGACCTGCAAAAGCCACAGTCATTAAAATCAAAACGTGGCGTCCGCGCTTTTAGCTAAATTGCTTCTTCCTGTCTCTGGCCTGTTGGGCACCTTGTTTTTGAAATTTAAATTCCGTTAGAGAATGTTCGAAATGGTTCAAATGGCTCTGAGCACTATGCGACTTAATTTCTGAGGTCATCAGTCGCCTAGAACTTAGAACTAATTAAACCTAACTAACCTAAGGACATCACACACATCCATGCCCGAGGCAGGATTCGAACCTGCGACCGTAGCGGTCGCTCGGTTCCAGACTGTAGCGCCTAGAACCGCACGGCCTCTCCGGCCGGCTTAGAGAATGTATTGTGGGACATCTGCGCTTTCGTTCTGTAGACCGTCCTGCGTACGTCTCGGGATTACGGTGCATTTGAACGTTGCCAGTAAAGGGAAGTGCTTATAATTGGAGTTTATTTTTTTTAATTTATTGGCCTTTGGCGTTAAACATTAACCCAGAGAAGTGATTAACTACAGATTTCGCATACATCATCATATATGCATCATAAACATTAGAAATTACATCAATTCCAATTCATGGTACTCTTTGTATATTGATGGTACTTTGTATATTCATGGTACTGTTTGTATATTCACACACAACTTCACGCGCTGGATCCTTTGTGTCTGACTTATCCACTTCATTCAGAAACCGGGCAATACTGACATAGACCGTTGTGGACAGCTGTCGAAACAGGTCTGTACACAAGTAGGTTGGTGAATTCCTGTTCGGATCAAGGCCTTAAGAAACTTGCGACCTATCTGTCGTAGTGGGAACACCCTGGTATGACATGGCCGATGTCTGCTATCTTAGTTGGCTAACCTTCGCAGAACGGAGACGGCTGAACTTTCATCCTATGAAGATGTGAAGGGTAATAGCCGTGACCGAGTCGGATGCGCATTACAGTAGTGGTATGAAGTCTAGGTAGCTTGATTTGGGAGAACCAGGGTTGTCGCTGATTACTCGGCTGTACTGCGACAGAATGTCTCCCTTTGAACAACTTCTGTGAGATGTCCCCCGTCTGTTACCATTTTTGATGGACCTTTTCCCGTACCCGAGCAACAAAATCCGTACGTGGAAGGTAAGTGTAGGAAAACTGGCCATCAGTCACACTTTGTTTCGCCAGGTGGTCCGGCACCTCACTACATGAGATACCAGAGAGTCTCTGATACAAGCTAATTGGAGATATTTATGTCGACTTTCGGAGCCCCATTGCTGCTTTGGCACGTTTTCCAGAGCACTCCTCAAATCCGTCACAACAAGGATGTCGTCGAACTGATTTGCATATCGAAGGGCCTCCTTAATTGCAAGAACCTCGGCAATGAAAGTTGTGGCTTCCGTCGGAAGTTTAAACGTAGATGAAGAAAGTGAATCCCCGCAGAAGTAAGAAAAGCTGGTGCCCTCTCTTATTTTGGAGCCGACTTTGACGGACGAGGGCCACGTCGATGCAGTCCACATTGATGCAGTCAGATGGGAAACGCCAGTAGAAGCAGTAAAAGTTCGATCCGATAATCTGGGCTGATGGAAGATTGTGGGTCGGTAGTCCAGTACCTCGTCTTCCAAGCTAAATGCAGGAGGCAGAGATTATTTTAGGACAAGGCGTATCACAAATCTTTGCTGTCTGAAACTTCGGACTAGTAGAGGTGCCCGTTTCCTTCTAGTCTTATCGACGTACCTGTAGTCGTCAATGAAGCAGTCGAGATTTCGAAGAAGAGGATAAACTGTTTGCGCTGCTCTACTAAGGATGAATTTCTGAGCCAAGGGAGTTCTACGGAAATGAAGGGGAATCTCCCTTGCCTCCACCAAAGGTGCATTCACATGTGTAGAATTCATTTCCCGAAGACAGGTTCGTAATACGCGATACTGCAGAGTATCGATCTTGCTTAGTAGCGATGTCGAGACACTGCCATATGACGTGCACCCATAATCAAATATAGAATCAGTAAACATTGAGTAGGTCTATAACATGCAGAGTAATAGGGGGATTCGGACATGCCGCGCTACCACGTTCGAAAGAGTGCGCGCGGATCGTCGCGAAAGGGCGCCCGCGGCCTACTTGGGAGCGCTCGAGCCGGTAGCCGGCATTGCCACACGCCGTGGCTGCGTTCCTAGCGTTGCGCCACGCTCCTCTTCCCGGCGTATTCACTCCGGCGCCTTTCTCCCTTGCAACCCACACAGCTCTCAGCTGAAAGTGCTTCCAGCCTGAAATCCTGATGTCTCCCACTCATAACCATGTCTGCTCGGTGGACCCTCTTCATATCCTAGTTTTTTTGTGTTGATGAATATTAGTGAGGATTTCACAACTATGTCCCCCGTCGCCGATTGTAGCCTTTTTTGTAAGTGTTATGGTCTTAATTACGATCTGTTCCACCCGTTCAACTGCTAGTGCAGTTAAAAATCTAATAATTTGTTTCTCTCTTGTTATTTCTGCTAACTCCTCATGTCCACGATCAGTCCATTGTATTTCCAGCATCTGTTCGTTTATTGTGCCAAATTCCAAATGCTTTCAAATTGGTCATCTCCAGTTTTTTTTTTTTACTCTGTGTAGTTCATCGGTTCGAACAACCAATTCTACTGTATGCCGTTTTGGGGACTTCTCGGTGGCGTGTAAATCTAGCGAAGTGTTTGTGTTGTTGTTGACGCTATAGAGGGGTATGCCGAAACCCGGTACAAGCGTACGCACAGTCCATCAAAAGTCTCGAGATTGTTTTTATTCCTGGTGTAAAAGCGGTGTCATCACAGTAAATACGCTGGTAGCTTGAACGAGTATAAAGAACAGATGCGCGTTCGAAGAGACAGTTTGACACACCTGGAATCCCGAAAAAAAAACCTACACTCCTGCCGCAACTTGACTGAAATGCAAAATGGGGACAAATGTTTTCTAGAAAAAAATCACGACAGGAGACGAGAATTAGTGTTATAAATACGAAGCTACCCCAGAACTGCAAAGTACGGAAATTCTCAGGAAGGGTCAACACTTTGACGCGATAACCGACAGTCGATGCATTGTGACGCGCAAGGACAATAACATCACGGAAAAGGACTTTTTTGGCAGTTTCACATGGTTTTATGTAGGTACTGTGCGTGTACTCAAACACGGGGGGGGGGGGGGGGATGAGAGGGAGACTACGTCAAACACTTGAAACATTAAAACCACTATTTCACAAGTCTCGAAACTTTTTGGACTGACGGTGTGGTAGGCTACTCCTTTCCAATAGCACCAATGGGATAATACAGCTCAAAGTACCCATGCAGCGAACTGATAACTGACCATCAACAGTATCACGTGCTTTCACTCCATGAGAGACTATGGAGAGATTTGGAATTTAATACATGACTTTTTTGGCACCAAGTCAGATCATCAGAAACGTGTCCTTGGTGGCCGAACACCGCTGCTGAATTTTTCTGCCCCCACTAAGAGTCGAAACTGCTTTGTCCCCCACCCCCTCCCCTAGTGTCTGTTAACGAGCGCCGCTACAGGTTTTTCTATATTCCGTGTTTCACTTACGTACGGTGCCGTGCTCCAGACGTGAAGTTCAGTATTAGTATTTTACAACGGTATAGAGCATTTGTCGAAGTGACCTGCTAGCGTAGCTTAACTCGCACAGCGCTGCGTAGCGAGGCAAGAATGTGAACCAGTCTCGGACCGAATCCTCGATAAGGATTAACGGCAGTCTGTCTGACAGACTGGCCAACCTGAGTGTGTCATATGGTGGATTTCAACGCTCTTTTAGCAAAATGCAGCGATGGTCTTCAGTCTCCACCTTATAAGATACGATAAACACGCAGCTGGAAATGATCGTATGGCATTGTTGGCCGGGAGGCCCCATTCGGGGGAGATCGTCCGCCGTTTTGCAAGTACTTTTTAGGTGACGCTATATCGCCGACTTGCGAGTCGGTGATGAAAATGATGATGGTCATACAACACCCAGTAAAGTATACTAACACACAGTAAAGGGCTGTGCGGTTCTTTCTGAAATTCAATGGCGAATGCGCCGACAGGAACAGAATCCGACCAAAAAGTTAGAGTACAGTAAATTTGTAAAATCCTGGAAAACTTAGGATCTCATACGACGAGTGGAGGTGAAAGAGAAACACACACACACACACACACACACACACACACACACACACACACACACAGAGAGAGAGAGAGAGAGAGAGAGAGAGAGAGAGAGAGAGAGAGAGAGAGAGAGAGAGAGGGGGGGGAGGGGGGAGGAAAGACTATTCGCCTTATTTTTGTTCTAGGTTTTTTATCTTAAAATACTGTGTTAAATATGGTGTTAATTCTTTGAGATGGTATCAGCTGGAGGTAGCTGCTTCATAGGTAGCTGTGATTAAGTTCAGATGATACTCGCAGAGTTAAGGTGGCGACCGTCAAAAGTAGGTAACCTGTTAACCGAACGCTTTTGTACAGCAATTAAGGAAATCTAATTTTCACGATGAATACACTTGCATTATAGTTTTTCGGAAATTGCACGTTACCATTAAGGTCTCACTAACGACGCAAGTTGTGCCGAATTGTAGCGAAAGATATGGGCTTCCCTATATGTATAATAAACACTATTGATATCAGAATACGGTTTTTCTTTGTCTCGTCAGATTTCAGTTTTCGAGTGCTGCTGTATCTTCTCTAATGAGTCTGTAGTGTCGAGCACCGAAAGTGACAGTTTTTGTTGACGTAGGAATAGGGCGACCGCTTAAGGAGAGGCATCTGCAATACAATTCCTTTCGAACAATTAGCTGAGATGTCAGCGTGTATATGTTATCGATTGGGCAGTTTCTTTGATGGAATTAAAAAAAATGGCGAGACGACCGGATGAGAGGTGCAGCAACTTCATAAAACACGCAGAAGCAACACCAAAGCGTCGGACAACTCGCGGCACAGTATGGAAATCTTTAGATGAGACCTCCGGCCAGCAGTACCGAGAGAGGTGGCGCAGTGTTTACCACACTGGACTCGCACTGCGGAAGACGATGGCTCAGATTCCCCTCGTGCCATGCTGATACAGGTATAGCGATTACCCTAAAATGCCGGGGTTGTTCCCCCGAAAGAGACACGGTCGATCTTCTTCCACATCCTGTCGTAATTCGGGCTTGTGCTCCGTTTCTAATGACCGCGCTGTCGGCGGTCCGTTAAATTCTTCTCTTTCTTCTAACCAACAGTGCAAGCAAGATGACTGAGGTCCACCATTATGACGACACGAATGTCGAGTTCCCATTCCCTATGTATTTGTTAGCAATAGTTCCTCTAATTGAAAGCTATAGCACCTGAGCGTAATTTACAATAATTGTATAGTAAAAATTACTGATGATGTGGTCGCACTGTAGTAAAGTGAAGAATATTCACCACTACTCTGGACCTACCACTATTCTCCCACTGTTCGCGGCTCTTTCGATTAGTTGCCATCCGTGCCGTTGGCGATGGTTCGTCAGACCAGGTATTCGTGTGTGTGTGTGTGTGTGTGTGTGTGTGTGTGTGTGTGTGTGTGTGTGTTGTGTTAGTATTTGCTGGCAGCGCGTCGCGTGAAGCGCAAGTGGCAGAGCTGCGTGTGGCGTGGGCGTTCGCGCCAGCCGACAATTACTCGCACCTCCACACAACACGCCTGTGCTTCTCCTACTGAAACAGGGACGCTGCACAACACGAGTGCGCTGCTCTGTCAACTTTCCAGCTATCCATCTGGGCCGTACGAACGCAGTTTCCGAAGTCCGCCAGCTTTGGTCTCGCCTCTGCGAATGGTCTTCGTCTTCTAAAGGGCAAGATAGGAGGAGGACTTGGCGTAGAGTGCGCACGAAAGTGATGTAGGCGTGTAGGAGCACTTGGATCTGCCCAGGTGGCAGCACTAGCACTGGAGGCTACAGAAAGCGTGTCGGAAGGACGCGGAAAACATTTCGGTCGTTGTACTGCGGAAACGGAGCGATCTTTCTGGCGTCCAAAAGTGCACGATCATTAGCTTATGTTCCAAGGGTGGAAGAATTTCCGGAATGGTTAAGTTTGTAAACTGCTCCCGTGCCACTGTGGTTACAGTATACTATGCACGGCAAAATGGCGCTATCCAAAACCGGCGACGAGGCAACTGTGGCCCACCATGGACCGTAGATGAGAGAAGTGAGCGACGGCTGCGGAGACGTAGGCTATACGAACGAGTAGATGTGCCACTGCTGAGCAGCTGACTTACCATATGAACCGAGGGGCTACCAACAGTGTCTCTTTAACGACAGTTCAGCGGACGTTGGTGTGCATGGGCCTCCGCAGCAGACACTTGGTTCAAGCACACATTCTGACTGCTGTTCTTTGGCGACGAAGGCTGGAATTTGCACGCCAATCCGCAACTGGACGTCCTCTGAGCGGCGACAGATGGCCTTTTCAGAGGACTCACATTTTATGCTCCAACGGACAGAGGGCCGCCGGTGTGTACGGCGTGATACGTCTGAAAGCAATTATCTTGCAACAATCGTCGGAAGGGTCCATGCTGGAGGAGGGAGCGTGAAGGTTTGCGGAATGTTTTTCATGGCATTCCCTGGTGATCTCGTCATTCTGGAATGCACAATTCATCACCACAAATATGCGTCTGTCTTTCGGATCATGTTCAGCCCTACACGCTGCTTGTTTTTCCTCTACCAGCAACGTGTCACGCAGTGAACTTGCGAGGTCCAAGGTCACTGGCATGAGTTTACCATACTCCTCTGGCCACCAAGCTCCCCAGATTTAGACCCAATCGAAAATCAGTGGGACCACGTCGATATAGCTCTTCGCGCCATGGATCGTCAACCGTGAAACCTAGCGCAGCTGGCCACGTCCCCGTCGGTATCTTCCAGTACCCTACAGACTGCCCTCTCCCACGTCTCGCAGCGGTCCACGCTGCAAAAGGTGGTTATTCAGACCTTTGACATGTGGTCACAATGCGACAGGACTGTGTGTAAGAAGCTGTCGTCGAATCGAAACGTTCTACAGGGCACTGGAAACACGCAAGTAAGCGCCTTAGCGTTCCAATACACTAAATTTCAATTAGGTCACAATACAGATCATTTTAGCAAGCGAAAATAAATGCACTATTTCATTAATTGCACAGGTCGGCCATGAAAACATTACTTGAGACATTCCACGTTCCATAATGCATAAAGCTTTGAACTACACTAGGAGCTATAAGTGTACAACATTCAGGGTGGTCGGAAATTCCCGTTAAAGACTTCTAGGACTTGTAGAGGGGAGTGAGTACATCGTTTTTTGAATAGGATGCCATATCCGGAAACGTCATCCAAGTGTACACGCGGTGATACCGTGATAATAATAACGGCAGCTAACTAGTGAATGAGGATGAAATGATGATGAAAGACACACAACACCCAGTCATCTCGAGGCAGAGAAAATCCCTGACCCCGCTGGGAATCGAACCCGGGACCCCGTGCGCGGGAAGCGAGAACGCTACCGCAAGACCACGAGCCGCGGACGTTCCGTGATGATATTACAGACTTCGTAGGAAGATGGAGAACGATAAATGTATTAATTTGAAGTAAGGATCCCTGTACCGGAAACGAACGAGTCGAAAGTTATAAACGGAAACCGTTCTGATACCTCTGACAGATGAATACATGTACCGGTTCTTGTGTGGCGAAGAGTGTAGGGTTGGTAACTTTCGGTAGTGGTAGTGTGGGCAAAAACGAGAAAAAAGTCCAATAAACGTGGGCTCTAAAGTGTGTACCTTAACAGCTATGAACACTTCCTCAGTAGAGGAGATGGGTTTCACCTTAACGAAGATGAACGAATGGTCATAGCTCCTAAGGTATGCAATTTAGAGCCAATGTTTATTGGACATTTTTTGCGCGTAAGTTGTGGCCCTGATAGCAAATGACAGGACTAGCTTGCAGGATGCCACATCTGTCTAGAAGTTCACAAATTTTAAATCCGACATGGGCTGCCAGATTTTCTCTTTCATCTTTAAAGAGGGTTGATAATACAATAAACTGTAACTGCACACAATTATTATTTGTTCCCACTGCATGTTTCGGAGGACTACATCGCAATCATCAGCTGGAGCTATGCAAATAAGTCATAGCCGATTTGTAATTACAACATTTCTAGGAAATATCTTTCTGACAGAAAACGTCTGCGATGTAATTACGACTAGGAAAGCTGCTTGTCACCACTGAAGCACAGTGTTCGATGTCATGTGCTCATATTCTCCGAAGCGTGTATGGGAACAATAAGTGTGACCGGTTACCGTTGTTTTATATTTGCAAGGGCTACTCATTATAGTCAAAGGGTCAGGTCTAGCTTAAAAAGTGTTTGCATTTAGAGAGTGTGAACTAAGAGCTCGAGTAGGAAATTTTTCGCGTTGGGCTTACTTTCTGTGGAAGGCAGCAGCAATTTGCTGTGGTGGCTACGGCGTGTAGACAAAGCGGTGACAGCGGGCGCGGGTCATTGTTCGTCCGCGGGCCCCGGAAGCAGGCCGCGTGCAGCGGGTATCGACCATCGGCAGGCCAACTGTGCCGTGCGGAGCGCGCTGCGACGCCAGCGCCACGCAGCACGCGGCTGCGCGGCAAACAGGCGCCTGACGTCGCTGGCGCCAAGGACGCCGCGCCGCGCCGCGCCACGCAGCATCTGCGTCGTTGTTTACAGCGCAGTGGGGCTGGTCAGAAATTGTTGTCAACACAACTGCCGGCGCGCAACATGCGCTCGCTTCTTGTCTGTGGGCTGTCAGTTCGCCGAGCCTGTATCCGAGCAGCTACTTGCGCTACTAATAAGTGGCAGCGCGCGTAAACGTTTGAAATGCAGTCGCACTGTTCCCCGGATAGATTTACCGCTACGCACAGCTCAAAAACTCTCTCAGCATTTGCGGGAGATGATACGTTATGTCAAACCTCGTTTCGTTGCTACCCAGTAGTAACACAACGCCATGTTTGTTCTTCCGTATTTCTGCAATGTGTCCAGCGTCGACCAGGTAACCTGCGCCGTTGATACTCGCACCAAGATTAGTCTTCCAGTTATCTACGCGTCCGTCTTGTACTTCACATCATCTGCTGTACGAATCTGACCCCTGCTTCTGTTTGTTATTCTGTGCAGGTGAATTTCATTGGTGATACTAGGAATTTGCTTGTCCTTTTTCACTGATTCCATAACTGAAGTAAATTTACGACTTTATGAGGTCATCATCCCTAAAATTGTCTGGAGGCAGTTTCCGTTACTGTAACTTGCTAGCGATCGTCTTCCTTTTTTCATAACTACATATCATCGAGGATTTACCTCCAGAAAAATGTATATACTCTTTGATAGTTAATTTCTTTCGAACAAAATGACATGGCCGCAGTTTTTCGCGATTGTGTAGTCCGTTGTTTTTTCGACAGGTCTAGGCGCCTTTTTTCCAGCAGGTGGCAGTGCACCAATGAATGAAGTTAAGATTGTAGTTTGAGCAACGCAAAGCCGTATTGAAGTGGTATTGAAGGTACAACAGCAATGGCGTACGTACACGGTACTCAGCCACTAACACGTACAACAATTTATCGTATTCGTAATATACTTGAAGCCGACAGCACTGTTTGGGATGTACGTAACGAAAAACATCTTGCCGACCAAAAAAATTAACAAGTCCAGCTTCCAGCACTGCTGTGTTGCAACATTTCACGAGGTCACCTCAAAAATGTGTGAAGTAGGGTGCACGTGAAAACGGGCTAAGCCTATCAAAACATACGACGAATTCTGAACTGTACATTCCAAGATTGCTGCACGCTACGAACGAGGACGACCCGCATAGACGGATGGAGTACTGCGAGTGGTTTGATGGCAACCTTCACGAGGATGAACGTTTTGCAGGGATGGTTACCTGGCATGAAGAGGCGCCGTTGAGACTGAACGTTACTGTAAACCGCAGCAACTGCGTGTATTGTGATCCTGAAATTTCTCACATTCACGTGAACAAACATGTTAATCTACCAGGTCTTAATGTGTGGTGTGGTCTGTCATCGCGCTTTTTGATTGGCTCATTCATCTTTGAACGTACCGTAACTGGTGAGGTGTATCTTCATATGCCACAAAAAATCAATTTTACCTGCCATCCTAGAGGTGTTTGGAAATGAAAGATTTTACCTACAACAAGATGGCGCTCCGCCTCACTACCACAGAGATTTCAGAGGTTACGTGGATGAAAATCTAACTGGACGATGGATAGGTCGAAGAGGAGCTTTTGAGTACCCACCACAGTCTCCAGACCTTACACCTCATGACGTCTACCTATGGGGGGCCTTGAAGTTTACCAACAGAGGCCAGCTGCAGTAAACGAGCTACGAGAAACCATTGAGGCGTCCTGTGCAGCTATCACACCGGCAACATTGTAAGTCTAGTTCGGTCAACAGTTCAGCAGCATTGACGTTGTTTTGCTGTTAATGGTGGTCACGTTGAACACGCAAAATAACCACCCCCCGTGCAAGAATCGTAGCTGTATGCCATTTTGTTCGATTAATACTGACTATTAAAAGGGTCTACATTTTTCTGTGCCCCTCTGTATTTAGGTCTGCTCTTAAACCGGACTGTATGAGAACTCGAGAATTTGAGAGAGAGAGAGAGAGAGAGAGAGAGAGAGAGAGAGAAGAAATTTTTATTTTGCGATTTGTAAGACTAAAATTTCGAGGAATGAATGTAAAAAAATTTTAGCGTTGCAGTTCCTCGAAAACGATTACAACTTGATTAGGTTCCGTTTAAATAGCTGGAAAAGCTGAAAGAAAACTGCTCATGAAGATTCAGCCATAAGGTTAACGACCCAATGATACGATATTCTTCCTTCATTCTGCACGCCCTTTAATTAAAATAAAGGTTAGTTGTTTTCAAAATCCTATAGACAAATCTTGAATAAATAAAACTATTCCACTGTCATGTTTAAGTGTGTAAAACTGTACTTCGTGGACTGAATTTGCGCCAGCCATACATTCTCCAAGAGTGTTTGTTCCAATACAGAAAAATTATATATAGACCAGCCGGAAGAGTTCATGGCTACGATCTTTCTCTGCAGTCTACATAACTAATTATTAGTCATTCACAACAACTGTGCGAACATCTGCGAAATGGACCGAAAATTCCCGTTCCGTATAACCAGAAAGGGGGAGAGGGACGTTTGAACTGAAGCGAACCACTGGATGGTGAAGAAAGCACAAATGCACTCCTGACAAGAACTGACACAACACTTGTGCTGTCAGGAGTGCCGACTATTTCGTCAGAGACGAGGGAGAAAAGAGGAAGGGAAGAAGTAGGGACGGATGGCTTATGCCTCGAATTAAATAGCTTTGCCAGCTTGTAGCCAGCCACACTTGCTCTGCGTGTAGCAATAAAAATAGCATCACAGTGAGCACAGGGCGCTCGAGAAAAGACAACGTGTGGCTGGCGACTCGTCCCTACCCTTCGACACATGGAAACGTCCATCACATTGTTCTTTTAATCAAAGTATGGTGACGCCGACCTGTGAACGGATGTTCACCTTCACCGCCATTGTAACGCTGTGGTGTACTATAGATGGGGTAATAAAACGATACCAACAAATAGGATAGGATTCCTAGGAACCCATGACGGAAACGCCATCCAACGACGCTACAGACCAGCAAAGTTGTAGGGTCCAACGCCCGCCACCAGGCACAAAATGCGAGTTTGTACGCTGACGGATCACAATCCGAGCTTGTAGTTTGGGCCTGTCAGCATTCAGGACGTTAAGAATAGCGCGAACACCCGTGCCAGCAAAGCTCTTTAGAGCACCAACTCACGTTTGCTATCGAAGGGGTGGTCCATCGACAAGCTGTAGCCACTACAACTGTGCCATGCTGTAGCGTCGCTATGTGAAGTTTCCGGACAAGAATTGCTACCCCCAGTTTATTCCTGATACCCACGAACTTTGTTAATATAGCGTTTCTTAAACAATTTTCATTGCATTCCTTGTTTTTAACGTCATTGTTAGGATAATAGGATATTAGCTACAAAAAGGCTACTAAATGTATTTAGTGACTATGACGAAGGAGGTACTCATCGAGTTATAGAATACAAACAGGATGAAGTAAAGCTAAGACAGGAGTCATTGCCGAGACATAGCAAATTCCGAGAAAATACCGTGGCATCAGTAATCTGTTTATTATTTAGTTACCAGTCCCATAGATCATTATCGAAATGATATGGAACGAGTCGGTTTACAATACTTGATTAGTGTTAACATTACCGAACATACTATTTTTAGTCCTACTTACACAACTACACTTAAAAACCAGTTTTTTTTACAGGCTACCGATTTTTTAAATAAAAATTCGTCCATGGAATAGAAGTTGTCCATGATAAATGATTTTAAGTTAGATTTAAAGCCGGCTTTGCTACCTGGAAGAAATTTTACGTTTTCGGGCAAATGATAAATTTATTTATTTATTTATTTATTTTTTTGCTGCATTTTGAACACATTTTTGAGTCACTGACAGCTTTTAATAATGGTAATAAAGGTCGTATTACCTCTTGAGTTGAGTAGGTATGGACGTCACTATTTTTCTCAAATCGTGATGGATTTCTTGTGACGAATTTCGTTTGCTAATATATGTGCAGTGATGGACACCACGTACTGTTCTTAGTGCTCGCCTTTGCGCAGTCGGTACTTTCTTTCTGAATGATGAGTTACACTAGAAAATTATTCAGTACAACTTTACTGAGTGGAAATATGCAAAATATGTGCGGAGGTCGATAGGTTTCTTTTCAAGATTAGCAGTTGTACGAAGAGCAAAAGTAGCTGAACTTAATAACGTTTGAGAAGTAGAGCGTTCTACCCTGTTTACTGAGACCTGCTCGTGTGCTGTATCAATCATTGGTATTACTGTTTGTTGTACAGAACTGAATGATTTTTTTTTTTTTTTTGAAAATCTAGGGATAGTCAATTTTCAGAGAGCTAAGTCATTGTTATTTAGAAAATATCATTTACCAACTGTTCTGTTGCGTTCTCTCTAATGGGATTTATTATGTTACTAGTATCGCCTGCAGAAAGTACCAATTTTGTTTGTTGATTTTTACGGAATAGGAGTGGACCCAAAATTGAACCGTGTGGGACTCCGTTTGTGATTTTTTTTCCCACTTTTTCCGAGGTCACTAAAATTTTCCACGTTTCCGACATTGTCTGAATTCAGGACAACTCTTTGCTTTCTGTTTGTCAAGAGTAATTCAAACTAGTTGTGTGTAAAGCCATTAATTCCATAGTACAAAAGTGTCTAAGAGTTTATTGGACGAAACAGCGAACAATGTTCATTTAAGCTGAGTAATAAAGCAACATTTTTCAAACTTTCTTGCGGGCTGATTCTATGACTATGCGAGCAAATGCTAGTGTGGCGACTCCACTCAAAGTGCTGGTGTACTGCTACGCTGCGAGGCGACTGGTGCGGGGTCCTTGGATTAGTGCGTAGGAACCGGTTCGCCGAGAAGGTTTGTTGTTGCACGCTCCGCTCGTGGGGGGCGTATTCTGAGCCCACGTGTGCGCCTCTCCCACCCGTCATTACGAGCAGACGCTAGAACGCTTCAGTTTTACAGCTTACTTGGAAACTGTGTTCAGCGGAGAAAAGGTCGTAACGACGACGGATAGTGGTCTTAATGACACGACTTACTTTTCTTGTCGAGCTGCAGGAAGAGTGAACAACAGAATGTGCCCGTACACCTAGGTCAAAACAGTATGCAGGAAAAGTGTGTCTTTTCCTACAGGATGTGTTATTGGTGGAAAGTAGAAAGAAAGTTCCTATAATGGTAAGTGTGAAAAACCAATACCTGTTGAGATACCGTACGTCTGCCTGTCAAATGGTTCAAATGGCTCTGAGCACTATGGGACTTAACATCTGAGGTCATCAGTCCCCTAGACTTAGAACTACTTAAACCTAACTAACCTAAGGACATCACACACAGCCATGACCGAGGCAGGATTCGAACCTGCGACAGCAGCAGCAGCGCGGTTCCGGACTCAGCGCCTAGAACCGCTCGATCACAGCGGCCGGCTATGCCTGCCATTCCATCTCTCTGTTATATAGAAGTAGACACTACAGGCAGTGGTGCTTGTGGTTACCACGCTTCCTCACACATCCTTCAGCCCTTCTTCGCAGTGAACCACGCTCTCTCTACAAATACGCTTCACTCCTGTCGGATTGCGTCTAATGCATTGGTCACAGCTCCTGTAACGTCTGCACATTGTCGATTGGTTGGGCATACATCAATGCCTTTAAATGTTTCTATAGCCAGAAATACAACGGATTAAGGTTCGGTGGATTCGAAGACTATCCTACCGGACCACATCGACGAATTCATCGCCCACGAAACGTTGCGGTGAGATACTGTCGCACAATCCGTTTGTGCATAAACCACAGTCGTTGTCGTTCAGTAGCGCTAGTAATTCATTGCGTAACTTACTGCAACAGTACGGCGGACTACACATTATGTGTCGCAAGTAAAACTGCCCATATCTCAACAGATACTGGTTTCCGGGCATATAACTATAGGAATTTTTCTTCCAGTTTTGAGCAATACTGCCTCCTGTAGGAATGTGTAACCACCTTTTTCAAATACCCTGTGTTGTATACGTAGTCTCGTTTTTGGCCTGTTTTCGTCAGTCGCATTTTTGCTAGTAATGTAGAATATATACCATATATTACAGTCACAAAAGGCAGTATGTAACCTGCATTACTCTGTATTGTGTATTGGAGTGTTAATCCTGTGCCGACGCTGAGCTACATG
This sequence comes from Schistocerca cancellata, assembly GCF_023864275.1. Taxonomy (NCBI): domain Eukaryota; kingdom Metazoa; phylum Arthropoda; class Insecta; order Orthoptera; family Acrididae; genus Schistocerca; species Schistocerca cancellata. The sequence goes on from NC_064627.1 coordinate 396,607,940, forward strand.
GGACATGACTATTTCCCATAATGAGTTGTCTGGTGCATTTATGCAATGTTGACCGCGGTACTAGAAGTTCAGCACCTCTTTCCCGAATGGATTCCATTGGAGACTGCTCAGGAGAACGAGCTTAAGTATTGGGACAAGGCCTGTGCCATTCCAAAGTTCCGTTATCCAAGATGGCGGCCATGACGTCAGAGACACACACACCCCCTGTGACGTCTGAGACACACCCCCTGTGACGTCTGAGACACACCCCCTGTGACGTCTGAGACACACCCCCTGTGACGTCTGAGACACACCCCCTGTGACGTCTGAGACACACCCCCTGTGACGTCTGAGACACACCCCCTGTGACGTCTGAGACACACCCCCTGTGACGTCTGAGACACACCCCCTGTGACGTCTGAGACACACCCCCTGTGACGTCTGAGACACACCCCCTGTGACGTCTGAGACACACCCCCTGTGACGTCTGAGACACACCCCCTGTGACGTCTGAGACACACCCCCTGTGACGTCTGAGACACACCCCCTGTGACGTCTGAGACACACCCCCTGTGACGTCTGAGACACACCCCCTGTGACGTCTGAGACACACCCCCTGTGACGTCTGAGACACACCCCCTGTGACGTCTGAGACACACCCCCTGTGACGTCTGAGACACACCCCCTGTGACGTCTGAGACACACCCCCTGTGACGTCTGAGACACACCCCCTGTGACGTCTGAGACACACCCCCTGTGACGTCTGAGACACACCCCCTGTGACGTCTGAGACACACCCCCTGTGACGTCTGAGACACACCCCCTGTGACGTCTGAGACACACCCCCTGTGACGTCTGAGACACACCCCCTGTGACGTCTGAGACACACCCCCTGTGACGTCTGAGACACACCCCCTGTGACGTCTGAGACACACCCCCTGTGACGTCTGAGACACACCCCCTGTGACGTCTGAGACACACCCCCTGTGACGTCTGAGACACACCCCCTGTGACGTCTGAGACACACCCCCTGTGACGTCTGAGACACACCCCCTGTGACGTCTGAGACACACCCCCTGTGACGTCTGAGACACACCCCCTGTGACGTCTGAGACACACCCCCTGTGACGTCTGAGACACACCCCCTGTGACGTCTGAGACACACCCCCTGTGACGTCTGAGACACACCCCCTGTGACGTCTGAGACACACCCCCTGTGACGTCTGAGACACACCCCCTGTGACGTCTGAGACACACCCCCTGTGACGTCTGAGACACACCCCCTGTGACGTCTGAGACACACCCCCTGTGACGTCTGAGACACACCCCCTGTGACGTCTGAGACACACCCCCTGTGACGTCTGAGACACACCCCCTGTGACGTCTGAGACACACCCCCTGTGACGTCTGAGACACACCCCCTGTGACGTCTGAGACACACCCCCTGTGACGTCTGAGACACACCCCCTGTGACGTCTGAGACACACCCCCTGTGACGTCTGAGACACACCCCCTGTGACGTCTGAGACACACCCCCTGTGACGTCTGAGACACACCCCCTGTGACGTCTGAGACACATACCCCCTGTGACGTCTGAGACACATACCCCCTGTGACGTCTGAGACACATACCCCCTGTGACGTCTGAGACACATACCCCCTGTGACGTCTGAGACACACCCCCTGTGACGTCTGAGACACATACCCCTGTGACGTCTGAGACACATACCCCTGTGACGTCAATCAAAATTGCGGATTTTGGCGGTAAGTTTGAATTTTGGTGGGAAGATGAGGCAATTGGCATACGTCCACTAATCTAACAAAAAATGGCGCCAAGTTCAAACTTGGCTCATCTTCCCGCCAAAATTCAAACTTACCGCGAAAATCCGCCATCTTGATTGACGTCACAGGGGTGTGTGTCCCTGACGTCACAGGGGATGTGTCTCTGACGTCATGGCCGCCATCTTGGATAACGGTACTTTGGAATGGCAGTGGCCTTGTCCCAATACTAGCGTACACGCTTTCTCTCGCGTGTTCTTATGTCAACTAAGCATAGGGTTACCATATTATCCACTTTTACCTGGGGCCACCCACTCACTTCTGGATTTTTTTTCTCCAAAAGCATCCATATTTAGGGTTCCGTACCGCAATCGGTAAAAGTGGAACCCTTATAGAATCACTCTGATTTATGTCTGTCTATCTGTCCGACTGCTGAAAATCCTTTTTCTCAGGAACTGGTTGACGTATCAAGTTGAAATTTATGCCACATACTAAGGTCTACTGTGCTTTATCAGTGTAAAAAAGAATACTGCCATTTATGTCACATATTTTGATACCCGAAAACTTACTCATCAAAACCTATAGGGTACTTCCTGTTGACCATGAAACTTAGCAAGAAGCAATGTTTCACAGTGTAAGTAAAGGGAAAAATCTTAAAATTGTTAGTTTGTAATAATATCACACGAAAAATATTTTGTTACCATTTGTTAACCGATTGTATGCCCGACTGTGAAGACTCCTTTTTCTCAGGAATGGGTAGACGTATATCTTTCCTGTATCGATATCGATAGATTCCTGCAATTGGTAAACTATCTATATATATATATAATTTTGTACGGAACCCTCGGTGTGCTAGTCCTCCTCGCATTGACCCGGATTTTTTTTCGTATGCAGCAAAAATGTTATTTATCACTGCATTTTATTTTGACTCCTGGCTCTGGCGACGGTCTTCCAGGAAATTTATCGCACTCTTAGCAGTTGTTTTGTAAATGTAGTTTGCTGTGATCATTTTCCTCTCTAGCGCGTCTTTGCTGAACTATACTTAAAAGTTACACCATCGCGTCTCTTTGCTCTGTTTTCATTTCGCTTTTGTGAAGACACGGTTCAAGAGAAGTTTAAAGAGCCAGAGTAGCAAGCAGAGGAAAAACCATGTTAACTTTTAGAGGTGCTAATATTGTTATTGATGACTATGTATTTTTTGATGAAATAAGTGTCTCAAGAACAAAGTGCCTTCATGAATACTAACTTTGATAGGGAAATATCTCACTGGATAATAGTATCAATACATGAGTAGTTGTATTGATTGCATTGAACTGTTGAAAGCGGTACCGTACTATTTTGCCCCACCTGCACATAATGCAGCTGTGGTAGATACAATACGCTGCAATGGTACATTTTATCGTGTTTTGCTCTTGTTTTTTTTAGGTTAGAATCAATTTTTGTACGACAAAATGTAACCAACATAGCAGCATATTATATCTACTACGTAATACGTTTATTGTATGTATAAAAAAGACATGTATTACAGGCCACTGGAGATGCTTCCCAAATAAAAGAAGCGAAACTCGTATGGCAAAACAAACTCCCTTCAATTAGTTGCATAGGCATAACATACCTCCAAGAATTTGTAGCAACTAAGGTAAAGACGGAAAACAGAAAAAAAATGAGAAACGAATTCATGTTTCTTTTAGTTTCCAGAAAATGTAATAAACACCTTTTTATGTTTTACACGGCAAAATATATCTTCATATTTTAACTATTCATCAGTGAACAGGGAGAGGTGTCCGTTTTAGCTACTTCAGCTATCGCTACGACTTTCTCTTGGTTATTTTCGGGAATACCATCTTTTACTTTTACATTGATTGCCTTTAAACATTCTTTGTTTAATTTCGAAGATTGCTTAATGACAGGTCACACGCGGATAGTCGATTTTGGTAAGGCGTTCACAGTAGAGTTCCAAAAATCTATGTTCATTTCAGATGTGAAAGACTTTTACTTTCATCTTGATCGGCAAGAACATGAAAAAGCCGATAAAAAAATTCTGACGCCTTCTCACAGGCAAATGGCTGGAAGTTAATAGAAGTTAATCGCGATTGTGAAATGCTAAGAAATCGCGAGTATGAAAGTCATATTAATATCCTGCGCAATACATGGAAGATTACTACACTTCAAAAGTGCAAGAATGATATTCAAATAGCATTACTTTTTAGTCCAGTTGTTCGTTTCACAATATCAAATTTTCTCCAAATTTCGTACAACAAAACTCTGCGAAACATTTCTCTCTACTCTTCATTCAGGAGAATTTCGTCCATGCACAAGCACATCTAAACGAGACTGATTTGAAAACTACGCATAACATGACCATTGTATCAGCAAATTATCTGGTTATAAAATACTCCAGGGCAGCTGTTGTAATGTGTCATTGACCAGTGGAAATAGAGCAAGAACTTCGATAACTATCCATTACGTGGATCTGTTGCACGTTTGAAGCCGATGCAGCGAGGCGTTGGATAGCCCAAAGGTTTGACAGTGCTCATACTGGAGAAGAGCAGTGAGTGACTTAGAGAGAATTGTCGAGGCTACCGCGCATCGCTGTATGAGTAGCCGGGTCGACCTTAACCTCCACAACGGAGCGGAGTTGGAGAAAAATGCGATAATCGGTAGGCGAAGCCTGCGCGTGGGTCTTCCCGGGGCGCGCTCTTTGGCTGCTTACGTAAGAATCCGCTGCGTCATAACGCCCCGAGGCCGGCTGTGTAGAAACCCGTGTGGGACAGCTGAGGAAACCTACTCACGACCCGTAGATTCGCTAGGCGGCTGTGGTGCGAGCGACGTCCCCGACATGATCATTGGAGCTTCTGCCCCACCACCACCACCTCATCCAATTCCTTTTCCTCCTCCTCTTCCTCCTCTCCACTTGTTTTGGCCAACGCATGCTGTGTGCTGCTGTTGTCCTTGCGGGAGCTACCCACGAGCTATGACGACATGCTGTTTACACAGCTTCTCGCACGATACACAGTTTCTCTGATCTGCACGTAAATGTATAACACAATATTTTTCCTGAGAGCCGTGCACCGTATTTAAACGCCAAATCTACCTTTTGTGGTGGAATAATGACTCTGAAACGCGTTGCAAATAAGACAGTTTAAGTGAGTAGGTGTATTGTTTTTTTTTTTTTTTTTCGTTTTATAATGACGGAGACATCCGTGCAGACAGACATAACTCACACAACTGTTTCCTATAACAACCACAATACAGCTGACGTTTTCGTTTGCTTTGTATATCGGACAGACCTGGGTACGAAGTGAACTGCTGTTCCTGACTGGAGCAACGATGTGATAGATGAACTGAGGAACACATTTATGTTTTTGCTTGAAACACTTTGTTTCCTGTAACTTTTTCTCCATATGCTCCGCTCCAGTATTGATAGCATTACTTGTGTCTGTGACCTGAAGCTTCTGCACAAAGCCGGCCGTGGTGGCCAAGCGGTTAAAGGCGCTACAGTCTGGAACCGCGCGGCCGCTACGGTCGCAGGTTCGAATTCTGCCTCGGGCATGGTTGTGTGTGATGTCCTTAGGTTAGTTAGGTTTAAGTAGTTCTAAGTTCTAGGGGACTGATGACCTTAGAAGTTAAGTCCCATAGTGCTCAGAGCCATTTGAACCATTCTGCACAAAAAGAATTCGCATACTTGAGAAAATGAAGCTACTAAACAAGTGAGTCAGGGTGTCCGGACCATAAGTTTTTAGGGGTTTTATCATAAGCTACCTGTGGTTTTTAACCCATGTAATAGATCTCCAGTATACTTTACTGCGCACCTGCTCCACAGATATCAGACGATGATTACCAGAAGCGTAATCTGCCACAACCACCATTACTATTTCGGTTTGTTACAGAGTTGTGATGCTAATGTCTGCTTACCAAAGGATCGTTTCGGTCTTGAAAAAGGATGAGCACGACGTTCTTACAGGACGGTCCTGGTTCTACACCCACTCTAATACTGTAAACAAGGATGTGAACGTACATTCTCAACTGACAGTCAGTTTTAAATATAGCTGTACTAAATGTAATACCAGGAAAGAATAAACACCACTTGCGAGGGAATAAGGCCTGATTTATTGCTCTGTGCACCCAAGACACAGTCTGCGCCGCGTCCGAAATGGAGATGCCCGGAAGCGCGCTGATGTACTTTTAATTCAAATCGCGTTATACTGAACTAAAAAAAAGTCTGTATATAACTTCAAAAAGATCCTACTATGTATATTACTATGTATATTACTAGTTGAACTCAAAAATTACATGTACTGGAATCAGAAAACAAAATACGTTGACGCGCTTCTGGGAATTTGCATTTAAGATGAGACTCAGTCTAATGTTCTGGTTGAATATCCTCCAAAGTGCTATTTTTTTCTGATATTACAGTTTGTTCAGCTTTATTTGAAATTTTTCGTCAGTTCAGAACGTTCGTTCACATTCTTGTTTGTAGGCCTATCAGGAACGTCCTAGGTCGTGCGTTTTGTTTTTGGTGACCATAAGAATCAAATGGTTCAAATGGCTCTGAGCACTTAACATCTGTGGTCATCAGTCCCCTAGAACTTAGAACTACTTAAACCTAACGAACCTAAGGACATCACACACATCCATGCCCGAGGCAGGATTCGAACCTGCAACCGTAGCGGTCACGCGGTTCCAGACTGAAGCGCCTAGAACCGCACGGCCACACCGGCCGGCCCATAAGAATCGCTTCGGTAAGCGAACATCAGTATATCTCTATAATACGAGTAGATAGGAATAGTATAATAATGGCGGTTGTGGCAGATCACGCTTCTGGTATTTATCTTCTTGTATATGCAGAGCAGGTGAGTAGAGATGTATAATTTGAGGTCTCTTACACAGATAGTTGATGGTAACGCCCATACAAACGTGTAGTCTGCACACCCTGACCCCTTGGTTTAGTGGTTTTATTTTCTCCAGTATGTGAATTCTTTTTGTGCAAAAGCTTCAGGCCACAGACTCAAAGAATCTTAACGTCGGTGTTGTACCAAAGCACATCAAGAAGAACTTATCCCAAGGTTTATTCATCCAGCAAAGACTGTACTCCTATTCATCCGTTTATCATAACGCTGTTCCGGACAGAATCAACAGTCCTTCGCGAAATGTCTGTCCGGTATCATGATGTAAATAAAATAGGTTGTGTACGCCGTTACACATATATGGAAGACTTCTTTTTACAGAGCCCTCCTGTGAGACAGCTGCCGACGCTGTTCATCCAAATGGTGTGTTTTGCTGCCTGATGTTGCTAGGATCTTAAACTGCAGCAGTGACTACTCATTATGGGGGACGGTACTCGATAATAATTACTCTTGTACTCGTCATAACTGCCGTAGCTATATTATTTATTTAATGTACAGATGACACAGTATGTTGCGGCATTCCGCAGACAGCTGTTGTACTCGTGCATTCCAGTTCCGACCGTTAGGAATTACGTTTGTACTTGTACCACAGTGCAGGTGTTAACCGGACGCTGGCGCAAGGAAGAGCGCTTAAACATCAAGGAAATATAAATGTTGAAATGTCTGTCTGTTAAAAAAATGAAAGGGAAAGAGACAGACGAGACTTGAAAAGATAGATTCATATTTAACAAATGGAAATGAATCATATAACTTACGGAAGTTGATACAAGATTTTGTTAGCTACTACTTTTTTGAAGTTATATTCTTAGCTGCTATTTTTTTGAATATGTGACTAATTTACATTCGGAGATTATGAATGAATGAATTTATAATGTTTGCTCATTTGTAATAGTTTTAGAAATCACTTCACTGAGCAAACAGATTTCAACACCAACAGTTATTTTTCAATTTTACAGACTTTTTTGTTCCGAAAAGAAAAATAATACATGTAACTAATTACACCAGACAGCTTACCTCTGAAATCTACGCGAAGCAGTCACCTTAATCGCCTTGACTACAATCACGTCTTAACGTAGAATAAGTACAATGTCTTTGTGTACAGTTGTTCTTTGACATGATTGTATTTTTCTATTGTAGACTGGTATTCAAAGTGTAGCTGTGCTTTTACAGAATTAGTTGCCTGTCCTTAGTCAATGCAACCGCAAACAGTATAAGTAAGTTATTTTTCATAATTGTTTTAGTCACATCGTTCCATCATCAGGCTAAATTGTATTTGCTAAAGTTCAGTACTAATCCGAACGGAACGAAAGTTGGCAAAGATAAACAAAGCCTGTGGCAGCGCCTCTTCTGGATAATGTAAGAACTATTTTCCAACTATCGAGATGCTGGTTAGATTGGGACGGCTGTGATTTCCTGTACATTCCGCTCCATACATGATAATAGTTAATGAAATCTTTCGTGGGGTCCACCATATAATGAAATCAGTCGACAATGTCCGTTGCCACTTATTTTTCCAAATTTAGCATGTATTTCTTGAAAAATTGTTTAACGTATGGTATTGTAAATTTTATGATTTCAAGTAATCGGTATATTTCTTGCCTACGAGTTCATAGTGTCATATTCACGTATTTAATTTGTGTCAGTGAATAGTAACCGCTTTCAAAATTCTATTAAAGTTTTGTTCATTTGGTAAGACTGGTGGAAACTTCCATGAAAAATGATGGCAAACTAGTATGTTAATCACTTGAAAATGGCCTCAGGGCTCTAAATGCTTAGTGCTCTGAATAAAAACCACGTTCGTGACTGAAAGCCGATGTTCCTTTCTTTGTGTTCCTCCTTTGAAGCTAGTGAATCGATCATCTACAGTTATTTAAAACTGGAGCCTCTCCGGCACTTCGGTTGGACACAGTGGCATTCTCAAAAATTATTTTATATTTTTGTGAAATTTCGTAGACACTTTTTGGTTTATAACAACAGAAAGTGATGCACTCGCTTCGCTCTTTTTATTCGCAAGAAAACGGCCGCAAAAATTTTGGTGCCTTTGTTGATAATACGTAACAGTACAATTGCTCCAGTATCCGCAGTTACAGTATCTACTTCTTTCACACGCATACTGTATAAAACACAAAAAAGTGCATGGCAGGGATAATTTTTTCTATTGTTTTCACATGTGAAAGCAACTTCCTGTTCCTTCCTTTGTACGTGCTGTTATTGGTTTCTTTTGTATTTTCAGTATCTTTCTGGGGCAGAAGTCTCTTTCGCGACTTGCAACTGATACTGTCCACTGAGTCATTAATATAATTATAACTTGTACAGAAACTATCCAGTCACACTCCCCAAGAAGATATACAATATTACTTAAGAGTCTGTTCATGATTCTTCATTCTCGATAACGTACTGTTTTCTGTCAGTCAAGAAGTTTTAATGTAGTCGCAACTATGGTTAAATGCCTCTTATGCCAATGTATTTCGCTGAACAGTTGTCGATACGGAACTGAATTGTAAGCCTTATAGAAGTTTAGGATCAGTGTCTACGTTGTTTCCTCTCTTCATTTTCTAAGTCATTACACGGGTATTGCAATAATGTATCTTCGGTTTTTGTTTGCCATGGTTTCTTAAGAATTCTGTGCAAATTGCAGGTTATTTCCTTCGTTTATAGTATAGTTCTATCTTGTCTTCTGTATTTATTGACCACCTTAAAGAGGAAATTTGCCCATCATAAATTGGGGGCTGAGGGAGATTGGAGCAGTGGTATATAAACTGTCCTTAGAAAGTGTTAGAATACGTGTGATTGCAATTGTAGATCAAACAAATACCTATAATTTGTTGTTTTAACGGATTGGTGGCCTGCCTTAAATCTTGGTCGTGCATTTGACAATGACTGCTTGTAAATGCTTCATCGAGGCTTTTCCAAGTATTACGCGTCGACGTACGTACGCTTCCATGCTTCGTAATGTCATCTACCAAACTTCCATTAGGTAGGTAATCCATAGTCTAAATCCGCTTTCTTACCCCATCTCTTGGAATCCATCAAAGACTTTCCTTAGTCCACCTTACCGCCCCCCCCCCTTCCAATATCTACCTACCTTCATCTTACCTGAGGCTACCAACTAAATGGCTTCGTAAAACGTAACTGTGTCTTCGCATCGTTTTCTGGGGAGATACTTATAATTTATCTACGGATCTGAACACAACTTTTTCACTTGCCTCGAGAAATTGAAGACGATACTGTATACACGATGTTAGAAAAAGTATTCCATGTTTTGCGATGTGTTAGTACGGACTAAAACAAGGAAAAAATCTCGATTAAACATGGGCTCTGAAATGCGTGCCTTAAGAGCCTTAAACACTAGCTCATCTTCGCTACTGTTAAACACATATCTATTGCACTGTCTTTGCTATTACGAACGACCTGCGTAATGCAGTAAACAAATGAGGATACATCTCTGTTATAGTACATGGATGGCAGTATGAAGTAAACGTTTCTGCTGTTGCTATAAACTGTGTTGACAGTTCTGGATAAGTGCAGCGCATACATTAGTTTTAATGGAAACAGTTTGTGTTTTGATCAGTTCGTGAAATACTTTCTAATTGTAGTTTTATCTTTGTACTTATCTGTATTTTAGAAACTTACCAAAACACAAACAGGTGCCATTAGAACTACAGTGTGCGCTGTACATACCCTGAACTGTGAATATGGTTTACGGTTTGTACACAACACTTACCACATGTTTACTGTATACCGTATCCATGGACAATAACTGAGGAATGTGTCGTTACTTGTTTATGCATTCTGTAGGACATTGGTAATAATAATGAGCTCGTAGTAGAAAAGATACACGAGGTGTGGCTTTAATACAACGGGACTATTGGTTTTACGGATAAGTATGTATGCGCCAAAGAACAACAACCAATTGCTGTACAGCCTTCTCAGTCGAATGCGGCATCTCAAGTGTCTCTATAGACAAATCATTGTGGCCGTGGCTTTCATTTCTGTAAGAGTTGTTATTTTATTTTGTCGGAAAAATGATAAATGTAATAGTAAAGTAACGGATTGTCGTAAAGTTTCACACGAAACTTGGAAAAATTGCTACTGAAATTATCTTTTGCTAAGAAGACGTGCATGGTGAAGAGTGTTTATCACGTACGCGAGGTTTTGGTTGGTTCAGGCGTTTCGAAGATAGCAGAGAAAACGTTGAAGATGACTTACGCCCTTCAGCATACAAAAAACGGATGAAAATATCGAAAAAGTAGGTAATCTAATTCGATCTGATTGTCGGTTGAGTATTCAATCGATTGCTGAAACTGTAGGAACTGACAAAGAATGCGTACATCATAATTTACGTAATCATTTTACACGAGAAAATTGTGTACGGCACTGGTGCAAAAAATTCTCAGAGCGAACGAAAAGCAGCTTGTGAAAATGGTGGTTCTGACGCTTAGAATACATTAAAAATGATCCTAATTTCGTGGAAAGAGTGCTAACGTGTTACTATTCTTGGTTTTTCACTTATTATCCAGAAATTAAGCGCCCATCCATGCATTGGCATGGCGCAAGATAAATGAAGATTCAAAACGCTGATCATTGTCTTTTTCGATATTCATGGATTTACGTACTTTCACCGGGTTTCTGAAAGTCAAACTATCACTCACCGTTACCGCCTTGTAATTGTTCCTCGATTCCATGAGAAAATAAGAAAAAGACGACCCGAATTGTGGAACAACAGGTCATGGGTTCTGCTTCAAGACAACGCACCGGCTAACTGTGTTACCCATCCACCTTATTCGCCTGACTTAGCAACATGTCACTTTTTCTATTTCGCAAGGTCAAATGTGCATTAAAAGGAACGAGATTTCAGTCCGTGGGAGCAGTGAAAGAGAAAGCGGAACGGATCATCGAGGAGCTCACAGAGGAAGACTTCTAGCACTCTTTCTAACAATGGAAAATTCCCATGAAGCGTTGTATGGATAGAGGAATGGCTCTGAGCTCTATGGGACTTAACTTCTATGGTCATCAGTCCCATAGAACTTAGAACTACTTAAACCTAACTAACCTAAGGACATCACACAACACCCAGGATAGAGGAGAGGAGTATATAGAAGTGGCAATAATTAAATACCCTACTGGCCATTAAAATTGCTACACCAAAAAGAAATGCTACGGTCGCAGGTTCGAATTCTGCCCCGGGCATGGATGTGTGTGATGTCCTTAGGTTAGTTAGGTTTAAGTGGTTCTACGTTCTAGGGGACTGATGACCTCAGAAGTTATGTCCCATAGTTCTCAGAGCCATCTGAACCATTCTTTTATTACATTTTCACGCAATTTGGGTGCATGGATCTTGAGAAATCAGTACCCATAACAACCACCTCTGGTCGTAATAACGGCCTTGATACGCCTGGGCATTGAGTCAAACAGGGCTTGGATGGCGTGTACAGGTACAGCTGCCCATGCAGCTTCAACACGATACCACAGATCATTAAGGGTAGTGACTGGCGTATTGCGGCGAGCCAGTTGCTCGCCCACCATTGACCAGACGTTTTCAATTGGTGAGAGATCTGGAGAATGTGCTGGCCAGGGCAGCAGTCTAACATTTTCTGTATCCAGAAAGGCCCGTACAGGAGCTGCAACATGCGGTCGTGCATTATCCTGCTGAAATGTAGGGTTTCGCAGGGATCGAATGAAGGGTAGAGCCACGGGTCGTAACACATCTGAAATGTAACGTCCACTGTTCAAAGTGCCGTCAATGCGAACAAGAGGTGATCGAGACGTGTAACCAGTGGCACCCCATACCATCACGCCGGGTGATAACGCCAGTATGGCAATGACGAATACACACTTCCAATGTGCGCTTACCGCGATGTTGCCAAACATGGATGCGGCCATCATGATGCTGAAAACAGAACCTGGATTCATCCGAAGAAATGACGTTTTGCCATTCGTGCACCCAGGTTCGTCGTTGAGTACACCATCATAGGCGCTCCTGTATGTGCTGAAGCGTCAAGGGTAACGTCAGCTATGGTCTCCGAGCTGATAGTCCATGCTGCTGCAAACGTCGTCGAACTGTTCGTACAGATGGTTGTTGTCTTGCAAACGTCCCCACATGTTGACTCAGGGATCGAGACGTGGCTGCACGATCCGTTACAGCCATGCGGATAAGATGCCTGTCATCTCGACTGCTAGTGATAAGAGGCCGTTGGGATCCAGCACGGCGTTCCGTATTCTGCTAACAGTCATTGGATCTCGACCAACGCGAGCAGCAATGTGGCGATAGGATAAACTGCAATCGCGATAGGCTACAATCCGACCTTTATCAAAGTCGGAAACGTGATGGTACGCATTTCTCCTCCTTACACGAGGCATCACGACAACATTTCACCAGGCAACGCCGGTCAACTGCTGTTTGTGTATGAGAAATCGGTTGGAAACTTTCCTCATGTCAGCACGTTGTAGGTGTTGCCACCGGCGCCAACCTTGTATGAATGCTCTGAAAAGCTAATCATTTGCATATGACAGCATCTTCTTGCTATCGGTTAAATTTCGCGTGTGTAGCACGTCATCTTCGTGGTGTAGCAATTTTAATGGCCAGTAGTGTATGTATACTTCTTAAATAATATGGTTTGTACCATCAGTTCCATTATTTCATAGCTATACCTCGCATGTTTCACAGTACCACAGATGAAAAAGTGCTCATAACTCTTAAAGTACGCGTTTTAGAGCCTATGTTTACTCAACATTTTGCCTTGTTTTGGTCTATACTACCACCTCCCAAAATGTGGGCTTCCTTTTCCAAAGCCCTGTGTATTAGAACTTCATTTCCTTGCGGTGTCTGCTAGCACAGTTCCTCAGCGGAAAAAAGCAAGACAGCCACTTTCACAACTACCACACAACGATAAAATAGAGAGTTAAATTGTTTCAGTTCAAATGGAAGCCTTGTAGAATCGTGTCGGTAACTACGGAGTGCAGCCGGCCGCCTGTGGCCACTACGGCTGCCGCCGCGGCCGGCCACGCGCGCGTCCCGCTGCGGCTGGTGGTGGCTTTGACCCAGTGCCGGCCCACGAGGACCGCGTCCCAGTTATCGATCCTGCCCAGGCGGCCGAGCCCGGCCCAGCACAGCTATGGCCTTAAAGGGACGGCAGTGTGAGGTAACGTCGCACCCGTACCACCGGCGCCCGTACTCCGCTGTGATTTCGCGGAGATATAAAACTCTCTGCTGCCATTCGTCTGCTTTGATCTGTAAAGTCAGCTGAATGGAGAACACAGACTAATCATCAATATATAACTAGCGTAAAATATGCGTTGTAACAAGAGGCTAATCTTACATATCAAGTAATAATACAGTAGAAAAATAAATAATATCAGTGTTCTCTCCCTTCACTCGCGCATATGGTGTCGCACGTGTCATCATTACGTCGCTGGTCAGTTCCGGTGTGTGGTATGGTAGCCACAACACAAGCAATGCACTCCGCACCAGCCATTGCGTCATGACCTGTGCTGATACCACAGGGTGTTTATAAATGAATATCGGGGTTTTAACGCTTTATAATATTTATTACATTAAACCTACAGTTATAAATGATATGTCAGATGAAAGAGCAACTCAGTTTTACCGAGAACCTTATAAATGTTCAATGTGAGCACTGGCATAGCGAAGTACGTGACTGGTTGAACTTCACTGTACCCAAGCGCTGGATAGGCCGCAAGGGGCCCAATGACAGGGCTTGCTTTGCGTGGCCTCCACGTTCACCCGACCTAAAGCCATGCGATATTTTCCTTTTGTACGTGCCTCCGCTACCAGCAGACATCCCTGAATTAAGAAAACGGATTGAAGCAGCTGTTGCTACAATCACTGAAGACAAACTTATCAACGCTTGGGAAGAACTCGGCTATAGACTTGATGTGTGCCGTGTGACAAATGGTGGTCACATTGAACATTTATAACGTTCTTGGTAAAACTGTTTGAGTTGCTCTTTCATTTGAATATCATTTATAACTGTAAGTTTAATGTAATAAATATTATAAAGCGTTAAAACCCCGATATTCATTTATAAACACCCTGTATTATCCGCGACTGGCTTTACTTAACGCCGGCCGTAGTGACCGAGCGGTTCTAGGCGCTTCAGTCCGGAACCGCGCTGCTGCTACGGTCGCAGGTTCGAATCCTGTCTCGGGCATGGATGTGTGTGATGTCCTTAGGTTTAAGTAGTTCTAAGTTCTAGGGGACTGATGACCTCAGATGTTAAGACCCATAGTGCTCAGAGCCAGCCATTTTTACTTAACGCAACTACCGAGCAACGCTGGTGAAATAAATACTTCGTATTGGTTTTTACAAGGCAACGAATTACTATCTGAAAAGGAGTGATAAACAACGACTACACTGCTGTTTGCTTTTCTATTTCGTCATTAATTGGTACCATATATTTTCACCTTCTCTCTTAACGTTTCTGTAATTCAGTCTTGTGTAAATAGAATGAGACTACCGCTGATCAAAGACATGAAGAAAGTAGGTACCAATAGCCAAAAATAATGCTGCCGGAATTAGATTAGGAAATGAGACACTTAAAGTAGTAAAGGAGTTTTGCTATTTGGGGAGCAAAATAACTGATGATGGTCGAAGTAGAGAGGATATAAAATGTAGACTGGCAATGGCAAGGAAAGCGTTTGTGAAGAAGAGAAATTTGTTAACATCGAGTTTAGACTTAAATGTCAGGAACTCGTTTTTGAAAGTATTTGTATGGAGTGTAGCCATGTATGGAAGTGAAACGTGGACGATAAATAGTTTAGACAAGAAGAGAATAGAAGCTTTTGAAATGTGGTGCTAAAGAAGAATGCTGAAGATTAGATGGGTAGATCACATAACTAATGAGGAGGTATTGAATAAAATTGGGGAGTAGAGGAGCTACTGGCACAGCTTGACTAGAAGAAGGGATCGGTTGGTAGGGCATATTCTGAGGCGTCAAGGGATCTTCAATTTAGTATTGGAGGGCAGCTTGGAGGGTAAAAATCGTAGAAGGAGACCAAGGGATGAGTACACTAAAAAGATTCAGAAGGATGTAGGTTTTAGGAGGTACTTGGAGATGAAGAAGCTTGCACAGGATAGAGTAGCATGGAGAGCTGCATCAAACCAGTCTCTGGACTGAAGACCACAACAACAACAGCCAAAAATTTATTTTGGCACCTCATTTGCACCATATTGAGGCCCGTATACACGTAACTAGAATCATCTAAACGTTTATGCTATTATAGGGACCACTATATCCAAATGGTTTCCGTAGACTTCTTCTCAGTAAACTTGGACCCTCCACAGCTATCCTTCACACCTGACGAGGTGTGAAGGGTCCTCATATACGGAGTAGTAGTCTACGGGAACGAGCTGACAATAGTGGTCCCCATAATAGGACCAACGTTTGGATTATTTATCCACTTATGTATACAGGACCTTTAAGATTGTGTCAATGAGGCACCGAAACTGGTAGCCAAATAAAATTACGGATGTTGGTGTCTACATTCTCCAAGGTTTTTGTTAAAGGAGGAAGCCATAAATGAAGTTGCACCGATGAATTCTTCCTCGCTAGTCTTTTTTTGTGTATCTCATTTTATGGGTACAGCCGAGTGTGTTCATTTCCTGGATACAGGCGGTAACGTATATCTAGGCATTCTTTGCAAATGTTCTCTCCTTTTGTGTCGGTTGGTATGTTGTTCAGCTTCAAGCGTATTTTCACTTCAGTCCTAGTTTGCCAAGCAGAATGCACTTTTCAGAAATATGCACTAACTCTGTGGCCTTTAGTGGCCGTTGTGTTTGAAGGATGATAAGTCCGCGTTTTCAGTTTACTTTCCAAACTCGGTGTTTCGATACCTCTGCTGGGACCTTCTCCAACAGTCTTCATCATTACGTTCAGTTGCAAAATGATTATTTCCCTTATTTTTTTCTTAAGAAGTGGAGTTGTTGGGTGAAATTCCTCAAGCTGTCACTAGTGAGGCGTCCTCAACGGACATGGCAGTTCTCGGGGCCAAGTAATGAACGGGATGGGGGTGAATTGGTCGCCGTGTCGCCTTTGTGGTTTCCTGATACAGTGGCCCACAAATGAGAACATGAGGGCTTATGGACCAATATTTGCAGTTCTTTAGAAAAGCGTAGGATAACATCCTTTGTAGTGAAGACGACACTGGTTTACGTCACAGCTCAGCCACCTAGGGACACCAGGAGATTCCCGGGGAAGATCCTAGCCAAAGGGGTCGAAACGTAGCGTTCGGAGAATATGCGTACGGAGCTATTTAAAGTGGAACGAGCACATAAAACTGCAGGAAAGGCAGATGCCAGACTGAAATTAAATGAAAGACCCTCAAGAAACGTAGTCCGTCAACGAAGGTGGCGGCTTACAAAACCCTTGTTCGACTAATACTGGAATGCTGCTCGTCATTGTGGTATCCGTGCCCGATATGATTAATAGAGGTCGTTACAGGTTCACTAAGTAAGCACGAAAGCGCCACGGAGAGGCTGAGACAAGTCCAGTGGCAGATGCTGCAAGAGAGGCATGCCCCATCACGGTCTGGTTTACTGTTAAAAAGTTCCGAGAGCGTACACTCGTAGAAGAGTCAACCACTATCTGCTTCCTCCTACGTGTATTTCGCGACCACGAGAATAGCCGGACGGTGTGGCCGAGATTTTCTAGGCGCTTCAGTCCAGAACCGCGCTGCTGCTACATTCGCAGGTTCGAATCCTGCCTCGGGCATGGATGTGTGTGATGTCCTTGGGTTAGTTAGGTTTAATTAGTTCTAAGTTCTAAGGGACTGATGACCTCAGATGTTAAGTCCCATAGTACTCAGAGCCATTTGAACCATTTATTTGGCCATAAGGATAAAATAAGAGATTCGAGCTCGCGCTGAGGATTACTCGCAATTGTTATTGTCGCGAACCGTTCGCGACTGGAACATGTAATGGTTCTTTATTTACGTGACCATTGCGGCACTCCAACCCCAGTTCTCGATACCAGTAATATCGTACTACTTTCCTGCGAAGTAACAGAAATATTTTTGTGACAATATTCACATTTGGTTTTATTAATGTATAGGTACTCCGATGTATCGATATATTACAGGGATATGCTTTTTGTGTGTGTTCATTTCTGTGAGACTGACATAATCTTAGAGTTACTTGTAACCGTTTTGTCGCGAATGCGCACAGATCAACTGTTGTTTCGCTTTGTAAAAGAACAGTCAAGTCTTGTATTTGGTTAAAGTGGAAATTAAATATGATACAAAACTGTTTTCTTGATGATGTGACAATTAAGAAGTAGTATATGTGAATTTACAAGAAGTTTAATGAAAATGTGGATCGTGGACGCTAAGTCAAAAATTATTTCTACCATACCATTGTTCTGATCTGGGATTGTTTGATCATTAAGAATTTCCTGAAAAACGCATTTGTTAGGTCTTCAAATATTGCTAAAATACAGATATACCTTCTAGCAGTCAAAGTGGAACCACCCTAGAATCAACAAGATGAGCCATAACAACTTCGACGAAATCTACGTGGGAATCCATTCAAGATAAGTGCCAAAATTAATGACTTTTTTACAGTGACTTCATTACTTCCATTCTGACGATATCATCCACAGTAAATAACTTTGTTGTTGCCCGATAAAGCGAACATATGCTGCGTGAGCAACATTATTAATCTGATTCCTAACCTACTTTGCAAGTGGTGGTATTGTTAGAAACAGGAAAGGGGGAAGTGACACTGGTACCCTCCACCGCACACTGCAAGGTGGTTGCGGAGTATAAATGTAGACGTAGATAATCAAATTGGTGTACGTCACGTTGTGGTCACCTATAAGATTATCTTAGTTTCACCAGATCATAGAATGTAGTCTGCTCGACGACAAAAACCAATGTTGTAAATACATAATACGATGCCTCACCAGGCTTCCTAAGAATCTGTAGTACAGACTGACTATTTTGACAGAACCAGTTTTTTATTTTTTTATTTAAGGATTTGAATGTACGTTCGACTTAACAGTGTAAAAACAAACAAAATGGCAGGTGCGGCTGAAAAGGCGGGTGCGAAAACGTGCGTCCGAGGCACAACATCGTAAGGAAGCATAATAACAGAAAGGACCTGACGAGCTGACGATAAGGCAGGAATCCCCGCCGTGTTCCTCATTAGCCATCTTCAGTTTGTAACTGACTGCGTGATGGGGCATAAGCCGGAGGAGCGGGTGGAGTAAGCGGAAAACGCCCGGCGTGCACTGGCAGCGCGCCTTGGCAGGCGGGCCGCTTTGTGTGGGCGCGCTGCAGCCCGGCTCGCGGTGACGTAATGGAGCGCGGCGCAGGTTGCGTGCCGCCAGCTGCCACGTGTCGCCGTCCCCTCTTCGCCACTAATTCTTCATGAGAGCTGCGCTGGCGCACCCAGCCAGCTAGTCACATCAAATATTTAAGTGTAACACTATGAATATCATCCTCAAATTCCGAAGGTAGCCAAGGCGATAAACGCGAGAACTATCGCACAGACAGCTCAACAGCTCGTGCACCCCAGTTACTGCCAAAAAGTGTATACAGAAGAGGTCAGAAGAGTATCGAGTATGTCAGATCACGGCAACCAAGCGGCCCGCGTATCCGGTCCGCTATTGTTTTCAATATCGTGGGAGAGAGCGTGGGCGTATTACAATACTGCAACTATTGAATTTCAGTGTAATTTATAATCGATTAACAACCACCAATTGCTTTATAAGCGTTAATTTTTCCATGATATGTTAAGACGCTTAGCATCCCATCTACAAATTTTTACATATATTTACGTGTCGTGAACTTTGTTTCTTCAGAAACGGCGTTGCCGAGTTTTTGAACGAGAATTTTGAAGGTACCGGTAGCTTTCGCAAAACGTCGAAAAAAAAAGACGCGTAATTAAATGCAAACATCTAAAGATGGAGTTAACATAACATGAATGTCCTTTCAAAAACGTGCGGTTTGAGGCATAATTTGCTGGTGTGGCGTGCCGAGAAAGGGATGCCATTTATATCGGTGCGTTATTACAAAAACATTGTCATCGACGCTACAGTTACGACTTCATACGCTAGGAGCGCTGCTGTCGCGTCACGTGACGAGGGGCCCGCGAGCTTAATAAAGGATGTGAATCAGGCCTGCGGGTTACCAAAGCTTGCCCTTGCCTGAGTTAGGTGACCAATTTGGCTTTAGAACAACTGAAGGTACTAGAGAGACAGCTCTGGCGTTGCACGTGATGGTGGTAGAAAAATAGACATTTGTGCTTTAAAAAGCGTCAGACAGCTTAAAATGGCGCGCACTCTTTGACATTCCCAGAAAAATAGGTATAAGGTATAGGAAAAAACGGGTGATATATACAAGAACCAAGAAGTAAGACTAAGAACTTAAGATCAAGAAAGAAGTCTTCTGTCTTCTTTCTTCTTCTTCTTCTTTTTCTTTTTCCTGGCCTGATCCCATATCTTCAGAGTCTGTATATTAATCTGGATTTGACAATGTTAGTGGTAGAGGATGGCTGGATTTCCTTCCTGTCGCAACCCGTTCTCACTTCGGGACGAATTTCGTGTACTCGTCTGCCTGAGTCTGTGTTACCTCATGTGAAAGTGTGAGAAAGTTTTGTAAATGTCTGCGAATCGCGCAACTGCGCTAGGACGTGGGTGTCAGCCCGATAGTTTAGCAAGTCTGATGTGTGTGTGTGTGTGTGTGTGTGTGTGTGTGTGGGGAGGAGGGGGGGGGGGGGGAAGACCGCTGAAACCACATGCACGCTGACCGGTACGCCAAGTCTTCGTCTTTAATCCGCTGGGTGGATTCGATTCGGAGCCAGCGCGTCTCCCCGAATCTCGGAAGCGGCTTGCTAACGCGCGCGGCTATCCGCGTCAAGACACAAGAAGTAAGCGTGTGGATTAACAAGGACGCAAAGCAGCGACGCAATCTTCCTCTCTTACTACTGAAAGTATACGAGTATATCGAGGAATCAATGATAGAAATAAAAGAAAGTTCAGGAGTGAGATTAAAATTCAGGGTGAAGGGATTACCGTAAAGACAGTAACCTAGGAAGGATTGCTTAACAGTTTAGTGGAATTAACTGCTTATTGACAATAGAATGTGGATTGATAGTAGTCCAAGAAAGACAAAAGCAACAAGGAGTAGTATAAATGAGATTATCACAAATTCAATATAAAAAATTGGGGACCATGTAATAAATGAATGATTTCGGCTACCTTTGGAGCAAAATAGTGTAAGATTTACAAAGTAAAGAGGATACAAGAAGCAAACTAGCGCAGTCAGCGGAGGCATTCGTCGCTAAAAGACCTCTACTAGTATCAAACATAGGCTTTCATTTGAGGAAAAGGTTCCGATAGTGCACGTCTGGAGCGCAACATTGTACGGAAGTGAATCATGACTGTGCGGAGGCTGGAGAAGAAAGAAATCGAAGCGTGTCAGGTGTGGCGCTACAGAGGGATGCTGAAAATTAAGTGAAATTATAAGAAATGAAGACGTCCTCCGCAGAATACGTGGAAAACACTGAGAAAAAGAAGGGACAGAATGCTAAGACATGGATTAAGACATCAGGGAATAACCTCCATCCTACAAGAGCTATAGAGGACAAAGCTGTGGGAGAAGAGAGAGACTGGAATATATCCAACAAATACCTAACGACGTAATGTGCAATTGCCACTCTGTGATGAAGAGATTGGCACAGGGGAAGAATTCATGGTGCGCCGCTTCAAACCAGACAGAAGACTGGTGACCATTAAAAAGCTCGGGGAGCGCAATTAAGTGGGACAATACTGTAAAATCATGTGATTTTACGGTTTGGGTATCCACAGCTAAGGTGCATGATAAAATATTTCAAATTTTGATTTAAAAAACTATTAAAATCTCCTTAAAAACTTTTTGGAAGCCGCTTTAACTGCTACTTGTTCCTTTATTAGAGGATCATACGCAACAGATTTCGCGATGATTTACTCGCATCCTAAGGTGTGTGCATATAACTAATTTTACAGTGGTTCGTTAAAATATACGGTCTCCAGACGTTTGGATGGCATTCGAATTGCCAGAACCTAGGTGGTTATAAATTGGGTGGTTACAAGATGAAACATCAAAAATTCCAAAGGCGCAGGCAGTGTACACATGGGCACTGTGAGACACGGGTGATGAAAAGTCAACAGATGCCCGCAAAAGGCACTTGGTGGAGATGTGGCTATGCCTAAAGTAGGAAGGCCAGACGACCTGACAGAGGGTGTATTTTACTAACCAATGTTAAATTAGTTATATTTATGAATCTGAGGACGGGATTAAATCATTGCAAAACTGGTTGCGTATGATCCTGTAATAAAGAATCTGCTAACAGATAATGCGGCTATCGAAATGATTTTAGAAGATTTTGATAGCTTTTAATTTTTTTTTAAATGTTTTACTATACAATCAGTTGCAATGAAGGCGAATTGGAGACTTTGCTTTATTGGAAGGGTTATGGGGAAAGTCCAGTGCTTCTGTAAAAGAATTTGCATACAAGAAGCTGGTGTGGCCGACTGTAGAGTACTTATCTAATGTATGGAGACTTATCAAGCAGACAGGACAAAAGGCATAAAATGATTTCAGATCGGCGCTGCTACGACGGAAACAGGTTGGTAAAGCCCATACGTAATTTTAATAGAGGGACTCGGATGACTTCAATGGGGTGCTTTGGAATAAAGGCGATGTTTTTCGCGAGAAAACTGTCTAGAACTAATTAAGAATGGCTGCATAATCCTGCTGGCTCCATCATACACTGTGTGATAAAAAGAAGTAAAGCACACAGAAGGGGAGGGCCAAACGAAATGAAACTTAACTGTTTCAGAGGGTATGTGAAGTTATTTCAGTGATTATAAAATAGTCCAATTTACAAGTTACTAGGGAGCCCACTTATCAGTACGACCTTGCACCAGCTCTGGCCTGCGTGCGTGCACTGGTTTAGCAGAGAAAGGTGTGATAACGTTGTTCTAGCCTCTTCTGTGGTAAGTTGACCAACAATTATTGGCACTGGGGTGGAGTTGACGTCCAAGATGGTCCAACACATCTATCGGGGACAGATCTGGGAATCTTGCTGTTCAGGGGAGTACCTCAACATCACGCAGATAGTTCATAGAGACACAGGCCACTTTTGGACGAGCATTGTCCTCTTGAGAAATGGCAACACAATTGTGTCGCATGAGAGGTAACACATAAAGCCGCAGGATATCCTCGATGTTCCGATGTACCATCGTAGTTCCTTCAAACACCACCAGACATAACCTGAAATCATACCCATTGACTCCCCACACCGTGGCACTTAGAGGAACAGTGTTGTACCTCTCCAGAACGTTGGAAGAATGGAAGTTCCGCAGAGGTCACCGCCATACTCACCGACATTGTCATCCGAAGTAGTGCAGAACCCCATTTCATCTTCGAACGTAATTTGAAATCATTCAAGAACAGTCCAGGCTTCCCAGTCAGCGAATCATTCCAAATAGAGCCGTTCGTGTTGTGGTATTAATGGCAGCCTTCAGATACGCTTCGGGTGGCATCTTCTTAGTCTAGTTACTGCTAGTCCTTGACCAATGATACGGGATGGTACAGAGTGTTGCGGGGAGTCCGGTACTTGTTATCGGATAGCAGGTGTATTTGTGGGGGGGGGGGGGGGGGGGGGGTACGCTATGCTCGGTGCATGGCTCGGCGATCCTCCCTTGTGTGGTGGTCGGATGTGGTGGACCGGTATCTTGACTAAGAGTAAGTCAACCACCACGTTCTCATGCAGTCCAACATCGGTCCGCTGTCAGTTCTGAATGCTTCAGAGATCTCGATATTGCACGATTCTACCAGCTGGTCAAAAGGAGACCCAGAATGAGGCCCATTTCAAACTCTTGTCAGATGCCGATAACGCTGTCTCTCAAGAGTACGCGCCTTCTCCGTGTCCTTTAGCGATCACTCAACATCTGACACTGTTCACCCCACTTACATACCACACCACACCGAAACTGGTGAAAATGCTGAACACTAACAACACTAATGCACGCTGTGGCAGTTCTGCCTGTCACAGAGAACTGTAGCTCAGAATTATTTACATACCCACCAGTTGTGTGTACGTGTACGAAGTTTCATTGACATCCGACCGTAGTCTGCTCGGTACTCACTCTCTTTGTCATTCAGGGTGTATCTTGCACAGGGAATGAGAGAATATTTTTTTTAATTTTTTTAGCGTGGAGAAAGAATACAGTAACTCACCTCTAGCGCTAATACCGTAGCGATTAGATAGAAAGTATTTATACCCCTGGTACTTGGCCGCGGCTGTGATGACTTAATGTTCACGATCCCCGTTTCATAGTCAGCCACATCAGTACAAACAGAAAACAACCCTGTGTAAACATTCGTCACAGTCATGTACACAATGCATATATAAACTTGACACTTCCTAACAAATCGGTGGGAGGCTACCACAAACATCTTCCACGAGCACTTTACCCAAAATTCCCAGGATTTCTGCGTTGTTTTGAAGGTTTACAGCATGGATATTAACTAAGTAGGAATATGACCGATTCTTGCTTGAGTGCGTGCGGTATGTATTGTGTTGAAATAATGGAGAATTTTGATCACACACATAGAAGGACGCTACATATACTAGATGGCATTTCGTCCCATGCAAGTATGAAGTAATTTACGTGGTCCCGGCTGAGGTTCGAGTACTCCCTCGGGCGTGGGTGTGTGTGTTTGTCCTTAGGATAATTTAGGTTAAGTAGTGTGTAAGCTTAGGGACTGATGACCTTAGCAGTTAAGTCCCATAAGAGTTCACACACATTTGAACTTTTTTTTTTAGTATGAAGTATGTTGATTAATCACAACTGGCACGACATGTAAAACTGACTCACATTATATGTCGAAAACCAGCATAAGCAGTTTCACGAACTGCACTTCGGTGAGATGACCAGCAATAGGAGGTGGTGGAGGGGGAAATTATAGTGTTCAACGTCCCGTCGACAGCGGAGTGATTAGAGATGGAGCAAAAGCTCGGATTTGGGGAAGGATGGAGGAGGAAACTGGCTGTGCCCTTTTAAAGGAGTCATCCTGGAATTTTCCGTAAGCGATCTAGGAAAATCACGGAAAACCTAAATCAGGATGGCAGGACGCGAGTTTTAACCGTCGTCCTAGCGAATGCGAGTCCAGTGTGCTAACCACTGCGCCACCTCGCTTGGTAAGACAAGGAATAAGTTGGAGCGCCTACTTACCCATCAAGGAATAACGAACATTTATGTACCACTTAAGACAAAATAATTACCAGTGTCAGTTACTTTTCTGTCTTTGAGGTGACTCCTGAAGATGTGGAGGCCTGGAAACGTGTCGTGGAAGAAAATGAATAACGCAGATAATTGTTTCACTTTGTCTGTTGTATCACAAGTGATCGCACTATGCACTTCACAGACCAACATGAAAGACGTTAAACACCGCCTTCTCAGAAGCATCATGTTACTGCTGTAAGTAGTGTTTCATTGCACAATACCTAGAGTGTTTGAAATATTCTTTTCTTCACAGATTTTTCCTTAAGGGACACCGCGTGCTCGACAAGTGTCAAATTTCTTTGGAGTTTAGGAAGAAACAAAATAATCAATAACAGATGACAGCTCTGTGTGGATCCACCAGGCGTACTCGAATGCCTCTGCTGAATGAGCACTCCCTGCGAACTGCAGTGATGCGGTTTTAGCTTGTCAACAGTGTTCATGTGTACAGATTTTTGAAAGAGATCATTTAAACTCAGTCATCACTGATCGCAGAAAACGAACATATGTAGTCGCCACGAATGGATTTTCTTACAGTTCTTATGAGTACATATGTATGACTGGTACGTAATTGTCATAAACTGTGACATTCTGTCAAAGTTTGTGACAGGGAGCTTTAAATGAACTGTGCCCAAGTAAATTCATTTTACATTAGCTTACATCCTCTGTTGCACTATTACTGTCGTTTGCACCTAATGGTGTTTGTTCAAGTATCAGTCTGAAATCTCGACATTTCCACGATGGGCTTTCGCTTTTCTCTCGCCTTTAAAATATTTCAGTATTTACTGGTATGTAGTTTTTCTCACAAGGGAACCTCCCCATCGCACCCCCCTCAGATTTAGTTATAAGTTGGCGCAATGGATAGGCCTTGAAAAACTGAACTCAGATCAATCGAGAAAACAGGAAGAAGTTGTGTGGAACTATGAAAAAAATAAGCAAACTATACAAACTGAGTAGTCCATGCGCAAGATAGGCAAGATCAAGGATACTGTGAGCTCAGGAGCGCTGTGGTCCCGTGGTTAGGGTGGGCAGCTGCGGAACGAGAGGTCTTTGGTTCAAGTCTTCTCTCGAGTGAAAAGTTCAATTTTTTATTTTCAGAGAATTATCAAAGTTCAGGCACTCACACATAATCAAATTCGCACTCCAAAATTCCAGGACATGTTCAGATTTGCTTGGACATATGCAGGATTTCACGATCTACACACGGAAAAATTTGAAAACGTTAAAAACGTATATTTTGATAGAGCACAGGGAAAACTGTGCGACTGTGAAACTTTTGCATTCATTTGTTGCAGTTTATGTGACAAACTCTTATGTTTTCATCACTTTTTCGGGAGTGATTATCACATCCACAAGAAAACCTAAATCGGGCAAGGTAGAAGAATCTTTTTACCCATTCGCCAAGTGTACAAGTTAGGTGGGTCAACAACACATTCCTGTCATGTGACGCACATGCCGTCACCAGTGTCGTATAGAATACATCAGATGTGTTTTCCTGTGGACGAATCGGTTGACCTATGACCTTGGGATCAAATGTTTTCGGTTCCCGTTGGAGAGGCACGTCCTTTCGTCTACTAATCGCACGATTTTGCGGTGCGGTCGCAAAACACAAACACTAAACTTATTACACTGAACAGAGACGTCAATGAACTAACGGACAGATCATAATTTTGCGAAAATAAAGAAAGTAAACTTTTCACTCGAGGGAAGACTTGAACCAAGGATCTCTCGTTCCGCAGCTGCTCACGCTAACCACGGGACCACGGCCCTCCTGAGCTCATACTATCCTTGATCTTGCCTATCTTGCGCATGGACTACGCAGTTTGTATATTTTGCTTATTTTTTTCATAGTTCCACACAACTTCTTCCTGTTTTCTCGATTGATCTGTGTTCAGCTTTTCAAGGTCTATCCACTGTGCCAACTTATAACTAAATCTGAGGGGGGTGCGATGGGGAGGTTCCCTTGTCAGCAGCAGGATACGTACTTCAGTTTTTGACGCTCGACTGGAGTGCGCGTAGACGACGTTAACGCGGACGTAACGTGGAGCGCATTTAGACGTTGTGCGCGCGGACGGGCTGACAGGCGATGCTGTGCCGGATGCGCCGCGTCCTACTTGCATGGGAAGCAGCCGCGGAAGAAGCGGCCCACATACGCCGTGTATTCCGCGGCAAAACTTCAGGACAGCCACACTAGGTCCTAGAGAGAGCAGATGCCTTCTGTACCAACAATTTCTTCTCATCAAACGATTCAGCCCAATGTTTCCTGTAGCTTGTATGTTAATTTTCATTGTTTATGGAAGTATTGTGAGATGTTGCGCCTAGAAGCAAATTTCAAGACCACACAGCGATTAAATATCACGTTTTAAACGGGGGGGTGATTCGATAGATTACTATTTTATTCATTTTTCTTGATTTCGTTCGATTTTTTTTTGTATAGTTTTCCTGTTGAAGCTAAACAGAATTGTAGTTACGGTTCGAAATTTTTCTCTTACTTATACAGGGAGAACCAAAACTCCACTGACAAACTTTCAGGAGCTGTGCAGCGATACCGTCTGAATATTTTGATGCAAGGGACGCGTAGTCTCCGGCGACTCATTACAGAGTTACTGAATTTCATTTGGTTTCTCGCCCCAATTAGCTCTGTACCTGTACTGCACTGGCAATAGTGCAAAATACTGCAAGTAACGACGGCGTGCGCTGTCACGGTAGCTGCCGTTGACAACAGTAGTGTCCTTAAGTTTACTGTTTGAAGATTCTACAGATATGCATCTCGTGTATGGGTTAACTGAATGCACAGTGAGCTGTGCTCAGCTCTCTCCGCACCGACAACAGCCACATCACAGAATTTTTGCATCTGCCCATAAGTGCCTGCGAGAAGCTGCATCCTTCCGTGTCAGTACGGAAGGTATTGGGTGTGTGAGGTAGTCTAAAATACCAAATATCTAAGAGTATCTGCTACACGCGGTTGGCGACAATCCTGCCTCCAGTATTCGGCGTACTGCACGACCTATGAGCACAAGCCAGTCAACTGTTTTGAGAGTCTTACATTAAGAGCAATTGCACTATTTATCATCCACAGAAGGTGCAATCATTGCAGCCAGTGGACCTCCCATTTCGAGTGACTTTTGCAAATTCGTTCCTACAGCAATGTAAACAATACCCCAATTTTTCAGCTGTCGTGTTGTTTACAGATGGAGCCATGTTTAAGAAGGATGGCTTGTTCAACAGTAGGATTAGCCATGAATGGGACGGCGAAAAACCACACGCACTTGTGTGTCGAGCCTATCAACAAAAGTTTCCTGAGAATGGATTGGTCGCGGTGGTTCTGTTCTACGGCCAGATCGTTCACCAGACCTGACACAAATGGACTTCAGTGATGTGTGTTGTACGTTTTGGTTATTGCAAATTATAAATATGGTTCAAATGGCTCTGAGCACTATGGGACTTAACTGCTGTGGTCATCAGTCCCCTAGAACTTAGAACTACTTAAACCTAACTAACCTAAGGACACCACACACATCCATGCCCGAGGCAGGATTCGAACCTGCGACTGTAGCGGTAGCGCGGTTCCAGACTGTAGCGCCTAGAACCGCTGCAAATTATTGGCTACTTCACTGTTGTCAAGGTGTTATCACAGAAACAAGGATGATTGTAGCAACAAATCGAATAAATCATAATTCCATTTTTGTTTTGTAGAGAGCCGCCGGAGGTCATGGGTTCCTTGTACCAAGCCGGCCGCGGTAGCCGAGCGGTTCTAGGCACGTCAGTTCGGAAACACGCGGCTGCTACGGTCGCAGGTTCGAATCCTGCCTCGGGCATGGATGTGTGTGATGTCCTTAGGTTAGTTAGGTTTAAGTAGTTCTAAGTTTAGGGGACTGATGACCTCAGCTGTTAAGTCCCATAGTGCTTAGAGCCATTTGAACCATTTTTGAACCTTGTACCAAAATACTCAGCGGTATCCGTGAACAACCTATGAAAATTTTTTGGTATTCTGGTTCACTCTGTATTGTATTTAGAATAGATGATTATGGGGTGTTTTAACTGTCTAAAGGACAAGCGTAATGTATATCATCATCATCATCATCATCATCTTTGGTGTAACATAGGGCTGCTTTAAACAGTTTTTGTTCTGATTGATGACTTCCACCTATCTTCTTGTCCGCTCTTCTTCGTGTTACTCGTGGCGCTCTTCCTTCTCTTATTCACAGCGTTTCAGTTGAGAACAGGTTTCATTATTTCATCTTCTGAATTTCTATATGTCCAACGAAGCACCTTTGGAGCTCGATCACCATGATGTCGATAGGTTTGCTCTGAGTGAATTTCCAAAGGGTTTCATCTGATACTAGGTTTGGTCGTCTCACACCAAAGACGTAACGGAGACGTTTACTGATGAAAGATTAATGCCATTCCGTATTCTAAATTGAGCACGAACATCAGTAGGGATCAGTAGGGCTGTGCTAGTCCTGGTAACAGACTAAACTGATTTGCCAAAAATTTTTTCTGTCTTCTTTTTTTTCCCTTCAGACGTGTCACAAATGGCGCAGTTTTCTGCACTAGGTACAACTTTTTTTGTTGCACGCACGGTGGGTTAGGACAAATTACGCAGTCGTAGTCGGGGAAAAGTTTTTTTTTTTACATTTCTATTACAGTGTATTTAATAACAATAGCAAATACGACAGCGGTGTAACACGACACTAATTTTTCATCTTATGTTGACGACGCGACCGCAGTAACACAAGGTGAATGTAATGAAATTATGGTAGAGGCAGAATTTATTAGTGCATCACTAGCGTTCCCTCAACAAGTTCAAATGGTTCAAATGGCTCTGAGCACTATGGGACTTAACTTCTGATGTCATCAGTCCCCTATAACTTAGAACTACTTAAACCTAACTAACCTAAGGACATCACACACATCCATGCCCGAGGCAGGATTCGAACCTGCGACCGCAGCGGTCGCGCGGCTCCACACTGTAGCGCCTAGAACCGCTCGGCCACTCAGGCCGGCCCCTCAACAAGTATAATGAACGAAACTGACACTGAAATAAATTGTGCGTTAAGTCCAGATCGACAGATCAGAAGCATACAAGTCACGCAACATAAGCATGAGAAGAAAGCACCTAGTAATCTATAAAATATGCTCTTTCTGCCACCGTATGCTAAGAAAATAAATGACGTCGCGTCGTTAGCTTGTTTCACACGTGTGATGATCTCATCCTGCCATGGTTTGGTTGGTTGATTTGGAGGAGGGGACCAAACAGCGAGCTCGTCAGTCCCGTCGGTTTAGGGAAGGATGGGGAGGAGGTCGGCTGTGCCCTTTCAAAGGAACCAGGCCGGCATTTGCCTGAAGCGATTTAGGGAAAACGCTGAAAATCTGAATCTGGATGGCCGGACGTGGGTGTGAACCTCCGTCCTCCTGATTGCGAGTCCAGTGTGTTAGCCACTGCGCCACCTCGCTCGGTGCCGTGATATGCTTTGACACTCTGTTACCACAGGAGGCGTTGATTGTCTGAGGGGAAATAATTTGATGTAGACTTAGTTCACACGTGTTCCGTTATTTGCTGTAGCGATTTGAGATAACATCGGCCGACCAGAGTGGCGATGATTGGAACAGATTGCACACTAATGTGTTCCGGATCAGATATGGAACTCACAGTTCTTTGCCGTTGTACGGTGGTACAAATACAACTTGAGTGGCTTCCACGACCTTCGGTTACAGCTGGGCGAAGATACAGCTGCTACTTGAGTTTAGTCCTCGCTGGGCTGCCACTTCTGGGCTGTTGCAATGATTCTGTTTCGAAAATGATAATAATATAACAACGATAATCAGAAGTTTGACATCCACTGCCATTTTGGTGTCCGGACAGTCGTTGTCTTCAGTCGCCCTTTCTTGCATATGTGTAGGTAATCATTCTAAACCCAGGTTTATTCGCAATGGAAGCAGGTGATCGACCAGCGCAAGTATCTAACTACGTTCTGAGAAGTTACTAAGCTGCTGCCTATCAGGTTTTAAACTGAGTCATATTTTTTATTCGTTATAATAATGCGTATGGGGTTTAAACATATTCACGATAAGCAGAAACGACTCGTGTGGGAACTGCATCTCGTATCATCACATTTAATAATCACACCCTACAAGGAACGCTAAAGACAATGTTACAGATTTGAGAACGTCAGTGTATCGTGAGAGAGTAATATTGTTCTTAGACAAAAGTATCTACAGAGGTATGGCAACAATCCCATCGTTTAACTCCTGTGCACTTTTGATTACGAAATATAACGATGGGAAAAATTAAGACACTATCTCCAGCAGTTAATAGGCATTTAACTTTGGCTTTGTGAGTGGATTATGCTACACGTCCAACACGAATACTTGTGCCCGATCCCGGCGATTGCTGAACAGTCACCCACCGCCCTCTGAGTAATTGCTGCGTGTTTTTACAGATTCCGCATATTCGGAAACTAACTCATGGCTAAAAGCTGACAAACCATCTGTGGTCTCGTCTTAGAACATACGCAAGTAAGCGCACTTACAGCTCACAAAGATCCTTTATCACGCGGAAGTTAAGTTTGTACCAGAGGGTAATTTACCACAATTTGGTTACAGGCTTGGATAATTTGGTTGAAATTGACAGATCGGTAGAAACAAGAGGAAAAGGAAACGACTCTCGTGTGGTGGAAGTCTCCCACTGGCAAAGAGTTGGCTGATTACGTTTCGGGTGATACCGCGAGACGTACGTTGGACCGCGATTGTGATGCGTTGGCGGAAAGAAACTCGGGCGTGCCGCCGCCTGTGCCAGGCACACCGCTTCCCTGTCCCCGCATCGCGTGCCCCACTTTAGGTCCATGTGGGTCACGTGACATCACACCACGCGCTAAAAGCACCCAGCAGTCGACACAAGGCGGCAATTTTGTGAAAGACAACAGAGCTGTAACGCCGGAGAACGCCGTTAACGATGTAATAATTCTGTTTTCTTTTGTTTATGTCGGCGACAGTTACTGTGATAAATTATAGCGAAAAGAGGAAAAAACTGAAACGCAGAATTTTGATGACTTTTTATTAAGAAATGTGTAGGTCGCCAAGTTAGTCTAATTACCAAATATAGTGTTTCCTTTAAAACTGTATGCTTCTACTATTCAATTGCAATTCATTGCGGCCTACGTGACAAGTATCTCGTATCCTCAGCTGGAGCAGTTTGTTCCTCTGAAGTGCTGAGGATGACTTTGCTCCCTGCGCTATCGCTTTGTATGGACAGGAGGGAACGTTGGGTAGGAATAACGTGTGGACTGCTGGTTGCCGTCGAAGAGCAGCGGCTAAATCCGCGAGATCGTTTCTGGTCCCGGCATCCAGCTAGCTAGGACCTGTTTCCTTCCTAATTCCTTTGTATACCTAGGTCCGAAATAACAGCTACATTTCTAATACGACTAACTCTCAGCCCCGTTTTAGTTTGGCTGGCGGAATTGCACACCAAACTATGCGCGCCCAACTGTAACCCCCCCCCCCCCCCCACACACACACACGTACACAATGAGTAAACTTCCTTACGGAACCTAAAAAATTAATCGTTGATTTAACGCTCCCTAGGAGTCGCTACATCTTGACTATCCTGATCAGGCTCGCTGTGCACCTGGACGCTGACGTGCGTCGCTGGTATTCGTGGCGGTAGGGACGCCCCTGAGTGCGTCTTCCGCTTCTGGAGGTACGGCCCAGCTGAGGTGTGGCATGCAGAGCAAGCGTACATTTTGAGCGAGTTTTTTGTTGAAACTTCCTGGCAGATTAAAACTGTGTCCCGGAAAGAGACTCGAACTCGTGACCTTTGCCTTTGCCCGCGAAAGGCAAAGGTCCCGAGTTCGAGTCTCGGTCCGGCACACAGTTTTAATCTGCCAGGAAGTTTCGTATCAGCGCACACTCCGCTGCAGAGTGAAAATCTCATTCTGGAGTTTTTTGTTGTTACCTCGAAACTCAGTATCACTGTCCAAAATCTGATTGCATTTTAAGTTATATGTGAGTGATACAGAACCAAAGAGGCGATCGTGACATAGGGACTCAGTGGATGAGGACACAGACTGCTTTAAGTTTGTATTTTCACCCTCCAATATGCTAAAATTATGGCACTGCGCACGTACATTTTGCTTTCTCGGGTGTCTCTAATGATCAGTGACTGATCTCAAATTTAAGAAATGGTTCAAATGGTTCTGAGCACTATGCGACTTAACTTCTGAGGTCATCAGTCGCCTAGAACTTAGAACTAATTAAACCTAACTAACCTAAGGACATAACACACATCCATGCCCGAGGCAGGATTCGAACCTGCGACCGTAGCGGTCGTTCGGTTCCAGACTGTAGCGCCTAGAAACGCACGGCCACTCCGGCCGGCTCAAATTTAAGAGAGAAACTTTTTTTTTCTGTTCCTATCCGTGGTCGATGCAGCCGATCCGACGGCTGAAAAAATCGGTTTGGAGTGTAATGGTGAGGAATTAAGTTCTCTTTTGTACTAAACGACTGTACGGTACGGGTGGCAGCGGCGTGCATTTCCTAATCAAATAACTGTAGACCAATGTCCCTGTACGTCGGAAATTTGTGGAAGTGCTTCGTGGAGGGAAAGAACGAGATACAGTTGGCAGTGTTAGTGACTGAAAGGTGAAAATTGACCTCGGGCCGTATTTCGACCTAAGTAATCCACACGCTGGAGTTTCATTTTAACGTTGGTTCACCTCAACTACGCTTATCACAGATAGTTTGTAGTCACGAATAATGCGCCATTTCTCGTTTGAGACGATATGAAGTGGGCGAACGAAGAGTGCTGAATTAGTCTTCCTCCGGCTTTCCAAGTAGGGTTTAGGTGTTTGCATCCAAACTGCCCAAAATGCAGAATTTGAGGTTGTGCTCCATTTTAGATGACACTGGACTAATATAGTGATGACTTTAAAATTTTGTGAGGTAGCAGGACTGTTCCCTAAAATGTTAGGGCACAGATTTTAACTGGCATAGAAATGAGTGGCTTTTTGGTATTTTATAGCAGTGGTCAGCCAGCAACAAGCATTAAAAAAAAAAAACTTTCAGTGAGTCTCATTATACGATTTAACTTCTATTTTTTGACTAATACAGCTTCTTCAAACATAGACGTTGTGTGTCAGGGAGTGAGTATCTACACTGGCGTCCAAAATTAAACCAACAAACCGAAATTTCGTAAGATTGCGTTTATTTTGCCACAAAACAATGAGGTGATAGTAAAGTAGAAACAATACAAAGAATACAGAACGTAAACAACTGCAACATGCATAACGGTAGACAAAAATGTTCTTCGTTTTTTTCCAACGTAACGGATTTACACACACATTCCGACAACTGGCTGATGCACTCGGTATGAGGTGTGACCACCTCTGGCTGAAATACAGGCCTGACAAGCGACTGGGCATGCTGTGAATGATGTTATCAATCTCATGTTGAGGCAATAACGACCATTCCGCTGGTCGCAAGTCTTGGATAGTGGTTGGTCGATGCTCACGTGATGCTACCCGTGTCCCAAGTGCATTCCAGACGTGTTCTACGGGATTCAAATCGGGAAACAGTGGTTTGTTGCTTTAATTTTGGACGCCAGTGTATGCATGTACGTATGTATGTATGTGTGTGTTTGTGTATACGAGATCAATTACAAATGCATCCACTAGTTTATCAGTGACCAGCCACCCCACGTTTTAGGCTTTTGTCTTATTATTGGATTTTTCATTTAAATTTCTTATCTTGCGTCCCTTAGGGTTGTTCCGACGAATGGATAACAAAGAGTTTTACTAGTGTTTCTCTTATAATGAAACTGAAGAAAATGACCGCCACATTAAACATGCAGCATGTCCCCAACATTAGTTTCGTAAGCCGACTTGTGCAAGGAAAATATTTGCGGACGCTATAAGGGGGCGATCAAAAAGTTTCCGTTTGAGGGGTTTGCTGCAGCGTATATGCAACCCAGCGCGACACCGATGCGGGTATATAAGCACCGACACACAGACGTGTGGTTAAGTGCGGCCTTTGAACGGACGCTTTTTGATCGCCCCTTATAGATGCCGAGCGCTCCAGAGTACCACCACTAGTACAAAAACAAGGACAACCAGCCTTAACTTTCCGCCGCATTCATCGGTGACTCGTAGACATCAAACTTTAACTAGTATTCCTTTGGCGCTTTCTGGAGGTCGGTAGATGTAGATTTAAGCTTTCGACCTCTACGGCGTGAAATAAAGTTCTCGTGGCAGTGAACAGACTGAGAGGAAAACTTTGTACACCCCCCCCCCCCCCTCTCTCTCTCTCTCTCTCTCTCTCTCTCTCTCTCTCTCTCTCTCTCTCTCCCGCTTCTCTATTTGTGAGGGGTAGAGCTTTGAAACTGACAGTACGAGAGCGTGATATGCAGGACGCTTCTAGAAAACGGCGAGAAATTTCATTTTGTTAGCGTGAAGCGTCGGAGGAAAACCACAGCGAACTCTGCAGCCAGCATGAAAAACCGGCCCGGCTGCGTTGCGTCGGCTGCACCGCCGCCGGGGAAAGCAAGAGCAAGAGCACACGTCATGTGGGATCCCTGCGCTGAGGCAGGGCGCAGTCCCAGCTGACGTACGCGTCGACTCATCGCCGCCGCTGCCTCTACGTAGGCGGACAGTCTGACGTAAAGGACCGAAACGCGAACTGCTGTGTTGTACGGCTGATTACGTCTGCAGAGTTTACGGCGAACATTGCGAGAGTGCTGCATTTCCTACTTCACAGACGTGGAAGTTTGACTCGTAGACATTCGGAGAGGAGTGGTCATGACGAATAAAGACAGTGAGGATCATCGAAGAACTGTAAATGCGTGTGTGGAATGGCATAAAGCCTTGCTTTTACACCTGCAGCTCTGTTCCGAAACTATTTTTTTTTTTCGATAATGATATCCTTTGTCGGGGTTCCTTTCAACAGGAAAATGTAGCCACTGGATTTCCTCCTCTCCTACAGAAGCATTCTCGGAGACAAGAGGGAGAAATTAGCTAAATGGAGGAAGATAAGAATTTAACGATCCGTTAGAGATGGAGCACAAGCTACGACAGAATTATGGTAGAGAAAGAAGTAAATTAAATATGATGGTTTCATACCTATTGAGGCCAATACCACAAATTCGTATGTCTGTAACACTGATTATAAACAAAAAGTATGTAGTGTATGTGCCTCTAGTGGATGTAAGCACACTGGTCAAAAAGTTAGTCCCTCACCCTCCCCACCTTCTACCGCCTATTCCCCTCCCCCCCCCCCCAATTCTTGAGGTATACTGTTACGGTAGTGCATAAGTTCGTAGCGTTTTTGTTTTTCATGTTGGTATTTTAGTTCCTGTGGGTTTCTTTATCGGTTGTCGGTTTTATTTGAATTCACTGTTGCTATCTGAGTTACCATACTGTCATTTGTAGATAGTGGGTGGAGCTGTGGACGCCAGAAAATGGAGTACGAAGTGGAGATATTGGAACATTTCCTACATATTCTTTTGTTTGAGTTCAGTAGAAGGGTAACAGCTGCAGAGGCAGCTCGAAGATGTTCCGTTATGGGGATGATGCCACTGGGCAGAGCACTGCAAGAAAACGGTGTTCTCGTTTTAAGGAGGATCGTTTTAAGGAAGACCTTCGGGCTTTGATAGAGATCGTTTAAATGCATGATCCACGCCGGCGTACTCAGGCCGTGGCAAATGTGATGAACTGTGATCATTCCACCATTGGGCGACACTGTTATGCAGTGGGGAGGTTCAAAAATCGTGTGTACGCATCCTGGAAGCCAAAATTAGGAAAATCTGTGAACACACCGACCATGCATATCCTGTATCGCTAGAGGTGACGAGAAATTGTCTTTATGCTAACATAAGAAAAAAAGAAACAAATGGTTGAGCCCAAACAAAGCAGCAAGTCCCCATACAAAGACCTGCGCGCATGCACAAAAGATGAAGCCTTCAAAGAACTTCCTTCCCAATGAAAATGCCCTCCGAACACGGCTCGAAGAGTTCTTCGTCTCAGAACCACGTGATTTCGATAGTCGCAGAATCGAAAAGGTGCTGAAACCACACAGTGGTGAGCAGCTGCCATAGATTTACCAGTTTGGTGTGGGAAGGGGTATTGATTGCCACGATACACCCGCTGTCGCAAGGACTAATATCAGCTGGTTTGGCGCGCCACTCGAGTTGTGCTAGGGTGCCCGAGTGTTCGTCAAACCATGGACGTAAGAGTGCAACCCTGTGGACGCGGCAGTCGTCATTTTTGGAGACGGGACTGTCCACAGTACGCTCATCATCAAGATGAAGGAGACAGGATAACACATGGTCACTGAAAGTGTTGATACAAACACGTATCGGTTCTATGTCACCGTAACCTGATAATTGGGTCCAAATAAACGTACGAGAAACACTTCCAAAACATCACAGGATTTCCTCTGGTCTGATCTAAGTTTGAGGGTTGAACGCCTCATTGAGATGTTGGAGTACTCGATGCCTTGCGTTGTGTAGAAAGAGGCAGCATCGTGAATCGTCGGACCAAACTACACTCTACCAGTCGGCTAAACTCCAGTTTCTGTGTTGTTAGTCAACTGAAAATCTTGGAGCTTTATGTGGCGCTTAAGCAATGATTTTTTGCAAGGAACTAAACTCCATATGCCCACTGCACACAGTTCCTTTCGCAGTGTCCGTTTGTAAACTGGTTGCGATGGACCTGCATCCTTAGACGACGTCTTGTCGCAAATGAAACCGACTATCGTTGATAATGTGACATTCTTACCAGATCTTTTTACGAGCATTGTTCTTACGCTGTGTTACGTGGCTGCGAGTGGTACACCATTCTTTGT
Source organism: Schistocerca cancellata (assembly GCF_023864275.1). Taxonomy (NCBI): domain Eukaryota; kingdom Metazoa; phylum Arthropoda; class Insecta; order Orthoptera; family Acrididae; genus Schistocerca; species Schistocerca cancellata. The sequence continues at coordinate 396,645,725 of NC_064627.1, forward strand.
GGACAAGTTGTATAGTCCGTGATGGACAAGACAATAACTAATATTAGTTTGGTGCGTAACTACGTACCTTTTTCCGTAAGTTTAATAAACGCAACAAATACACGTAAAGTAGACTTAAGTCGTCAATAATATTTTCTCATTCAGTGCTTAGAGCAGTCTGCCAACGCTGCTAATTTTTCTATTCTGTGGCTGTGGAAATCACGTGGTTTTGAGGAGAAGGACTAGTCGAGGCATGTTCGGAGCGCATTTTCATCGGGAAAAGAAGTTCGTTGAAAGTTGATAGATAGAGAGCGGATAAGGTGAAAATCTGAGGTCGCAAGATCAGGTGAATAAGGTGGATGCGCCCGCACGGTTATTCGTGCGGTCGGTCTAACGCACTGCTTTCCGGGGGAAGGCGTGCGGATCCACGGCACGAATCAGACCGGCGGATCACTGTCGAGGTCCTGTGTGCCGGCCAGTCTGTGGAAGGTTTTTAAGCCGGTTTTCCACCTGCTTCGGCGAATGCGGGCTGGTTCCCCTTATTCCGCCTCAGTTACACTATGTCGGCGATTGCTGCGCAAACACTTTCTCCACGTCCGCGTACGCCATAATTTACTCTACCATGCAAACATTGGGGTTACACTCGTCTGGTGTGAGACGTTCCAGGGGGGCTCCACTGAGGGCCGAACCGCACAGTAACCCTGGGTTCGGTATGGGGCGGCGGTGGGGTGAGTGGACTGCTGTAGCCTGTTGTGGGGTTGTGAATAACTGATGGCTACGGCGGGGACAGAGCTTATCCGTCGTTCCTGGTCCCCAGTTCAGTACAATACAGTACAGGGTGGATGCGGGATGATTTTCCCACCCAACTCCTGTATAGTGTTTCCTGTCTAGCATAATGCGGACGGGCGTTATCGTGGAATAGCATCACTTCACGCAGCCTTCCTGGCCGTTGTTCTTGGACTGCGTCTGCAACACGTCTCAGTTGTTGACAATAAATGTCAGCAGTGGATGGTCACAGCTCGGGGAAGCAATTCATAGCACACCACACCGTCACTGTTCCACCAGACGCATAACATTATATTTTTTATGGATGCACGCAAGTCTTTGTATGGGGAGTTGCTGCTTTCTCTGGGCTCAACCATCCTTTTCTTTTTCTCATGCTAGCATAAAGAAAAAGAAATTCTCGGTGTTGTTCACGAGCCAGTAATTGACGAGGAACCAGAGTTGTGATTTTGGTTCCCAGCATGTGGTACCCATGTATCCGATTTTTGAATCTTCCCCACTGCAAGCAAATATCGCACGATGCTGAAACGATCACAGTACATCACATTTGCCGCTTCTCGATTAAATCAAGGAAAACTCACATTGATTATTCATTGATCAATGTTCAGAAACTTGTGGAGCAAATCACAGATTTATATCAATCGTAATTGAAGGAAGATGGGAGAAAACTTAACAGTTGATGAATCGTTGACTCCACTCCTAGCGATAATACCACATATTATCAGTCTCTCTGGCAGAGCTTATGGCAAGAGGTATCCGAACCTGTTACACTGAACTGGTTCTGGACGCAGGCGGAGGCGTGCAGGCAGACAGGTAGACAGACAGACAGACAGATAGCTGCCGTCGCAGTAGGTTAAATGGAATTCTACAGCTGCTCGTCTGGCAAGTATTTCCTGTTGTCGATGCCTACGAGACCAACTCTATCAGACTCAACCGGTATTATATGAAAATCTCCATTTTTATAAAACTTGTTGCACGTAGGACGACCCACCGCACGTGTCCCGGTATCAATAACAAACAAGAGTAAGGATTTCTCTATATACCCTACGTTTCACCTTATGTCATCGTTTCGTCTCATCTCTTACTTCAGTTGAAGTACAAGGAGCTACATCGCTGCTGGTATCGTGAACATTGCATAATCTAAGCTAGACGCGGCGAAATTCTGCAAGTTTTCTGTGAAATGGGCGCGAGTCGAGAAGTCGGCAATGAGCTTCAAAAAATACCAGCCATGATCTCGGGCTCGGTTAATGTTAATTACAGCGGCAGTTTCTCATCTAGAAAAATCCACGTGTACGTCCGTAGACATTATGTAGAAGATCGTGGTACAATACTAATCATTTAGCATTTTAATGCGGATTCACAATACCTGAACCACTGTTGGAGTGTTCACACAACCATCCAGAAGCTCTAATGGAAAATCGATTTACGGAAAAAGAGTTGAACGGTCACATATACGCAGCGACTAATTGTGTAGAAAGGCATTAACGGATATGTTTATGTTCAGAAAATAGCGGTTGGCTATGGTTTTTTCTTTAAAAAAAAATCTGTAACGAATAACAAGTATTTATGCACAGACACGGTTTCGCGATGCTTATTAGTACAAATACTTTTGGTTTTCTATAACTGTAATGCGTGTGGGGCTCAGTTGGAGTCAGTCAAATCATGCCTCGATATAATAAGTTATGGGAATATTCAAAGTGGTTTAAATGGCTCTAAGCACTATGGGACTTAACATCTGAGGTCATCAGTCCCCTAGAACTTAGAACTACTTAAACCTAACTAACCTAAGGACATCACACACATTCATGCCCGAAGCAGGATTCGAAACTACGACCGTAGCAGCAGTGCGGTTCCGGACTGAAGCACCTAGAACCGCTCGGTCACAGCGGCCGGCTGTGGGAATATTAACTGGAATGATCACACGTAAAAGAAGATGGGACACTTCCGTTCGTGGGCGGGGGTGGCCGAGCGGTTGTAGGCGCTACAGTCTGGGACCGCGCGACCGCTACGGTCGCAGGTTCGAATCCTGCCTCGGGCATGGATGTGTGTGATATCCTTACGTTAGTTAGGTTTAAGTAGTTCTATGTTCTAGGGGACTGATGACCTCAGAAGTTAAGTCCCATAGTGCTCAGAGCCCTTTGAACCATTTTTGATTCTTCGGTTCGTTGGTGGGGTACTCGGACATAAGGTCAGTCTACAGAGGAGACTGCCAAGAAAGCACTCGTGCGATCCATCCTAAAATATTTTCTCAAGTTTATAGAACCCATACCAAGTAGATCTTACAGGGGTTATTGTATGTGTACGAAGAAGGGTAACAAGTATGGGACAGGTTTGTTTGACTTCCAGTAGAGCGTCTCGGAGATGCTGAAAAACCTGAACTGGCTGACTCTTGAAGGAAGAAGTCAATTATCCCACGTAATCCTGCCTGAAAAATGTGAAGAACTAGTATTAAGGAACATAGGAAAGTACTACAGCCCATACGTATCGCTCCCGTAGTGGCAGCGAAACGAGGTTAGACTGTTTAGGCCATGGTCTCGTGATGTCTATTTTTGACAACATGACAGCGATCTAGCAAAGCATTTAAATTCGTCCAGCGGTCGATCCGCGAATGGAACGAGAAGACACCCTAACATGTGATGCAACAGGAAGTACTCTCTGCCACGTTCTTCAGTGATTTGCAGATTGCGATTTGCAGATTGTGGTTGTAGATGTAGATTTGAATACAACCCGCCTACCAAGAAGCGCCCGTAAGCGAAAGGTCAGTGGCAAACCGACAAGTAGAAACAAAGGAGCAGAGACAAGGCGGTGTGGCGCAGGCCAGCCAGTCGGTGAGCGGCTGCGATAATCTGCAGCGGGCTTAATTGGCTAAATATAGCGGCAAGTGGGTCAGCGCGGGCGCCGCGTGTGCCGAGGGCACACACAGCCTCCGGGAGTCAACTCGCCGTGGCACAGGCCACGACCCCTCCCTCTCTTTTGTTTTGTTTTTCAGACACCACTCTTCCCATGCGTTGATGCTGTTCTCCACCTTTTCCTGTCGCATCCCAATCCCTTTATCTCTACCCTACTTCCTCTATAACCTCCATATTGTACGAGGGCTGGAACTTTAATAGTGGCAACTATTTATTTACAGCTCGTACAAAATAGGTACGTGTTTCAAAGTTTTACTTACCTTCAAAGTAGGCACCTGCATTGTGGTTAACCCGTTGCCAGCGATGTGGAAGTCGTAGGATACTCTTAGCAGTGCCAGTTGTATTGACAGTTCGAGCAGCGCTGTCTATTGCCCGACGAATCTGTAGCAGTTCTGAAGCGAGTGCCGTGAAGTGTTTCCTTCAGTTTAGAAATCGAGTTGAACTCACGGTGGCTTAAGTCAGGGGAGTGCAGTAGGTGTATAGCCCCATCAGTCAAAAAAATCAGTAACAACTTGCACTGTACGTGCTTGAGCATTGTCCTGCAAAGTGATGGTCAGGTCCTGCAGAAAGTGTCATCACTTCTGTCTCTAAGCTGGTCGTAGGTTGTGTTCCAAAAATGAACAGCATAGAGACAGAACTGATGACACCTTCTGCAGGACAATGCTCAAGCACGTACAGTGCAAGCTGTTACTGATTTGTTTGACTGATGGGGCTGCTACGTGCTATACCACCTACTGCACTCCTCTGACTTAGCCCTCGTAAGTTGAACTCGATTTCTAAACTGAAGGAAACACTTCACGGCATTCGCTCCACAACTGCTAAAAATTTGTCGGGCAACAGACCACGCCGCTCGAACTGTGAACACAACTGGCACTGCTAAGAGTATCCTACGACTTCCACATCACTGGTAACGGGTTATACACAATGCTGCTGACTACTTTTAAGGTCAGTAAAACTTTGAAACACGTATCTATTTTGTACGAGCTGTTAATGAATAGTTCAAAATGGTTCAAATGGCTCTGAGCACTATTGGACTTAACTTCTGAGGTCAGCAGTCCCCTAGAACTTAGAACTACTTAAACCTAACTAACCTAAGGACATCACACACATCCATGCCCGAGGCAGGATTCGAACCTGCGACCGTAGCGGTCGCGCGGTTCCAGACTGAAGCGCCTAGAACCGCTCGGCCACACCGGCCGGCTAAATGAATAGTTGCCACTATTAAAGTTCCAACCCTCGCATTTACATGCCCCTCCTGTTTTTCCCATTATAGTTTCTTTCAGCGCCAAGTTACCCATTCCTCGATGCCGTAGCAGATGTATCACTGATCTCTCCACTCATCTGATAAAGGATCTTTCACAGATTTCGTGCTTTACGTATTACTGTTATTAGTTTTATCGATGGCTAAATAATTCTGTCAGAGGGAGAGAAGAATTTGGAAAAGCAGTTGAATGAAATCAATAGTATTTTGAAAAGAGGTTATAAGATGAACGTGAATAGAAGTAGAATAAGGATAATGAAATTCAGTTGAATTAAATCAGGTGATGCTGAGGGAATTAGACTAGGAAATGAGACAGTAAACGAGTTTCGCTATTTGGACAGCAAAATAACTGATGACGGCTCAACTACACAGGATAGAAAATGCAAGCTGGCTACACCACGAAAAGCATTTCCGAAGGAGAGAAATTTGTTGGCATCGAATATGAATTTGTCATATTTTGTGCAGGCGTCGCTGTACCACTTCGACATAGATGAAAAATTGTATTGAGCTACACAGCTGTACCTTATTTTTACTAAAGCCGATCGATTTCGGTCAAGATTCTGACCAACCTCGTGTCACAAAAAGGTATTCAGTTACGCACTTCACCATTGCAATATCCACACGCTTGTGCTAGCCCTATTATCTCACCTTTAACTACAGACGGAGCACAAGCTCAGTTTGGACAGACTGTGGTAGGATTTCAGCAATGGTTTTTTCCAAATGCATCGCGACATGCGCATAAAATTATTAAGGGGTGTCGCTGGAAACCTAAATGACAGAACTCGGACGGGAATTTCAACTTTCTCTCCGGGAATATAAATTCATTGTAGAAGAAAACAGAAGGAAGATTGGGATTAGCGTCCCGTCGACATTGTTGTCATTAAGACGGAGCACAAGCTCGGATTGTGTCAAGGATGAGGAAGGAAGTCGGGCGTGCCCTTTCAAAGGAAGCGTGCTGGCATTTGCCTGGAGCTATTTAGGAAAACCACGAAAAACCTAAATCTATATGGCCGGACGCGGGTTTGAACCGTCGTCCTCCCGAATGCGAGTCCAGTGTGCTAATTATTGCGCTACCTCGCTCGATGCAAATCCATTGTGTTAACTATTGTGCAGTTGGTACCATGGAGGATGCAGATGAATTCTAATGCGGCGACAAAAGCGAAATAGTCAGCAATATACAGCTGGCAAGGGAAGGAACGTTGGTGGCGAGCGGGTTTTGATCAATAGGTACGCACAATTCACCTTCACAGTGCGTCATGGAGCGACAGTTTTCATCCTGTTGATGCTTCGACCGTTGGAGAGGTGAACTTGGCCGGCCAGCCGGTTCTCTTCTTGACAGAGAAGGAAAGAAAGATAATGTTTTAACGTTCGAGTCACTGAAAAGGAGCAAAATTTCGAATAAGTTTCCTAAAATGACTAATACCGAGGTAGAGCCATTGAAAAAGATGAGATTTCTCTATCTTTCCTTTCCCAATTCAAGCTTGTACTCCGTATCTTAATGACCACACCGCATCGTCGATTAGACCTCAAACCCAAGTCTTCCTTTCTTCCTTCCATTGAGTCGTACGAAGACGGGAGGAAATGACCTTGTGTTTTTCAAAGGTCACCAACCCATCATTCGTCTTAATGGATTTTGAGAACACCGTGGAAAACCTGCGTCTGGGTGATCTAACTGGGATCTGAACTGTTATCCTCCTGGATTACAATTCAGTGCCACAAATCACAGCGACACGGCTCGAGGTTACTGTAGAGGAGTTGTCAAAGTGTCACTCTCCCTTCTTTGTCGCTGTTATCAAAAATGAGAAAACAACATAGACTTCACACGCATTCATCACTTCTACATTCAACGTTACACTTAAGATTCAAATGCAACACTTAGCGATGGAAAGCTGTCAATGTGTGCAAAGGAATAATTTCCCATTGAAATGCCTGAACACCCTTACACGTGTTTTCTCTACAATAATGCCACAAACCTTAGCTTAGTGACAAAAATTTTGGCAGTAGGGGCTGGAGGACAATCACGGCCCTCTAAGGGACAACTTGTTTACTTTTATTAAAATAATAAGAAGCTCGCCATGTACGAGTAACAGTCTAGCAGTTTTCCAGAGAAGCGTGAGTCGGCACTGCACTGCTGGAGAACACCAGGTCCTTTGACAGGTTCGCCAGCGTCGATAGCTTCGGCGCGCACGTGGAGCCCGGTGGCGTGATCAAGTGACCTATATGCGCGTACAACGCGTGACCGCTGTTGCATGTCCACGCTTGCAACCGAACGAACCCAGTGTGGCTTGCGCAAGTTCACAGACGGAGAACGCCGTACCATCAGGAAGTCGACATTTTTAGGGACTTTGCCTTGTGGTGGGTCGCTCGCGAAGTGACTTCCGGGAAATTGAAATGCTTCACACATAAGAAGCGAACACGAAGGTATTAATTAACGGCGCTTTGGAAGTGCACTAATAAATGCGTTTACAAGCAAATTACAGATATTATAATTGTTACTTCCAACTTAACCTAAACGGCAGCAAATAACCAGACGATAAACTCCCCTTACGCATCTATTGAAGGCGAGAGTGACCATTTTGGTTGAATCGAAAAATACATGTACATCTACATTCACATCTACATAGATACTAAGAAACCCACCGTACGGCGCTTGCGGAGGATATCCCGTACCAGTACTGGTCATTTCCTTTCCCGTTCCACTCGCAAACAGAGCGAGGGAAGAATGACTGTCTATATGCACCCGTATGAATCTTAATTTCTCGAATCTTATCTTCTTGGCCCTTATGCGCAGTAGAATCGTTCAACAGATAGCTTCAAATGCCGGTTCTCTAAATTTCCTCAATAGTGTTCCTCGAAAAGAATGTCGCCTTCCCTCCAGGGATTCCCGTTTGAGTTCCCGAAGCATGTCCGTAACATGTTGCGTAGTGTACGAACCTACAGTAATAAATCTGGCAGCCCGCCTCTGAATTGCTGCGATGGCTTCCTTTTGCGGCGGTTTCCTTTACAGATCAACCACTCTTTCCTAAAATAAATCGAAGTCGACCACCAAATCCTCACATGCTCGTTCCATTTCATACTGCTTTGCAACGTTACTCCCAGATATTTAAACGACTTAACTGTGTCAAGCTGGACACTGCTAATGCTGCTTCCGAACATTGCGGGTTTATTTTTCCTACTCATCCGCATTAACTTACGTTTTTCTACATTTAAAGGTATTTGCCGTTCATCACACCAACTAGAATTTTGTCTGAGTCATCTTGTATCCTCCTACAGTCACTCAACCTTATCGTTCACCACATCATTATCAGCAAACATACACAGATTGCTGTCCACCATGCCCTGTAGAGACTTCACTCGAATAAAATCAGGTTCAGAGTCTTCGTCAATATAGAAAATGTAATATTTATTATTTTACTCGTTTATTTTCCGCTGCAGCCTACAGTCTAGAGGGTAATGCGCATCGTATTTAAGTGCCACCTCTAAACTCGCTGAGAACACCTCTCTCTCTCTCTCTCTCTCTCTCTCTGTGTGTGTGTGTGTGTGTGTGTGTGTGTGTGTGTCCGGCTGTCTGTGGGTGTGGGTGTAAGGGGAGGGGGACGGGGGTAGAGAAGAGAGAGAGAACGATACTCTTAGGCTCATTCACTGCCTTCGAATCACCTACGGAAATGACTCTTAACTGTTGTCAAAATATTGTACGGAAACGTGGAATTACCGCTGTTAATCTCGCAGGAGAATTTAGGAATTTCTGTTAACACAAAAAGCCTGTCTTTATTTTTATTTATTAATTTATTTTGGTCGATGTCTTTCATCTACTGAGAGATTCCGGTATTTATGATGTAGGTGCACAAATTGATCGAATGTTACTTTCACTTCGTCATGGATTTCCTGTTTCATACTTTTATAGCATGCGTAATCAAGGGCACTTGTATTACCACTCTGTCACATTTGATCCTGTTTCATAAACGATTAACTTGGAAGCTGGTTCACTGAACTTCAGCCATTGCTCATTAAGAGCTGTCAGCGAAAATAAACAGTATTCTAGATAGGGCACGAATGAATTGTTTTCAGAAGCCAAACGTAAAAAAATTCACAAGAGACAAAAATGGTTTTATTTTCTTCAAATGTTGAACTATCTGAGACTTACCAGACCAGTTCTTCAGGGTAGAATTTTTGTTATTCGCTCGTGTACAAGGGAAATTCTTTTACGTGAAATAGCAGACACTACTTTTAGCAGTTCTTCGGTGTTCCAGATGTACTTTCTGTTACTGCATATTTAACTCCCTAAAAATTTCCTTCTTCGTCCGGCAGTAGTGTACTGTTTTTATTGACACCGAATGCAATGTAAAATTTTAACGGAAGAAATCCTCGCTACAGTATTTCAAGTGTAGTTATATTGACTGTCACCTTACACAATTTTCTTTGTTGTGTGCCCTACGAAAGATTAGCCGAGAATTGAGGCAAGGAACTGGTTTCGTGTTTACGCCCTCATGACAACCAGTACACGTTGCCAAATGACCCACTTTCCAACTCGTTACTATTAAGATCGTCGTGGCGTAACCCAGAGCTCCTTTCGAACGCAGTAAATTCCAGTGTCCGCTGTGTCTGATCGGTCTCCTTATGGTGAAGTGTTTTTTGCGCGCCTTGACTGGTAAAATGTCAGAGTTATGATGTCCCCTGGGACGTCGCGTAGTAACTGTTGGCGTAGTCGCGCATGCCTTTTTTTAAAAAACTTGATTTCTGTTTACATTTGCGTAAAAGGCATTTAGTGTTTCGCTGTGCACTGCTGATTTGATACGCTGCTCCCACTTCTACGTAATAGCGCTCATTATACAAAAAAAGAAAGAAAAATAAAAGAAAGTAAATGTGCGATTTTGTGTGGAGAAGTATTGTTGGCGCTCTGTGTGAGAAGTGATGGAAGCACATCTCTGAAAAAGTTTCGCAAATTGATCTTCACCTTTAATACCTTTCCCTTCTGTCTGAATATAAATACAGCAATAATTAACAGGTATCACGTCACTATTAAATAGTTCTCGAAGGTTCTTAAAAAGTGAATGCTTTCTTATCTAAAATACGTAGTTGCATCAGTGTGACCGCGGATAAGGAAAGTTATATTTTTCGGTAGTGAGATTAGTCGAAAAGCTGGTTTCGTAGCCTCAGACGGCTTTCAAAATACCCAGGGCTTTTCGCGTTTCACTGGATGCCAGAGACTATAAGAAGTGATATGCTCTAGATGGCCATTTCGCTGAGACTGTATGTGACGTGCCCGTCTATCGGATGACCTTTTTGAGGAGGGCACTGAGGTAAATGCCAACCGTGGAGAATTTGAATCGCCGCAAAATGGGATTGCAAAATCCGTTGACTGTAGTGTACGGAAAATAACAACAATCATACACGTATGTGACGGACTTGCAGCTGGGTCTGCATTCTCATTTTTGCAGTAACAGCTTACTTTACAAGTTTCCGTTATTCGAATATGAACAATCCGAGTAAGATATATACATACCCTTAATGCACATGAGAGCAGTGACTGAAAACTGCGGCACTTTTCTTCTTTTTCTACTCTGATGAATGCATACTGTATTGTATTTCGATTAAATAACTTTGCGATTGACTCGCAGTACCAGGGAGGGAGGGGCGGGGAGAGAGAGAGAGAGAGAGAGAGAGAGAGAGAGAGAGAGACTTTATGCCCACCGTTTGAATATATTATTATCTAGTCATGTACTTTATATTTTAAAATTTTGAAAAAATATGTATTGTTTTTAACGATTTTTCATTCCATATTCGACACCTACATGGCTACTCTGCAAATCACACTTAACTGCATTCCTAATAATTCTGTTATTCCACTCTCGAACAGCGCGCGGAGAAAAGATACACCTACATCCTTCCGTGCGAGCTTTGATTTCCCTCATTTTATTATGATTTATTCCGTAATTATTTTAAATTTTTAAGTATAACGTAACCCAAAAATTTAAGTCTTAGTAGTGAATGTGATTTTTCGCAATAAATGCCATTCATATTTTTCAAGTTCAGGACACTATTTACATATCTACTTACCTTTAAAACGAATATTGTGACTAAAAGTCAACGACTGTTAACGAAATCTGTACTTTCCTCATTTTTGTGGTGGTCATAAAATACGCCTCCTCTCTGTGTACACATTACGGGAAATGCATTCGTATTGCTGAGATTGTGCTAAAAGATATTTTCAGTTTCTGGACCCGACTTAATCATCAGTATCTATTTAAAAATGATGTTGTTAAAACTAAGTTTTTGAAAACAGCCGCATGTCGCACTTTTTATTTTTTATTGACCAGTTTTGCTCTTCAGATGAACAAGAGCATGATCGGAACATACAGCATTTAAGATGGCGTTTAAAGTTGCTGACAGGTCTAAAGATTAAACTGGCTGTACTATAAGTACTTAAACTTACGTTTAAAGTACAATAGTAGATGATGTAGACGTTGTTATTAGCGATATTTGTTTTTTTTATTCTTTTTGTGTCGGGCTAAAAAGTACTTCTCCCCCCCCCCCCCCCCCCCCCCCCCCGCCCGTGCCCTTTGGTAGTACGCCTTGTGGGGAAACCGAGCGGGGTGGCGCAGTGGTTAGACACTGGACTCGCATTCGGGAGGACGACGGTTCAATCCCGCGTCCGGCCATCCTGATTTAGGTTTTCCGTGATTTCCCTAAATCACTCCAGGCAAATGCCGGGATGGTTCCTCTGAAAGGGCACGGCCGAATTCCTTCCCAGTCCTTCCCTAATCCGATGAGACCGATGACCACGCTGTCTGGTCTCCTTCCCCAAACCAACCAACCAACCAACCTTGTGGGAAATGCTCGGTATTGCTATGTTTAATATACAAGTTTAACAGCAAGAGTCCCAACACCCTTCACTGGGGTATACCCGGAGTTACTTACGCGTCTTTCGACGACTCTCCATCCAAGATGGAGACAAAAAGACGTCACCAGGAGGCAAATACAGCGCAAGGGAGCCACGTGACTGCGGAGTCAGGGACCTTCACATTATCTGCCGGCAGCTGGTCAGCTGCTGCTCGTACATGTGCGAATGCGCTTGCGTATGTATGCCTGCTTGTGCGCTCGAGGCCGGCGCTCGAAGGCCGCGAACGTAGCTGCATGTTCGCACACTTCTAGTGCTGCAAGGTCCGCCAGTCCTTGGCTGCCTTGTGCGATTTTTCTTCCTGCGTTACTCGCTACTCGCTGTGCCTTTAAAGACCTTCCAGTGCAGGTTGTACAAGACGACCTCCATAAGCGACTGTTGCGTTGTTCTTTCGTGTATCTCGACACCATTTGTTAGTGAATGAATTCTCGTATGTCTGACACCTTGTGTAGTGTGTCATCAGCGGAAAATAAAGTAAGCCAGACCATACATATGCTTAAAATATAATTCTATATACAAACAGAGCTTATCTGTGCGTTAGCGATAAAAAGATTTTTAAATTCCGCTGTGCAGACTGCTTCTCGTCCCCTTGGACATGAGTGCCTGGTCTAATGTAATGCACGGACAAATTTCCCTTTCGCTGGAACACACGAGGGACTTTCATTTGTCTGTACTGCCGTGGTCGAACGCCAGAGCACGCCACTAAGCAAATGTGGGTGTGGCCAGGGTTGTGAGCCGTCAACGCCGCTTTCAGGGCAATGCTTCACTGGTTTGATACTTCATTGGTTTGGCGCAGACAGAAGGAATTGGAGAATATTTGCCTCACTGGATGAGGTAAACCGCCTGAAATGCACTCCCAGGCTAGTCTGTGTTCCAGTCGTGCACCGATTCTGAACGGCTACCACTCTCACAGGCTGTTACTTAGCGCGTTGTATTATCGTGATAGAGACTCGCAGCAAATTAAAATTTGCTTTATTCGTAAGGGCCAAATTCAACTGAATACCTAGGTGTTACAATTACCAACAACTTAAATTGGAAGGAACACATAGAAAATGTTGTGGGGAAGGCTAACCAAAGACTGCGTTTTATTGGCAGGACACTTAGAAAATGTAACAGACCTACTAAGGAGACTGCCTACACTACGTTTGTCCGTCCTCTTTTAGAATACTGTTGCGCGGTGTGGGATCCTTACCAGATAGGACTGACGGAGTACATCGAAAAAGTTCAAAGAAAGGCAGCATGATTTGTATTATCGCGATGTATGGGAGAGAGTGTCACAGAAATGATACAGGATTTGGGCTGTAAATCGTTAAAAGAAATGCGTTTTTCGTTGCGACGGAATCTTCTCACGGAATTCCAATCGCCAGCTTCCTCCTCCGAATGCGAAAATATTTTGTTGACACCGACCTACATAGGGAGGGACCATCACCTCGATAAAATAAGGGAAATCAGAGCTCGTGCGGAAAGATTAAGGTGTTCATTCTTTTCGCGCGCTATACGAGATTGGAATAATAGAGAATTGTGAAGGTGGTTCGATGAACCGTTTGCCAGGCACTTAAATGTGATTTGCAGAGTATCGATGTAGATGTAGATGTAGATGGATGTAGGAAGCTCTGTAGGGTGGATGAGGAAGAACAGTCCGATGAAGTTTTGTGAGCTCCTCTCGGGAGCGCAGACTTGTGTGAGGCTTTGAGTTCTCTTGGAGAAGGAGAAGTTAGTTTGCATTTTTGTGATAACGAACACGCTGAAGTCGTTTCTTCAATTTCCTGAGAATAGCACAATACCCTTCAGATTTGATCGTTGCACCTCGATGGACGACATCAAACTGAATAATACCTTCAGAGTCACAGAAGACCTTCGCCATGACTTCAACAGCTGAGGGTGCGGCGTTGAACGTTTTCCTCGGAGAAGAGGTGGTGCGCCGCCACAACATGGATCGCCATTTGGTTTCCGCTTCGAAGTGATGAACATTTGTGACGTTGTTCGTCAAAAATTTGTCGCGCTCATCCTCGTAACGCGCAAGAATTTCCGCACAGATAGTCTTTTGTTGGCAGTTGGACGAGTGTGTCAGAACAACCAACAGAGACGTCCAATAGAGCAGAGACGTATTTGAATTTGATCCGCCGATCTCCTCGAATGAGTGTGTCCTTGCGTTCCATCAATGAGGGAGTCGCATATGTGTGTGACCGGACAGCACGCGGGAGATTGGACAGATTTGCACGACCTCGTTGCGATGATGGCTGTCGCCTCGCCCAACGATCCTTCACTGCCAGGTCTCCGTAGACATTCTGCGATGGCCTGTGAATATCGCAGGATGATCTGGTTTTGCGCCAAATAAAACTCAATAACACTTCTCTGCTTGGAACGCCCATCCGTTACGAGCGCTTTTTTGAAGGCTACGTATTGCGCCGTCACCAATGGGAACTTCATGAAACTATATGGGTTGAAGCAGAACTAGTCCACGATGTCGCACAACAAAGCCCGTATTTCTCCAATCGACATTGGCCGAGAAAAAAAAACGTGTTGGATTGGCTATTGAGCGCCCTTCGTACTTAAGGCCGTGCGGAGACGTTTTCCAGAAAAGTCGTAAGCTGCTAGAGCTAGGTGAGCAGTAATCCTTGCCGGCTCTGCATTTGGAGACAAGCGTCGTCCCCGTTGCAAGTCCGTCAGCTGTCGCAATTAGCGCCCGGTAGCCGAGCAGAGCGGCTGCCTGAGCGCGCCGCAGCCTTGGTGGGAGTACTGCCGGCCTCGGGGCCGCGCTGCCGCCGGCCTCCAGCTGCGACCTACCGCACCAAACCACCGCATAGCCCGCCCAACAAAACAGCTCACCTGCCAACGGCGCGGTCCGGCGTTTCTCCCAGCTCGTCCAAAGTATGCTTCGGGCCTGGAACTTCTCCTAAATTGTACAAATTTCTTAAGAAATAAAAATTCTGACCATTTGTAAGCACTTCTGAGGCCACTTGGTCATTGGAGTCCGTCACCTAGGTTGGCCGAAGTAGTTGGACGCGGATTGTTACGCTCTGATAATGAAACACTCGTTTCAACAGTTCACTTTATTTTCAGAAATGATAAAAGTGACGATGGCTCAAAAATCGTTCAAATGGCTGTAAGCACTATGGGACTAAACATCTGAGGTCATCAGTTCCCTAGACTTAGAACTACTTAAACCTAACTAACGTAAGGACATCACACACATCCAGGCCCGAGGCAGGATTCGAACCTACGGCCGCAGCAGCAGTGCGCTTCAGGACTGAAGCGCCTAAAACTGCTCGCTCACAACGGCCGGCAGACGATGGCCAGCTGATCAGCTCGTCAAGAAGTGCGCTTAAAATCAAGAATTCAGAAAACAAAAATAGAAGCACGTCGCTCTATCCTTCCGCAAAAGACCATATTTCTCTCGATACTGGTGGTTCCTGTATGGCGTAATAACCACAGATTGTTTTAATCTCCAACTTCCCGCAGTAAATAGCGATCTGCTAGGAACTGTTCAGAGAATTTGCAGTACATCACGTACTAAAGAGTTTCTCTTTTGAGCTGTAGAGTTCCAAAACTTCTCTTGATTGACTTTCTACAAGCGGCTGTGAGATACACTCAGAATGCTGTTGATTTCAGTATTACGTGTTTCCCGGGAAGTTGCTCATCGATCGATCGCAGTGCTTACTGCATTTCTCCCTTTTGCACACATGTGCCAACACTGTTAACGAATTTAATTTTCTTGTTTTCTTTCGGACTCGACAAACTTTACATTTCCTTAAAATTTCTTTTGGGCCACTGCCGTCGAACGTCTTGCGCTAGAACCGTTACTAACCACCGTATGTTCATTGGATGAGACAACCAGCAGTAGGCATGTTATGAAACCTACCCTATCAGATTGTTTTAATGTATACCAGAATACCTCAGTACGTCGAGATTTCTCAGTGACAAGCCACGATTACCGGCGCCAGCGACTACTTCCGCGTTAAAAAAAAGTTTTGAAACGCCTGTACAAAAGCCGAGAATAAACCTACCTGTGTTCTGCTACAACTTCCCCCCAGAATAATGAGTATGGGACAGTCATAACGAATAGATATACTAAAACAGTTTCCAACAATTTCATTCCTTTCAGCCCAGGAAACCTATGGAGGCCAATCTGAGGCAATGATATTTAGGCTATTGTGATGTGTTACGAGAAGCGTGCAAGTTGGAACTCCACACCTCGTGCCAGAACGTCAAGGTCGGACTTTTGCCGTCTCTATAAAGCAGGATAGATGGCAATTTATGTCAGACCTGCAACAAAGTACAATGCTGACACACGCGGAAGTCTTCCAGAGCACACCGTTCAGCGCACATTATGGGGCTCCGCAGGCAACCCCTATGTTCCCACATTCACCCGACATCATCAGTTACAGTTGTAGTGGGCAATGGATCATCGAGATCTCATAGCGTAGGTTTCACAGTATGCCTACCAATCGTTGCTTAACTTCAGAAACACGCTCATTAATCAAAACATTATGACCACCTGCTTAATAGCGGTATGATCTGCCTCTGCACCGCAACACTGTAGCGATCTTCCGTGGCATGAATTCAATCCTTGGTAGGTTTCTAGAGATATGCGAAACTAGATGTCTACGCCCGAGTTACGCAGTTCCTGCAAATTACGGGTCGGCGGTTTGTGGGCGCGGAGTTGGGTTCCGATAGCGACCCAAATGTGCTCCATCGGGCTCGGGCCAGTCGAATTTGGTGGCCAAGAAATCAACTTGAGTTCATTACCACACTCTTCAAACCACTGTCGCACGATTCTGGCCTTGCGACACGAACGGTTATCCTGCTGGAAGATGCCATCAAGCTTTAAGGGACGCAGGTGGTTCCCTATAATCCCTATAGTCCATGGCTTTTACGGTTCCTACGATTATTTTCAGGTCCCACGGAAGACCAGGTGGATGTTTCATCAGTTCCTAATACTGTCCCTGCTACCTGCGTCGACGGCACGGTGCATGCTTAGAGAAACCATTCACCTGCTTGACGGGCATGAGAATCCATTTGATTTAACAACAAACCTGATTCATCTGACCAGGCAACAGAATTTCCATTGTACGGTCCGATTTCGATGACCAATTGCCCACTGCAATTGTAACTGATGATGTCGTATGTAACATATTCATGGGAAAACGTAGGAGTTGTCTGCTGCGGAGCCCTGTAATATTGTGCGCTGAACGATGTACTCCGAAACTCTTCTGCGTGCGCCAAAATTGCAATATGTTGTGAGACCTGCCTAAATCGCCTCCTATCCTGCATTAGAAGGGGGCAAGCCTCCGGCCTTGACGTTCTGCCATGAGGCGCGGAATTGCAACACATTGTCGCCTACTCTTATTTTCTCAGTTTCGCCGTCCCTTAAGCACTTTACCACAGATGCTCACGACAGTAGCTCGCCAACAGCCGACCAGCTTCGCCGTTTCCAAGATGCACGTTCCCAGACGCCAGGCTGTAACAATCAGAGTCGTTTATGTCAGTAAATTTCCCCGTTTTCCGTCCGTATCGTAGTTAGAATAATTCCCCATTCCTCTCCGCTCTGCATGTATATGTTCTTCGCAGACTCCCGCCCCGCAATGCCACCAGTGGTATTCAAACTCGCACTGGCCAGTGATCATAGTGTTTTGATTCATCAGTGTATTTCTTAAGTTCTGGCGACATGACGTCCACGGTATCGTCACGCCCCTTCTGTCCAGCCGTACTACGACTATGGCAGAGACGATTATGCAGCGTGCGGCATATTCTCTGGCCTACTGCCTTCCTCCGTGAATAATTTCCTTCTGCGAGACTCATCCGCTGCAGCCATCTTGCCGCTGCCGCTCGCACATTGGTCTGCAGTGTTACCCTGGAACGTGCTGTCAGCCCTTCAGCACTTTCTAGCATTTCTGATGCCTACGCATGCAGTAAGTCAGGCGAACTGATGACTCTGTCGCTTGCTGGTTCAGCGTTCCCGGCTTTCCGACGGATCACGTTTGACAAAAAGGACTCTAATCCCGCCTTGGCATATTCCATCTGCGGAGAATAGTCGTATTACTTGACTGTCTCGTCATACTAAGGCAATTTTGTGGTATGCAAATATGATATGGTAGATAACATGTACAGGAAAAGAGAAAGTCCCACTGTTTGAAATGCGTTTTCTTGAGGCAGCAAAAAAAAAAAAGGAAAAAGAATCACCGTGCGCTCAGTTGGAACAAAACTCACTTTTGTTGATGAATTTTTGTTGTTGTTGATAGTAGTGTTAATGAATTTGACTGAGATATTAATGTGTGCATGTGTTGCGTGATTACGGCGACAGTCAAATTATCACACGAAGGACCATACATATAACAGAATACTGACGAAGTAAGGATAATTACTACTGGACAGGAAACAAAATTGATATCTTCTACGAAGGGATTTGGTTTAACGCCTACAGCGTCACTCGACTTCGATTTACCGTAATAGACTGCCAACAATTAACATTTTCGTTGACCCACTCCTGAACTATGCAGAGTTACAAAGACTTCAGTAACAGCTGGAAGGGAGTCGGAGGGGGATTCCGAGGGTCATCAGTCTTGTGACTCGTTACCCGTCCGCCATGACATCCTGCGCCAATCTGTCGTACCAGACTAGAACTTACATACAAAATCCTTCATTATTCGTCTTATTTATTTTTATATAAACTCTCGTCTACCACCGCAGTTTTTGCCCTGTGCAGCATCCCCAGTACTATGTGGTTATAATTAAAGTGCAACTACTGACAGAGGTTCAGTGTGTGCTGTTATTATCGCAAGACAGCGAAACTTGGTAGATACTGTAATGTCGCGCGGGATTAGCCGAGAGGTCTCAGGCGCTGCAATCATGGACTGTGCGGTTGGTCCCGGCGGAGGTTCGAGTCCTCCCTCGGGCATGGGTGTGCGTGTTTGTCCTGAGGATAATTTAGGTTAAGTAGTGTGTAAGCTTAGGGACTGATGACCTTAGCAGTTAAGTCCCAAAAGATTTCACACACATTTGAATATTTTTTTTTCATACTGTAATGCGTTAATGCGGAACATATTTCACTGGAAAAAAAAAAAAAATTAGTTCCAATTTTGACCACCAGGTGCGAATCTGGTGCTGTGATTTCAAGAAAGACGTATAGAAATGTTTCCATATGCAATGGACTAGGAACGGAACAAGAGCAGAAAGGATCAAATAAGCGAGGAAGACATAATGTTGATTTTATTGGTAACCGCCGCAGTTTATTCGACATGAGCACCAAACGCGTCGACGAGATTCTGCACGGCGCCAGATTTGCACTTGGTGGCCAAACTTGGAACTAATTTCTTCTAGCGTGAAACGGTTACACATAAACGCATTAGCGTATGTAGCAAGTTTTGCTGCCATACGATAATTACAGCCGACACTGGACCTATGTGAGTACCTGTACTTATAACTACCCGGTACAATTGAAGTTACCTGATGTCGTAACACATGTCCTACCATTTTGTTCCTTCTTCTAGGGCCGGCCGCTGTGGCCGAGCGCCGGCACGGTAGCTCAGCGTGTTCGGTAAGGGGTTCGCTGCCCTCTGTAATAAAAAAAAAAAAAAAAACTAAGTTAATGGATCAACGACGAACTGAAACGGGTGTCTTGCGATGTCCGCGCCGAGCAGATACAACGAACAAAAACGAACAAAATGAGATTAAAAAAAAAAGAGGCAGTTCTAGGCGCTTCAGTCCGGAACCGCGTTGCTGCTACGGTCGCAGGTTCGAATCCTGCCTCGGGCATGGATGTGTGTGATGTCCTTAGGTTAGTTAGGTTTAAGTGCCTTTTTAAGTCCAGGGAACTGATGACTTCAATCCCATAGTGCTTAGAGCCATTTGAACCATTTTTGAACCTTCTTCTAGTCAGTGTTTACCTTTCTTTTTGCCGATTGTGCGTAGAACCTCTTCCTTTCTTAGCAGTCCACTTAATTTTCAGCATACTGTAATATGTTACCAAAACACAAATATGTCAACTTATAGTCGATGTTGTCCATTTGCTTCAAGCGTGACAGTGGCCGTTGTGCTACAGAGGCTAGTTGTGGGTACCGAATACATAACACGAAGGGCGTGTAATTATGTACAGACGAAATAAAATGAAGTTTCATTGCTTGGCATGCCAGTGGACTGAGCTGCGAAATTCAATGAGTGGGAGATGGGGTGCATTGCGACGTGCGCACTGCTTAAGGGTACGAAGGGAGACTAGCTACCTGTTGGACACGAATGTTAATCAGGCGCTCCGGCCTAGAGAAATTGCGCCGTCGACGCCGCCGGGACGCGCGCTGTTTACAGACGCGGGTGCGTCGCGACGGCTGCAGTCGGCATGTGGGGCGCGGGCGCGCACGTGTCCAGACTGCAAACATACGGGCCGGCCTCAAAGCGGAATAGCTTCCCGCTGCGTTGGCCAGACACGCGACGCCAGCCGGAATCCGTCAACAGCGGCGTGCTGGCAGCCTAAACAGCGCCCAGTGTCCTGTGCACAGCTGGCACCGTGGTGCATTACATGACATTGGGTGCGCACCGTGACTAGTTCACCTGTGGTTAAAGTATTAGGTGTTCTAAGAGTAAAACGGGAAACTTCGGTTTCGACAAGGAGTGTATGTAGATAACAATTGCCAAGTCTCTTCAGTAATAATTATGAATCCCGAGGAAGCTCGTCTTTAATGATTTCGTCCAATTTTCTTTTTTATTCTCACGTATCTATAGATGAGGTGACATGTCGAAGACTTCTTCTCACAAGAACTAGTGTAATATTCGTATAATACACTACTGGCCATTAAAATTTCTACACCAAGAAGAAATGCAGATGATAAAAGGGTATTCATTGGACAAATATATTATACTAGAACTGACATGTGATTAAATTTTCAAGCAATTTGGGTGCATAGATCCTGAGAAATCAGTACCCAGAACAACCACCTCTGGTCTTAATAACGGCCTTGATACGCTTGGGCATTGAGTCAAACAGAGCTTGGATGCCCATGCAGCTTCAACACGATACCACATTTCACCAAGAGTAGTGACTGGCGTATTGTGATGAGCCAGTTGCTCGGTCACTATTGACCAGACGTTTTCAATCGGTGAGAGATCTGGAGAATGTGCCGGCCAGGGCAGCAGTCGAACATTTTCTGTATCCAGAAAGGCCCGTACAGGATCTGCAACATGCGGTCGTGCATTATCCTGCTGAAATGTAGGGTTTCGCAGGGATCGAATGAAGGGTAGAGCCACGGGTCGTAACACATCTGAAATGTAACGTCCACTGTTCAAAGTACCGTCAATGCGAACATGTGGTGACCGAGACGTGTAACCAATGGAACCCCATACCATCACACCGGGTGATACGCCAGTATGGCGATGACGAATACACGCTTCCAATGTGCGTTCACCGCGATGTCGCCAAACACGGATGCGACCATCATGATGCTGTAAACAGAACCTGGATTCATCCGTAAAAATGACGTTTTGCCATTCGTGCACCAAGGTTCGTCGTTGAGTACACCATCGCAGGCGCTCCTGTCTGTGATGCAGCGTCAAGGGTAACCGCAGCCATGGTGTCCGAGCTGATAGTCCGTGCTGCTGCAAACGTCGTCGAACTGTTCGTGCACATGGTTGAAGTCTTGAAAACGTCCCCAATCTGTTGACTTAGGGATCGAGACGTGGCTGCACGATCCGTTACAGCCATGCGAATAAGATGCCTGTCATCTCGACTGCTAGTGATACGAGGCCGTTGGGATCCAGCACGGCGTTCCGTATTACCCTCTTGAACCCACCGATTCCATATTCTGCTAACAGTCATTGGATCTCGACCAACGCGAGCAGCAATGTCGGGATACGGTAAACTGCAATCGCGATAGGCTACAATCCGATCTTTATCAAAGTCGGAAACGTCATGGTACGCATTTCTCCACCTTACACGACGCATCACAACAACATTTCACCAGGCAACGCCGGTCAACTGCTGTTTGTGTATGAGAAATCGGTTGGAAAGTTTCCTCATGTCAGCACGTTGTAGGTGTCGCCACCGGCGCCAACCTTGTGTGTATGCTCTGTAAAGCTAATCATTTGCATATCTCAGCATATTCTTCCTGTCGGTTAAATTTCGCGTCTGTAGCATGTCATCTTCGTGGTGTAGCAGTTTTAATGGCCAATAGTGTAGGATTCAGGGACAGGGTTCTCCGAAATAGTTCCTCTTTCCATGAAAATTTATGGTACTTACCTGTCAGATCGAGAGAGACATTTTTAATTATATCAGGGGAGGTCTAGGAATGATTACTTTTGAGTGCTGTATGTACAGAACAGAAAGAACATTGATAGAATTAATGATATTATTTAGCTGCTAATGGACATTGATTTACGTCATAGGGGAAGGCTGATAATTTGTGCCGGACAGGGATTCGAACCTGAGTCCTCTTCTCACGAGGCAGATGCTCCGTCCACTAAGCCATCCGGACACAGTGTATATATGCACCGGACAGCAACAGTGATAATGCACTCGACTGAATGTTTTGTTTTCAAGGTGTTTAACTTTCAAAGTTACCAAACAACTTAGGCTGTTCGGCACATGTTGTGTCTGGAGAACTTTTCAACACGCTTCGCAAGACCCAGAGCTCTGTCGAATAATGTCACGTTTAGGCACGTCGTTTTTGTGTGCGAAGATTTCCAAGCATTCGTCAACATACTTGAAGTTATCAAGCCATTTCACACACAGCCTCACGAGCGGGGGAGAATATAACGAGCCAATGTTCTAGTCATGTGCTAGCAATGAGGGAACTTGGCATGTGCTTTTTGTTTTTAAGCAAATTACGTCCCATAGCTAATCAGAGAACTTAGCTGTGCATAATTTGCCATATCTGAAAAATAAACCTAAAAAGAGCTACTGCAGTTGTATACCTGTCACATGTTGCCATCTTCTCTGCTTTGTAGTTGAAAAAGGTTATTTGTAGTGGCAGCCTCTTTGTAACTACAGTAGTCAACGTAAAGGCTAGCCAGTTTGAACCAGCCGTAGGCGAAACAATTGCGAAGGAATTGAAGGGAGGAATGCGTGTCACTGACTGGGGTGGATGCTTCTTGCACCAACTGCTGTGACAACGGATGATCCAATGGAGGGTCACATAAAACTTGCAGGATAACTACTGACGCAACAAACCAACAAAAAGGACATATCCGTTCAAAGACTTATGCTGTAGACTATTAGTCTAATCCAATCGAAGTGATGTATATTCACCTATATTCCACAAGACCCGTTATGGTCTGTGGCGGTGTGATACAGTGTCATCGTACACACATAAAGAACGCCGGTGCATGTGCAGGGGCGCTGGATGGATAACCGGAGTGGAGATACGCTATTAAAAATCTAGTCTCAGGGGAAGTTCATTTAACTACATACAGTGTTAAATCACTTGAGTTGCTTGATTGTATTGTACACGTAATGACACATAGGGAAGTCACGTACAATTTTAAAGCACGTTTCACATAGGCGAATGAAGTGGCAAATACATTTGGCAACAGAACTGTTCAAGGAGCAAAGAGCTAGTTACGTGAAAAATGATCTGTAATGTTTGAAACGTTATGCAGTTAATTGATTTTCGATGATTGTATTAGTTTGTGTCAAATTTCCTCTTCAGCGATGCAGGACTCAAAGTTTGGAGAGGGTATTGTTTTCTAAAAATGTCTTGTTATATTAAAACTCATGTGACGCGGTCTTTGTCTGTTAATAATGACGCATTTCTTTTCTTAAAAGAGTCGGGGAACCAAGGATAGCGAGGAATCAGTTATTGTGACGCCCAGTAGTACATGCATTTGATATCACTGTACAAGTCCATTAACGCTGTTCAGTTACTTTCGGTAGGAAGGAGATATGGCATATTCTTTGCATGTTCGTCTGCACATCCATTGCCCTTTGCACCAACGTGACTCGAAACCCAATGCAGATGAATAAATCGCTTCTTAACTCTGTTGAGATTTCCCAGTATGTCGTGTGGTAAGTGATTTGCAGATCTGCCTCCGGTTGTAGGGCAGTTGTCAAGTCAGTTCATGTTATGACATTGTTGACTGGTTAAATAGACTGTATAAATTATGACATGCAAATCAGTAGTTAATACTTACGCTGCTGTAGGCAACGAAAATAATTTTCCACCCGTTTGGCCATATTTATTTATCGTATGGTTTTTTAAGCACTATCTTGAATGTAATATAGACAGTAACACAGATAATTTCCAAATATACACCTGAATTTTTGGCGGCCGGAGTGGCCGAGCGGTGCTAGGAGCTACAGTCTGGAACCGCGCGACCGCTACGGTCGCAGGTTCGAATCCTGCCTCGGGCATGGATGTGTGTGATGTCCTTAGGTTAGTTAGGTTTAAGTAGTTCTAAGTTCTAGGGGACTGATGACCTCAGATGTTAAGTCCCATAGTGCTCAGAGCCATTTTTTTCTAAATTTTTAATATAATCAACTGCATCTTTCATGCGCATCAGGAAATCGTGGAAAGTGCCACGATAGGCTTTGTTGGGACATTCCACATAACTATGTGACGAACGGTTTGCCTTGCTGCTTCACAGTCGCAATTTGTAGATGGAGCCTTACCCCCATCTCAGACGAGAGTCCATGCTTACGCCACGACTGGTGCGTATTCTATTAAAAGTTGTCCAAATTCTACGTGATTGGTCGAAGGCAGAGGGTTTCGTTCTTATGCAGGGCAAGTTCTGACAATATGGAGGCAAATCTCTGTCCAGTTTCGTTCCCATAAGTGTGTTAGGTCGAACTGAGACGTTTGCAGTTCCATAGCTGTTTTCATGGATGGTTTTGTTGATCGAAGTCGGTTTCTTTCTAGGATAGTCGCATCTTGATGGATAGGGAGGTGCGGGTTGCCCTGTAAGCGTTTAAAATCACAGAGTAGTTCTGCTTTTCGTCGAAGTCCAGGGGCGGAAAGTGGCTCAGTATGGGCAGCCGTTCGACGGGGTTTGCTATTAGTGTACCACTGACAATTCTCATTGCGTTGCTCAGATGTGCGTCAGGAGTTTGTTTGGGTACTATTGAGCCATACAGGAGCACTATGTTCTGCAGCTGAGAAGACAAGCTCAAGTTCTGAAGTGGACAGAGTTTCAACAGCCGAGCGCCAGGTTGTTCCGCGCAGCTTGTATAGGATGTCGTTCCTACTTCGTATCTTCGCAGCGGTGTTTCCCCGATGCTTCTTGTAGGACGGTGTCTGGTCCAGTTAACCCGTAGATAATTCGGGTGCTGATTGTAGTGAAGTTGTCTGTCACCAAAACAGACCTGGAGCTGGCAATTCGTCACTCTTTTGCACAAATGAAAGCAAGACTTCCTGTCTTAGCATGTTACCATTGCCGCCAGATCATATGCTAAGATGGTTTCTATTTCTTCAAAATTTCGATCTCCCAATGGCAGAACCGAAGCATCGGCGTATGTAAACTTACGAGATCTAGTTTTAGGCAAATCGGAAATGTACAGATTAAACAGGAGTGGGGCGAGGACAGAGCCCTGCGGTGGTGGATCATGAAACGTCTTTGAAGAGATTATCCTGTTTCCCAGTAGGACCCGGAATGCTTCCAACAAGCACGGTATTAATAAGTTTATCTGTTTGTCTGCGTGGTGTTATTGCAATGAGTTTGTAGAGAAGGCCGTGTCTCCATACCCTGTCATAAGCTGCTAAGAGATTTATAAATGCCACAAACGTTGTACCTGTATCTCCTTTTTCTTGCCGTTATAGTAATAGTAGTACGGCAGTGAATTTTTTTGTGTGAAGTTCTTGCTTTCTTGCTGAATATGACGCGTTAGCCATCGTATTTGTGGACACTCTCGTCTCCGTGTATCTGGTGGAGAACTGCGACACAAGTAGACAAAGCCTGCTTTATTGTCACTTTTCACTTTGGGTGTACCGTAAAAAAAGATGCTTTAAAATGCGTGCGAATCGTACAAAAACTCACGATGCACGGCGCTACACAACGAGCAGTGTCGATGATTATCCAAGCCTACGCTAAAATGGAGGACTTTATTTTCTGTTGGATTAAAAAGGTTCTGAATTGAATTATATCCCTCACAAAGCTAGCAATAGGCAAATTAATGATCGTATGAAATGTAAAAATGTTTGACACAAGGAGGTTGATTGGCGGTGAAACCAAAGTGCCTAACTGTTATTCCCTTCGAAAATTACTCAAATAATTTACTACCGATTAGTGTAATGTTAGCTATGTTAAAATTATATTAACAGAATATTCCGTCGGTTCTTGATAGAACAACATTATAATAATGAAAAGCACCACTTTGATTTTGTTCTACAATATTGTAGAACAAAAGCAAACTGGTGCTTTTCATTTATTATGTTAAAATTTCTAAAAGCAAATATCAAGTATTATAACTGCAATGCTGTTCACTGTCCATTTTCTTCACCTGTAAATAGTTTGTGTCTTCAAGTATTTCCGAAAATAAAGACCAAACTTGGGAAAAAATGGCGATCCTTGAATCAATGACGACCATACGGCGAATTCACTTTTTGGAATAAATCACTAAAAACACAATTTTAATAATACTGATGTATTGTTTCAACTTCCAGTCCACAATTACACATCATATCATCGCGACTAGTGCTAACAGACAATGTTCTTACAGACCAGATCTAAACATGCAAAGAGCGTACAATGAATGTTTCGGACTTGTATAACGGAAGACAAGCTACAGCGTTGAGCTTGAGTTTCTTATAATATCTTTACTATCCGTCTCCTTTTAAATATTTTTTTGTTGAAACATTATTCAAATACCTTTCCGAAACGTTTTATCAGAGGAAAGAATGAATTAAAATTATCTGTTAACCGTCCACCGAAATGAGCGAGTGATTACAGCGTACGATACGTTGAAGCCTTCTGTGGACAGTATATACCAGTCATAGGAGGATCGATCCACATCTGGCAGCGTCGAGGTGCTCAGGCAGCAACGGTGACACCGCAGTCGCCCTCGCCTTGCCAGCGCTCCCTGGCAGCGGCCGGCGCGGCAGCGGGCCGTGACGGCAGCCACAGGCGGAAGCGCGCGCCGCCGCCCAATTATGTGCGGCCGCCCTGTCCCACAAAGTGTCTCATAGCGGCTGGCCTTCCCCTACACGCCGTTTGTGCTACCTCCACATCACTTACTTCTCAATCGGCCAGCACTGGGCGAGCGAGCACTGGGCGCCTGTTATCTCCGCCCGGCCGATATACGAGTTGATTTTAAAGGTCGCTCATAAACTGCTGGAGATAACTCCTAAGAAGTTGAGGAGCAAATTACACCCAATGAACATGACCGATAATTCATTATTATACTGGTAGATGCCGTTTCGTTCCCGAGCCCGTTGCGACGAGGGTTTTGACGAATAATTAACCAATTTGTATTTAAATTAGAAGATAGTTTACTCGTTCGGAGTGTGACCCTCATTTCGGGAGTTCACCTTCCTGTTAAGGAAGCAAGAGCCGGCACCCGATAAACGGCTTGGTTTTGCCTAACCCCGCAATACTGTGGTCCCTAATCTTCCTGAGACCATTACCCCGAGTGTAATCCGTCATTAGCTAGTACCCCATCATCATTAGCGCCTAACTAAACTTTACAGTGAAAAACAATTTTCTGTGAACACTTCTATTTTTAAAATTACAAAACATAAGTGATACTGTACTTGGTGCCGGCCGTGGTGGCCGAGCGGTTCTAGGCGCTTCAGTCTGGAACCGCGCTGCTGCTACGGTCGCAGGTTCGAATTCCACCTTGGGTATGGATGTGTGTGATGTCCTTAGGTTAGTTAGGTTTAAGTAGTTCTAAGTCTAGGGGACTGATGGTCTCAGATGTTAAGTCCTATACTGCTTAGAGCTATTTGAACCACTGTACTTGGTCTTTGTAGGTGTTTAATAAAACTTTCGAGTAATTAGTCAAGGAGACAATTGCCACCGCTTGTTTCTAACAACGTTTACTTATACGGCTGCTCAAAAAAAAGTCTCAAAATCTTGTAATGGTGTTGTAGGGTAAGTTGTTACGCCGTTTCCGAGTTAATTCGTGTTGAAGTTAGCTGATCAGGCCGTCGCACGCGCAAATTCAAGCGGCCCGTCCCATGACCAATTTTTCTACCGTTCTCTTATTCAGTTTCAAGAAACAAAACGAAGAACACGTTTGGCGACTCTGTCTTTGAAGGCTGCTTGAATTTGCGCGCGTAACCGCCTGATTGACTAACTTCAATACTAATTAACTCGGAAACGACGGAACGTATAGGACTTGTCCTTAACAAGGACTTTTCCTTAACAAATATTCCTCAGCACAATGTACCCTGCAACATCCTCACAAGATTACAAGTTTTTCAGACTTGTAAAATAATGATGCTGTTCTCAACTTATCGCGATTGCTACCTACAATTCCTTCTCAGAAAAGAAAATCTACTATCCATTTTGGGTTTAAAATGGCTCCGAACACTATGCGACTTAACATCTGAGGTCATCAGTCCCCTAGAACTCAGAACTACTTAAACCTAACTAACCTAAGCACATCACACACATCCATGCCCGAGGCAGGATTCGAACCTATGACCGTAGCGGTCGCAGACTGTAGCGCTTAGAACCGCTCGGCCACTCCGGCCGGCTATCCATTTTGGGGGCAGACACTTTTTACAGAACATGTCTCCTCCGAACCGCTCCTCTCCACAGTCACACTTGCTTCACCCACACCCTATACTCACATTAAAAGTTAACCAAGTTATTGGGTCCACTATACTTATTTCTGAACTGACAGAACTTGGAAGACTTCAGGCAAACGATGCTTTGTGTCTCGTCTATGCCACATGATGATGATGATGATGATGATGATGATGATGATGCAGTGTAGGTCTTACACCAATACAATTGCCATTACACAGTTACTGTTGTGTTGTGCTATCAAGTACTTCATCTGCTGCGAAGTGAATTTCCAAGCGATTTGTGGTTCATTACAGAAACTACATAGGACTCAGAGAAGTTGTTTACATAAGATATTTAAGCTTATGTGACGCATGTCTCAACTTTACTGTCATTGGTGCATACTTACAGTATGTGTATAGTGGGTGGACTTCGTGAGGAAGATATTGTTCCTATCTTCGTTTCACAAGCTGTAACCTCCATCCCATTATGTCACACATTTGAAAAAAAAAATGTTATTGGCAACTTATGTAATGAGTATGACAGCCTTGTGGAATAGATAAATAATTATCATTTAAACACAATGTAATTTTATGACCGAAGCACAATCGAGCCCTTTTATTCTTATCCCTCTGATAACTTCATTTTGCTGCTCAGGGGGTGTTTACCCGTAGGCTCGGGAACACTGATGTAAAGTGACCTGCTTGGTGAGTACGAAACATATGTGGAGTGTTGTCGTCGGAGTCTGGCTTACGGACTTCAGAGTTTCCCAGGACGTCAGGTTTCTTTCAGTACTCTCTAGTAAGAAGTAGCACTTCGGAAAGGGGCGCTGTTTGGGGACAGCGGGATGATCAATGGCAATGCTCGGAATATATTCGCGAGACTGATAAGCTGAAAGGCCTTGGTGTTGATAAACAAATTCGGGCGTTGTTGGTAGTTCTCTCAATGGAGGAGTGGAGCGGCAGGTCTCCTGAGAGGAGGATGCGGCGCATCCTGGGCTCCCGCCTCTACAGCGGATAGCGGAGGTGGCGTTACATTTCAGCAGCTAGTGACCCTCCTTAATGGAAAATGCAATTACGCAAACGTGGAGTTCTGATTAGCCATTTAACGCTTCTGTAGGCGAGTGTGCTCGTGATTGATAGGCGGAAGGTTCGTATCAGATGGTGGAGCCATTGGGTAGCTGCAGCGATATGGACTTGGAGAGGCCCAATAGATAACGATGACCGTCGATACCAAAAATCTTCTGCTTCTGGTATAGCATTGAACTATTACCACTTTTGCCTTTGGGAGAATTAGTGAAGAAGTTGTAAGGGAACAGAAAAAGAGTACAGTGGTCAGGTTTCGGAATCCTTCTGAATGCGCTTACACTACTGGCAGAGCAATTGTCATTGGCGTTGGTGGGGATTTTTACCAGGTATCGTGGAACAACGCGAGGCTATCGATCCTTATTAAGGCTGTTTGTTAATTGCAGCAGTGACGTTAATTGATGGGAGTCCGCCCATAAACGTTTTCCTGTAAATCACCCAATGTCATACTCATAAGATTAGTGATTTGTCTCGCCCGCAACAACCTGTTCAGTTCAGGGGGCCACACAAACCTTCATAACATCCATACGCGGACATTGCAGAGCCCCCGTGGCAAGGTGGCCAAGAACCGTCAGTTCCAACCCAACGGCACTGCGACGGTGGGGATTATTGGCGACTGCCGTGTGGGAGCGAGCGTCGTGCCAACACTTCTCACGCGCGATACGTACCAACGCTTGCCGCGGGGCACTCTGAGCCCCCCCCCCCCCCTTCCCCCTGCTGGAACTGTCATGTGGCTGCTACATTGACGGTGCCGCATCCTACTCTCACCTTACGTTTTCCCGGTCAATGGATTGTTGGACGATGTGGCCCAGTTGCCTAGCCTCTATCGTTAACCGGACCTCAACTCTTTGCGCATCGACCCGAAACGCTATCTCTTAAAACTGACAGGGCAATGCTGGATCGAAATGAGGATGAGTCAAATTCTGGTACAACAGTACTGGAACATAGAATTATTTTAAGAAAGACAAATTTTCGAGCCCTCTACACTCCGCCAAAACAATGAGACAGCAAATAGTCGCAAGAGGCAGTTAGGGTAGAGGCGAGCGGTGGCTGTGACGATGTGCGAGTAACTGGACACGAGCTGACGGCACGGAAAAGCGAGCAGGGTGCCATGCGGGGCCCTCGTTCCGCGAATGACAGCCTGATGCCGGCGCAGCTGGCAGTGGCAGCGCAAGTGGCCTCTGCTAGGCTCGTCAGCAAGTAGTTAAGTCCTAGACGGCTGTTCGTCGCCCCGTGATAGTATGCAGTCGCCTTCGAGGTGCCAACTAGTATAGGCGCACGAGCTGCTTGACCTTTTCTTGTTCACACTTTGTAGAAGATTTTTAACACGTCCACGTGAAGAATCGTATTTCAGTGCGGTTACTTACGAATGTATCTGCTTCACTGTGCATGAAGTGTTAGAATTGTTGTGGACTGACAAGACAGCCAGTCCACAGTGACGGGTAACCGAAATGCACGCGTACACACACGCCGGCTGGCGTGAGGTCTGAAACAGGATACTTTATGAATGCTATAAAGAAAAGTACGTAGCTCCTCGAATACTTAACTTTATTCCATCATTGTGGTACACCGCTCTTGACGATACAATTGAGAGTCTTTAAATACAAGCACTGTAAGGCTAATGGCGCCTTGCTAGGTCGTAGCCATGGACTTAGCTGAAGGCTATTCTAACTGTCTCTCGGCAAATGAGAGAAAGGTTTCGTCAGTGTAGTCGCTAGCAAAGTCGTCGTACAACTGGGGACGAGTGCTAGTACGTCTGTCTAGACCTGCCGTGTGGTGGCGCTCAGTCTGCAATTACTGACAGTGGCGACACGCGGGTCCGACATGTACTAATGGACCGCGGTCGAGTTAAAGCTACCACCTAGCAAGTGTGGTGTCTGGCGGTGACACCACAGAATTATACACTACTAGCCATTAGAATTGCTACACCACGAAGATCACGTGCTAAAGACTCGAAATTTAACTGACAGGAAGAAGATACTGTGATATGCAAATGATTAGCTTTTCGGAGCCTTCACACAAGACTGATGCCGGTGACGACACCTACAACGTGCTGACATGAGGAAACTTTCCAACGGATTTCTCATACACAAAAAGCAGTTGACCGGCGTTGCCTGGTGAAACGTTGTTGTGATGCCTCAAGTAAGGAGGAGAAATCCGACTTTGATGAAGGTCGGATTGTAGCCTATCGCGATTGCGGTTTATCTTATCGCGACATTGCTACTCGCGTTGATCGTGACCCAATGACCGTTAGCAGAATATGGAGTCGGTGGGTTCACGAGGGTAATACGGAACGCCGTGCTGGATCCCAACGGCCTCGTATCACTAGCAGTCGAGATAACAGGCATCTTATTCGCATGGCTGTACGGATCGTGCAGCCACGTCTCGATCCCTGAGTCAACAGCTTGGGATGTTTGCAAGACAACAACCATCTGCACGAACAGTTCGACGACATTTGTAGCAGCATGGACTATCAGCTCGGAGACCATGGCTGTGGTTACCCTTGACGCTGCATCACAGACAGGAGCGCCTGCGATAGTGTACTCAACGACGAACCTGGGTGCACGAATGGCAAAACGTCATTGTTTCGAATGAATCCAGGTTCTGTTTACAGCATCATGATGGTCGCATCCGTGTTTGGCGACATCGTGGTGGACGCACATTGGAAGCGTGTATTCGTCATCGCCATACTGGCGTATCACCCGGCGTGATGGCATGGGGTTCCATTGGTTACACGTCTCGGTCACCTCTTGTTCGCATTGAGGGCACTTTGAACAGTGGACGTTACATTTCAGATGTGTTACGACCCGTGGCTCTACCCTTCATTCGATCCTTACAAAACCCTACCTTTCAGCAGGTTTATGCACGACCGCATGTTGCAGGTCCTGTACGGGCCTTTATGGATACAGAAAATGTTCGACTGCAGTCGCAACTTGCACCATAATATGCGCCCAAGCATGGTCCTGCAAATGATGTGCGGGTCCTGCAGAAAATGTCGGCGCTTGGTTTTTGGAACACAGCTTGCGACCAGCTGAGAGAAAGAAGCGGCGAAGCTTTCTGCAGGATTACCCCACCTCATCATTTTGCAGGACAAGGGCGCGATTGAGTTGTTCGATCGATGCGGCTGTGAAGGGTACTACCAGCCATTACACTCCACGGACTTGAGACCTTGCGACTTCAACTTCATTACTATACTGAAGGAAGCACTTCATGGCATTCGCTTCAGAACTGTTACACAGAGACGTCGGGCAATAGACCACTCCATTCGAGCTATCATCACTGGCACTGATATGGGGGTCATAGATTTCCACATGGCTGGCAACGAGTTCTGAAAATGGTTCTCATCTCCTAATCCATTATATGTCCTGCCAGACTAATTTTTACGATTTTGTCATGCCTTGTGCAGATGGCTGTTGTGTACGAGAATCCTTCAACAAGTGATGCCCCACATCTCTTTTTTCTCAGTACTTATTTATTGTTAAGAGTCAGAATATGGTGACAATATACATCAACATTTCTTGTCCATGTTCTATTTTTCTACGTAGTCTCCATCACGTTCTATAGCCGTACGCCAACGTTTGGGAGAGCATTTATTCCCTGCTGGTAAAAGCAAAGTGGTGCACCCAGCTTTCGTCCTCCGTAACGATCCGTGACAGAAAGGCCTCTCCGTCGGTCTCAGAACGCTCCAACAATTCATATGAAATGGTCTTTCTTTGTTTCTTGTGGTCCGCTGGGAGCATTCGTGGAACCCATCGTGAGCACCTCTTCGAATATCCGAGAGTCTCGATCATCCCATACGCAATTTCAATGCTGTAGAGCCAACTGTCGAGTTGTGATGCGGCGGTCGGCACGAATAATGGCATCCGCACGATTCAGCATGTCTGGAGCAGTGGCTGTGACAGGATACCCGGAGCGTGGCTGATCATGGAGTCCTGTTTCTGCATTTCCTGATGCTGTAGCTTTCTTTACCCATCGCTCAACTGTACTATCAACTGCAGTATCGCCGTACACTATACACAAACGTTTATGGGTGATCACCACGGTTTCTTTTTCTGCACACATGAATTCAATAACTACACGCTGCTTGTAACGTGAGTCGTATGTAGACGCCATTTTGACGTTTGACGGCTCTGTCATCTGCCAGACCCCCTGCGGGTCCGGGGTTAGATTAGACCCGAGGTATTCCTGCCTGTCGTAAAAGGTGACTACAAGGAGTCTCACACGTTTCGGCCTTTATGTGATGGTCCCCTGTCGGGTTCGACTTCCATCTTTCTAAATTTTCCTGAAGAGCGAACCAATTGGGGAAGGGCACCTTACATGGTGCATTGTGTCCAACGTGCATTGAAATCTTTAGCCCACTTTCTCGTCGTCGCACTGCAGTCCCACTCATTCTCCATCTCTTGGGCGAGGGTGCCTTCCTGGGTGCGTTTTCCACCATGCACTATGCGGAGTCGCTTTGTGCGCCGACGATGACCATGGACTTCTTAGCACCTCATATCCAGCATGGTAGCCAGTCCGTTGCGGTGGGGCCGCCATGTACCCTGTTGGTTGTAGCCCCCTGACAACACAGTGATCGCTCTGCTGATGTCCACGCCGTTAACTCCCCACTTACGCCATGGAGAAGATGCCCATCTCCCTGGGGCATTGGGACTCCTGGCAACGTCCATCCTGCCAGGTGGCCCTTACTGAGGCTGGGCGGCGCCCGTGGGGAGGGCCTGTTGTCGGGGTGGGTGGCATCAGGGCGGATGACACGCCATGAAGCGTAGTACGTCATCTCTTGCTGGTGCTCCGCCGCCAGCAGTCTCTAAGCGGGCAAAGTTCACTTCAGTGCTAAGATATACGACCCCAAATCGTTCTCCTCCCAGGCCACACCATGGGAGGAACGCCTGGCTAAGGATGGCAATGAAGCTTATTCGCCCCGTTACCTCGTATGTACGAGAGCTGATGGGGAATCTTTCATGGCCAAGAAGCCTCAGTTTCTTGTGGAGCATTTGGAGGACTAGTTTGGGGAGGTGGAGGGCATGTCCAAAATGAGCTCTGGGTCAGTCTTGATAAAAACAGCATCCTCTGCCCGGTCATGGGCATCACTCGCTTGTGACAAGTTGGGGGATGTTTCTGTTACCATCACGCCCCATAAGATCTTAAGTTTGGTCCAGGGTATTATATTCCACAGGGACCTTCTTTTGCAGTGTGACGACGAGCTGCGCACCAATTTAGAGTGGCGAGGTGTTCATTTCGTCCGGCACGTCCATCGGGGTCCGACGGGTAATCAGGTTGCCACCGGTGCCTTCATCTTGGCCTTAGAGGGTGACACATTGCCCGGAAGGTCAAGGTGGTGGTCTACCGCTGCGACGTCAGGCCATATATCCCTCCCCAGACGCGGTGCTGTAAGTGCTGGAAGTTCGGCCATTTGTCTTCCCGCTGTACTTCCAGCGGCACATGTCGAGATTGTGGACGTCCATCACATCCCAATACTCCATGTGCCCCACCTCCCATCTCTGTCAACTGCGGAGAGTATCATTCACCTTGCTAATTTTATACATTGTCCATCTTTCTGCAGTTTTTTCTCGCGCTTTATCCAACTGTTTACTTTAAAAATAAGTTGTTTTCACCGTTCTAGTTTCTATGATCTACCTTGTGAATTGTTTTTCCCAGTTTCTAGCTGTTTATGTTGAGGGCCTCCGTATCTTACTTCTAGCGTGTTTAATTATATTACTATCAATTCTTGTTGTTTTTGTTTCACATTGGTTCTAGGTGACCGTGTGCTTTGTAGTTTCCATCATTCTCATTCGCTGAGTGTACATTCTCGTACACGAAACGGCATCGGTGATACGGCTTGCAGGTGGCTGTGTGTCATCCAGTTGGTCATCCGTCTAATCACTGCATAGTAGGCGACAAAATACGAATGTGTTGCGAATGGAGTTACTAGTAAAGAAGTGATAAATTAAAACGTCATGCCTAATGTTGCAGTTTTAACTGCATGAACGGCGAAAATGTAGTGAGCCTCAATTTTTTTCCTTTCATCTTCTTGCGGGGGGAGGGGTGTCAACGAGGGAAAGTATCATAGAAATTTGCAACTATATGTAAATTTTGTTGGGATTCACTAAGCGCCTTTATGTACAAATAGTGGATAAATATTGTCCATGCAATTTGCACGCCGTGAATTACGCTGCTTCAAGACATATGCACAGTTTCTAACTGTAATACTTGACTTGATGTATTAAGTCCTTATTGTAACACTATAATTCTTAATGAGTAGATTATGACAGCATTTTGAATTTTTAGATTCGGTCAATAACTGTATGACATAATGAAACTGAAATTTTTGTTGCTCAAATGGGAACCTTTAGATAAGCAACCTGCAACTGGCTACATGGCACAGATCAGCCTATTAGTAGTGTGGATGCTCAGGAAATACAGCCTTCGCGGTGGAGTTCGTATTCACCCTGTAGACTTTCATTTTTTGTTCTTTATACTTTTACAAAGTTAGCTGCAAGTAGTCTATTTCTTGTCATTTTCGCATAGGTTCACGACAAACTTGTTTCGCCGTTTTTGCCATTTTCAAAGCCGCGCGGGGTAGCCGTGCGGCCTAGGGCGCCTTGCCATGGTTCCCGCGGCTCCCCCCGTCGGAGGTTATTCCTACCTTGGGCGGGCGCGCGTGCGTATGTGTGTGCGTGTGTGTGTGTGTGTGTGTGTGTGTGTGTGTGTGTGTGCGTGTGTGTGTGTGTGTGTGTTATCTTTGGCGTTAGTTAGTTAAAGTTAGATTAAGTAGTGTGTAAGCCTAGGGACCGATGACCTCAGCAGTTTGGTGTTATAGGAACAAAATGGCTCTGAGCACTACAGGACTTAACATCTGAGGTCATCAGTCCCCTAGAACTACTTAAACCTAAGTAACCTAAGGTCATCACACACATCCATGCCCGAGGCAGGATTCGAACCTGCGACCGTAGCAGTCACGCGGTTCCGGACTGAAGCTTTTAGAACCGCTCGGCCATCTCATAGGAACTACGCACAAATTTCCATTTTCAAGTGTTCCTGTTGACATTACTTTTACGTATCATTTTATTGTAAGTCTGTGCAACAGTACTATAAGATTTTTATCTTATGCTTAGCCGGCCGGGGTGGCCGAGCGGTTCTAGGCGCTACAGTCTGGAACCGTGCGACCGCTACGGTCGCAGGTTCGAATCCTGCCTCAGGCATGGATGTGTGTGATGTACTTAGGTTAGTTAGGTTTAAGTAGTTCTAAGTTCTAGGGGACTGATGACGTTAGAAGTTAAGTCCCATAGTGCTCAGAGCCATTTGAACAATCTTATACTTACGTCTAGCTGGAATGAGATTCATTATACGTCTTGGAACGCTGCTTCTTTTACTTACTACGTTGTTAATACAGGGCACATATTCGCCTCGTATAGAAATCTCGTGTTATATTTTGAGGGTTGTCAAATGAAAAGTTGTTCCATTGATGCATTACGTTTACAAGTAAATTATATCTTAGGTAGTCAGAGATATTTTTTTGCCATAAATATTGTCTATTTTTGTATTGATTTGAGTTTCTCGTGATGTGTTCATCCCGGTTCTTTCTCTATTATGTTAATAAAGTTTTTCAGATAATTTTTATGTTTGAGGTGACCTATACTAATAAGGTAGTCAATAAAAGAATTTACGTTCCAAGATGTTTTATGGACATCGCTCCACCTAGACGTAAGTATAATATAAGATAAAAATTCCATAGTACTATTACATAGACACACCGGTCAAAGAAAACCATCATAACGACCGGGAGAGCGGTGTGCTGACCACACGCCCCTTCTATCCGCATACTCAACTGAGGATGACACGGCGGTCGGATGGTCCCGATGGGCCACTTGCGGCCTGAAGACGGAGTGCTGCTGCTATTACATAGACGTAGAATAAAATGATACATAAATATAATTTCAACAGGAACATTTGAAAATGGCACAAATACCGAACACGCTTGTCGTGAACACATGTAAAAACCAGCCCGTTTGCTGTAAAAAGTGTCATATTGTGACTTTATGCAAACTGCAGGCCCAGTAGAGGAGAGATACATTTTTACCTCGCTCAATAGGCCTATGGACACAAAGTACCTAACACTGCTACGAAATAATCTGCGCCGTACACTGTTCTATATAATGTAGCGGTTGTTGTCGAGGTACGGTGAGGGGTTGGAGAGAGGCGTTGGAGGGGTTGTCTGCCTGCAGGTGGCGGCAGGCCGCTGGCGCCTGTCCAAGCGGGCCACTCTCGCCGCGGCTGCAGTATTTACGGCGGTCGCGACCCCTCCTCCTCCCTCTCACCCCCCCACCACCAGCAGAGGCGGAGGCGAGGCACGCGTCGTAATCGGACGCCCGCCTTCGCAGCCCGTGGCCGGAGTTACACAAGCCGCGCCCCACGTGCGGCTCCCACTGCCAAGTACGATGCCTCACGCTCCCGCTACCATTGCGACCTTCTGTTCCCCACACGCTTCAGTACATTTTACAGCGCGTTTCGATCTGCACTACTTGATGAAAAGTATCCGGACAACCGTGTGTAATGCGGAATTGACCACTAGTTGTCACGAGAGGCTGACCCGCCAGTATAAAAGGAGGCGGGGAGTGCTGCGTTGCCAGCATTGAAGTAGTAGTAGCAGCAGAAGAATGGGTCAGTCAGGAGAGCTCACTGAACTTGACCGTGGACTGGTCATCGGATATCACCTGAGTGACACATTTCTCTACTCACTGCTAAGCGATGCTTGATGTGGTGTAAAGAGCGACGCCAGGGGACAGTGGATTACTGGAAACGAGTGATCAGTCACCTGTATCATGCGGCAATTCGATGGAACTATTTGGGTTTGGCGAATGCCTAGAGAACGCTACCTGCCATCATGTGTAGTGTGTGATCCTGTTTTTGCGCTTGACATAACTCTAAACGCGGAAGGATGTGAATACATCTTAAAGCACTGTGTACTGCGTTCACAGGTGGAGATAGTTGGTATCAGCGTGCCATCGCATCCTCTCATAAAGCACCATCTTAAAGCAACAGTCTGTGTATCTTAACATTCCCGAAATGGACTGGCCTATGCAGAATCCCGTCCTGAACCAAATGGAACGCATTTGGGATGAATTAGAACGACTTCGCTCTAGACCCCAGCGTCCAACATCACTGCCTTCTCGGCTCTGTAGGAAAACGATCTGCCACTTCTTCATATACAGTCAGATACGTCATTGAAAATGTCCCCAGTAGAGGTCAGGTCGTCGTAAAACGAAGAGAGGACAGAACCCATATTAAATTCCACTAGTAAGTGTCCGCATACTTTCGATCATATAACGTATTTGCAGCCGTGTGTGGAATCCTTAGGCAGAGATAAAGCGGAAGACATCTACAGCAATGGTGTCGGCAACACGCGAAGACACGACTGAACCAAAACTCTTACCTACTTACAATCAAAGTTCACAGTCATGGTGACAGCCGGGATTTGTACCTGTGAACCTCTCAGTACAGGAAGACGCCCCTAAAAAGTTACGGGCAACTGTGTCCGTGTGATCTTTGTGACTAGGGAAAGTTGTTAGTACCCGTGACGGATTGTAATAATAGTTCGCAATATATTCTTCGTTGAAGAAAAATCGACGTCCAGAATGAATTTTTCTCTTTTGCAGCGGAGTGTGTAGTATTTGAAACTTCCTGGCAGATTAAAACTGTGTGCCGGACCGGGAATAGAACCCGGGATGTTGCCTGTAATCGGAAATGCTCGTGAAAATCAAAGATCGGGTTCTAGCGCACAGTTATAATCTGCCACGACGTTTCAAAAATAGCGTTTGTCTTCCTCTGTGCGTCAAAACTCTGTAATTTTTGACACACTCAAGACTGAAGTTTCCTTTTTCGCTCAGCTCTTAATAAGTATAAGCGGTTCGCGAGATAGTTAAACGAGCCAATGGCAAAGGCGACGCACTTCGGATTTGCAAATATGGGTTTTAGCGGATGCCTATAGTTTCTGATGAAGCCTTGCAGCTTTAAACAGTGTAATAGCAGAAGCTGCTCCGAAGGTAATGCCTTCAGTGTGATTACTTTCGATCAAGACCTGATATGCAGGGATATGCACCCGGAGAGGCTATTCTTTCCCATGTATACTCACTTTTATTGTTGATCGATGACTAGTCCGTCATGGCTCCGGAGAAGGCATTTATTATGGCGCTTTGTGTGTGTGTGAAATACGAGCGTGGAACTGAATCTAGCGGTGCTTTTTCCTTTATTGAGACTTCACAGTGAGGATAGGTTGATTTCGACAGTCGCATTACAGTTACAGCGTATTTCACGAAGCACACCGCAGCTCTTTCATAAAAGACTTTCTTTTGCAGCTCCATTGCGTCTTACCGGAGGTAACTGCATTGACTCTTTTGGTAATCATGCCAGTCTTTCACATGTTTTTTGAGTAACGAGAAAGAGAATATGGTTTGGGTAATATTCAACTTTAAGATGGAAAATGTTTCCCTAAATGTCATATGAGGAAGTTTGCAGAGAAAATTCTCATTGTCTCCTTATCCAAATTAAACGACGTTGTCATTTCTCCGCTGTACAGTTTCAAATAAACCTTAATATGGAATGATCTGGTAGGGGGCCATCAGAGAGCGTTGTGACGGTATTTTTGAGTTCACCGTAACAGCTGCAGGAGTGTCGGTTTATAGCAGCTGAGCGAAGCACGGCGCGTGCGCTTTATCGCGGTGCAGCCGTCACCACTCGGCTTATCCACTGGCTTTCGCCTATGTCAGGTTTCTGCGAAAAACTGCTCGCATCTCTGGTTCAATGCCCTAGGCTGCAGCGAAATCGCTCTCAGCGTTAGCTCGCTTTTATGCCGAGACATCACTGCCCGGCGGATCGAAACATTTAATTAGATTCGTTGCCTTACGAGTGATTATTCAACTTAGAAGTTGCTTTTACCGACATTCGTTCGAAATTTGTAGGCTCGCCTTCTAGGCAACAATAGCTGCCGATAAAATTTGTCATTAAAATGTGTGCTAAATGTTTGCTGCCTGATCCACACAGTCAGTTTGATACTAGTAAAACCAAGTTTGATTATGGTACTAGCCGATAATATTAAAACCGAACTCTAATAGAAAGAAAAAGAATACCGTAGAACAAGCAGCGGTACTTTCCCAACGCAATGTATTATCTGTTGGTATACGTGTCTGCCTTGAGATAAATGTCAACTCTTGCACTTACCAAACGCTCATGTACTCTTCGTGCATAGCCTACATCCAGCACGGTTGTCACCAGTTAGCTCCGTCCACGGAAGGACCCCAGTGCAAACAGGTACGAGTTCGTGCCAGCTGTTGCTGTCTGTGTAGCTACTATTCCTGTTTCTAATATTGTGCACAATTTGTATTTTAATGCAGTCGCAACTGCACGTAACTATGTAACTAGACTGCGCTTGTAAGCTTATGGAAGACAAAGCACTATCTTTAACAACACATGTCCTCCCGATAAGCGCCAGCCGTGCCCTTGACTTGAACACGGTCTTTGTCGTTGCCGTTGTCCCGGGTAGGTTGGAGGACTCCTCCAGGTCCGAAGTTTGTGATACTTGGAGTTGCTGCGTATCCGTTGATCGACTGATGCATTAAACGGAGCTTTTACACTGTTTGCATTACCAGCATTGCAAAGTGGATGCTCCATACACCGCCTTAAGATTATTCCTGCTTTTTTTATTTTGCGTCTGAAATTTTCGTATTTTTATATATAGGTTTACTGCAATTCCCAATGAATATCGAAAAATTACGCTGTTAGCTGTAAAGCATTTCTTCGACGTCAGGCTAACTTGGTGTGTCACTTGTCTGGTTGGCTCTTTGTTCTCCTCGGCAGCTACCCTGATGATATTCAGCCGTTTATCTCGTGGGCCCACTTTTCTTGGCTGCGCTTCTGTCCTCGACCAACACGAAGTGTGTGCTGCTGGAGCCGTTATTGGCTACCTAGCTGGACTCCAACGACCTGTCCTACTATAAGATAATGTGTGGTTTGTAAGTTGCTTCAAAATGTGGTTGTTGTTGCTGTTGTGCTCTTCAGTCCGAAAGACTGATTCGATGCAGCTCTCCATGCAACTCACTCCTGTGCAATCTTCTTCATCTCTGAATAACTGCCGGCCGGTGTGGCCGTGAGGTTCTAGGCGCTTCAGTCTGGAACCGCGAGACCGCGACGGTCGCAGGTTCGAATCCTGCCTCGGGCATGGATGTGTGTGATGTTCTTAGGTTAGTTAGGTTTAAGTAGTTCTAAGTTCTAGGGGACTGATGACCACAGATGTTAAGTCCCATAGTGCTCAGAGCCATTTGAACCAGTCTGAATAACTACTGCAATCTGCATTCTGCTGGATCTGCTTACAGTGTTCATTTCTTGGTCTCCCTCTACGACTTTTACCTCCAACACTGGCCTCCAATACTAAATTGGTGATCAATTTATGTCTCAGAATGCGACCTATCAACCGATCCATTCTTCTAGTCAAGCTGTACCACATATTTATTTTCTCCCCAGTTCTCTTTTCTCCCCAGTTCTCTTTTCTCCCCAGTTCTCTTTTCTCCCCAGTTCTCTTTTCTCCCCAGTTCTCTTTTCTCCCCAGTTCTCTCTTCTCCCCAGTTCTCTCTTCTCCCCAGTTCTC